>NC_141891.1:5297964-5910441 GCF_030686135.1 Camelina sativa | reverse complement strand
TAAGTAGTACATCCCGCAGAATAAAATATATTAGTTTCAGATTTTTTTTTGTTGGTTCACGAAATTTCAGAAAAAGAAGGACAAGTCACGGAGGAGACAAAATAGCACGCAAAGAAGAAGCTCCAACTCCAAGAATCTGTCTTTTTGAGAATTTTTGAGAAATCTCTTAAGGTTCAGAACTCGCCATGGCTGTCACAGCATTTAACACATTGAAACTTGCATCGTCGTCTTTGGATCCGATTCCTTCAATCTCTTCTTCTTCTTCTTCCTCTTCTTATTCATTCTCTTTTGTATCTGTCGGATCTCCTTTCAAGAGATGTCTAAAACAGACATGTTCTGTTCGAGCCATGTCTTCGTCTTCGTCGGCTGCGTCGTCTTCTTCTTCGTTTGGATCGAGAATGGAGGAGAACATTAAGAAAACAGTGACTGAGAACACTGTTGTTGTTTACTCCAAAACTTGGTGCTCGTATGGTTTCTTCTCACTTCTCTCTCTTTTTTCAGTTTTTGAGTCTCAGATAATCTAAATTTAGGAATTTTTTTCTTGCTTCTTTTCTTAATTGGAGAATGGGTTTGTTAAATATCATTGTAAAGTTTACTCCTTTTAGTTATGGGTTTTGCTGATCGTCAGATCTTAATGTTTGCTGTTGACCTTTCTCACAAATTATGACTCTTTTGCTTACTTTTTGAACATATATATATTTGTTGGTGTTTGGTGTTGTTTTGAAGATACTGTTCTGAAGTGAAGACATTGTTCAAGAGACTTGGGGTTCAGCCACTGGTTATTGAATTGGATCAACTTGGTATGTTTACATTTGCTTTACATCTTCTATGTTTTGTCATATATTTAGTCAGCTTAGCTTGATTAATTGATATGATTATGATATTAGTAAACTTATAGTTTATGTCATGGCTTTTGATAGAGGATGAAGTAATGCTTGTTAGTTGTTGAGAATTAGAAGTATCCATTATTATTAGTATTGCATTTTATCGTTTGGATTTGGTTTCATTTGTGTTTTACTGATCTAGATTATGTTGTGGCATTTAGACTCGTTGAAAGAATCAAAGTCTTGTTTACCTTTCAATTGGTTTACTTTTCAGATTTGAACTGGTTCATAACTTTATCTGTGTAAGCTGTAACTCCTGTTTCTGAACTATGGGTTAGAAACTTACTTTATGGGGACTCTTGTCTGCCTTTTGTGTTTGTGATATTCTGCCTTTGTTTCTTGTCGAATTACTAGTCTTTACCTATATCTTGGTAGTTTATGTGTCTCTCTGAAAACAGCTGAAGATACAATTGTCTAAAGATTTGGTGATTTTGGACAGCAGAATATTATCTGTTATGTGCTTAGTTCTGTTTGACTAAACCATCTCTGGCTCATTTTAGGTCCACAAGGGCCACAGCTGCAAAAGGTACTGGAAAGACTTACTGGGCAACACACTGTTCCTAATGTTTTTGTTGGTAAGTAGTTTACTCCTTTTACATCGATCATATCTGCATTGAATGCTGTTTTCCTAATGTTCTGCTTCAAAAGATGAAACCTTTGTATGCTCTAAAGAAGTGAACAAGATAGTTTCCTGTTTATGACAACACATAACAGTGTCTAAATCTTTTTGTCCTAATGAACAGGAGGCAAGCACGTTGGTGGTTGCACAGGTACGTTCTCTTTCCCCCTCGCCTCTTGGTAGATATTACGCAGTTTAGGAGAACATGTTCCTTCTACTTCTCTGAGACTTCACTGGTGTTTTTTTCCTTAATATTCGATGTTGTTTCAATTCAATTCTCAGCATTATCTTCTTCTTGTTGTACTACAGAGACAGTGAAGCTTAACAGGAAAGGAGATCTGGAACTGATGTTAGCTGAAGCCAACGGTAAAAACGGTCAGACCTGAGGAGATGATGAAATTGGTTTGGAGATTTTGCATATGGGAGCTTTTGGAAACTCAAAACAATTTTATATCTTTCTTTATCATCATTTGTATACAATAAGTAATTAACATAACATATACTGTGTCATGTAATTGTTAATCTCTCTTTGTTTTTTTTTTACTATCACCACTTGGTAACACGCAGTTTCAAGCCTTCAAAGTGTAATCCCAAAAAAAACTAGAACCGGTAAATAAAGAAGAAAAAAGTTACCTAATAAAGAGAATCCAAAAAGACAAAAATGTTGAAGCTGAGAAGCGTGGCAAGTTTAGGATCACAGGTAGATAGAGAAAACAAAAAATCAAAAATGATCCAGAGAGTGAAAGGAGAAGTCATCTTCTGAACAGAGGAAGTTGCAGAGAATAGAATCTTAGGGAGACCAATGGCTACTCTGGTCTCGTCTCAGACTTACATCTACCATTGTCGTCTGAGTAAACGAGCTCTTTATCCGGCAAAAGAATCATACTCTCCTTGTAGATTTTCCCGTCATCATCATCACAGAGAAAGACTTGATTTTTATCCTAAGACGCCTAGATTGACAATAACTAGAAAGCATCAACCTTTGTCTTTCAATACCGTGTGTTTTGCTGCAGACGAGCCTTCCGAAATCAGGTAAGATTCGAATTCTTCTAACCCGTTTTAAATTGAGTTTAAATGGGTTTGGGTTCTGGTTCTACCTGTGTTGTTGTTGAATCAGTTAAGTGTATGGAATATGCTCAGTGAGATTGATGAAAGTTTGAACCTTTAGTAAGTGAACAACTGCATAAACGCAAGAGTGTTATCTCATTGTTGTTGCTACCATTTTTTCTGTGAGATGTTACAATTTGGACACTTTTATTGAAACCCTTTTGTTGTAATGAAACAGTTAGTTATCTCTGTTTATGGTTTCAGTGCTGATGCTAGAATACGTAGTGAGGTTCTGTCTCCGTTCAGATCAGTCCGTATGTTCTTCTACCTTGCCTTCATAGCTAGTGGTTCACTAGGAGGACTAATAGCCACTTCTAGGCTCATTGGTGCACTTGCAAATCCGGCTAGATCAGGCGAAGTTCTTGAGATCATAAAAGGTTTGGGAATTGACTTTGGTGCAGCTTCTCTCTTTGCTTTCCTCTACTTCCGAGAAAACAAGACCAAGAATGCACAAATGGTTAGGCTCTCAAGAGAAGAGAATCTTGCAAAACTCAAAATGAGGGTCGAAGAGAACAATAAAGTTATCTCGGTAGGAGATCTGAGAGGGGTTGCTAGGCTTGTCATCTGCTCTGGTCCTGCAGAGTTTATCGAAGAAGCGTTTAATAGAAGTAAAGAGTTCACACAAGGGCTTGTGGAGAGAGGTGTGGTTGTGGTAGCTTATTCTACGGATGGGAATACGCCGGTTTTGGACTTTGATGAGACTGACATTGCGGATGAAGAATCGAGCCAGAGAAGGAAGAGATTGTGGCGAGTGACTCCTGTTTTTGTCCCAGAATGGGAAAAGTAAGAATTTTTCCACATAAAGATAGTTGAAAGAATGGAACTTGAAGGTGTGTCTTGATCTCTCTGTTCTTTTGTATGAGCAGGTGGTTAGCTGAGCAAAAGAAGCTTGCTAATGTATCTTCAGACTCTCCAGTGTAAGTAGTTCCTTGCATTTGATTTGAAAACAGTTTAAAACTGAATCTTGCACCGGTTCTTGAGCTGAATATGAATGTTGGTTTTAGGTATTTGTCTCTGCGTTTGGACGGGCGTGTAAGGGCAAGTGGAGTGGGTTATCCTCCATGGCAAGCCTTTGTTGCACAGCTTCCTCCGGTTAAGGGAATCTGGACCGGTCTTCTTGATGGTATGGATGGTAGAGTGTAAATACTCTAAATACTTAGGGATACAAAGTTATATGTTTCTTAGTCTCATACAAGTGTAGTTATGAACAGATTTATGAAATCAAAATTGTCACTTTGTAGTAAATTGATTTGAAATACGATTTTTCGATCAATCTGAGTCAGACCAGCTCAAGTATATAGGAGTTTACCGAGTGGCTTCAAAATGTTTATTATGAGGATGGTTAAGAGATCATCTAACCCTGAGTAGAATGAGAGTCAACAGAATTTTCCAAATACATTCTGTGAAAAATAAGAAAACTGGCTCGAGAGATTCAGATGAGGAGAAATAATTTGTAAACTTTTGGGTACATATGGTTCGGGTCAAGTTACAAACGGATAGGATGGTATAGAATACACAAGAGTTTTTTTATTTCTCTCATTTAAGCTGCAACTTCTTCGATCTCGTCCAATGCATAGTTGTTGGTCGATATGTTGGCGTAGTTCACTTTCGCAAACCGGACCACAACAGGGTACCTACTCTTAGGGTCCTGCACATTTTATAGCCAGGGTCAAAAAAAATCTGTAAAAACCGGCGTGGTGATCAAAGATATAAACGTATGACGAATTTGAGACTAAATGCGTTTACCTGATCAACAGCCACAACTGATCCAACGGTCTTGAACCAGTAGGATTCTCTCCTTAGAATCTTGACCTACGAAACCCCAATATATTTGTATTAGATACCGGCACACACGCACAAAGTCACAAACACTACACTAGTAGATTTGAACCAAAAGTTATGACATTGTGACGGCACTAATACAAGCAACTAGGATCGGTCATAATGTTTTTATCTCTTGGTAGTAAAACAAAAACAGATTAATTATGAGCAAAATATGAACAAAAGCTACAATTTCACAATTAACGATTCCTCCTAGTTGAGTAATTGGTAAAGCCTACATAAGCCTACAAATGAATCCATTGATCGAGATTAAGTAGCTAAGGCGTATGCGTATGTTAGTGATATACATAGATAATGGCGATGTTAAGACGGTTTAGGATGGCTGACCTTAGACCCTCTCTTAGGGCCAATCGGAGGTGGCTTGGGTTTGGTGGCAGCAGCTCCAGCCGGAGCAGCAGCTGGCGCCGCAGGAGCATCTTTAGACGAAGAGGTAGCCGGAGTCGCGGCATCGTCGGCTGCTCTGACTACAAGCCTAGAACCGGCGCTTCTCATGGGCAAGAATGACACGGAGTTCCTGGACGACGAAGCGCCACCGGCCGCGGTGACGTTGGCCGGAAGAACAAACACCGTCGATGCTGACGCCATGGCCATCTTTGTTTTTTCTTTCTTGATTGTTTTGGCGACACGAAAGAGTGGTTCTTGATTGTTTTGTTGTGGTAGTAAAGCCAAAGTAATATGTTCGAAAGGCTAAGAAAAGAGGAAGAGATGAGTTGTGGTTGGGTTAAACGAATCGTTTCCATCCACTTGAGATCTGCCACGTGTACATCACATATCTGTTCTTAAAGATAATGTCATGACGTGGAATTACGTTACTCTTATTTCAGATTTCGTTATTACAATTGTGTTTTCCTTTTCTTTTTTTTGGGTTAATTGTTTTTAGTGTTTCCTTGCAACCTGTAAAAAATTAGTTTTTCTTTCATTCTCTACGATATAATTTTTAAAAAAAACTTAATCCATAATTACTCTCATTATAATTAAATTAATCAGTAAATCAATCGATAAGCCAAAACATATTATCTTAAGATACATGCCTGCTTTTTTCAAATTGGGTTCATAGCCATTTTTTTCAAATTCGTCAACTAAAGCAACATCGTTATTATTTTAAATGTGTGTGTGTTTTTTTGCTGCAAATTTCTATCCAAGCAAAAATTTCTCAAATATCTATATATACATTTTTAAAGACATATATAAAATAAATTCTGAAGTTCAAACTTATTTACAATCATACCACTGATATTAATTATTTGAAATTCATACTTTGGGTCGACGATATAACTCTCTCCAACTAAGCCCCATTTTATTTACATTATAGTTTTTGCTTTTTACTTTTATTCCTTTCCATGTTAAAACTTTCCAAGTTTGGTATTTCTTAGTTTGGTGACATGGTTTGCCGCAAATAAGTGCTCTTTCTTTAAATGATTCAATTGTTTCAATAAAAAATTTCCATTTCTGATTCATAATAACTTTTTCGATTGCATCATAACTATATAATGAACCATTTGGGAAAACGTCCTGGTTTCCCATGAGAACTATGATATCGTACCAGATGGAGCCCGATCTTTACCCCCGTCCCAGATGGCTCTCCTGAAATTCTTTTCAATCTATATACCCATATATCTGTAATTTACGTTTTGTATCTCCATGAGAATAGAAGATATCATCTATTTCACCATTGCTATAGGTTTAATTGGTTTACTATTTGATTAACCGAGTGACGAAGTTTACAAACCAAAATAAACCTGATTTCGACCCGATTAAAACCTGATTTTGACCCGATTAGAAACATAACCCTCAACCGAGAAATCCCTAAAATCACATTTTAACCTCTTTTTTGTTTTCTCTCGCGACGAACCCTAGAAAATCAAATTTCACCATCGATTTCTCAAATTGAATCGATGGATTTAATAATCCGATCTGGTTTTGGGCAACAAGATGGTATTGGGCAAAGAGATGGTGTTGGAGAACGAGAGTACGATGAAGAAGGAGAGGATCGAGATGAATTTCACGTCGATATGCTTGCTCAGGAATTTACCGATGCTGAAGAGTCGATTCGTCATGATACGTACCCAGAAAGTGACGACGAGGAAGAAGGTCGTGGTCGTGGTGCGGGTCGTGGTCGTGGTGCGGGTCCAGAGAGGGTGTTTACGGATATCGGACGTGGTGATGGAACTTTGTGGAAAGACCAATCCTTCTACAATGGGGTCGCATTCAAGGAGAGTGTCTTGGACTATGCACTACATACTGGTTACAATTTGAAGCAATACAGATATGACAAAGATAAACTCGGGTTTAGATGTGTTGGGGATAAGGGCAATTGTGAGTGGAAAGTGTTTGCTGCACTTCTTCCAAACGCATCTTTGTGGAAGATTACGAAATACATTGATAAGCATTGTTGTACCCCCAATGGCGAGTGTGAGATGTTTAAGGTCCCAGTCATAGCTAGAATTTTTCTCGATAAGATTAGAGAGGAACCGGATCATTACAAGCCTTTGAGGATTGAACAGATTATCATGGAAAGGTGGAAGATATCCGCTACTAGGCCACAATGTCAAGCTGCTCGGAGAAAGGCTTTGGGATGGATAGAGTATGAGTATGAACAACAGTTTGCACGACTGCAAAGATCGATTTAAGAATTTTATGCTTTTAGGGTTTGAGGATTTGGGGATTTTAATGGAGTTATAGATGTGTTATAGATGTATCGTCTCGGGTCGGATTATTAACATCAGTCAGGTTTTATTTTTGGTTTTCTATTTGGTATGAACGGTTTCGTATCGGTTCACTCTTTAAACCGATAACATCCCGATATATGGGTATATAGATTGAGAAGAATTTCATGAGAGCCATCTGGGACGGGGGTAAAGATCGGGCTCCATCTGGTACGATATCATAGTTCTCATGGGGAACCAGGACGTTTTCCCGAACCATTTCCATAGTAAAATATAAGCATTACATCGTAGCTATATAATATGCTAAAAATACATAGAGAACTGACCTGTGTTTATTTCTTGGTTACTGCATGTTTCCACTTGATGATGATTTCACCATTGGGGAAAACTCTGACATAAAACACATAAGTATTGGTTAGATTAATATTAAAAACATCACTTACTTAAAATTCGATTAAATATAACCCATAGTATTAGTAAAATAGAAGCTTTACATGTTTTCAGATAACAAACCTGCTGGTATCAACACAATCGTACTTCATGCCATTTAAAACATTAATAAATGATCTGTCCAAATCGAATTTTACATAACAGATTAACCAGAAAGTATATGGAAAGGATGGTTCATTATGTAATTTTGCTAATACTCAGAGCTTGACTGGTTCTCCCGCTAGCTCCCGCAAACGCTGCGTTTGCGTTTGCGGGCGGTTGCTAGCGTTTGGGACCAATCACACAAATCGCTCCCAATCGCTCCCAGTCGCTCCTAATCACTCCCAACAGCTGAATTCCAAAAGCTGGTTCCCGCAAGCGTTTGCGGTTGCGGGCGTTTGCGTTTCAAAATTTTTTTTTTTTTTTGAGAAAAAACTTGAAACAGATCAATGATAATGAAATATATTTTTTATATATTTTTTACCTAACTATTTTATTCATTAAGGATGAGAGAAAATGAAGTACGGATACGATTGAAAATATTAAAAAAATAAACAATTGAAAGAAAATAATATTTCAATTAACAATAATCCAGAAAACTTGATGTAAATTTAATGGCACATCACACATAAGTTCAAAAAAATCTAAATAAATATGATGTTTCATCAGAATTTTAAGAAAATAAGATTATTTGCGAAAAATAAAAACAAATCACGAGTGACTCTTCTCAACTCTCGTTTGATCATTACTACCGATGCAAATACTACCCCACAGAACTTATTGAGTGTGTGAGATTTAAGAAAAAAGATCTACGATCTAAAACATATGTTTAGTCATTTATCAAATTACTTGATTAAAGTTTTGGTAAAAAGCCAAATGCATAAAGTAATAAGTATTTCATTATGAAATTTATTTATTTTTTAATAATTATTTTAGTATTTTTAATGAATTTTAATTATAAATCAAGTTTAATAAAGTTTTTGATATTTTAAAACATTTATATAATTATATATCACATTTATTATGTTCCAACAGCTATTGCACCCGCCGGTCAACCAGTCGTAAACCTCCCGCAAACGCACCAATTTTAAACCGCTAAACCAGTCGTTCAAAACGCTTAATAACGCTTAAAATCGCAATCGCCCGCTTCCGCAATCTCCCGCAACCGCAACCGCAACCGCAGCGTTTGAACCAGTCAGGCCCTCAATCAGCAGAATAAATCGTGATAAGACATCATATCTGAAAAATAAAATTAGCACATTTGACCAAATAACTAATTTGATCTCAACTCAAATTATGAAAATATTTGGATCCTATAAATACAAAGGTGTTAAAATGATATACAGATGTAACAACCTAAATTAAAAAGTCAAATTATAGTATAATATATATATAATTTCAAATATTATTATCCATATATTGTAAATAAATATACAAAATCATAAAAACAGTATATTTGTTGACTAAAGTAAATTATATGAACAATAAGAATATTTTAACTATATAATAAAGCAATAAATATACACAATGAAAATTATACAATACATAATATATTTATGTAAAACTATAGTACATTTAAAAAATATAAAACATATTAGTTACATATATAAAAAGTATAAAAAATAAATTATATTATGCATTCCTAAATAAAACTATAGCTCTGCGGTGTACCGCGGGTTTACATTCGTGGTTTCATTATCTTTTATTTCCTCTATTATAGTAATATAGTAAATTTTTATCATTAGTACGCTGAGTTTTTTTTTTTTTTTTTTTGTGGTTTTGTACTATTTTGACTAACTTGAATTAAGAACCAGCACATATATATTTAGGTAAATACGAACAAGTTTTTATCTCTTATTTCCTTTTCTTCTTGAAAATGAGATCCTTATCTCCTATTTTAGCCACCAAGAATTTACTATCTATAAGATATTTTCTCAGTTATAGGACACGAACACAAAAACTATACTATTATTTAGCACTTTCTTACGAAAACTAGTAATGCATATTACTACTAATCACTTAACCCGCTAACTCGATTAGATTGTCGACATTGTTTAGTTCATGCATATATAGCGATCGATATACGAGACACAACTACCAAAAGAAAAAGAAAAGAAAAGCTTTAAAACGGATACAAACATGAAACATCGTTTCATAAAAGATTAAAATATTAGCACCTTCATGTTTTAAACAAGTTATTAGTTGTATGTATCGGTCTTATATTAAAAGGGTTGGTTGGTCTTCTATTGACTATTGTAATGAGAGTAGACTGTCTAGTGGTGTGAACTCATGATCACATGAAGTGAATTGTCTTACTTTTGTCCATAAACCAATTATTTAGTGCCAACAAATGGCCATGCTGTTTTCTTTCTTCTCTGATTCTTTCAAGATTTACTACTTGATTTTTGTCTTTATAATCTTCAAATATATATAGTATCTTAGTCATTACTCATTAGCATAGTGAAACGAATACTAAAAAGTTGGAGATTACACGTTTGGACAACAGTTATTAAAAATACAAAATCCAACTGGCGTGTTCCCCAACTTATGTGATTGGCTACGCTGTTTAATATAACCCACATGGAGTGCCAAAGGGTCCCGTCACTAATAAACTCGCTATATTCAAAGGTACACAAGGGCCTCAAAGTTAGTTTTTGATCGTAAGATGTTAAGTCAAGTACTATATAAATCTTCATGAAAAGACATCTACATATTTCATCCTTTCTTTTCATAACCAACTTAGTCAAAGTGTTATTTATTTTACAAAAACGAAAGAAAAATGGCTGTAAACACCGGCTGTGTGTTCTGTAGCTGTCCCATGGAGACTACTGCACACCTTTTCTTTCAATGTTCCTTCTCGCAACAGGTTTGGGAACCGCTAGTGAAGAAGATCCTCTTGAACAAGTATACTGTCGACTGGAAGGAAATCATGGCTTTGCTTGGAGGCACTGATCTGGACAAGACCACAAAGCTTCTTATTGGTTATGTTTTTCAGAACACTTTACACTTGCTATGGTTGGAGAGGAATGGTCGGCGTCATGAAGACCAACCTACTACGGTGGAGAAGTTAGTCAAGCTGATTGATAAAAACGTCTGGAACCGGCTAAGCACTATGAAAGGCGAGGATACTAGCATCCAAGCTTGGTTTGCTGCCAGATTTTACTAGATATGTTCTCTTGATTTCATTTTTCAAAACTGTTTAAGACTTTCTATACACAAGCTCTGTAAACAGTATCTTTTTCTTTGAATATAATTTAACATTACATTCAAAAAAAAACGAAAGAAAAATAAATTTTTTAAAACTAAAATGTGTAAGATTATATCAAATTTCCATCAACATATCATTATGGTTCTATATTTGGTGGATTTAAGAGCCTTCTAATTTTGTGGCTGAAAAAATCGTGAATAGGCAAAGCTTTTTACTCTATTATCAGTTAAAGCCATAATGTTTTTTTTTTCTTGATAAATGATAAAGCCATCCATAATGTTCTGTCGAACTCTATGTTTTTAATTCTCTTTTCTGTTATCTGTCCTTTTATTAACTGATATTAAAGATGTATATTTTGGCTGGTCCATTTCAGATTTTCTTTTATTTGGTCCCAATTTGATTAATGTATATAAAACATGTAGAACCAATAATAAAACGATAGTAGTCTAGTCGTTATCTTTTTATTAGTCGAAGGCTCGAAACCATATATCGATTCTTGTTTCGCGTATTATATAGTCATTCTTTTTATGACTGCATAATTTACTACATGGCTTACGTATGTTCTACACATTATCTTGATTTCGATCTCACGTTATTGGTTATGAGAATGTATATTGTATAGAAAACAATAAATTGTATGGAGAAACCGATATCCATAACCAACGATAATCTGACAACAAAGAAATGGATCGTCATTCATTCCATTGCCCACTCGACCATACATGAGAAGGACAAGTTATATTTATTCGCTTCTGCGTAAGCTAATTAAGTTTCCACTCGTTAGTGGGAAACATATATATATATCTATCGCAATTGAATTGTTGCATTGAAATGCAAATGTATATGAATAAAAATGACACGGCCGGTACTATAGTAGTAATTGTGAAAGTAGCACAAGCTAGCAAAGGGATTTGGTTGGTGTGCCATACCAGATTTTCATCAAAAGCATTCATTGTGATTGTGAAGTTGGGACGAACTATCCGTGCAACCAAAAGTAGAAATAGATGAAATATATGATCATGTAATCTAATTTTTGCTTTTTAGCCCTTAATCTGTTAATCATTGGAGTTTAAGAAACACATCTCTTTTCTATTTTCTTTTCTTTACTACACATGTGAAAAGTTTTCATGTTCCATACGTCTTTGCCATCATTCACTAATACTACAATACATAGTTCCAAATACTATTGAATACTGCTACTACTTTTTTTTTTGTCGTATCTTACATCATTACTAGAATATTAATTTAACCCTTCTGTGAGTTTTTTCGTATCACAAAAAATGATGACTCTTAACTTAACGACCAAATCTTAGTCTAAGGAATATTATGAAACATGAACAATCGTTTTGTATGGACAAATTTATGTGTGTCACAAAAAACATACTGTAACTTACAAAATTTTACCTAAACATAAACATACTGTAACTTACAAAAAACATAAACAAATTTTGTTGTACCCTCAAAACATACCAACAAAATTTTACCTACTTTTTTTTTTTCACCGTAACTTACAAAACCTGAGAGTCAAGAGTACATTTATTTAGTTGGAACTTATTGCAAAAAATGAAAAAAACCAAAAATAAATTTTGATTTCCCGATGTGGTTATAAAAAAAACTTGATTATTTCAGTTCAATATTACTATTCAATTTGTAACAAAACAAAAAATAAAGTAAAAAAAGTTTAATAATTGGGGAGAAGAGAACACAAAAGAGAGAGAGAGTACAAAGCAGCTTCCCCCATTCTCTCCTTCTTTCTCTTGATTCGTTGTTTTGTCTGTACGTTGTGAGATTCTCTCAGTCGGTGTGCGCGTGAAAGAGAGAGAGAGAGAGAGAGATTTTGAGAGACACGGAAACAAATTTGGCAACTTCATTCATTCATCATCTCCGGCGGTATCTTCTTCCGGCGGAGTTCCCGATGTATCTACTCTCTTTAGCTTAGCTCTGCTCTGCTCAGTCAGCTCCCTAAACTGTTTAAAGGTCTCTCCTTTTTCTCTCTCTGATCTCACTTTTCCTATTTTCTCGTTTCGATTTCTTTGTTTGCTTTTCCCTGTTCTTACTTCAATTAGATTCTGATCTTTACCCTCTCTCTCTCTCTCTGTCCCGATTAGGTTCTTTTCTGCTTTTGCTTTCTTCGAGTTCTGATTGAATTCACTCTTCTCTTTGTCAAAGTTTTAGCCTTTATTACTCAAATGTTGCTCCTTTTTTGGGGGGGGGGGGGGGGGGGAGAGACAAATTTGAGCTCATAGATAGATTTACTTATGCTGGGGAATCTTGTTAATGCAGATCCAGAGTGCCTTGAGGATTGTTTTTGTTCTATCACCATTCTCGGAATTTGAGTTGTTTATAAAGGGTGAGTTGAGTTTGATTCACAAGGGTGCTTTGTGTTCAGACTTCAGAGCATATATAAAAAAAAGTGTCTTGTCTTTTGATTGTGATAGGTCATGTGAAAATTTTGGTTAATTGGTTTTGTCTTTCCTTTTGTTCAGACACTCTATCAAATGTCCCCCTCTGATTACAGAATCTTATTCCTCCTTCTTTACCAAAGTCTTTGTTTTGTTATGCCTTGGCCTGTTTCTTCTTTGCTGCTACTAGTTTTATGTTCTTCTGCTCTCTCTCTCTCTTCCCTTTTCCTGGGTCTTTTAGGCAGGTTTATATTTTGTAACTCTTCTCTTTCTCTCTCTCTCTCTCTCTCTCTCTCTAGGACTCCTGCTTTAATTCAAGTGACAAGTGCATTTTTCACTGATGGGATACAAACCTCAGATAAATAACTTATAGCTGTGTAACTGCAGGGACCAAAAATGAATGAACTCCGAGGCAGAAAGGTTCAAAATATTGAAAGTCCGATTCCAGGATGCTTGGGGAAGATGGTTAATCTATTTGATCTAGGAACAGCTGTTAACGGGAATAAGTTGCTTACAGATAAACCACATCGTGATGGTAATGACTATCTCCTTCCTGTGACTGGCTTGTCCACCCAATGCAAGTCTGTGTTATTATTACAACTAGTGCATTTTTTTATGTGTTTCTGGACCAAGTTTTATGTCCTATTATCCTTAATTTATCTCTGTCTGAGTTTTGTATTCACCTATGTGTTATTTGTGTTATTAATATGATGTAGTTCATTGGCAGGATCCTCTCTGTCAAGGAGTCGATCTGATGTGACCAGAATGCCAAGCCCTTCTTATAAAGGCCATTCAGAAGCTGAATTGGTAAGTTTGGTTAAATAATAAAAAATGTTATGCATGCCATTGTCAGCAACACAGAATTTTTTATATTCAGATTGTTGTCCTTATTTGCACGAGTTGTTGTTTAATATAATGGTCACGGCATCTGATATCTCTTGCCTGCAACGTTTGCACAGATTATGTCTGATTTGAGGAGAAGTGCTTCTAACAAAGTAAGTGGTACACCGATGAAGAAACTCATTGCTCGAGAAATGTCAAAAGATGTCGAACAAAAACAGAGCCCAACTAATGTGGTTGCTAAGTTGATGGGTTTGGAAACACTTCCCCAGATGCATCTTGAGACTGCTGCTACACAGCGAAGCAAATCCAGAAGCTATTCATACGCTTCGCCGAATCATTCAGTGTCTTCTATGGATAATGAGGTCCAAAAGTATCAGGATCTCAGTAGAGAGTTTAAAGACGTGTATGAAATGTGGCAGTCGCCTCAGAAGGTGAGTCGCTCAAGGGATAGCTCGCCTAGAAAAGGAAGATTTGATGAAAGTACGACTGAGAAACAGATGGCTCTTGTTCGTCAAAAGTTCACTGAAGCAAAACGCCTTGTAACAGATGACAATCTTCACCAATCTAAAGAGTTCCAAGATGCACTTGAATTTTTAAGCTCCAACAAGGATTTGTTTGTTGAGTTTCTCCAGGAATCAAATTCATTCTCTCAGCAGAACCTTTCTGACTTTCACCATGTTCCTTCTCATCCAGATGCAAAGCGTATCACAGTATTGAGACCTTCAAAGGCTGTTGAAACTGAAAAGTTTGTGCTTCAAGGCAGGAAGACCAAGCAAGTTAAAAAATTGGCTTCATCAAGTCAAGAAACTGGATGGGGAAACCGTGATCTTGGTTACTCGTCATCTTATGTCAACCGGGGAACTGAGGAGTACCCTGTACAGCCAACTCGAATTGTCGTCTTGAAGCCTAGTCTAGGGAAGTCTCTAGATATAAAGGCTGTTTCATCATCCCCATCATCTCCGAGGTATTTTGATGAGCCTGGAGATGTTGAGACTAAAGAAGTAGCAAAGGAAATTACTCGTCAAGTACGCGAAAATCTGATGTGTCACCACAGGAATGAGACTCAGTCTTCTTCTGTCCTATCCAATGGTTATAACGGTGATGACAGTTCCTTTAACAAGTCTGAAAATGAAGATCTAGTAGGAAACCTTAGCGATTCAGAGATCATGTCACCAGCTTCTAGGCATTCATGGGACTGTCCAAATAGGTTTGAAAGTCCTTTTTCTCCTTCCTCTTTCAGCCGGGCTTCATTTTCTCCAGAGTCATCTGTCTGCAGAGAAGCCAAAAAACGACTTTCTGAAAGATGGGCATTGATGTCAGTAACTGGAAGAAATCAACCGCATAAACATGTTCCAAGAGCCTCAAGCACTCTAGGGGAAATGCTTGCACTCTCAGAGACCAAAGTGACAACTGGATCCGAGGAAGAGATCAACGAAGTAGCACCAGCAACAAGGGCGTCAACATCATGCATAACTAGTGATCTAAGTCAAGTGGAAATGGCAAGTGATTCTTTGAATATCCTTTCAAGGTCAAAATCAGTCTCTGACGTTAGACTCAACGGCGAAACATCTGTTTTGGGGATGTCCAAAGCACGAGAGCTTACTAAGACGGGAAGCCTGAAATCTTCATGGAAAGTCTCGAACTTGTTCTTCTTTAAGAATAATAAAGCAAGCAAGGAGAAAAGAGATACATCTCAGTACAGCTCTACGTCTCAGTTAGCAACACCATCTTCTGTGAAGCTTACCGGGAAAACCAGCGAAGATTGTTTGGTTCCTAGAGATTGTCACCCTCCTGAATCATCACAACAGCAAAGTATAAACCCAGGCGAGGTATCCCACCGTTTCTTTAAACCTCTCGCAATGTACTCGAGGAGGATGACTTTGAACATTCATGCTTAAAACATCAACCATTTTGATTTTTGTTTTCAGGAGGAAGTGACTACACCAAAACCTCCAGCTGCTGGGAATACAAGTGAAAACCATGACCAGCCAAGTCCAATTTCTGTTTTGTTTCCGCCATTTGAAGAGGAAAATGTTGACAATCCAGAATGTTCTGGTTCAACCAAGCTATGGACGAATCAAGGTTTAGTTCTCCGTTGCTTAGCTTTTTTTTCATAGATTCATGTTTACTTAACTTCCCTCTTACGCTAATCCAAATGTTCCATTCTCAACAGGAGAGGCAATGTCTCTTAAATCTAATCTAATAGACAAGTCACCACCAATCGGGTCAATCGCTAGGATCCTCTCATGGAATGATGACTCTTGCACAGACAACATATCTAAACCCGCAGTGGTAGGAGTCCATGAGGATGAAGACTGGTACTTCTTTATAGAAACGCTCTTGACAGCTGCAGGTTTCAGCAGAGGTTGCACCGTCTCTCATGACCCGCTCATCTCACGATGGCACTTGCCAAATAGTCCCTTAGACCCTTCACTCAGAGAGAAATACACGAACCCTGATAACAACAACAACATCAAAGAGTTCATCCATGAAGGCAAACGTAGACAACAACGATCAACCCGTAAACTCATTTTCGACTGTATTAACTCCATCATTTCAGAAACAACAACAACTACAAGCACGGGCAATGGTTCTCCATGTTTTGACCTCATGGAACATGTGTGGGAACAGTTAAAGGACTGGGTCTTAGATGAGCCTAGCAAGCTTGACTCAGGAGAGGACATGGACGCAAACAGTTTGGCTGCAGAGAGTCTAGTAAAGAATGAGATAGTCGGGAGGACATGGACTCATAGCTTACAAGTTGAAATAGACGACTTTGGGATTGAAATTGAGAGGAGATTGTTGCAAGATCTCATAGAGGAAGCCGTTATCGATTTTACACGATGATGAGACTAGTGCAATATATATAACTACGTTCAATAAAAATGTAAGATAGTGTTAAGTGTAATTTTTTTTGTCTGTGGGAAGATTTGTGTCTCGGTTTTTTTTGTAACGATTGAGAGAGAAAACAAAATGCTGTGTAGCCATTGTTGAAGCAGATCAATAAGCAGTTGTTCCCATTTATAACACAAATCTCGTTACGTTTTTGTACAGACACACCGAAATGAAAAGCTATGTTGCCATTCTAAACAGAGTTTCAAACAAAAAAACATCAAACAATAACATAGTTGCGTAATTATCTATGCACACTCGAAAGTTGAGAGAGAGGAACAAAGTACTGATCGACATACGCAATTGCTAGGTCTTTTGAGTTAAGCTGGTGGAGTCTGGCTCTGACCGTTGATCAATCCGTACTGAAAGAAGAAAAAGAAAGAATGTAAAGACAATGAATGAGAAGCTTAAATCTTCAAACGACCAAGAAGCTTAGTTTTTTTACCTTCTCTCTGATACGGGACCTCCAATTGTCAATATTGCTAGCAGAAGATGCCTGGTTTGCCTGTGGACCAAGAAGATTGTCACGTGCTCTATTCATAGGATTCTCAAAATCATCCTCATCATCAAGCTCTGACTGCCGGGGTGAAACCATAGCTCTCAAAACCAAAGCCAGTAGCAATGACAGAAACTGAAACACCAACTCATTGAATGAATGAATACAAAAACATAAAAAGAATCATGAAATAACTCAAAACGTCAGAACTGAGTTTTTGTTACCTGGATCGCTACCACAACAATGCCAACCCATTTGCAAATATCAATGTTTTCTTCAATGAAAGCTCGAAGGCTATTAAGTTCTCCAGTTGGATCATAAGGAAGATCCTAAAGAGACACACCAGTATAAGACCGTTAACAAAACAACACACAAGAAGATACAACAAGCTTCTCAAATGTAAGAAATAAAAACACCTTCTCACCTTTTCCCACTGACGGTCAATAGCTATGAATCCCAATAGAACCGCTTCAATTATGATCAAAAGAGTTTTGAGGATAGAATACTAAAAACGTATCAAGGATTAAAAACACATTCCAATTGAATAAAAATATTAACACAAGCATAAAAGTGAAGAAGCCCTGTAAAAAGGATACGAAACACAAGCAGCAGCCATTGATAGCCTCAGCTGCAATGAAACCAATGATAGTGACAATGCAGACTAATATCCCAATCGCCATAAAAGAGTAGATGAACCTGCATTGAAATATAAAAAAAACACAAACATGAATTGATAAGAAGGTCACACAGTGAATCATACAAGATTAGTCAAATTAGATTGAAATTGAAAACCCTAAAAATGGAAACTTTTTTTGAAATACCATGGAGCAGGAAGATCTAAGGAACGGAGGTTGAAACTTCCCGAATCAGTACCAGACCCGAGAACGATACCCGATACGAAACTCATCGGATTCTTCAAAGAATCACCGTTGATCTCAATTCCTGAAGTAGAAGAGAAGGTAGAAGAATCAGGAGATGAAGCCGCGGGAGGCTGAGAAGGAGGAGGATCAACGGGGGGAAGGTGATGGTTATATTGATCGAGCATCCAAATCGAGTAGATTATGATCGATACACCGATGAAAGCTTGGAGAAAATTCAGGATCTTGAGAATAGAAGCGAACGAGACATGACAGCAATTGTGCCGCATTTTTAACTAATCGTGATCGGAGATGATGAGACACCAGAAATTTAAAAAAAAAAAAAAAAACACACAAATTCTGATCAGCGATCTCGAACTTATTGATGGAACAATGACATGATTTTGAGACAAAAAAAAAAGTATAAAAAAAGCTGTTCTTGACAGATAAGAGAGAATAATCCGAAGAAGCTTAATTACTAAATTAGTGTAGTTTTGTTAGTTAAGAAACATACCAAAACGGTGTCGTGTTCTTGTTGTATTTTTTTTTCCGAAAATATTAATTATTATTTAATAAATTTATTAAGAAGTGATTTGCAGTTGATGAGGCTGAACAAAGGAAGTGGGCTATATAATAAATGGGCTTAGGGTAAGAAGAAAGCTCATTACGAAGAGACTTAAAAGTGAGTCCAGAGGTTACAGCTTACGAGTGAGTGATGCTGATGGCGATGATAACAACAACGGTATGAGGATGAGAGGAGTTTTAAATTTAATAAGTATGCATGTGAATGTTAGATGACAGATATAGACAGACAACCACTTATTATAAAACCAACTTATTACAACCTTTTTTTTTTATGTCTATTTCCTTTTTTATTTATTGATTTGAGTACATAAATGTTTAGTGTTTGCAAACTGGCAGTATAATTGGACGGCCTTGGCTTTTTGTTTTAGATCTCTTGATATTATTATGTTTTTGCAATAAACCATATATATAGAGATGTCATGTCATCATGTGCTATTGTTTGTGTTTTTCCTCTCTTTATTACGTAAGATAAATAAATCGTATTTTTAGGTGATTACTTCAAACTTTCATGTATTTTTTTTTTTGTTTTTAAACAAAATGAAAAACTAAGGATTTTTGAAGTCCACAAGGATTTCACCTGCAGTATACTGCGGGACTAAATTATAAATTATTGTATTATAAATAATAATTTTTAATTTATTTTTAGTTTTTAAATTCTCAATTAATTAACTTTTGTCTAACTAATTTAGAATTTTGTTTAGAATTTTGTTTAGAATTTTTTTTCTTCTTCTCACGTTTTATAAAGTTTATAACCTAATTACATTGAATTTATTATTAGATAGAATATACAATCCTAAATTTGTTTTGTTTTCAGAGAATTATATGTCTATATAGTATGTTAGTGTATATTTTTATGTGTATTTATTTATTTCTTTTTTTTTGGAATATTAAGAATGTGTTATAGTATGTGTAATATTTTATAGTTCATATATTAAATAATTTATAAGTTAATTTTCAAAACTATGATTACAAATCTATAATATATATGAGATAAACTAATAGTTTTAGTGTTGGTTCTATAGTCCAAACCCGCCACGCTAGGCGGGTCAGACAACAAGTTCAAAGATTTTTAATCTGTAAAAACTGATCATACGAAACTCGAAAATGTAAAAATTAGTTTTAAATACGTAATAAAAATAAAAATAAATATGTGAGCAAGCATATCTTTTATATTTTACTAGCTGCTTCCCCACGTAACGCGTGGGTTGTGGTGTAGTTGGCACTTTTTTGTTTTTTTTTTGGTCTTTTTCGTTTTCTCTTTTGTATTATTTCGTTTTAATTAGGCATATACGGGCTTTGCTGTCACTTTTATTTATACACTATATGTTTATACCATTTCGTTCAGATGTGTATAATTGTGGCGTTTACTTTTTATGAATTATGAAGATGTTGTTTCTTGCTTTTGAGGATCCAATCTTATCATTGACTGATATTGTTTCCAATACATTTATTGTATTATAGATTTTCTAATTAACTGCTTATGTAAATCCTTCATACGTTGATGTTGCAATAATAAGTTATTTTTTTAAAATATCTTCCGTGTAAGTAATTATGTTTGTATGCCCATGTTTTAGTCTAATATCAATAAGATCGTTTCTGTTTTTCTTTAGTTGGCTTTGAAACCAATATTGAGTTAAGCAAATAATGGGTCGAATTATGGTGTTAATAAGTAATATAAATTCTTATGTATATATATTGTATATATGTGACTATAAATTTAGCTAACTAAAAAATTATGTAATATTTAAATACAATCTTGAACATATATATATATATATATATATTTTTTTTTCATTTGTGGGAGGAATGTATGAAATTATTGGATAGAAGTTATTTTTGAGTTAAATGACCTTTAATGTCTTTAAAGTGAGTTAAATATTAATAAATTTTTATATGTGTCTTGACTTTTTTAAAAAGGAATACCAAGTGTTTCTTTCCAAATTTGAAGTGATATAGTATTTTAGTTTTCTTATATGATTTTATGAACTTAAATGTAAAAGTTTTTCATAGTAATAAGTACACTCACTGATTGAATTATAAAATTTGGAGAAATGTTTATTTCGTTTAATCATCTGCTCTTTTAAATAAATTAAATAAGTATGTTGTTATTCCTACAAATAGGACAACATATATTATAGTTTAATCATGGAGTTAAGCAATGGAAATGGAACTTGTGATTGCAAGACAAAATGCTTATATGTTACACATTGATCGTTTAAAAATGAATAGGAACATCTAATTCTCATATAAAGTTGATTGTTTTGTTAAAACCAACATATGTGAATTTAAATTTAACTATGCAAATTTAAAAAATAAATATGAATAGATTAGAAAGGCAAGAAATATAAAAGAAATATTTTTTATATAAATAAAATAAAAATTGAAAACAATGTTAAATATATATAATACTTTCTACATTAAAATATAGAATCAAACTCTTACAAGTTACAACACATATGAGATATAACAACATTTGATATTGGTAGGAGAGGAAGAGAGAATGTTTACTATAAGATGGTAATCTAAATTAGATAATGGAGATGAATCTTTAAAAAATAGAACAATGTAATATCTATATATATATAATACTTTCTAAATTAAAATATAGAATCAAACTCTTACAACACATATGAGATATAACAACATTTGATATTGGTGGGAGAGGAAGAGAGAATGATTACTTATAAGATAATAATCCAATTAGATAAAGGAGATAAATCTTTTAAAATAAGAACAATGTAAAATATATATCATGTAGTCTCTAAAATTAAAATTTAGCATTAACAATTTACAATGATATTTCATTTTTTTTTACAACCCATACAACAAAAATAAGAAATCAAAAATAACCAAAAAAAAATGAAAAATGATTTGAGGTATTGTAGAAGAGAATGAGAGAATGTGAAAATGAGATAGTAAAAAAATGTCAATATGAGAGAATGATAGATTGAGAGAATGCTTATTTATATGATAAGAAATTATGGAAGTTACATTTAGAACTATGGAGTTACAATAGTAATTTATTGTGTTTGAATAGAATTGAGTGGTAGAATATGATTAATGCATAATTTATTTTATTTTCAGTTATAATTTTATTTTAATGTGTGAGTTAAATGTATTGTGTTTATTGGATCTTAAATATTGTTTAAAGCAATTAGAAAGCAAAGAAAAAATGAAAAAAAATTAGAAAACATTAAATGAAAATCAACCAATAAGGAGAGACCAAAACCTTACTTATATATATATATATGATATATTGCTTTAAACTTTGAAATGAGAAATATATTATAAACAATAATTTTACATGAGAAATATATTAATTTAGCCAACCAAAATATGAATATAAGTTTAGCCAACCAAAATAAATATAAATATTAAAATTTAACCAAAAATAATTTCTCTTGAAAGATAATAAGTTAGTAGGAGGAATGAATTAATGTACAATTATTGGATAGGAGTTACATTTGAGTTAAATGGAGTTACATGTCTTTAATTATAAATAAATATTTTAATTTTTTATAACCTAAAATAAAAGAAATACCAAGTGGCTGAATCAAAATTCACATGATTTGGTTGTTTGTTGATATAAACTCAACACTTACACATAATATTTCAAAATAAAAATATTACTTTTTAAGTGACAAACTAAATTAGTTTTCTTATAAAATTATATGAATTCTTCAATCTCAATAATTTTTAAAATCCCAAGGATAACTTATATTTTTTTGGTTTTCATTCATCAATTTAATTTATAGTGCTAGATTTCATACTAATGGTTTCATCTTTAGAGAATTTAGTGAAATGATATTTTTAAAATTATATTTTATTTTTATATTTAAGTTCCAGTTGAATATGTTTTGTTTTTTTGGATCATTTTTTATTTTGATTAAAGACACAAAAAAACCAATTGTTTAATTATGTTCTTTTTGTTTTCAAAAACCTCAAATCATAAAAATATATATATATATTATATTAATCTCTGCAGATTTAACAATTGGATCACAAAACAAAATAGTCTTTATAAATAGATAAATGGATAATTATATTGATCTTTAAATATTATATTGATCTTTATAAATTATTTAAAATGATACATGAATATGTGAGATAACCAGAGACATAATAGATAATTACATATGGATCATTTCAACTTTATGATCTTATTATGTGGTGAATATTGTAAGGAAGTATGAAAATAATGACTTATAAGATTTTAATATAAAATAGAAAATAGAGATAAGCATTTTAAAAGATTAAAATAAATATATAAGATATACATATCATACAAACTCTAAAACTAAGCTTTTACAATGATATTTGATTTGATTTTTTATAACCCATACAACAACAATAACAAAAAAAATACAAAATAAAACAAAACAAAACAAAAAAGAGATTTGAGAGTAGTGGAAAAAGATGAGAGAATGAAAGAGTGATAGACTAAGAGAATAAGATAATGAGTATTTATAGGAAGAGAAATGATGAAAAATTACATTTAGAAAAATGAGAGTTACAATTTTAATTTATTGTTTTGTTTTAATACAATTGATTAATACAACTTAGTGGAGAAATAAAGTTAATGCATAATTTATAGGGAGAAGCTATAAAGATTTTAGTTTTATATTATGTGAGTTAAATGTGAAAATTAATTGTTTTAAATTTGTGTTTTAATATAATTTTTTTTTCTTATAAAATTATATGAATTCTTCAATCTCAATAATTTTTAAAATCCCAAGGATAACTTATATTTTTTTGGTTTTCACTCATCAATTTAATTTATAGTACTAGATTTCATACTAATGGTTTCATCTTTAGAGAATTTAGTGAAATGATATTTTAAAATTATATTTTATGTTTATATTTAAGTTCCAGTTGAATATGTTTTGTTTTTTGGATCATTTTTTATTTTGATTAAAGACACAAAAAACCAATTGTTTAATCATGTTCTTTTTGTTTTTAAAAACCTCAAATCATAAAAAAATATATCTATATTATATTGATCTCTGCAGATTTAACAATTGGATCACAAAACAAAATAGTCTTTATAAATGGATACATGGATAATTATATTGATCTTTAAATATTATATTGATCTTTATAAATTATTTAAAATGATACATGAGTATGTGAGATAACCATAGACATAATAGATAATTATATATGGATCATTTCAACTTTATGATATTATTGTGTGGTGAATATTGTAAGGAAGTATGAAAATAATGACTTATAAGATGTTAATATAAAATAGAAAATAGAGATAAACATTTTAAAAGATTAAAATAAATATATAAGATATACATATCATACAAACTCTAAAACTAAGCTTTTACAATGATATTTGATTTGATTTTTTATAACCCATACAACAACAATAACAAAAAAAATACAAAACAAAACAAAACAAAAAAGAGATTTGAGAGTAGTGGAAGAAGATGAGAGAATGAAAGAGTAATAGACTAAGAGAATAAGGTAATGAGTATTTATAGGAAGAGAAATGATGAAAAATTACATTTAGAAAAATGAGAGTTACAATTCTAATTTATTGTTTTGTTTTAATACAATTGATTAATACAATTTAGTGGAGAAATAAAGTTAATGCATAATTTATAGGGAGAAGGTATAAAGATTTCAGTTTTATATTATGTGAGTTAAATGTGAAAATTAATTGTTTTAAATTTGTGTTTTAATATAATTTTTTTTTGTTAAAATTGCATTGCCAAGTGGACCAATAAGGAGAGACTGAAACTCCACTTTTGTATATATGATTATTATTCCTTGAATAAGATATCAAATTGAATGGTAAATATGTTTGTTACCTTTTAAAATCATACAGTTAATTTTTTTTGAATGATTGTTTAAATTCAGAATTTATGTAGAACAATAACACCGAAATTAATGGCATTTGCTCCTATAACATTTAACCGAATTTATGTAGAACACTTATTTTCTACAAACAATCTGAATTGTATGGAAATTTTATTATCTATAAAGAATTCTCTTCTCAAAATCACATTTTGTCTTTAATTAATATAACTTTTTTTGTTAAGTAGAAACCATCTGGCTAAAGATTACCAATCAAGCATAAAAAACCACTTGGTTATCGTGAGGCTATCATAATCAAAGACAAAAAAATCTGAATTCAATATTATAGGAAGACTATATAAGGACCCGCCCGATGTGCCGGTTTAAAGTTTTTAAAATAAAATAAAATTTAACAAGAATATAAAGTAAATATTTTTAATAAGTAAAAACTATCTATAAAAGTAATAAAATAAATCGAGGTGTCTAATGTGATATTTGGTGTAAAAGGTGTGATTCTGCGGTTGAGACTATTATTAATCAAGTTTTCTTTGAATGCTCTCGCTCGTTTGAAGTATAGAGTTTATCTCCGACTCCGGTCTCGTCAGAAGGTTTTCCATATGAGTAGGTATACTGGAATTTGGATTTTTTTTTTCTGGAGGGATGCCTCTCAACAGGGTGATCATTATCAACTTCTTCAATTACCATGAATTTTATGGGCAATGTGGAATACCATAAATAAAAAAGTTTTTCAAGGTTTAGAGATCTAGACGAATGATATAATTACTCAGGCTTTGGACGATAAGTTAGCCTGGGAAGATGCGCTCTCTTTTACGGCGGCTATGTCAGCTCCATCTCCATCTTCGGATGTCCAGGTTTCTTCACCTTGTTGTCAAAATGATGGTTCTTGGAAAGCAACCAATGTGCATTCAAGATTGGGCTGGTGGTGTTGCGTTGGTGAGGAGCGAACCTTGTTGTTGAGGGCCAAATGTCTAAGACGGGGCCCCTCCCCCTGCATTCAGAGTTAAAAGCGTTATTGTGGACCATGGAGCGGATACGTGTTGCAGGGATCGCTTGTTAATATTTTGAGACTGATTGTGCTGAGTTACTCACTATGGTGCAGTCCTTTGAATATTGGCCGTCCTTCTCCAACATGTTCGATGAGTTTAACTCCCTGGAGTCCTTCCTACTATTCTCCATCTCTTGGATCCCGCATGCGTCAAATACGAAGGCGAATTGTCTTGCTCGTGCTTCGTGTTCTCTTATCTCTGAAGTTTCTTTTGTAAACCCCTTTTTCCGGCTTGGACAACTAACCGAGAAAATTTCTTTTAATTTATTGTTTGTTTGAAAAAAAAGAAGTAAATAGATACATTTTCAGTTAAAGAAAATAGTTGGAGATGAGTTCAAAGTTATTAAACAAAATTAAATTTAACAAAGAATATATATTTAATTCTTTTTGTAAGTAAAAACAAAGTATAAAAGTAAAGAGATAAACTTTTAGTTATAGAAAATAATTATTTTTTTTGCTATAATACACTAATGTATACCCATATAAAAATCTACTATCTACATTACCACTAGGCACTAATAGTATATTTGTACACACAAATATATTTTACTGTTAAAATACACTCTATAGTCTTTACTACTACCAACAAATTGTCTTTATGAACACATTAAATAACCTATTATATGTTTTTCACTTTAACATTTATATAGTTACAAAAACGTATACGTTAATCTTACATACTCCTATCTTATATATTACAATAGCACTATTTTTGAATAAATTATTTGATTGGTGAAAAAAATATGAGATGATCTATTTTTTTTTTACTTCAACAATCTTTTTCTTTATGTAAAGGTGAATATTTACATTTTTAGAAACAGTAATTGATTGTATAATTTTCACAATCATTTTTTTATCTTATATAAAAAGTACTAATTTTTCTTGTAAAATTAGCAACTTAAAATTAAAATAAGTAAACAATATTATAAGTTCAAATTTTATGATATATATATATATATATAATAATTTTCTTATAATGATATTTTCTAAATTTTAAATCTGTTTAAATTTTATAATTTTCTTATAATTATCTTTTAATATTTTTAAAACTGTTAAAAACAAAACTTTTGTTTTACATTTGGAAGTTTACAAAGGTTTCTTTTTGTTTAAAAGATTTTAAATAAAATTAGGTTTTCTTTTCTCTATTTTAATTTTATATAAAATATTTTTTTGGTAGGCTTTGAATTTTTACATTTTTATTTTTGAAAATTTTAATAAATTTAGAATTGACATGTGTCAACATCTGAATGATACAATTGACACGTGTTATGATCTTGTTAATGAGTAATTTTGACATGAAGCTTCATATAATAAGATATGACATTAAAACAAAAATTATAGGAAACCATTTATATTTTTATAGAGTTTTTTTAAAAATAATTAGATTCTCTAAAATAATTGTATTCATAATCATATTATCATTTTGCTTTAATTTTGAGAATTTAGCTATCACATTAACTATCTTTTGTTATAATTGTCTAATTTAGAAACTAAGAAATTATAACCATAAAAGATTTTAAGTGTAATTACCAATTTTTTTTAATTAGATATGTTTCTTATTTTCAAAAAAATAAAATGTATTTTTAATATAGATAAAGAATTATAGTTATTATCAAAAAATATAAAATAATTGATAATAAATGAATATAATTTGAAACTTAATAACTGATTGTTTTGGAAATTTATTTAGGATGAGAATTTTTTTTTTCAAAAATAGAAACTTAATATTAATTAATTAAATGAAAAACAAATTGATAATTAATATCAATGGCATGCTTGTAAATAGGTATGAACTTTAGGATTTATTTCATAAATATCTCAAAAAATGTATATATAGATAACTAAAAGTAACAAAGCTGTAAGATAATGCAGAATTATAAAAGTCAAGTATATTTTTGTAAGATATGCAAGTATTAAAAAAAAATTACATATCAGCTATTTAAAATCAAAAGGTAGTATATGTATTGTTCTTTAATTTATAAAATTAAATGAGAAATTGGAATTTTAGAAGATTTTCAATTAAGTGGAAGATATTAGAAAACATCTTGTAATTAATTCAAAAATCAGTGATGGATGATATTAAATCATAGATCATATTTTTAATTAATTTTAAATCAATGAGTATCGCACACCTAATCTAAAAATTCTCATATATATATGTGCGTGTGTAATGTTAACATCATCCAATAAGAAATAATCAACATAATCGAAAAGGTTATAAACAGTAAAAGAGAAGGAAAATATGGCAAAGTCATCGAGTTCGTCTACTTTGAAAAATGTATGTGAAGAAAACAAAACATCTCTGTGGAAAATAAGGAAGATCTTAACCGAGAAAAGCAAAGGTTCGTTGGAGTTTGATAATAACAACGATATTGAGAACCATATTTTGAGAAATTTGGGCAAGTCCATTATTAGTAGAGTGAAAAAAGATGCTATAAAGATCAAGATTGACGACTACGATACGGGGAGCCAGCACGATGTCATCTTCGCGTACAATCATAAGTCTGATCTATATTACATTGGAGGATTATGGAGATTGATGGAGCTTGCTGTTGGAGACGAGATTGGATTATTTTATGATCCTATTTCAACGAATCTGTGTTTCTCTGTGTTGAAACAAGCCAAAAAATAAACCCTGATTATCACAACTTGTTTTAATTTAGGCTTTAATATACTATGAAGCTATTGTTTAATTGGAAATACAAATATGTATGGATGATAATAATAAATTTACATATATCATATATATAAATAGATATTCATACAAAATACTTAAGTGTGTTAGATACTTTTTGATGCCAGCTGATCATTTATTGTTTTGGACCAAGCTATGTTTTTCGTTTGATTTGACTTCGGTTGAATCTGGTTATGTCTATATATAATGTTGAACAATACTTGGGTTCATCCCTAGGGGTGAACCTCTCCATTCACCCCCTTATAAAATAAGGAAATAAAATCTGTATACATTATTATAAAATTAAAAACTTAAACCGCTTTTTAATAAATCCAAACCGACATATATGAAATCTAAACCCTAACCATCTAATTTGTGAACCCAAACCGACATATAATTTGGTTCTACTTGTAAAATCTAAACCCTAATCATCAAAATGAACCCAAACCGACATATAATTTCGTTCTAATTGTGAAATCTAAACCCTAACATCTCATTTGTGAACCCAAACCGACATATAATTTTGTTCTACTTGTAAAATCTAAACCCTAACCATCTCATTTGTGAACCCAAACCGACATATAATTTCATTCTAATTGTAAAATCTAAACCCTAACCACCTCATTTGTAAACCCAAACCGACATATAATTTCGTTTTAATTGTAAAATCTAAACCCTAACCACTTCATTTGTTAACCCAAACCGACATATAATTACTCTAGTTTTAAAAATATAAACCAAGCCAAATATTTAACTTTCCTTAATTTAAAGTAGGGTTTTGTGCAAAAAAACCCTCCAAATAGTTTTGTTTTGCAAAACAACCCTCCAAATTGGATAAATGCAAGTCAATACAATGATCTTTAAAGTAACCCGCAATATAACCCTTCTTTGTATAGATGACGTGTCAGCCGTTTATTTCGTTAAAAAACATCACGGTTGTTAAAACGACAGCGTTTTGCTTCGGTTTAAAACAACACGAAATTTAAAAATCATGTTGTTTTACAGACCAAAAACGACATACCCCTTCAATTTTTTTTTTTTTTTTCATCACCCTTCCCCTTCAACCTTTTAATAAAACTTAATTTGGGAAAAAAATCAAAATTAGGGTTCATCCTTATGGATATTTCAGGTTTATCGATTGCAGATAACACAACCACAAGTTTCTCAATTTCAGATTATCATTATGATACTTCTCAAATTAAAAAATTTCTCCACTAGTGTTCCCAGACATCTCGACAACAAAAAGACTTATTTCTCTTATGTGAATGGATTTTATACATTAGACACACCAACAATTCAGAGGATAACCATTCTGGGATCTGTGCAAAGACGCTATCAAAGCACTGAACCCGTCTCGTGGAGAACACGAACCAGATTATAATTCGGGTTTCTTGTAGACCCACTATCCTTTGAGTGGAGGATATGGGTTTCTCAGGCCACGACATTGAAGTGGGATTCAGATTGGGTTTGGGTCTAGGAGTCGGAATTGGAGCTTAAGAAGAGCTAAACCGGTTAGGAGGAAGAGTTAAACCTGGTCGAGGTGCAAAGGAAGAAGAAGATCCGAGAACTCTACCTTGGCCTTTGAATTTCCTAGAGAAATATTTTTTCATGAATCCCTTTAGCCTATCTTTGACCATTTAATCATGATTAACTTCTACAACGATGAACCCTCATACATCTCACGAAACTATCTCTCCTTTTTTCCCCAAATTGAAGGATGAACCCTAATTTTGATTTTTCCCAAATTAAGTTTTATTAAAAGATTGAAGAGGTATGTCGTTTTTGGTCTGTAAAACAACATGATTTTTAAACTTCGTGTTGTTTTAAACCGAAGCAAAACGCTGTCGTTTTAACAACCGTGATGTTTTTTAACGAAATAAACGGCTGCCACGTCATCTATACAAAAAAGGTTATATTGCGGGTGACTTTAAAGATCATGGTATTGACCTGCATTTATTCGATTTGGAGGGTTGTTTTGCAAAAAAAAATTACTTGAAGGGTTTTTTTGCACAAAACCCTTTAAAGTATACAGAATTTGTTTCTTTAATTTGGATTGCTTTTTAATTTAATTTTGAATATTTTTTTAAATGAAATATTAGATGGAAGATTTTGATTGGCTGAGAGAAGAGGGGGTGAATGGAGAGGTTCACCCCTAGGGGTGAACCTAAGTATTTTTCTATAAACAAATATTTGTGATTTTAAATTCATACAAACTTATGTTTTGTTATGGGTTGGTGCATGTATTTAAATAACAAGACTGATATATAATTTTCACACCTATGTTATATGAATAAACAAATGACAATTATCTTCAGCTTGATTTGGTTTATGGTAAACCGATTGAAGATATAACTGTATTTCACATTTTTCCTCTTAATTAGAGCAGCTTTGTTTTTCTCATAAGTAGATCGACCGACGATATAACATTTATTACATACACCAACAAAAGCAAATCATTTAAACAATCTTCCATAGTGTATATATAACTAACAAGAGACTTGCCCATAGAGGAGCGGGCGAATAATCTTCTTTGTAACTTTGCCTATATTACAAAACAACGCCAAAAGCTTTCGCTTTAGATCATGTCCACCTTTCACGTAACATCGATTTTTTTGTCCGCCGCGTTATGCCTAACGCTTATTCTTATGCCGCAACAAACAAATGCGGCTAGAGCGTTCTTCGTGTTTGGTGACTCACTCGTGGACAGTGGTAACAACAATTACTTAGTCACCACCGCTCGTGCCGATTCTCCTCCCTACGGAATAGATTATCCGACAGGTCGACCAACCGGTCGTTTCTCCAATGGCTTGAACCTTCCTGACATTATCAGTAAGACGCCGTGTTCAATTCTTTTTAATTTTGTTTCAATATTTTTTTGGGGCTTATTAAAAGTGATTTTGCATGGGGATTTAGGTGAACAAATTGGATCTGAGCCGACATTACCAATTCTTAGCCCTGAGCTCACCGGAGAGAAGCTATTGATCGGAGCTAACTTTGCCTCTGCCGGCATTGGGATACTTAACGACACCGGAGTTCAATTTGTAAGTCATCTTATATATATCTAAATTTTCATTTTTATATATATATATATCTTGTTTTGAGTTGAATAAAATGTTTAATTGTTGGATCCTAATCTATTTTTTGTTTTGTTGGTGTGAATAATTAATGAAGTTGAACATACTAAGGATCGGTAGGCAATTCGAGCTGTTCCAAGAGTATCAAGAGAGAGTGAGTGAGATTATAGGTTCAGAAAAAACACAACAGCTTGTAAACGGGGCTCTTGTCCTCATGACTCTCGGAGGAAATGATTTTGTCAACAACTACTTCTTCCCCTTCTCTTCTAGAAGACGCCAATCATCTCTGGAGGAATTTAGCCAGCTTCTCATCTCCGAGTACAAGAAAATCCTTGCGGTATACTTTCTTGAGTTACACGCTACAGGTTTAGATTTTTTTGGTGCCATTTTTTTCATGCTTTTGACTCTTATGATACAGAGGCTGTACGAGTTGGGAGCAAGAAGGGTGATGGTGACAGGAACAGGACCGTTGGGTTGTGTACCAGCTGAGCTTGCCTCATCGGGAAGTGTGAATGGAGAATGTGCACCCGAGGCCCAACAGGCTGCAGCAATCTTCAATCCGCTTTTGGTTCAAATGCTTCAGGGACTTAACAGTGAGATTGGTTCGGATGTTTTCATTGGGGCTAATGCCTTTAATATGAATGCGGATTTCATCAACAATCCCCAAAGATTTGGTGAGTGCACTCCTTCAATTGGTATATGTGTGTCCTGAATCACTTTTAGACCTAATTTTATGCATTTTCATAGGTTTCGTGACGTCTAAGGTAGCGTGTTGCGGGCAAGGAGCATACAACGGGCGAGGCATTTGCACCCCATTATCGAGCCTATGCCCTGACCGCAACGCGTATGCTTTCTGGGACCCTTTCCACCCGACCGAGAAAGCCACCCGACTCATCGTCCAACAAATCATGACTGGTTCGGCTGAGTACATGAACCCCATGAACCTTAGTACTATCATGGCTTTAGATTCAAGAATTTAATTAAGGAAGGAAGCAATCTTTTACGGAATATACCTATATTATATGTGACACAAGATGTCTGATATTTAAGTGTAATCAGTATCTCTATTTAAGTTTAACAGTTTTCAGTATCGGCTTTAGATACTATTCATGATGTTTATTAATTTCAGTTTTCCATATATAATAAAATTTTGCAAGGCTGTCAAACATTGGTAAGGAACTAAGAATTGTTTTGTTAGTTTTTCTCTCTAGTGAAGAGTCTCTGTCTCTGCTCTGTATTTCCTGTTTTGTTCAATTTTTTTTGGATAATTGTCTCGTCAATTTTACGAAGGGCTTGATACATCTTTGTCAATACTCAGAGCCGCAACTATAGCCATTTCTACATATATCTTTGTCGATAAATACTTTGCAAATATTTTAAGTTGAAGTGTTTCTAAGCTATGAATGGCCAACATCATTCCACGTGAAAAGAAAGTTAGAAGATTATAGATAGAAGAAAAAAAAAACAATGTATATCGATTTTAAAATATATATGGTTCGTTCCTTCTACAAGTTGCTTATATACTCCAAATTTGTGCTTAGATAACTTCTCGGAAATGATAAGTTCTCACTCAGCCGGGAAGTGTGGACATATTCACTATCATAATCATCAGCTCTAGTGTTTTGTCACACTATGCACATCTTTCTCCATTTTTGGTCTCTTTGATACATCCACATGGGAGAAAGCAAGCAAATATTTATATTTTAAACGAAAACATCCAAGAGCTTATACGGGAGAAAGCAAGGCAGATATCAATTGTTTTTTGTTTTTTTCATCAATCACTGCAAAAGCCTATATAGATAAATACTAAATGTTTCCTGATATTAATTGTTGTATTGTACTCTTCTTAAAGAGATTTGCTTAGTAATGAAGTTGTTGTTTTCTGAGGCACTCAATACAAAAATAACTTTGCAAAAATATCAGTTTGCTCGTACATATTTATATGTCCATTTGTGTACGACATAAGACAACAACAACAACAAAAAAAAGAGTGATGACGTCAGTACTGAAGACGTCATAGGACGTTTTAGAGCTTATCTAAGCACAAAATTGAGAGAAAAGTAGAAGAAAAATAACTCACCACTATAGGCCAAAACATTATAATAAAACGAGAGAACCGCTTACGACAAATTTTTAGTTTCTCCTTCTTTCTTTTAAGGTATATTTTAACAAATTCACAACTTTTTCTTTGCTATATTTTTTTGCTTCTGTTTTTCTTAGTATACAAGTCAGAAATCTCCTATATGATCGTATTATTTTTTCTGGCGACTTCTATTAGAACTTTTGTTCATATATTTTCTTTTTGTCTCAAAGAGATGAATCATTTCTGTTCCCCACTTGGAAACGGACGATTTATATTATTTCAGATTCTTCTACTTCTTCCTCCTCCTTGATCTCTGATCTCCCAAGAAAATTCATCATGTAAATTCATATTCAAACTTTTTTCTTCTTTACTTGCATGTTTATCAGTTTATGCAACTTGATGAGTATGATTTTAGGGTTTGTGGTTTTGTTTGAGATTAGGGGTGAAGATGATATAGTGGAGCTCTTATGGAAGAGCGGTCAAGTCGTTCCAAGCAGCCATCAGACACAGAGACCCTCCTCCGGTCCTCTACCCATTCTCCGCGGCAGCGGAAGCGGAGAAGGAAATGCTCCTCTACCGCAGCCTACACCTCCCCTGCATCATCATCTCTTCAACCAAGAAGACGAAATGGCTTCTTGGCTTCACCATCCTAATCGCCAAGATTATTTCTACTCTGGCGTCACCTCGACTCCGGCTACTCTCCCCCAAAGAAGTTCGGCCTCCATGGCACCACCAGGTCCACCACCACCTAGTTCTCAGTACATTATGATGCCGGAGAGACCCACCCGTCAAGTTTTGGCTGCGAGAAGGGCGGACAATTTTATGAACTTCTCGAGTTTAAGAGGGAACATATTTACCGGCGGTAGAGATGAAGCTGGACCGTCCATGCAGATGAGCTCGAGTGCGACCCCGTCGTCTTTTGCAATTGGATCATGTGTAATACCAGCGACGACTGAGGGCACCAAGAGTCGAGTATCGCCTACTTTTACCGTTCCTAGTCGTCGGAACGAAACGGTGGCTATTGAGACAACGGTTTGTGAGATCGCCGAAACAAAGCCGATTCATATACAACCAGCTACAGATATTGCCGAAGACAGGAAGCAAAAGGAAAGAGAAGAAACCAATGCCGAAATGCAGGTGAGTCATAGGCTCATAGCTCTATTAATAGGCGCACTCATGACTCATGTATATGATAGTTGATGACAGAAGAACACGTTTGTGTCTAGGAAAACACTCATTATAATTACAATGGTAGTTACACAATATATATATAATCATTGAATGATACTAAAGAATATTCTATATATAGATTCTAGATGATCCTTTAGTCTTTGTCATGTCGCCGCGTGTTAGTCACTTGACCCATGCATTTTACAAGTCAATGCTTATTTTTTTATTTTTTATTTTGGTGGTGTACAGGAAACTCCAGAAGCTCGTGGTTCAAATTCTAGGAAGAGGTCACGAGCTGCAGAAATGCATAACCTTTCCGAAAGGGTTCTTACCTTTCCATTAGAATTTTCAAGATTCTGTATTTCAACAATGGGCTCTTCTATGTTTCATCTCCTTTAGAACTTTTTGTTGTTTTTTAACAGAGACGGAGAGAAAAAATTAACGAGAAGCTGAAGACTCTGCAAGAACTCATTCCTGGATGCAGCAAGGTTATTCACAATTTTTTTTTTTTTTTTTGTAACTACCGTACTTGTTATTAAACATAAGGTTGATTCTGACTTTGTGCTATGATCTGATTCTGATCAGAAGGATAAAGCTTCAACGCTGGATAGTGTTATCGAGTACGTGAAATCGGTCCAGATGAAAGAGCAGGTATGCCCTCCAAAACCGAATGTGTGTCTGAACGTGGAAACAACTTAGAAATGAATCTAGTTATGTTGATAAACGTTGAAGAATGTTTAGGTCATGCATGGCTGAGATTTACTATTTGAACCGATGTTGTTATGTTGCCAGATGAAGTCGATGGGACAAGGTATGGTGCCATCAACGATGTCTGCGGAGAATACGCCTCAGTTAATGCCCCACATGAGGATGATGGATATGAACCGGCCTCCTCCATTAATACCTTTCTCCGGCACACCTTTTCCTAGGCCGCCTCCTATTGCGGGTGTAGGTTCATCATGCCCAGCACCACGCTACCCTAATGATCCATCTAGAGTCCACTTACAAAGTCCTCAGCCTAACCCGGTGTCGAACCAGCCTCAGTTTCCGACTTACATGAATCCCTATAGCCAGTTTGTTGGTTTCCACCAGATGCAACAACCTCCTTCTTCATTGCATGTAATTTTTTCCTAGTATTCATTGTGCCTATTCCTCTGTTCCTACAAATGATGATGCTCACAAGATCCTTGATAAAAATTGTTCTTATAGAGTCAAACAACATCACATTTCAGCCATCCAAGTAGTAGCAAAGAACCTGATGATCAGGGCAACCAATCAACAGGTTAGTATAGATCAGCGAATACAGGTTTTTCTTGCAAGACAAGTTAATATTCTGACAGATGCATCTACATTGTGTCTCTGCAGGTTAATGTGTGGAGTTAAAAAAGATAAGTTATCCAAACAAATTACTAATGTAGATTTGGTCTCTTAAAGGTTAAAGGTAGGTAGCTAGGTCTTCTTTACTTTTATTTTTCCTGTTTATGCAAATGTCAGAATCTGGAATCGAGGTGGTCAATATATATACACAGGTTGCAAACTTGCAAGGACCATAACTAATTAAAAACACAATGACTAAGCCAAAGTACATGAACATCCTCGACTCCTCGTTGTATGTTACAAATGTGCTGTAGGCCAAACAAGTGCGTTAGGGAAAACAAAAACTTAAACATGTTAAACACAAACACTAAAAGCCAAATGCAAACACTAGCTCAAACTTAACACAAAGACTCAGCTAACAACTCCTTAAGTTGGAGATTGTTTTCTATGACTAATGTGACAGATATACGGACGACGATGAGGAATCATAATGCCCTAAAGCATAAATCATGTATTTGTATGTATCCGAATGGCCAAACGTCATCCTACGTCAAAAGAAATGATTATGTAACACACATGTAATAATATTTTTTTTGGAAAATGAAAAAGAAGAAATACATTTGGCTGAAACTCATCAACGTCACACAAGTATGTAAAAGAAATCGAAAAGTTCAGGACGCAGAGATGGAGCCAAAAAAAAAAAACAGGACGCTGCAGAACCAATATATAAATGTTTATTGATATTGTCGTGCATACTAAGAAGAAGATGTTATCTTTGTTATAAAAGAAAAATATATATATATATATATATATATACTAGAAAGTAGCCCACGCAATAAATAAAGAATCAAGTTTCTATTTAATTGTATATGAAATGTACATATAATTGTTAATATATGTCTTAAAAATTAATTTTCATAATATTATGGTTTAACTATAATATTTTAATATATAATTGTTATATGTTGCTTCGTAAAATAGTCATTTTAAGATAGAGAAAATTAAAAATTTAAATTACACAGAATTGTTGAAAATATTTAGACAATATGTTACTATAATAATAGGACCATTGTTTTAGTTACGGCAAAATCAATTTAATTTTGTATTTTCATTAAGTAATTAAGATAAATTATATTTTTTTACATTTTTTTTTAAAAAAAACTGAGAAGTAGTCTAAAAAGAAAATTGTAAGACCTTACTATATAATTACTTTGATAGATAATTTAATGTTGTTCTATATATAAATTTTACTTTCATCATATAAAAGTAATACTTAACAATAAATAATTTTAAAAGAAATACCCTCTCTTGAAATCCATTTTCAATAATATCCTTATACATATACAAAATAACTAAATTATAAACCCTAAACTTCAAATACTAAGAAGGGGTAATTGGTTCTATGATTTTAATAGATTTGGATATCCAGATAAAAATCATGTGTTATTCAATCATTGATCTTAAAATACTTATCAAATAAACATACTAAACATTATCTCTCCATCACTCTTGAATGAACTTACCTCAACTTTTTTTTTTTGTTTTGTGAATGATTTCATAAGTATTGATGTACCATTTTTTCTATTGCTTGCTTTTTTTATGACTCACCTCTGTATAATTAACTTTTATTTTGCTCGGTCCAAATGTTTGAAGTGCCTTTGATATGCCTCCATCTTCATGGATAGTGATTCTCCACAATCCAGCTTGGCCAATATTGTAATATGAAACAAAATCTCTTTCATCCAACAAAATGAAAATGTTGCCAGAAATCATAATCCGGCCTTCTTTCCATTTATCATTGAAAATTTTAAACACTATATTAGTTTAAAAATTATGTAGGACTGTATTAAATGGTTATATTAGACAATACTCCCTCTGTTCCTGATTAATCCATATTTTAGGATTTTCAAACATATTAGAAACTGACTTTAGTCGCATTATTTTTTTCGATTAACAAATTTCAACCAACAATTTTCAGTTTCTTTTTTGAAGTTTACAATTTGTCATTAATTACTTATTAAAAATATATAGAAAACCTAAAATTTGTTTTTTGTGCAACATTTTTGTTCTCTAGAAAATGGATTAATAAGGAATGGATGGATTAGATTTTAGTGAGAAAAACATATTGTTTAATAGGACAAAATTATTTTACAAAATGTACCTTGTCAATGCATCTATGTAATTATTCTACCAAAAATAAAATGCGTCTACGTAACTGTAAAAGTTGAAAAAGACTTGGCCATGTTTTTCACTCTTCTTCGTATATGTGAAACACATAACACATGAAATATATCTTGATTATGGAGAAAAAGAGTAAATATATTTTGATTAATTATAAGGACCCCTTGCTAGACATCAAACCTCTGTTTGATCATCGAGGATTGGAGAAGAGTACCATCAGATCAAGAAACTTGACGATCTGTTTTCCTCTTGCAGCGATGATGATACGTTAGAGCAGGTCTATAATTTGAGAGTAAATTTGAGTCCAAGTATTTAAGTAAATGTCTACATATGGCTATATATACGTACACTATTTGAATGTTAGATAGATGTTATTCTTAGGTTCAAAATATTTTATTGACAGTTACAAATTTGGGAATTATGGAATTTGGTGTCATAACTTTTGTAACATAAATATTTTCATTAGATTAAATACAGTTCAATGCGTGGTTATTGAAATTATAAAAACGCATCTCTCTTTAATGCATGGTGAAAGAAATTTGTAACCCACTACATGATATTAAATATAAAATTTCAATATATTTTCCATATAAGAAATAATCAAACTTAATGATTTAATTAATACTGTTTTAAATATGTCACTTACAATTGTGTAATAAAATAAATAGATAGAAAATCAAGAAAAGTCAACATATATCAAAATCTTCTTTTATATATATATATATATATATATATGATTTTGAACATGACAACAATTCTGAAATACTCTTGACAGATCGATTTTATGTTGATATGTGCATTGATATTAAAGGAAAAGCTATTATTGTGTAATTTATACATTATTATGTAATTTATCATAATTTAATAGGAATTTAGTGGAACTGACTAACTTTATTGCCTACTCAATTAACAAAAGGAAAAAATATATGATTTTAAAAAGTGTAATAATTAAAGTTTATAAAATTACATAAAGGCATAATCATAATCATGTATTTAAACTATTTCATTTCTCATCCAAGATATGATTTTTATTATGATATTTTCTTTTATTATAAAATAGTGTGTATTTTTTCACTTAAAAGGATGAAAGAAAAATTAAATCGAATGTAAGATAATGTGTAAAACAGATGTATCAAATATCAGTTAATTTATTAGTAAATGTTAAAGAATATTAGATTTTGTATCAAATATATAATATGAGATTTTATTATAAAACAATCTGATTTTGTTTAACAAAAGAACTTAAGATATAAAAGTGGATTTAAAAATATATGTCAATTGTACCAACTGGATAAGAGAAGTATGATTATTTGAAATTGAAAATGATATAAATTTGTTGAAAAAAATTTGAAATAAAAGATGACAGATGTCACTAAAAAAGAATGTCAAATGTTGCAATATGAGTAAGAGTTAGGAAAAACCTTCTCATATTATATAAGATATATACTAGTACTAGCTCATTCCATAATGAACAAGAAACCAAAGTGGAGAAATAAAAGAGTCGATGCGAAGAGTGACGACGTCATTGTGAATGCTAAAAACGTTCATTCAGTGTATTGTATACATAGAGACACATATCCGGAAATGAGATAGAGACCTTATCCGCAGTTCCTAAAATAGACATTCTAAAGCATAAAATTTGGGAATGACAAGGATGATGATTTGATCAGTAGAAGGGGAAAGAAAGAAACTCAACGTATCTGACCCAAAAAAACATTTTATATAAACACTGTTCACTAAGTGGTTTTTTGGAGCTTTCTGGTTAAACGAGACAAAATTCTCTTCCTTTTGAACAATTCACATATAAAAATATAGATATTTCTGATAAATGGTATACAAATCGCAAAATGTGTTTTTGGGTTTGTCTAAAAATTTATTATTATTATTATTTTTTTGGTTGTCTTAATTTATATAAATAGTTGTTGTTCCCTACTTCAAAAACCAACGAGGATGATGATATCTTCTCACATTCTTCTGATTCTACTTTTTCCTCCTCTGCTTGATCAGACAAATCCAATCCATCATGTAAGATTCCTTTTGACTTTTGCAAGTTTTTTTGTTGTTGTTGTTGTTGTTGTTGTTTGATGTGTCTAAATTTAAGGTTTGTTTGAGATTTAGGGGTGAAGATGATTTAGTGGAGCTCTTATGGAAGAGTGGTCAAGTAGTTCAAAGAAGCCATACACAAAGACCCTCTTCTCCTCCTCCTCCTCCTCCTCCTCCTCCTCCTCCTCCTCCTCCTCCTCCTCCTCCTCCTCGGCCTTGTCCTCCTACCATTCTCCGTGGCAGTGGAAGCGGTGGTGGTGGAGAAGAAAATGTTTCTCTTCAGCTTCCGCAGCCTCAGCCTTACATGCATCATCAGAATCTCTTCATTCAAGAAGATGAAATGGCGTCTTGGCTTTACCATTCTTACAGCCAAGATTATATCTGCTCCGAACTTTTATACCACGGCGTCGCATCCACTTCTGCTACGCATCCACAAAGCTCTGTCTCGTTGGCACCATCATCCACAGCTCCGTACACTCTGCCGCCGGAGAGACCCACCGGTCAGACTTTGGCCGTGACAAGGGCGGAGAATCTTATGAACTTCTCGTGGCTAAGAAGGAACATATATTCCATGGAAGTTGGACAATCGATCCCGGCGGTGAGAGATTCGATGCAGGTTGGTTCGACCGCGACCACGTCGTCTTCGTTTACTTTCCCGCAAAGTTTGGCCTCTCTGGCACAGCTACCACCTAGTATTCAGTACATTCTGACGGCGGAGAGACCCCCTGGTCAAGTTTCTACGAACTTCTCGAGGCTAGGAGGGAACATGTTTACCGGCGGTCGAGTTGAAGCTAGACCGTCCATGGAGGTGGGCTCGAGCGCGACCCCGTCGTCTTCTGCAATTGAATCATGTGTACTACCACCGACGGAGAGTCCAGTGTCGCGCACTTTTGCAGTTCCCGTTGTTGATCCAAAGGGAAAGGCTGTGGCGATTGAGACGGCCAGAACACCGTCGTCCGAGGTATGCAAGGTCGAAACAGAGCCGATTCAGGTACAACCAGCGACTCAGATGGGAATTACCGAAGACAAGAAGCGAAAGGAGAGAGAGGAAACCGTTGCCGGAATCCAGGTGAGTCACAGCTCAGGTAGGTTTAACCTGCGCGCCCATGTAAGGCTTAACCTTTCCATGTTTCGTGGCGTACAGGGAACTGAAGAAGCTCGTGTTTCAAAATCTAGGAAGAGGTCACGAGCTGCAGAAATGCATAACCTCGCCGAAAGGGTTCTTATATTTTCCTTTATGGTTTCCAAAAATGGACTCTCTGTTTCATCTCTCCATTGAAACTTGTTTTTGTTTTTAACAGAAACGGAGAGAAAAGATCAACGAGAAGATGAACGCTCTGCAAGAACTCATTCCTGGCTCCAGAAAGGTGTCGTTCACAATTTTTTTTTATAACTTGTTGTTATGAGACGTAAGGTTGTTTCTGATTCAGATTTGTTCTGTCTATATACTCTGATCAGTCTGATAGAGCTTCAATGTTGGAGGATGTTATTCAGTTCGTGAAAAAACTAAATAGCCAAGTACAGGTATGCCCTCAACAATAGAATGTGTGTTTGAACATGGAAATAGCTTAGATGAATCTAGCTAGGACTAGAGTTTTATTTGTGTCTACCTACCGACCAACATCTTCGCAGGTTTTGGTTCCTAAAAAGTTAAGGTTTAATGCCCGCAGATTCATCTTCTTGGAAGGGTTATAAAGTTTCATGGGAGATAATTGCAAATCTTATAAGTCTCTCTACTTGGAAAATACTGGTACTTGGATTAGATGAGATGACCTTATAACTGATTCCACTTATTATGCCCTGTTCTTGAGGTCTTACTTTTCTGTTTTGCTTCACAACTTTACAGGATTATATATGTCTTCATGACATGACTGAGATTTTAATATCTGAATCGATGTTGTTATGCCAGATGATATCTACGGTACAAAGTACGATGCCGCCTATGATGAATGCAGGGAATATGCAACAGTTCATGCCTCAGATGGGCATGGGGATGATGGGTATGAATCAGCCTCCATTTATGCCTTCACCTAAGCCGCCTCATATTGCGGATCCACCATATCCAGCACCGCACCACCCTTTTCCAAACATTCAGACCTCTGTCCCATCCACAGTTCATTTACCAACACCGCAGCCTAACGTGGTGCCGAACCAGCCGCAGTTTCCGGCATACATGAATCCTTATAGTCAGTTTCTTGGTTCCCACCAGATGCAACAACTTCCTCCTCCTCCATCGCAGGTAATTCTTTTCCATGTATCCATTGCGCTTGTTCCTCTCTTCAATAGCAAATGGTGATGCTCACGAAAGCGTTTTAAAAAAATTGGTTTGTATAGAGTCAAACAACATCACAGCCGAGTGTAAGCCAAGCAAGTACTAACAAGGAACTTGAGGATCAGGGCAACCAACCAACAGGTTAGTAAGAATCAGGGAGTGAAGTCTTTTCTTGCGAGATAAGTTAATGGCCAAGATACTGACTTAGACATCTCCATTGTGTGGTTGCTGGCTGAAGTCGTGGAGTTAAAAACGATCTGTTCTCCAAGGAAATCACAATTTTGAAGAAAGCCAAAATGGCTAACATGTAGAGAGATGTTATGTCTGTCACTCTGTCAGTCTGTGTAAGGTTAAAGTAGGTCCCTTTACTGTTTGTTAGAACGTAGAATCTACGGTGTCAATGTATACAGGTTGCAAGGTGGGCCAAGAGAAGAGAGATGTTTGTGCATTACACCCTAACCTTGAACTCCCTATAAAAACTATCATGACAATACATAGAAAAGGAGCAAAAGTAATAGCTGAATTGTTGAGACTATATGTTACAAGTGTAAAGTGCCATTTTGACCGGCTAACATCTCCTATGTCAAAAGAAATATTTATATCTATATATATAGCATTTGGAAGTAGTAGCTGCGTCAAAACTCAAAAAAAAACATGTTCTGAAATATAACGCCAAAATGACTAAATATTTTATTGATATTGCAGAGAGGATGGTGTGAGAAGAAGTCTGTTTGTTTCCTAAGGTTGATACAAAAATCTCACTATTATTATAGTATATATTTTGTGATGTTTCTTGTTAACACGTCATTGGGAATATACCAAAAGTCATAGCACGCACGAAGACACTCATTTCCAGGGAGAGAGAGAGATATGGAGCTTATCTAAGCACAAAATCAAATGGCATCAGACAATGGAGAAGAAAATTTTCAAGCAATGTGACCCACCACTACTAAGGGTTTCTAACTCGCAAATCAACGAATCTGGGTTCTGGGTGTTTCCCTTGGAGCTTTGTGGGTAAACGACATATTTATCAGATACAGCATATGGCGGTATAGTACTTACATCATATTTAGCACGGCACTGCCCTTTTCCAACACACCAAAGCCTCTGACTCATCCAGAGTCCCTTTAGCAAGTCTGCAGCGTGTACCTCAGTGCTGAACCAGCCTCGATTTTTGACTTACATGAAGCCCTATAGCCAGTTTGTTGGTCACTTGGTCTCCATCAGTTGTAACAACCACCTCCTGATGCTCACAAGATCCTTTTAAAAAATGTTCTCATATAAGAGCCTAACAACATCACAGCAGAGTAGTAGCAAGGAACTTGAGGATAGCCAAACATTTTCTTGCGAGATAAGTTAATGGTCAAGATTCTGACAAATGCACCTCCATTGTGTTCAGGTTGATGTTGTAGAGCTAACAAGGATCAATTCTCCAAGCAAATCATAATTGTGAATATAATTAACCAGTGAGCTAGCATGTAGACTTTGTCTGTCTTTTTAAGGTTGAAGTGAGTGCTTTTTTTAGTTCTTTTCCCCTGTTTCTGTAAATGTCATTATCTAGGGAAGTCAATATATACATGTACATGTTGCAAGGTACGCCACAGAAGAGATGTTAGATACACCAAAACGGCGACGTCGTTTTTTATAGCCAATAAACATTTCACTTGAACTGTAACAAACACACTAAGCAAGAATACTTGTGGAACTTATGTTCTCAAGAGACTTCGATCACTGCTTGTCATTTACTCTTGGAAATGTTTGATAGAATCTGAAAAGAAAAGAAAAACGAAGTGAGAAACTTGGCAGAGGCTGTTTTTGCTGGTCATTGATTATTGCAAGTTCGTGAGAAGGCTTTTAAAGACTGTGTATGTACCTTGTCTGTGAATTCGCGGAAAGCTTCAACCCCCATCGCTTGATCGAGTTCCTGATAGATGCACAAACAGTTTCGTCAAATCTTGTTACTAACATCAATAACGAACCTTTGATGAAACCGTGACACAAAATGAGATCTACCTGTAATGGGTTGGAAGAACTATCAATATTGTAGATGAGTTTCTGAAGGGCTTCATCCTTTAAAGCATCTCGGATTTCACTAGAAGAAGCTGCAAAATGTTTTCAGATTTAGAAATGGCCTATGAAGCTATAAATTTGTTCAAACGTTTGTTATCCAATCACTTGAGTAAATGTCTCGTTACTCTAATCTATATGAGAGTAAGTTGGGAAGAACCATTACCAATAGCCTCGAGCTGTGCCTTCTCTAAAACAAACTTTTCTTCCTCTACATGTAACGGTCTTGCTACCGGAACTTCCTTGGCTGGAGACGCAGCTACAAAACCAAGGTTCAAACGTCTATTGTCAGATGCTAGTTTAGAGGTATTGAAACTCACTCATCCCATGAATCTAGATGCGACTAAAAGTTAGGAAGAGCCATACCAATAGCCTTATGCTGTGTCTTTTCAACAACATCATTAGTAGCTTCCTCAACATGTACTGGTCTTTCCTCAGGGACTTCCTTTGGTGGAGAAGCTGCAACAAAACCAGATCATGACTCAAACTATGATTGAACAACATACCAAACAAAAAACTAATAGAGTAAATGCACTAACCTGGATTATCCTCTGTTGAAGAAGGTTTAGCACATGGAGTCTCTGCATCATTAGTCAGATTACGTAGTAAAATTGTTCAGCTAAAACTTCATTGAAGCAAAACAGATACACAAACAAATTTTCCTCTATTTGGGGTCCAATGGACTAAGTCATTCTAAGGGTCACGAGATTGAAGCAAAGTAGAGACACTCATTGAATTCAATTTACAAAGTCGAACACTTTGAAAGTCGCAGTTAGATATTAACATCAATCAGGGAGCTAAAAAGAAAACAAAAAGGACTTACCTTTATGTATCTTGAAACAAGCCAATGAACAGCTGCAGAGACAGCCACATAACCCAAGTAAGAAACAATGACGAAAACAGAGAGTAAACCTAAATATAAACAGAGAGACGAAGAAGAAGAAAGAAGAAGACTTACTAAGGAAGAATACACGAAGGACACTTGTACTTGGATACAACCTTCTTGCAGATTTCGAGGACACATCTCTCTCTCTCTCTCAACGACGGACGCGATTCAGGGAAGAGAACAAGAGAAACCTCAATCACGAACGAGGGCAATTTGGGTTTTATTTCTTTGAGTGAGGAAAAGGAAAAAAAGGCCCAATGGGCCTAACAGTACAGTCACGGAGGACTTTTTGACTTGCTTCTTTTTTTGGTGTGTGAATTTTTCAGTATTCAGAATCAGAAGCGCCGGAGAAGAAAGATGAAGCTGAAGCAATTAGAAGGCTTGTTGGGTGATCTTGAACAGTTCTCTAATCCTAAAGTATGTTCAAAGATTTTTTCTTTCTTCCTTCTGAATTATAAAAATTGAGCTTTTTTTTTTTTTTTTTTTTTTTTTTTTGCTGATTTCGTCGAACAAACTTTGTTTTGATGATTTTGTGTGGGCAGGTGGAATTGGAGCAATACCCAACTGGTCCTCACATTGCTTCTCGTATGCTTTTCACTGTAAATTCCTTTCTTCCTCTGCTCAAAAGTTTATTGCTTTTGTTGTTTAGTTTACATACACCTTTTGGGCAATGAGGTTAATTTCATGCTTTCTGTGGTCTGTGGAATGGATCATTCTCAATTGGGCGTTTTGCTTGACTCTTATGTTTAATTGGGTTGAGTCATAAAAGGCTAGTAATGATTGAAAATGTAATGTCTTTATATAGTTGCTATTGCTTAGTTCCTGTTCTTCAAGAAGCCTGAAGTGTGTGTGTGTGTGTGTTGAATCTGTATCCTTGTTTAGGCAGAGAATTCATATGGAGACATAACTGATAAGGTGGTTGCTGATTTTGGATGTGGCTGTGGTACTTTAAGTGTTGCTGCTGCTCTTCTAGATGCAGCGTGAGTTATTTATTATTCATCTTTTCTCTCATCATTTCATCAATGCATCTAATTATTCATCCTCTGTGGTTATCTATCTGTTTGGTGCTTTAAAAAAAACAGGTCTGTGATTGGATTCGATATCGATCCTCAGTCTCTTGAAACAGCAACACTAAATGCAGAGGAGCTTGAGGTTCTTTTGTTTTTGAAGTTCTTCTTTATGTAAATGAGTCTTCCTTTTTGGTTGGTTGCAATACCGTTGCTATAAATTTGTTAGTTTTGCAGGTGGAGATAGATTTCGTTCAGTGTGACATTACAAAGTTAGAGTTAAAAGGTACAATCTCCTTTTCGTTCTGTAATTTAGTCAAGGAAAAGAAGAATCCACTGATGACATTTTTGTGTCTCCATGGATTGTTTTAGGCCAGATTGTGGATACTGTAGTAATGAACCCTCCATTTGGTACACGTAAGAAAGGAGCTGACATGGAGTTTCTCTCTGCGGCAATGAAGGTAATAAACACAGGAAAGCAAATCTCATATTTACTGTTTTCTTGATTAGAATTACTCGATTATATTTTGTTATGCAGGTCGCCTCACATGCAGTCTATTCCTTGCATAAGACATCTACCAGAGAAGTAAGCAATGCCTTCCTTCTTCCTTATAGTAGTAACTACTTACTATTCACGCTTAATGCATTTCTTGCTACTAACAGCCTTTACATTCTCGCAGCACATTAAAAGGGCGGCGTTGCGTGATTTCAATGCAAAAAGTGCTGAAGTTCTGTGCGAGGTTGGGCTTAAAAGATTTGAAAGTATCGTATAAAGCTCTGATGTGAATGTGTCTGATCATTCCGACTTATTCATGTTGTTCTCTTTTGCAGCTCCGGTATGACTTGCCAAAACTCTACAAGTTCCACAAGCGAAAAGAAGTTGATATTGCTGTTGATCTCTGGCGTTTTGAGCCTAAATAGAACTAGACCGTCTCACGATCATGTAATGTTTAGCTTTGTGTTAAGATTGATAATACATGGAAGGATTTTTAATATGAAAAGTCAAGTTTTATGAATCAACCTCATCTTCGTGAACAAAAGTACAGCTTTACATTGAAAATAGGTTGCAGCTTGTCTACAAAAAGAAGGGTAAGATTTTGCTTGTAGTTCAACAAAAAGCAGTCCACAGCTGGGAAATTGGTGTCTCAGTTGTCTTCTCCATAATGTTGCAAACCTTCTGACTTTGATGTTTTCCCCACGAGTAGCGTCCGGCTGCTTTACCAAATCATTAACCAAAACACCGTCTCATGCGCTTACACATATCAGATTAGAGACCAACCGGATTAAGCAGTGCTTGCAGTGTTAAGATTGTTTTGATAAAAGGTTAGAGACCACTGCTTGTAGTGTTAAGATTGTTTTGATAAATGTTATATACAAACAAAGGGCGGTTGTGAGTTGAGCATGATACAAATTGTTTCATACTCCTAAGCAGTGAATTTAGTGATCTCGGATAATAATAATCGACATCAATGCCTTGAGATCAGATACAAAAAGCTTCTTCAACGATGATTCCAAAGATGATTGTAACTTTCACAAGTCTGTTAGTTTGAGTTGAACTTGTGTTACACTGTCTTAATCCTCTTTACCATAAATTATAATATGCTTTAGTTGAAGAAGAAAAAGTCAATGGAAGTTCTTGAAGACGTCACACAAAATTAAAGAACGACTCATTAAAACTTTTTCCAATAGTATAGTTCAAAGTTCAAACGGGTTTTGTTGTTTTGGTCTCGTGAATAGTATAGTTTGTAAGAAGATTGAAACTTTTGAACCAAGTTGTGGTCATTTGAACTAAGTTGAAATTGAAAGCTTGAAATTATATCATGATGCATTGTAATAGTATTACAAGAGTAAGTCGTTTTTTAGTTATTTATTTTGTTGATGTATCTATTTCTCCAAACCCAACAAAACAATGAGTAGAGAAACGGAAAAAAAAAAAAAAAAACACCAACGGAGAATATATGTTCTAGTAGTACACACAGTATCAATCTTTTTGATTTGAACAAACTCAAAAGTCGAATAACTCGAACTTAATTTAAAACCAAAATGTCCCTCCTAGTAGAACATTATACAAGAAAGTCAGAATAAGAAAATGACGTGTTCGTAAACTTTGTATTAACATAATACTACATTCTATTTAATGTAAAATAATTAGCAGGATATCAAATAATAGCAGAAACAGCATGGATGCCAACTGAATTGAAAAATAAAAACAAATCAGCCAATGGATCAAATCTGTACTATCTCAAAGATTGTTAAAAAGTAATCATTCAGAAAGGAAAGAAGAAAGAGTTGGAAAGGTATTAGAGTATTATAGTTAATTTTGTGATATAATATATGGTATTCGTATGGTTGATGGTGGAGGAAGCTTCATTGAACATGTACAAAATTCCTTAATTTAATCGCTTATATAAAACTAAATCACTAGTAAAGATTCAGCATCAACGATTCTCAATGATTTAATTATATCTTCTCTCACGTGGGACGAACATTTCGTAACCTTATCGACTACTACTACATACTCATTTATATCTTACATAAACAAATTTAACAGAATCTCTTACGTACTTTGACAATTACTATATATAACTTAAGGGCTAACTCATCATATTAGTAATGCAAATTTTACTGGAATTAGAAATGGATAGTCCTTTAAGTGGTTCAGTAAGTATAAGTATATATAACTTAACTCACACACACTATCATATCTAAAGGCTTGTTATCCGAAGGAAGAAACATAACACTTTTTCTATGCGACCACACAATTTTTTTTAAGAAAACCAATAATAAAATGTGGGTAAACAATGCCATTAAACAAGAACAATATCAGAAAACGATACATTAAAAATTGAAGACTTATATAATAAGGATTCTATATATGATCATATGAGTCCAATAATTTAGGCATAACCTTAAAAATAAACCAACATGTCCATAAGCCCATATCCAAGGATAGATCACGCAAGACAACTAGCTAGGGATGTAGGTTTTAGCTGCAAAATTCCATTTTAGTTTATTTTCATATATGCTTTGGAAGAAAGAGAATGAAGACCTAATCCATTTTTGCAATAACCTAATAACCATATTTAGTTATTATGAGATTTCGGAGATGACGACGTCCATAAATTTGTTTATTGTTGTTATACAACTTCGAAATATTTGCATTTTTTTATGTGGCTACGTAAACAAACGTACTAATACGAATTTTAGATTTGTGAAAAATATAAATAACACGAATGTTGTGCATACTTAACTCCATATATGTAATGATGATTGATGAACGAACCAATAATTTTGAGATTTTTGTTTAAGATTGCGCTCTTTATGAAGTATAAAAATGTATCAGTACTCCTCTTTGAAAAACATGATTCATTTACCGGTGTGGCCACCAATTATCAATCTTAACATAAGATATAGCTTGCTTAATAGTTTATGGTCAACTTTATCATTCTAAAATAGAGCAAGATCGAAAGAAAAGCAATGCAATTGTATGCAAATGCAACTAAACTATATTATATATAATTAACAAGATGATCATGTAGACAAATCATATCATTGTATATGGCAGTATAATATATAATCTAAAGTGAGTTTGGTAGACAACTAGATAGAGATGACCTTGGAAACTGCGATATCAGCTTCCTGAATCTCTGAAGCCCTTGCATGTGGAGAGATGCTCTTTCTTTTTTGTCAAACACTTCGCCTTTTTATTTCCTTTATCTTTTCTCCTAAGCTTAATTTAAAAATCAAAACCTTTTTTACCTTCACAAGTTAAATAATTAAGTACGATATAATGTATAATAATAATAACCTTAAGAACTTTAGATGTGAACACATGACTCTTATTATATTGTATACGGTGCTTGATCTAGCGCCACAAATAAGTCAACACAATTTGAATTTGTTAAATAGTCTCAAATTATATAGTATCGACGTCTGCATTACATTCTGCAAAATCGTAACGAAGACCAGGATAAAAACAATTGCCAGATAAAATACATCACATGTGTAAGGAAATCTTCAGAATACTTTATTTATATAATTTGATATAGTTGTTGAAATTGAACAGCCAGTTGGTTTTTTGGTACATAATGCATGTGTGTTTATGTGACCAGGATCTCCTTTATTATTAGTCTCCATAACTGAAGCCAAATTTATTTGGATATATACCTTAATAGATATCTTTAATTAAACAGTTAATATGATATGACTATATGTTGTTGGGATACAAACCAAGTCCCACATTAAAGTTTAAAGGGACTATCATTAATATATAAAGGGTTAGAGTCAATCTACTAATTGCCAATTGGTTTTTACTAGTAAGTCCAAGATAAGTCCAAATTTAACATGGTATCAGAGCCTAAAGTTAAAATTCTGATGGACCTAGAAAAATGGATACGGACATCCCTCTTGTTAACCCGAGTAATAGGGGCCCAAGAAGGGGTTTATTATCAGTCCAAGTAGGATCGGTTTGTGATGGAGTTATCATCTCGAGGAGGCGTGTTAATATCCTACATGTGATCTTTGGTTTGAAGAGGAGATTGTTGGGATACAAACCAAGTCCCACATCTAAAATTTAAAGGAACTATCATTAATATATAAAGGGTTAGAGTCAATCTACTAATTTCCAATTGGTTTTTAGTAGTAAACCCAAAATAAGTCCAAATTTAACAAATGTTATCTTATTATTACGCCCATGCGTCCATGATCTACACGTCTCTTGCTCGAGTACAGAGGATAAATTTTTAATAAACGACCGCTGCAGGTTAGACTGAAGACAAAAACTTTTCTTTAATTTGTAAGAATTAACAAAAATAGGATTGATAATATCACCTCCTTTAGAAATTAAAATATATTTAAAAAACAAACAAATTCATCCACTCAATTATACTTTATGTATGTTACGTTTTTTGTTTTTGGAATGCATCTTCTTCTTAGGTTTCATTGATATGCGTAAGTAATTATTAATTGTTGATAGTAATTAGGGTTAGATCTTTATAGTTCTCCTTTAATAGATCGCATCTGTACGTATATAAAAAAAGTTGGTCTCTGATTTTGATATACTTTGTAATACCATCAAGGCATCAAGTCTAACTAATATTCCTCAAAAAAGCTAAAATACTGTTATAAAAAAGAAGCTAAAATACGATCACATCCAGTATTTTATCAAATTATGTCAAATCAAAACGAAATATTGCATACTTAAGGATGAATTATGATATAGAATGGAACTTTATGTTTGATTGGTTGTCAAGGTAAGTAAGAGGATCAATAAGATTTGATTTGGACTCATATTTTATAAAAGAAAGTATTTTAAATTATAATATGACAACATTTAAAGAAATATACAGAAAGAGATATAGACAGTAGATAATGTATAGTGTAGCAGGGGGATGCATGTGCAGAAAATCTACGGTAGATATTATATAATGGATTTAAAACTAATTTTTGGTGTTATATATGCTGCGATCGATTATTATATAATGGATTTAAAACTAATTTTAGTGATTTATATCAGTGTTGTTGTCTCGTTACGTTATCATATGAGTTCAAACACGTATGTTTTAATGTTTATGACATCTGAATTATAAAAAAATGTGGTAGTAAACGGTGAAAGAGAAGTTTTAAATTAAATAATTAAAAATATTGATATCACACTTGTATCGTAAATGTTTTTATGTCCAAAACATTTGCTTTAGTTATATCGAACTTGATAGTCTTGTAGACCATTCAAAAGTAGTTATCACTGCGAAATAGAACGGATGTGATCTACACGACCGTCCGACCGGGGATATCTAAAACGTGAAACTAGTAAGGAGAGAACTCGCGAGATCTATGTCCGCAAGAAGAGGCCGAAGCCGGATCATTATCTCGATAATTTTTAGCATGTAAAAATACAACTACTGTGCCATTCAAAATCAAAGCCTATCTATTGATTAAACATATCACTAAAATATTAATTTGACATATTAATCAAATTTAAAGTGGCGTCATTGCTAAGAAAGAATATTAATTCGTTAGCATCTGACCTACAAGTGGCACACACCTGTTAGTTCCTTGTCTTTTTAAAAATGTGACCCTTTTACTAATTAAACTACTTATTTATTGAGTTTATATATATTAAGGCTAGGAGAGATGTTCGGGGTATCACATGATTCACGACATAAGTATATTGTAATTAATAATTACTAGTTTGGGCTAATAAAATAGGATAACCATAGCTAATAGAAATAATCATGTTTTTTATATAGTTTGTCCTCTATACTGTAGCTAAAACTCGTCGGCTCGTATTTATAAAGGAGCCACACCAGCAGAACTGAAGACATTTTAAGAGGCTAGTTATTAGATAATGGTTAGTTAGATAAATGTATACACTCAATGTCTACTCGATCAGTGTCTTTAGAAAGTATAAAGATAACTCAATTTGCTGATATAAATTTATTTATTTGTTGGTTGATATGAACTGTTAGACTCTCTTTAAGTTTTATATCTGATTACAGAAAACTGTTAAACCATTTTTTTGAAATTTTGTTTGCATCTTTACGAAACAAATGGAGTGAAAAATCATTTTTGGTGTGCCACTATTCCAAATCCGAGAGGGCATGGACCGAGTGCTATGTCACTGACTTGATAACCAATTAATTGTGATATAGAATTAAAACACGTTTAAAGAACATTTTATTTGTTGGCATGGTGACAACTCCTTTTTTTTTTTTTTTATAATGAAACCATTTAACTCCCTTTTGAAAAAGGCAAATAACATGTATATATAATATAAATATGCATATAAAGTACAAACCAATAATAATTTCTATTATTTTAGAAATAATATATTTTCTATTTTACAAAATATAGTTTCGACACGTCTTATATAAATCAAAAAGTAATTGTTGTAAAATATGACCTTATTTAATGTAATTTATTAGATGATAACGATTCAAATTCAAAAAAAAAGTAGCTTTAAATTAAAATAGACAAGATTTTTTTTAATAACACTTTTCGTGAAACGGAACAAATGTAAAATTATGGAAGACAAAATTGAGATTCTTTTATTTTGTCAGTGTATATAATTTTGTGTATAACATAATAGTCTGTCTTATTTAAAATTTAACTAAATCTTCACATTTTAATAGTTTCTTAGGTTTTGGTGTGTACTAATTAAAAACTGGGCATTCTTTTAGTAGAGAGTACATAACTTACGGGACTATAGTTTTTATATGATAAAAGGCATTAAAAACAAAACAACATTTGTAGCTCATGGGTACATTAAATAATAGAGAATGTCAAAACTATGATGTATTTGTGATTGAAATAATTTTTTGTAATATTCTTACTATATACACATATCTATTTGGCTTGAAAATATTTGGGTTCGAAAATAGGCATTTTTCTAGAAGAAAAAATTTCACGGATCAGATTTTGATCAGATTAGAATTTTGGTATGTATAGTTTACATTCAAAATTATTTTTATTAGAAATGTTTACAATATTATTGTTTTCTTACAAAGTGACCATTAAATTATAATCATAAAGTAAAAAGAAACAAAGAAATAAACTATCTTTATGGTTAAATATTAAAATTATGAAACACAAAAAAGCTCTGAAAAATTATTATGAAAACAAAAGAAAAGTGTAAGTGTTGCAACTATAAATTAAGGTTGGTGATGTACACACGTGTACAATAAAGATACTACAAAAAGCTTCAATTTTTTTTTTTTTTTAAGATGAATATTTTGAAACTGTAATTTGAATATGACTTTGACTCAAACTATAATATATATGTACTAATTAAATTATATTGAAGTCATTTTAACGTTATATTATATAGTTCGATTGCTTTCCTTTTCTGCTTTTCTTGGTGTCTTTCTCGACAGTACATACCCTAAAAAGTTAAAATACGAATCTCAAAGCTATATATTTATATCTAATTGCTGCCCCAGAAGATACCATGATTTATTGTTATATATGAATACGCAATAACGTTAAACCAAGTATAGTACTTTGAGAAAGCTTATGATCGATCGGCATAGAAAAAAAGAAAGGAAACACGGTCTCTAATTAGATTATAATACGTTTCTGATTAAAAACGTAATACTATGATGTAAGTTTACAAAATCATCAATAAAATAAGAATAAACATATGTGTTAATTTATAATTATCCTACGTGGACCGTAAAGAGTAAAAGAAAAATACTAGTAAGTTAGTGACCCGTCGGCTATTCGTTTGTGTAATTATGAAGAACAGTATTGTATTATGATCCGATCTATATATATTAAAATGTAATTGTATTAGTCTTTTGCGTTGGAAGTCATCCAAAACCGAGGAAAAAATGAAAAATATTACTATAAAATCACGATTAAAATATTGGACAATCATTGTAATTAATAAATGTATTTTTTTCTTTTGTCAGAATTAATTGTGAATCAAATAAGGGCATAAAATCTATGTAATGTATGTATGTGTGTATGTGTGTGTGGGACGTATCTAATGAAATCTGGACACAATCTGATCCAGCGATGCAGTAGTTACTGATCTTAATAACAAACCATTAAAAAGATTTTTTTTTTTTATTGACAAAAAGATAAAATAAAAAAGCTTATAAAGAAGAGATCACCATTAGAGATCTCTTCGATTCCTCAGCTCAAAGCTAACCAAACCAAACCCCACACACGCACAGAAAGAAAAAAAAAAACAATTTTCTCTCTCTAGCAAGACTTTCTCTCTCTAGTTCTTGATTATTATTAATATTCCGGTGAATAAACCAAGAAATGGGTAGTAGTTTTTTCGGGAGACCAAAAATGGGTGGATCTTCGTCGTCGTCACCAACATCTTCTTCTTCTTCAAAAAGAGGGAAGAACAAGAACGGTTCTGACAAGCCTAAGCAGCCACAGAGAGGTCTCGGTGTGGCGCAGTTAGAGAAGATTAGATTACACGGAGAATATAACTGCAACAGCTTCAATACTTACCCTTCTTATCATCCCTCATTCAATCATCATCAGGTACAGATTTCACACACATATACATATCTACATAGATCCATGTGTATATATATAGTCTAGTAGTAATGGTTTTTATAACTCTATATTAAATTTTTTAGAATCTTAGACCGTGACACCAATGATTATTTTGATTGGTATTTTTCTTTTTGATCATGAGAGCTAACTGTATGCAATAAGAATTTTCTTACAGCTAAGGCTTGGTGAGGAAGCATATTCGCGTTTATAGCATAACAACATGATCAGATCATTCATGATTCATCATATATAATGCAAAAAAAAAAAAAAACTGTTTTCGTACGTAATGTCTAAATCGAATTGTAGAATGATATATATTATATTTACAGATTCATCATGCATTTGTTTCATCTTTTTTGATCGAAATGGGCTATACTAATAACGATCGTGTTTGTGAATGTTGAATAATATAGGATGATGTGAGGATGCAAGTAGGATATCAATCCATACCAACTTCATCACCATCCTTTACATATGCATCATCATCACCATCATCGGTTCCTTACGGCTTTCACCCAAACATGATGGTACGTCTATGTTGTATATGTGTATATCCATAGAAATCGTATCTAGTACAAACTAATGATATACTCATTACATGGTTGTTCTTAAATGCATATCTTTTTAGATTTAGAAGATATTTAAATCAGATTCTTATTAACTTAGATCGAAATCATTTTAGCTTCAAATATCGCATCGTAATTAATAACAAAATCTTCAGTTATATTCGTATTAATCATCATTGTTTTCTATCTATCAAAAAAAGTAAAAGAATCTCAAACAATTTTATTCCGTTCTACCAACTACTAATTACTAATTATAGACGTGAAATTAAACAAATGGAATAAGATCCATGTAATTTAAACTCGGAGGAAATTATTTTTAATAAGTCAGATTTCGTCAATGAGGTTTCTCATTATTATTTTTTGTGATCTCACAGATGAATGCAAATAATGATCAATACGAGAGAACAACAATAAGATACGGAGATTCTCAGCCTCACGTAGCACCGAGGTCCGTACTCATTGTTATAGTTATTATATGATTATATGTATAAACAATAGTATTTTAGTTTACATGTTATGTTGTTGATATACATGCATGTAGATGTTTTTGTGACATATTTAAAACAAAAGCTAATAATTGTTCTATAACACAGTTGGAACCCGAGCTACGGCATCTTGGAGAGCCAACATTTTGTGGAACCAAACACAACCAGACACTTCTTACACGAGGTCATTATTTATACATATATACTGTATTTTATATTACCGTATTTCTTAAGAGATATAATGGTTAGTAAGTACTTAGATTTGACATAATCGTGTTTGTTGTCTCTCTGAATGATTTTTTTTTCCCCAATGGTTATAGGATCCGAGAAATATATCGTTGGGATCGAGTATTCAGAACTTCGAAACGAGTGAAGCAAATGAGCTAGATTTGGAGTTGAGATTGTGACTTTAATTAATGTATGAACTCATGTTATTGAAAAAGATGCCATGGATTTGTTATACATTCAAAGCAAATTAGAGAAATAATATATAGGTCATTTGATTTGATTTATGGCCTTATGGGGTATCAAAAATTTTCATATCAAGATGTTTTTTTTAAATAATATATAGAGTATATTTGTAAATTAATCTACATAATTTCGTATAAATCTTGAATCACAACGACGGTCAATGGAAGGCTTACGTAATCACGTCTTCTTGCCTCGTTTCGTCTATTAGAATCTCCCTTAATAGAAAGTTGTGCACTAGTGATATAATTTTCTAAGACAAAGAAAATTGTATTCTACATTTACGTATTATGTAGTAAAAAAAAAAAGTGTATATGTAGTAGTTGAATTATATATACAAACTAAGCAGCTGTATATATGCATTAGAAGACAATTCTTATAAACCAACTATATTAATTCATTTAAATTTTACATTGGACCAGTAACAATAAAAATAAAACTTTTATCAAAATTAAATGATCAAACTTAAGATAAGTAGTATATATAGATCATGTGATAAAAGAAAAGAATAAGAAAAAATGCTTTGAAGGGGATGATGATTCCTCTAGACATTGTTCAGTGGGTATAAACTTGTAAATAGAGCTGGCTTTCGTATGTAAATCCAAATTAAGAAAAAGACTCAGAAAAAGGTTAATTCGGATAAATTAAAATGTTAGCCATATGCTTTTATATGATTATATGTGTTGTAAGAAGAGCCAACAATGGTACGACATCATCGAAAAAACGATGTTGATTGATTACTTTTGTGATTAAGATTAAAATTAAATCTTTATCTAAGAATCTATCAATTGGTTGGTCTCTGTGGTCTCTAGTGATAGATTGAAAATAAAAGCGATACACAATAACTTTGACTGATTGAGATTTGGTGTCATTGATCTAATAATGACAAGAAATGGAAAAAATGAAACTAAAAGTTTAGACTATATAATTATGAATTTTTTTTGCTCGTACAATATTTGTCTATTTACCATTGATCGAGCTTTATCATGAAGATAATAATTATATAATAATATAAGAATATATCAATACTATTCAACACCCACCGAAAGTGATTATTCTTGATTGATCACTAGATCTGATTACTTGAACCATAAAAAAAAACCTTAAAAGAAACGTTTTATTCATGTTTTAAACTAAATTTGATCTATCTAAACTAATCTTTGTTTACAGTGTTATAGTTCACCGTTGACGAATTTTTAATGTTTTTGAATGGGGAAGATACAAATCTATATATGTCCAATCTCTGTCATGTTAACCGAAAACAATCAGAACATTAGATCTGAAAGTCGAATCGAAATTAGTCAAATTATTCAGCTTTTTCATCCTAAGTGGGATATAAATACGTATAATCATATGCACAAATGCTCAATGGACTTAAACTCGCTTCCTGTCTGATAATTTGGACGCACAATGCTTAATAGCTAAATTAATCCTATGTTTTCCGAAAGGGCTTTGGACTTTTTGTTTGATGCCCAAAACAAACTAGTCATGAACAAGTGATATTTGCCCCCAAAAAAAGAAGAACAAGTGATATAAATAATCCTAATTGAGCATTTTCTTAAATGATCATAAGTTTTATATAAATAAATAATTTTATAGATTTCTTTATTTGTAAAAAAAAAAAAAAAAACAGTTACGCTTATTATAACCTTCGATTTCTCTATTTTATAAAACAGCACTTTTTTTTCAAGTAACATGTGTTTTTTTTTTTATCTTCGATATATAGATCATAATTTATATGTATATATAAAAAATGCCATAGAAAAGTAACCTAAGATCACTCGCATATTGCTTGTTTGACAAAAGTAGGCAACCAAACAAACAAAAGAATGATTTAAAGTCCAATGAAACGAAGAGAAGAATCTCGAGCTCTTATATCAAACCTGATTACAAAATGAGATTATAGGGACTAAAATAGATCGGCTTTGACCCAAAACAATATACTATATGATTGTAATTCAGATTTTAATTTTGTTTGATATGGCATGAAAAATATAGAGAATGGATCGGAATTAGAGAAGTTAATGGCAAGGTCATAGTGTATATAGTCTTCCTCACGTATATTACTATATTCCTCTGCTTCTACCACAACCGCGTGAGCCAGCTAACAAATGTCAAACTTCATTTTTCTCTTTTCAATATTTCATTATAGAAGATCCACATGTTGGTAATTAAAAATTGAGATAAATACATATTCATAGTACCTTTCCAACATAGCATTTTATTTATGTAGTGGTCTAATTGTTATGTTGTGTAGTTCATGCATACACAGTTTATTAGGTGCACGTCATTGTCAACATAATTTACTTTTTTAGACTACGTCAAAAATTCGTTTTTCTTCGAATTCGGTATATATAAATAAAGCCCTCTTCATAACCAAAATGGTGATCGAACGGAGTCCCAAATCCAAAATATTTGAAACAACAATCAAATTCGTAAAATGGCAGGTCTCCGAGCGAAGACGTTAATGTTCATTCTGGTGGCCGCGTTAGCCACTCTTGATCGCACATTTGTCGAGGCAGACTTCAAGAAGAATATGATCGTTACATGGGGTAAAGATCATATTGGTATGACTGGTGACAACCTTCGTCTTGTCCTAGACAAATCTGCAGGTATATATGTAACTTCAAAATCAATATATTTAAATCTAAATAATTGAATACCTTTTAACAAAAAAAAAAATATATATTTAAATCTATATAGTTCATGAGAAACGTGATAGATAAACGCTAAAACTGTTTTGTATGTGTGAGTGTGCAGGATCTGCTATTCGATCAAAGGTGGCTCATTTGTTTGGAAGCGTAGAAATGCTCATCAAACTTGTGCCAGGAAATTCTGCTGGAACCGTTGCAGCTTATTACGTAAATAAATAATACTACTAATATCTTAAACTTTATAGATATACGAAAAATTATTAGTGTTTTTGTGATTTAATGATGGATTAATTTTCTTTAGTTATCATCTACGGGAAGTGCACACGATGAGATAGACTTCGAGTTCCTTGGGAATGCGACTGGTCAGCCTTACACAATCCACACCAACATATTTGCTCAAGGGCAAGGAAACCGCGAGCAACAGTTCCGGCCCTGGTTCAATCCAACCACTGGTTTCCACAACTATACCATCCATTGGAACCCATCCGAAGTTGTGTAAGTAATTAGATATTAGGGCGTTTTCTTAAGTCTTACAAAACTCTTAAATCTTTCTTTTGTCTCTTTTACCAAAAAAATAAATGGTTTCTATATATCAACGAATTATACCCACCCAAAAAAACATAACTAGTACTAGTTGATTAAATTTCTTAATGTAAAGCAACATTAAAGTACACACACTTGATAATTTTTGGAATCATTTTGATCATAGCCTTATGGTTTTTGAGAATCTCAAACGATTGCATATTTTGCATGTACTGATACGTATATATAAAACCTAACTAAAATGAACTTGATATGTTTAACATCGTTTGTTTGCATATTCTTTTCATGATTTTTTTTTCTTCTATAAAATAAGCCAAGCCACACAACTTTATTATATATAGGTGGTTCGTGGATGGAACTCCGATCAGAGTATTTAGGAACTACGAGAAAGAAGGAATCGCATACCCAAACAAGCAAGGAATGAAAGTGTTTGCGAGTCTATGGAACGCAGACGATTGGGCAACACAAGGAGGACGAGTGAAGACTAACTGGACATTAGCACCATTCGTGGCCGAGGGTCGTAGGTACAAGGCAAGAGCATGCTTGTGGCAGGGACCGGTCAGCATCAAGCAATGCGCAGACAAAACTGTACGGTCTAACTGGTGGACATCACCATCGTTTAGCCAACTAACTCCATCGCAGCTGACGAGGATGCAAAAGATAAGAGATGGGTTCATGATCTATGATTATTGCAAAGACACTAACAGGTTTAAAGGTGTTATGCCTCCGGAATGCTCCAAGAGGCAGTTTTAATATAATGAAAGTTCCATTTTTTGTTTTTTGTTTTTTGTTTTTTTTTAAAATAATTCATTCTTCCAAATCTCTCTGTCTTTAATGTGTGATTCATCTATAACTTGAATTTGTGCAATCTTAATAAACAAGGAGAAGTATTTTTCTTTTTATGCAAAAAAATAAAAGCTAAAAAAAATCCAAACATTCATGGCCCTAATTTATCCATTTCGGAGAAATTTACTGAAGTAAAAAAAATTATATATAAACAGACTTATTTTCACATACATTATACTATCTATAAAAAAAAAAATTTCATGTTGGCGAAAATAGTAAAATATCTATTTTTGGTTGAAAATTAGAAAAAATAATAAATATTTCGTGTTTTAAAAGCTATGCCGTAACATGATGAAGCCAAGTAGATTTTGTCAAGTAGAAAAAATAATAAATATTTTGTGTTTTAAAAATAGTATATACGGGGTTGGTCAAGTAGATTTTGTCAAACAAACTTCATTACAATTGATTTCGGTTTGGTTTTAATGGTTTAGAAATTACAATTGATTTTGGTTCGGTTTACATTGGTTTTGGAATGAAGAAACCAAAAAAAAAAAAGTCACGCGACCGCAAATTTCAGAAAAAAGTGCGTCGAATAAAATAGGCATGATTTTGGTAGGTTAGAACCCACAGGAATTGGCTACACTCGCGCAACTCGCGTTTTGTGCGCGTGGGTAAGAAATAAAGCCTCGTGATTGGCTGAAAAAAAATAAAATAGTAGCTACCCTCCTCCTTCGATATTAGCAATATAAATTTTGTTTTCGTCTTCTTTTCTTCTCTCATTTGATTTTGAAGAAGAGATTGCATTATATAATCTAGTAAGGCTGATATGATGAAAAGATGAGAGACGACCCTTTGCTTCCATGTCTCATTGAACGCCGCCGGTGAGAGAAACAGCTATTCCAATTGTATTAACTAGGTTTTGCCGACTTAACAGTGATGTAGTGTTTAAAGGGTTTGAAACTAGTAGTAGTTTCAATACTAGAACAGAGCTTCTCAAGTAAATCTTTCTTATGGGTCTATTGACCAGTCATCATCAGGCATGGCCTTATGCAATCATCCATTGGAGAATAAAAGTGAGCTTTTTTTTCCCCCAATTGTTAAGCATTAAGCTGCATTTACATTCAATTTGAATTTTCAGTTTTGGTTTCACCATCCTCCTAGACTAGGGTTGAAATTGAAGATTGGATCATTCTGCCCTCAGTGTCTTTGCATTAATTTAACTTTAAATTGATCAGTGAGGCAAGCTTTAAGCTCCCTAAGATGGTGCTTTTAATCCAAATCATTCTTGAAGGAGGGAGTATGATTCTGAGTCTTTTTTTTTTTTTTGATCAAAGAGGTGTTATCATTCTATTAGATAGAACATAACATACAGGGCATAGATTGTTTGGGATACATTAAACATAAAGCAATAAAAGTACAAAGATAGGTAATAGCAGTCGATGTAAAGAGCTTGAGAGCTATGAGCCACATGCTATGGAGCAGTGTGGAACTTGTAAGATCAAAGCAAACCGATGCAGACTCCATGAGCAGGTCAAAGGAGTATAAAGCCGCTGTCTTGAATCTTCGAAGACTTGGCGGAGATGAGAATGACAAAGCTACGTTGCCAAAGGTTCTAGCATGGGCGTTGTTGCTCTGATGACCGGTTACTACAACGGTAGTTGATGGTCCAAAGTTGATAGGGTAGGCCTTAAGAGGGTTGCGGTAACCACTACTCTCTTGAGTGAGGGTCATAATGCCACTAACCTTTAAGGTTTTATGCAGGGACTTCAAAAAGTAGCAGAGATACGGTTTAAGGATCTTGAAGGTTTGGTAAGGTATGAACAGGACAATGGTGGAGCACCGGTAATCCCTACTCCAAAGAGATGGGATCATAATGCCAGCCTGCACCAATTTGCCTTCATATATGAAAGCGTCCCTAGGGTATCCAACTAACAAGGTTTGCAAAGAAATCCTATGCCGTTCTAGCAACAATATTGATTTAAGGTTCAGAAGCAGTCTTCGGGCTAAAGGGACCGTTAAACTAAACAAAAGTTGCTTAGGGTGGGAAGGATTAGAGTTCAGCTCAAAACCGGATACATACTGGTGTCGACACAAGAGATTATCAAACAACCTAGAGGGAACCAGTGATCTGTTCTCGAGAAATACTCGACTTGACCAAACAGACAACATCGGTGCTAACAGGTTTATGCTTGATGTAACATTATCTAAATCGGGTCGGACTAGGTACTGAAAGCATGAAGACTTTGGTTGCTACAAGGCTGGTCTGTAGGACTCTGGAAAAGAGGTTCACATGTAGAAACCGTAACGGAGATTGAGTGACGTGAGTGTGTTTTTAGAGACTCTTTAATTAAAGAAGAAGTTATTATCATATCTATTAAGAAGATTTGGACTTACCCTTTAATAGGAAAGTAGGTCATAAGAGGTCTCCTATATATTATATTATTGGACAAACATGTTGTTTGGCCGTAAAAAAAAAAGAATTTTCAGAACTAAGCGAATAAGCTTTTAGGGTTCTTAGGGATTTTGGTTAGATTAAGAATTGGTCAGTGACAAGTCATGTTGACTGTGTGTAAATCTGATTAAACATATCTTGTAAGATTGTTTAAGTGATTCTTAATAAGAGAAGAAGTTCTTTTCAATATTGGTTGCATCTTCGTTTTTACAATTGGTATCAGAGCGGTCAACCGACGAGAGCTCTATACTCGCTACAGGTTGAAATCTTAGGATAATGATGCAGTCGGGTAATGAGTTGATGATGCTTCAAAAGGCTGTGATCTTGGATGAACAAAGCTATGGTCATTGGAAGGTCCGCATGGTTCAGTTGATCCGTAATCTAGGTGAGGATGCTTGGATGGCTGTTGAAGAAGGCTGGGAGCCTCCATATGAGAAAACCGAAGCTGGTGATAATATCACTAAACCTAAGGCACGCTGGACAGTGGAAGAAAAGAACTTGTCTAAATACAATGCTAGGGCTCTTAATGCTATCTTTGGAGCTATTGATGATGATGAGTTTAAGCTTGTTCAAGGTTGTGAATCAGCTAAAGATGCTTGGGACATTCTGCAGAAGACTCATGAAGGAAACTCAAGTGTCAAAAGAACAAGATTAGACCAACTTGCATCTCAATTTGAAGTCTTAAGGATGGATCCAGAAGAGTCAATTTCACAGTTTAGTGCAAAATTGAGTGTTATTGCTAATGAAGCAAAGAATCTTGGTAAGATCTATAAGAATACCAAACTGGTTAAAAAATTAATTAGATGTCTACCTTCTAAGTATGCAGCTCATAAAGCAGTTATGAGGGTATCTGGCAACACAGACACCTTGAAGTTTGAAGATCTTGTTGGTATGCTAAAATAAGAGGAGATGGAAGTTGCTGAAGAACTGAGAATTCATGATAAAGGAATTGCATTCAAGGCAGATGACATGAGTGATCAGTTGCAAGAGATAAAAGATAACATGTCCTTGATGGCAAGAAACTTTGGAAAAGCTCTCAAGCGTGTTGAAAAAGGACATGGACGAGGGTTAGCTCGCTGGTATCAAAGTGCTACAGAGAGGTCTTGTTCTAGGCCAAATATATCTGAGAAAGAAAAAGCTGATCGGAGAAACGAGATTCAATGTCTTGAATGTGGTGGTTTTGGTCATTACAAACTTGAGTGTCCAATGGTTAAGCGCAAGGAGATGAAGTGCTTTGAATGTAGAGGGATTGGACATTTAAAATTTGAATGCCCAAACATGGTGAAAGGAAATAATAAGGCATATGTTAGCTTTAGTGATTCAGAATCATAGAGTGATGCAGATGAAGAAGAAGGACGAATGTTGAATCTTTTTGCATACAGTGCTAAAAGTGATGGTATAGCTGATGAAAGCTCAGATGATGATGATGAAGAGTCAATTTCAAAAGAGAGCTATTGTATTTTGTATGACAATTGGGTTCAGTTGTGTAATGAAAAGCTGTTACTTGTCAAGGAAAAACTAAAATTGGAAGCCAAGGTCAATATGCTAGAAGAAGAATGCAAGTCTGAAGTCTCAACTTGCAAGGAACTACTCCCTGCTGAAAAGGAGTTGCTTGAGAGAAAACTGAGAAATCTCAAGAACTCTATGGTTTGGAGAAGGAAAGATCAACAAGCCTTGAAAGGGAGCTGAATGAGAATCACAAGAAGATTAGGATGTTGAATAATGGTGGCAAGAAGCTTGATGAGATACTATCTATGGGAATTGTAGGATCTCAACATCAAGGTCTGGGTTATCACAAAGAGGAGACTGTTGAGCTGTTGTCTCGTGATAAATCAGTAAGTTTCGTTAAGAGCAATGTAAATCATGAAGTTGAGTCAAGTATTCTGGAAAAAGTGGTACAACAGAAGGTCTCTGTAGCACCAACCCAGAACACACGACATCAACATATATCTTCTCGTGAGGGAAAATGTTGGACTAAATCCAAGCGAGGACGAAGGGTTTATGAATGCTTTCATTGTGGTAAAAGTGGTCATGTGAGATCTTTCTGTTACAAGTTTAAGAACAAGATCAAGGAGCTTTGGATGGCAAGAAAGTGTTTTATTGATCCCTTTCATTTTTCTAGAGTCTGGGTGGCTAAAACGGATTTGTACAATAAAAATTTCGAGAATGATGAGACAAAGTATGATCAAGGTTGCAAAGAGTCTGAGGAAATCAACCTATGCTGCAATCTCTCAAAGATAATCACTGAAGAAGATGTTGGAGTTGAACCTGAGGTTCTACAGAAGCATGTTGCAGAACCACCTGTACAAGAAAACGTCACAACGAATCAATCAGATCCAGTAGTGCTGATTGGAATGATGAATTGTCAGGAGTCTTAGCTATATCTAAACAGTTTCAAAGTCATAAGAATCACTCTGCTGCAGTTGCGGTTGTTGAGCAAACCTCTCATTGTCAAGAAGTGTTGCAACATTGTTATGTTTCAAAGGTTGAACCTAAGGATAGTATAACAGCTCTTGAAGATTATTTTTGGTACAAGGCATGATAGGAAGCTTGTTGTGTCTCCCTGCTTATATGTCTTCATCCTTGTTTTTATATGAATGTGCACTCACGCTGGGGGAGTATGATGAGATGGTGATGTCATAGCTGAATGTGGCTGAGGCTTATGGTTTTGAAAGATTCTAGTACTATTCACATCTGGAGCTTGAGTTGTCACATTCAGATAAAAAGGGGGAGAATGAAAGCATGAAGACTTTGGTTGTTACAAGGCTGGTCTGTAGGACTCTGGAAAAGAGGTTCACACGTAGAAACCGTAACGGAGATTGAGTGACGTGAGTGTGTTTTTAGAAAAGAAGTTATTATCATATCTATTAAGAAGATTTGGACTTATCCTTTAATAGGAAAGTAGGTCATAGGAGGTATCCTATATATTGTATTATTGGACAAACATGTTGTTTGGCCGTAAAAAAAAAAAGAATTTTCAGAACTAAGCGAATAAGCTTTTAGGGTTCTTAGGGATTTTGGTTAGATTAAGAATTGGTCAGTGACAAGTCATGTTGACTGTGTGTAAATCTGATTAAACATATCTTGTAAGATTGTTTAAGTGATTCTTAATAAGAGAAGAAGTTCTTTTCAATATTGGCTGCATCTTCGTTTTTACAGGTACCAGTTCAGGGTTACGACATAGTTTAACCAAGGTAAACTATCTACCAGGCAGCTAAGATATGAGTGGAGAGCAGACCTGGGCCAGGGAGGTATCGTCGGGGAAAAGGAGAACGCCGGGTTTGTTGAATTCTCCATCAAGATCTTTCGTGGCTCCCGCATCAAAACAGAGCTCCCGTCCATCTGCAGCCAAGTAAAACACTTGGAGAGTGGATGTGAATCCGAGGAGCGGAGAGATGTTGTCGTTGATTGTGGGAAATGCCAGATCGAGGAGTAGAAATCAACATTACTGGGGCGGTCAAGGGTTTGTGGAGGCGGTTGCAAGATCAGAGAATCAAGCTCACCGAGAGGGATGGACGGAGGTGGAGAGAAGAGGGGAACGAACTGAAGCTTACGCACTGCCGGGGTCGAGATCTGAAATCTCAAAGGGCCTCCGGTGGAGAAAATAAGAAACAAAAGAGAGATGAGCGGAGAGAGGAAAGAACGAAGGTAACAGATCCAGAGCCCAGCGGCGCCGATCGGTCTTGATGCTGCCGGGGGAAGCATCCTTGGTGGTTGTGCCAGAGAGGATATCGGCTAGGGCGAACTAGCTAATTCTACGTATGATTCTGAGTCTTTATCTTTTCTTATTCTGCAGTTGTTGGAGGGATTGATTATTCAGTACAATGCTAATTTTGTGTTATGTGTTAGCGGTGGTCTGCAGTTGGCATAAGATGGTTTGGAGTGGATGGAACAGAGAATGCTTTAGTGATGGATTTGTAAGGGCCAAGTCTCGAAGATCTATTCGTGTATTGTGGGAGGAAGTTCTCACCAAAGACGGTTTTGAGATGTATGACATGAGTTTGAACTGGGGACATTAATTGTGTGATACTAGTACTAGCTATCAGTTCTCTTGACTACTAATACATTGATCATCTGATGTGCTTCTAGCTGACAAGAGTAGAATATGTACATTCCAAAGGATATTTACATATAGATATATTGTAGTTTTTCTTTCTTCTGATCTGATGAGCAAAAAGATTACGTGCCTTTTGGGCACTTTACTGAGATTTCTGCAGTGGTGAAGCTCTTCTAGACGAGGTTGATGATCTGAATGGAGCTTTTCCATGAACAGGCTTACTATTTCACACAAAGGCATGAAAGGTATGTTAACTAATTCCTTTCGAGATTTTCCCAAATAACAGACTTCACCTTTGTATAAAATCTTGCAACCGGACGTGTAATTTGGTTTCTTGTGATTCATTCTTATAAATTTTGTTTTAACTTGCTCTGTTCATACTAATGTGTAGATCTGAAGGGGCATAACCTGGTTTGTAGCTTGATCAACAACATTCTTTGCAGAAAAATCAAGATCCAAGATTGAGCAGAGGTGTCTTTAAAGGCTTAAGTCAAGAATAGCTTGCTTGTGACAGGGACTGGTTTAGGTCGCTGCTAGCGAGAAGTGTTGGTTGCTTATGTGGTTATTGCCAAATGCCAATAGTCCAACAGGTTTAAAGATGTTTGCTTCCTGAATGTTGCTCGGAGAATCAACTATTCTTTCTTTTTTGTTTCTTTGAATTATTTCAATCTATTGTATGGGATTATGTGTGTCTGACTTTTTTTATTCGATTTTGTGGAATGAAAAAAAAAAAAAAAAAATCTATTTGTGTGTGTCTGCCACACCTAGAAATTAACGATTTGGTAGAACTTGTGGATTTGATTTTTTTTTTTTTGGCTAGCTAAGATTTTGGAACCTTTTGCATAAAGGAAAACCAAATAACGTACCATTGTGGCAATATGAAATTACGATAACACTCTCCGGTTTGATATGGTAAGATTGGCGGACCCATAATGGTGCAGTGGTTAGGTGTACAGAATTGTTTTTTTTAAAGACGGCTCAAGCCCCCGCCCCCCCCCGGCCCCCGGGTCCATGTCAGTAAGTCACCGGCGTCAAACAAAAAAAAAAAAAAAATATACCTTGTGTATGTTGTCTCCTCGCTAATTTCTCAATTTAATAAAAACAACCCTAAAAGAAAAAAAAAAAACCCTTATCTCTCTATCTTCTGCGCATGATCCAGATTCGGTTTTGAATCCAAAAGCTTTGCCATGGAACGTATCATCGGCGGCAAGTATAAGCTCGGAAGAAAGATCGGCGGTGGTTCTTTCGGCGAGATTTTTCTTGGTGCGTTTGTGTTCTCTCTTCGTTTCCTTTTGTTTCTCGAGTTCTCTCCTTCCTCTTTGATTCGAAAAACAAATTAACGCGTCTTCTGATTGTTTTTGTTTTTTTCGCAGCTACGCACGTCGATACTTTCGAGATCGTTGCTGTTAAGATCGTAAGTTTCTCAGTTCGATAGCTTCGAGACGAATCCTTTTCTCGAGATTTGAATTTGAGATCTGCTCTGTTTTGAATTGAGATTCTCTGAATTGATATTTTCTGAATTTGTATTCGCTGAATTGATCAGTGAAGCAAGCTTTGAGCTACTTTCAGCTAACAACTGTCTCCTTAATTTTGTATTTGCAGGAGAACAGTAAAACAAAGCATCCTCAACTTCTCTATGAAGCTAAGCTTTACAGAATCCTTGAAGGAGGAAGTACGCTTCCTGTTTCCTATCTTTTTCTTATTCTGTAGTTGTTGTTTGGTTGCGTTTTCTGGACCAGTATAAGCTAATTTTTGAGGTTTGCAGGTGGGATCCCGCGCATAAAATGGTTTGGAGTGGATGGAACAGAGAATGCATTAGTGATGGATTTGTTAGGGCCAAGTCTCGAAGATCTCTTCGTGTATTGTGGGAGGAAGTTCTCACCAAAGACGGTTTTGTTGTTGGCTGATCAAATGGTATGGATTTTGATTTTTTGCTAAGGGTCAAGTCTTGTACGTACTACAAATCATTTCTGTTGACTAACTAATCCTTCTGTTTACAGCTAACGAGAATAGAATATGTCCACTCCAAAGGATATCTACATAGAGATATAAAACCCGATAACTTTCTAATGGGACTTGGCCGGAAAGCGAATCAGGTATACTTCTGAAGTTTCTTGTCTTCGTTGTAATGATATAAAAAAAGGGGATGGTATGATTGATAAGTTTCTGTTTTTTTTTTAGGTTTATCTAATTGACTTTGGACTTGCCAAAAGATATCGTGATGCCAACACCAACCGCCACATCCCTTACAGGTATTTGTGGCCATGTGTCATGATATTGGTTTTGGTTTCTATCTTTTGTTCCATCTGTTTTAAGTTTTACAGTGAGATCATACAACTTATTGCCTTTATTCGGCTATATTCAGGGAAAACAAGAACTTAACAGGAACTGCACGATATGCTAGTTGCAATACACATCTTGGAATTGGTAAGGGATGCTGCCATTTTTTCTCTTTAATGTAAAGTAAATCGCGTTTTCTCATTTATATGTTTGTTTCTCTTTCACAGAGCAAAGTCGACGGGATGACCTAGAATCGTTGGGATATGTGCTTCTGTATTTCCTAAGAGGAAGGTGTGTGTTGGCTTTTTGACTTGCAAGAAACTAGCTAACATTGTGTTTTTGCAGGGTATTGTTATTCCTTCTTTTCAGAGACTTACTTGATTGTTTCTTGTGTTCCTATTTTCATGAACCTCCTTTTTTAGTCTTCCATGGCAGGGTCTTAAGGCTGTTGATAAGAAGCAAAAGTATGATAAAATCTGTGAGAAGAAGATATCAACCCCTATTGAGGTCTGTTTCCCTGTGTGATGAGTTTTTGTTTTTGGTTACTCCTCGTTCTATTTAATAATCCATATCCTATCCGTTGCAGGTTTTATGCAAAGGTCACCCTGTGGAGTTTGCTTCATATTTTCATTACTGCCACACACTGACATTTGATCAGCGCCCTGATTATGGGTTCTTGAAGCGGCTCTTTCGTGACTTGTTTTCGCGAGAAGGTACTTTGGAAAAGAAATATCTTCATCCTCTTTTTAATTCCCTCAGCTGATGGGTTTCACTGCAATCAATTTTCCTACCTTACTCTGTTAAACGTTTTCTTTGCAGGATATGAATTCGACTATATATTTGACTGGACTATAATAAAGTATCAACAAGCACAGAAATCTAGAAATCAGTCTCAGGTATAGATTATCAGCTTTTCTATCTCGTGAAAAGAATGTTGCTTAATGATGAGTTTCCTGCTGTCACCTTTCGTGTTGTTTTCTAACAAATATATATATCATTTTGTACTGCAGGCAGTTCCTGGTTCTAGCAGCGCTCGTGCAATGGCAGTGGACACAACCAACCATCGGGGTAAGCTCCAGCTAATCGGTTGTTAGGTTTGTTGTTACAATCGTTTATTTTGAAATTTCTGTTTTCTTGATGCTCTGTTTTGGCAGGAGGACCAAATATTTCTTATGAAGCCGAGGCCTCTGAACGTGTCAGATCGACTAATGCCATTGGTCCAAGCCCCCAGATAAATAATAATACTGCTACAGGGAGGAATGTGGGTTTTGATCACCCCGTCCACAAGAATGTATGCATTTCCAAATAACTGTTTTGTTCTGCAACTCTTCGCTTGTGTCAGCATGTCTTACCTGCAATTGTGTTGCTCTCAGAACCCTTCATAAATCCCTAAAAAAAGCTTTAAACCGTTTTGGCTGTCAGTTAATTAGACTATGCAAACTTGATATTGATCTTTGAGATATGACTATTATCTTGCTGATAACCCATTGCAGATGAACATGCCATCCACTTCATTAGCTCCTGCCGGTACCTCAAAAAGAAATGTCGGACCTGAAACTTCAAATTCTGGGTATGGAAGTGGGAATAGAACAGGCGGCTGGACTTCCGCTTTCATGTCTCCAGAGAAATGATGCAAAGAAAAATGTAGCTTTATTCTGAAATGGTGAGTTGAGATTAAGCACTATGAATTTGAGTCACACCCTTATCGCACCTCTGCAACTACAGCAGAAATCAGAAGTTGGTGTCACTAACACCTTTGTATCTCCACCTTTGGCTGGAAGAAAAACAAATGCTTTGTATGTATATTCCCTGAACTTTGTGGACAAGAAGGCGTTCGCTGAAGCATTTGTGTTATACACACAAGGCATGAAGTGTATGTTTGCTTTTCATTCAAGATTTTCCCCAACCTTTTGTATAATTCTTGCACCGGATGTGTAATCTTGTTATGTGATCCATATATATCATTTTTTTTAGATACTCTGTGCTATGTGATTTAATGACTTTGTGCTGCAGCTTGATATATGTATACATTTGTTAATGGATAAAATCGTTCTTTGCAGAAAATTCCAGAGACAAGCTTGAGCTGAGATGTCTTCAAAGGCTTAGCAGTTGTGCACAGGTTTCTTTCACAGCCGCCCATGTTTGATTCTTGTTATTTTCATTATGTATAGATTTTGAGAGTCAACATGGGGTTTAAATATTGTTAATAACTCAGAGATAATGACTGAGCAATTATTAATCTGGAAAAGAACAAATGTGTGGGAGAAGCTCATGGAGCCAGTCAAAAGGTCGATGTGTCTGCGGTATGAGACAGCTCGATTTGTTGCCCTCTATCAGGAAATCATCATCACCCAAAGCATGATAGGTGTTTTGTTTTTTTTTTTTTTTTTTTTTTTTTTTTTTTTGTCATCAGGTGTTTTGTTATATACTGCTGTGATGAAACAATATCTTATGGCATAGGAGGAAGATCCAATTGTGTAACTAAAAGCAAGTTTGTTTTAAAATATTCCTAATGTTTTTATGTATCCTCAAAATTATATGTATTTTACTAAAATTCGAGCAGATACCAACTCTAACGGGAGATAGCACACTAGTACAATACAAAAGAGAGGGTCGCAAACCTAATACACCCCTTGTAAAAAAGTATAAAATAGTTTCGTTAGGTTCGATTAAATAACTTTACACTAGAATTGCGTGTCCATTCATAAACGTCATAAGTTGGACCATATGATATGTATGATGCAATGACTTCCTTTTTACATAACAACAATCTTTGGCCTCATTTACCTATTGTATTATGTATGATAGCATAGTGTATGTGCTTCTATGCATGACAAAATATACATATAATTTAAGTTTAGTGGCATATAAGTATCATTAAAAGAAAATTTCAGAGGAGTCAGATTCCCACATCAATTATGATAAATATCTGTGTTTATAATATGATTGGTGGATATAAATCTGTAACTGGTAAGGGAAAAAATGAACTAAATAATTAAAAGGAAAAGTGCTTTAAAAATGGGATTAGCTTTCATAATCACTTTCAAGTAAGCTACTACAAAGTAATTTTGCTTATATAAAACCTGGATTCAGTTTTCTTGCACTTGTTTTTTCTTCCTTTCAAATTGAGATGTTTATTAATGAATAAATTTGTATATATAGTTAAGTTTGTTATGAAAATTAAAATAACATAGTTAGTAGTTAGTTGACCAACTACTAATATGTATTTTTGTAATCATATACATGTTTTAGTAATGTTAGTCCAAAACCAAATAATACAACTATCTAGAGACAAAACCAAGGGGTAGTTCATTTTATTCTGAAAATGGGTGTGGTTGCTTCTGTAACCAGGTAAGCTGACATGTTCTACTTATTGAAAACAATTATTGTTCTCTTTTTAAAATAAAATCCTGCAATAATTCAACCAATTGATATATTATGAGAGTCAAAGCTTTGTTTATTTATAAAATCCATCTTATAATTTACTTACACAAACCATCTTCTTTTGCTCTAACTAACATGGAGTATAACTTTATTAGAATTCTCTAAACATAATCTCGAATTTTCGGGTCAATGACAAAAAATAAAAAAAGCTAAAGAAAAATTTGAATCTGACAAAGAATTGCAATTCTTGAAGAAAGATAAAGAAACTAAACTATACATCAAAGTGTTGGTATGTTGTGTTAGTTTGATGTCTTTTTTCTCTGTTAGCAAACCATTGAGCTGTTCTTCTAGCGATCGGTAGCCACAAACGCCGTCTTCTCTCCTCCGTATCATTCCCTCCGGTTTGTAAGGAAGACGCAGTGGCTGCGGTTGAACCGCTGCATTCTCCGTGAACCGCAATACTATGTCTAGGAACCGCAGTGATCTCAGACACTGATCTTCTTCCTGGTTCAATCATAACGCTTCTAGATTTCGAACTAGAGTCTCCCTTTTCCGACAATAACATAGTTTTCATCGAAGTGAGCTTGTTCTCCAACATTCTCTTCGCTTCCATCTCTTCCTTGATGCCCAAGATACCTAGCTGATCCTCTTCATCTCCTTTCCTCTTCACTCGATCCATGGACGAGAATCTCTCGCTAGAAATCGAATTAACCATCTCTGAGTTCAAAAACATCAAATCCGATGAACTCACGTTGCTCCAACGATTCTTAAACACAACATCAGAAACAACGATCCTATGATTGAACTTATGCATCAGCTTCTTATCATCTTTATCATTCACTTGTTGATCAAGTAACGTTTTCTCTTTATTACCTAACTTCAGAATCTTCTGAAAACTCCCTCCTATGCTAAATCTCGACGACCCACCAAGTTCTTCTCTTTGTCTTCTCTCTTCTTCTTCTTCTTCTCTCTCGATGTAAAGCTCCAAGCTCGAATCTTCTCTAATCTCAGACTGATTCAAGAACCTGAAACTGTTTCCGTAATTGAAAACAGAGGGATCTTCTTCCATTGAGACTTTATCTCTGCAGAGAGGACACGTCGCGTGCTGCTCAAGCCACTGATCGATACAACCGATGTGGAAAGCGTGTCTACATTTAGGCAACAATCTAAGAATCTCAACACTTTCGAACTTAGACAAACAAACAGAACACTCAAGCCCTTGTTTTGATCCTTTCAAAGCAGAGAACCTAAACAGAGGAAGAGACTCGATCGCTGTTTTGTCTAAACCGGAGAATCGATCCGATGAGGCCGTTGACCGGTTAAAGAATATTCCTTGACGAAGCCGACGATTGTGTCTTCTTCTGTCGTCGGAACCTGACCGTAGATCTATGTGGCAGCACTTAGCGTAAACGAGGAGGACGAAAGTGAGTGCGAACATGATGGCGAGAACTCCGGTGACGACTGCTAAACTCGGTTCGAAATTGGCGACGAGGTCTCCGTTTCTGAACGGAGGAGGAGGCTGAGCAGAGACATAGTGATAACTATGGAGGAGTGGAAGAAAGAAGAAGAAGATTTGATACATCGGAGGGAGATGAAAGAAGAAGATCTTTCGATACGTGAGAAACTTTTGTTTCTTGATTTTTTTTTGTGGGGTTTGAAATATTTATGAAAAATGGAGATTATGTGAGAGATAATGATTTATAATTTTCCTCTTTGGATATAAATAAATATAATTACGTCACTAACGTGACAACATTTTTGTATGCTATTTGCTTTTTTTATTTTTAGTTTATTATTGTCTTTTTAATTTAAAACAATTTTATCATTCGGTGGGCTGTTATTCTCATACCTCATTTTGATGATATTTTGGGGTATATTTTATTTGTATACTGATTGGGACGTATTTGTTCATTCATTAAATACAAATTTGAAACCTTGCATCACACATTTGGACTAGTATTTTTTTGGTCTACCAAATCTAAAGAGGTACAAAATAAAACCAAATCTCTTTTCAATTCGGTTCATTGTATTTTTGTTATACGATTTAGAAAGAAGAAAAAAATCTCTTCATCTTAGTTGTTGCAGAATCATTCAACCATGGTCCAAGAACAAGAAGCACTATATACATTGTTTCTTCAAAAAACTAATAGAAGTCATGCAACTCCCTTAGTATGGTTTCGTGATGGGAATTATTCTACTAACTAGTGACAACCAGTATAAATGTTTAATGAATTGTGATAGATTAAAATGGTAATGAAGTATGAATATAATTGCTGTATTCGCTCGGATGAACAAGAGAAAAGTCAACCATCAGCTGCACGAAATCGCCATGGGGGGAAAAAGAAAAGTCAAAGTTGCATTTTTCATGATTGAGTGATGGCTTTCATGCTTTACTATTTTAGTCTTTCAATTATTTTCACAAACCAATAATCTTAGATTTGATTAAATGAATAAACTAATTAGTATTTCGGGTTTATAATTTAACCGCAACATGATCACTTTATTAACTAAAAGTGACAAAATATTAATCTTCAAAAAGAATAAATCATAACGATAATGTTGTGGATATATATAATTTCCTTTAAACCAAAAAACAAAAAGGAAGAGGCTTACACAATGTTGAGATGAAGAAGAACAAAGAAAGAATACAACAACATAAGCAGAAAGCTCCAATAAAAATTTTGGCTTGAGAGTAAGCATAAATAAGTGTATATTCCAAAAAGATTACTCATTACAAACCCTTCCTTACGTAGTTACGTTTACAAGATTTCAGACATCTTTTTTCAGGTGTGAGCTGACGCGGCAGTCATTCCCACGGATGATTCAGGGCTAACATACTCCTCGCTTGCGTGCCGGACAAACTCCTCTGGCGACATGTGAAGGCCATGGCAAGCGCATACGATTTTGATCTGGTTTGCGTTGTACCTGTATGTGACCCCAGAGATTGTCCTGCCGTGTGGGCCTGAACCGGTGGTTGAAACCCACGGTAGGTTAGGACGTGCACCAGATCCTCCAAACTTCACATCCGCTGCCATCCCGGGTTTTATGGCTGAAAAGTCGAAAGAAAAAGCAGCATTGTTGTTGTTGTTGTTATCTCCTGTTGGCCGTTCTGATGCATCCTCAGATGAACCTTCTTCTGCTACAGGCTGTTTTCCTTCGCCTTTGGCAGTAGCTTTTTGGGAGACAAAAGAAAAAAAAAGTTATTATTTAAGCAGTAAGGATTTAGTGCCCTTTTTAAGGATAAGGTTTACTCACCCGAGCTTGATGGACCTCTTCCGGCGAATGGGGATTGAGAGAGTGCGACAATCCCGCCTGAACCATCCTTATCCAGCATAGGGAGCTGGACCGGTGAGTATCCAAACATAATTGGGATATTTCCAGCATTGGCATTAGGCTGCAATACACTTGTGGCTGCTGCGTGTTGTCCAGACTCTTTTGCCGGTAAAGAGTAAGGCATACTAGTGACGACATTTTGAGGATGAACCGTGAAAGGTACGGTGTAACTCATGCTGCGCATTGTAAACTCTTCGGTGCCAGATCCGCCATGGCTGCTTCTCCTTTGACCAATTAAGTTGTCCACAACGTTTGTCTCAGCAGGAGGACGTACCACTTCCTTTGCGTGGTTGGAAGAAGAACCGCCACCTACTTCAGATTCTGCTACATCTTCGTTTTCAGCTGTTGATCCTTCATCTGTCGCGGTTGAAACATGGGAAGCTTTTGTCTTCTTCTCATGCAAATCAACATGTGACGAGTCCTTCTCTTTCTTCTTTTCATCATTCATCGTCGGGAACCCAAACTTTCTTTTGTTTCCTGCTTCTTTCCTTGTCTCGTCATCCACCCACAAAGATTTCGTGGAAGCTTCAGCGTCAGTGGTAGGAGCTTTGGAGAGGTCATTGAAGAAATTCTGTTGAGGCTGTTGACCCGAATCGCTTCTCTGAGAACCAGAACTCGGTTCTGCTGGTCTTTGAGAAGTCGGATGGAGGAAGTTCTTGAAGTCATCAATCACTTTAGCACTTCGATCGCCTCCTTCTGCCCTGTGAGTCTCCGAGGAGCTTCCAGCATTATTAGTATTGTTGTTACCCTTAGCTTTTCCTGATGATCCTCCACAAGAAAGACCTAAGCTGAGCTCGAGCCCATTATCATCCTCCATTTTTTTTTTTTGTCAAACGTTAAAAGTAACTCTGAGAAGCTCAATGGATCTTTAGGATATCCTCAACAATCTTGATAATCATCTGAAGAAATAAACATCACAAGCACAATCATTAGCCAAAAGCTAACAAACGGGTTCTAAATACAAGAACTAAAGTTAGCAACTTTGAGAATCATAGATGGCTATGGAAGTAAATTTGTACTGATTTTATGGTGGTAATCACATCTACTCAACTAGCAAGTAGCAACACAGAGTAACAAACGGGCACATTCTCGCCAAATTCAGTCCTAACATATCTCAGAGTGTTCTATATACAAAAACTGAACTCAAAGTTAGAAACTTTCGAGAATCATACATGGATGTGGGAAGTAAACTCAATTCTGATTTTATAAAAAGAAACAAGTGATATTTTAGGTCTACTCAACTAGCAACACAGTAACAATAACTAACATATCTCAAAGCTACTCTGAGAAACATGGGGGACTCGTAAATGTACCTTAGAAACAAAACCATTGAAAGAAAACAGTCCCAGCAAGCAATTTCTCAGAACCTCCTTGTCACTTCCTTAACAGTAGTACGTTGTGGTGGTTCTGTGACAACAACAAAAAAAAAAAAGAACCATTTCTAAAACTTAGGATTCAAAATTATTTCCATTTTGAAGTCTAAACTAAAAATGGAAAGAAACCATTCATCAGTCATCACACTCCTATCTCAGCTAAAACAAAATAAAAACTAAAAAAACCCAGAAGAACCGGAGAGATAGTATATAAGATCTATGCAAGATCTGTCAGCTAAAACGAGATATAGAAGAAGCACCAATTTCAGAAACAAAAAAAAAAACCAAACCAAAACAAATTCAGAAATCTTAATCAAGAAAATCACTTAGAGATATCCCTAAACTCTATAGAAGATTGAAATCAATAGCCCTAGACGCGATTTTCAGATGAAGCAATAGTGCCAAATCAGCTCAAATTAAAGGTTTTTAATTTCCAATCACAATCAAGAGAGAGAGAAGAAGCAGCTAAGAAGATGATGATGATGATGATACCTGAACAACAATTAAAAATAAGGGAAAAGAGAGACGATCAGAGAAACCCTAGTCCTAGAGCTCCGCGGCGTGGCTCGTGGAGAGTTTGCAGCAGCAGCGATTTGGGGGCTTCTTCGGGTTCGGTTCAGGGGACTTGGAGTAGTTTAGTACGGACCATTTCCTTTTCCTTTCATAATTTGTTTTTTTTTTATATTACTATTATTATAATTTTGTTTCTATTTATTTTAGTCGCATGTGTATCTTGTGCCTATTTTAGCTACATTCACTATATAACCACCATATACTAATTACATAATTATATATACATATGTAGTTATCATTAATTTGTTTTATAAAGTTGTATGGATTTATTTATTTTTAAAATACATATGTGTGGATTACGTTTAAATATGTGTACTGTATTATTCAATTGCGGATTATGACCTTAAGAGAGAGAGCATGAATAATACGTATATGTCAACCAATGTATGAATGGAAAAAACAATGGGCCCAAAGTTCTTTAAAAGTCGAAACAAGTCCATAACTATTCCACATCTACCAAAATGATTTTTCATTGCTTTTACAAGTTTTTTTGTAAGGAATTAAAAAAAACACACATATTTATGCGTTTGTAAAGATGGAGTTTAATATAAACTTGGCCACTTATTATAAAATGAATATTTCTAGTTCCCTACTTTCTTCATAATAATAATTGGATAGAGATAATATATCATTATGTTCAAATATCAAAGTTCAGAAGTATAGTAATATATTATAATTGTCGAAGAGACATCAAAGTCGCTTTGGCCGAGTGGTTAAGGCGTGTGCCTGCTAAGTACATGGGGTTTCCCCGCGAGAGTTCGAATCTCGCAGGCGACGATTACAATTTTTATTTTTCCTTTGTTGCTGTTTGTTAAAATAGTTATTCTTGTGCTTATCTGTTTTTTTTTTTTTTTTTTGTCTAGTTGGAACTTATAAAGATTTAAGTAATAATACTGTTGATATAATCTTGTCTATTCTATAAAATTTTAATCTTTATGTACGAACATGGTATGATTACGTAAAATAAATAATAAAGGAAAAATAGAAAGAGGACAAAATGAACTTTTAGATAAGATGTTAAAGGGTTTTATTTCTTTCTCTTCTCAATGTTTAGAAAATCCATTTAAGAATTGAGCAGAATAGTCAGTACTCTACTTAAATAAAACCGTTTGTGAACTCTACTCTTACAATACTCCAACAAATATCTGTCAAACCCAAAAGTGATCTCTAAATCAACTGTTAATTTGTTAATTCAAAAAATAAGTTAACATGTTACAAAGTAATTATACCATGCCGTCTTTGATTACTTATCCAACCCATTTTATGTTTCTAGTTCTTGTCTCTTACCATTTCTGAAGTAATATGGAAAAAAAACTATAATAATAAATATGACAAAAACTAATTAAAAAACATGACAAGAGTATAATATTATCATATACAATGAAAATGAATTGAGAATGGAAGGAAATCACATTAATTGAGAATTTGTGCGCTACAAACATATGTATATATAAATTAGTTTCTTAAGATGCTTTCACTTTTCTAAAATGCAAATAGAAATAATTCATCTATTTTGCCTTTCAAAAACTAAACCAATATGCATTAAGTAATCCTTTACTTTTATGTACCCACTAAGTCAAATCTAGGTGTAATAATAAGTGTCACTGAAAAATTAATTTAATGTCTACAAATCTCTTTTTTAATAAAAGGGAAGTACACAACATAATTTTTGTAGACTTTATAATTTTAATAAATAGTTACAAATAGGTTATAGATAAATTATAGATTAAGCCATATATTAATATTAATGGTTACACCTAAATATTAGGGATATTCTAAATTGATAATTGATATATTAATGGTAACAAATAAAATCATGGATATTCCAAACTGTATTTTTGGAAGATTTTAGTCCTATATCACGTTATTTCCAAAGATCTTTAAAAACAATATTACAAATTTATTTTCCACAGATTTTATCGATAGACCACAACGTTAACCAAAGATAGATTACGAAATTGATAGATTGATTGGTTACAAGTTAAATAGTGGGTTACAAGATAAATTACGAAATAAAACTTAATCAGTGTTATAGCACGGGTAATTATCTAGAATCATTAACAATATAAAACTTACAAAATAGGTGTTTTTTTCGAGTCTTCATATTTAGCATATGATTTTATTGCATAATGTTTTATCCAAAAATCTTTTTAAAAATAATAACATAAATTATATTTTATATAAAAATACAATATAAATAAAATGAATTTCAATACATGCTCTAGCACGGATCTTAATTTAGTATATTACTATAATACTATTGCCGATGAATTTATATACTACTTCAAATATCACTAAGTGGTATTCTGGTATCATAAATTCCTCGAATCAAATCAAAATAATAGTTTTATTGTTGACCGTTTGACACAAAAATTAAATATTTTTATGATACAATATGTGGATGTACACTTACGCATACACTTAGTGTTAAACGAGCTATATATTAATTATGTAAATATGTTACTTGTTATAGACTTGTAGGCATGAAATATTCTATAAAATAGATATAGTTCTGGTTTTAATATTAAAGTAAATATTCTATATGCTTTAATATTAAAACCAGAACTATATCTATATGTATATTATTCGTTAAATTGTTGATATTGATCTGTTTTCTTAACCTAAAAAGAATTTCTCATTTCAAAGTTAGTATTATATGTTCATTATAGGTTCTCGGTAATTTGGTTAATCAACTGAATCAAAACGATTTATTTCATGAATTTGCTTGATTTTTCTGTTTTGAAAATAATCTTCACGTGTAAAGTGCAAATAATGTCTATGGAGTATATTAATTATTTGATTAATCAAGAATTTTCTGCAAGATATATTTGTACAGAATCTTTACACGATTATTTTGGTCTAATTGGTATTTATACATATCAAAATCTTTGTTTATTGGTCTAATTGAACCAAGTTAAATCAATAAATCATTTTGCAATATTTGCAATGTAATAATTATTACATTGGAAATTCAACTAAAGGATTATATATATATTTAAAATTTTACGGTTCACTCTTTAGTTGAATTTGAAAATAAATACTTACTGAAATTTCCAATTTGGATATGTTTGTGATTGTAACCATTTTATAGTGGTTAATTGGTCGAAAGATTCAATACTCTTAATTGATCTTGAGTAATATTCTAGATCTAGATTTAGGTATGAGATCCTAGGACCTTAAAAAATAACAATTAAATTGTATAAACAGCTATATATGTTTTATTGCTCTTCAGAAATCCAATATATAAAATTGTCGCAGCCTATCACATTGTACCACAAAGACTATTCTCCGTTTAGAGATCCCCGATGGTCTCCTCCCGCTACGGTTTTCAGAGAGATGGAAGGAAATATGTGGACGAATCTTGGAACGAGCTTAAACCCTCCTATAACACCCCCAACCCATCGCCCAAGATCAACATATTTGAAGACTGGCCAGGGGCTTTTATCGGACCAGATAAGGAGCAACTTCCGATGACTCTCTTTCTTCCATTATCCGAAGAACCCTCACGGTCCCCTATATACAAAATCATCGCAGCCTACCACATTGTACCACAAAGACTCCTCCTCACCGACTTGCTTTCCAAGGCAGTGCACTCCCGTCTCCCAACTCTAGTCCCAGGAACATCTGTTATCATCACAAACACTTCACCCTTTGAGCTTGACGGCATTTTACTGAAAACTCCAGAGATATTTGTGTCCAAATACATCGTCATCCATGAGATTGCGTCACCACTCGATTACACCCGCAACGGTGGTTTTGGCGGTGGCGAAACTATTTCTTGGTGATGTCCATCTTAAAAGATTCAGCACTTTTTCTTAATTTGTTTTGTTTGGTCTAATTGAATCAATAAATCATTTTGTAATATTTGCTATGTAATATAAGGATGAGTATTCCAATATTTTTTGTTTATTTCAATATTTTAGTTGTTAAAATATTGTCCCTTCCTCACTACAAAAAAACTTTGGAGACAGTGAATAAAAGAAAAATAAAAATTAAAAGAGGGAATAAAAGAGACTAAAATAAGCCTCTAAACCAAAACGAAAGACCTACAAAAAACCTAACTGGGAAACATGGACTAGAATAATTAATCAATGGAGGAACTAAACCATTTGCAGCTTCTGGACTGAGGCCATATGTCATGTACTTGAGGAGATTTGCACCCTCAGATTGACGACAAAAATCATACATCATGTACGCCAAGATATTTGTGCCCTCAGATTGACGACAGTAATCATAGTGTACAGGCCACAAGTCACCTTGAACCTTGTTGCGCAAGGCAAGGTATAGATATGAGTTTCCCGAAATTTGGCTCTTCCGCCGCTCGTCCCAAAGCTCAACAAATTCCTGAGCTTTCTTCAGAAGAAACAAAGAGCGCTCCAAGTAATTTGTAGATTTCCAGAGCGGGTATTTCTCGTCTGCTTCACGTTGCAAATCTTCCATCTTCCTTAAAAACATATGGACATATTCGTTCCCTGATAATTCATGTGGTGTCCACAGTGTTAGTCTTCCATCGTCGCCGACCTACTCACTTTGGATATTTTTTGCGGTGGATGATTCAACCCAAAGGACGAAGAAGTAGAAGAAGAGGGTGAAGAACTTTATGGCCATAGACATAGTTGGAAATCAATTAGGCTTACAACTGCTGACTAATTAAATCTGGCCAACTCATGTTAGGAGATCTCTCGTATATATCAACTCATTTACTTATTAATAATTTTATATTAAATACCTCATAAAACTAACATTTTTTAAAATACCTCATAAAACTGAGGACATTTATATCCGAAGCTAACATTCATGTCCAAAGCTAACACATTTTTCAATACCTCATAAAACAGGCCCTTATTGCTGCTTGCAGCCATCTGATCATCTTCTGTCAACCAGTTGGGCATTTTACCTTTATAGAAATCACCTATTGCTTCGTCTTTCCATCTTCTTTGAGGTCCAATAGGAGTATTCCGAGGGCCACTAGGAACTAATAGCCAGAATTTTTCAACCACTAAAAATTATATAAACTTGACAAAGATACGATATATATATATGAGTAGTGTTTTGCTACTACAGTTACCTTTTAGTCTGAAAAGTTTGGTCTGCACCATTAAGGATGCCTCTTCCGGAGCAAGATATTTGCAAAGACAAGTCTGAAAATTGCAAAGAGAGTTGTTGGTTGTATCTAACTATCTATCGCCTCCAATGTTATGTACTTATGTAGTACTGAAGCAACCTACCAAGCATATCACTGTTGCATTTGTTTATACCAATCAATTTGAGATTGGTTCCCAACAAGATCAAACAGCCAAATGTTAATTTACAACGCAGGAAACAAACACACACCAAAAAAAAAAAAAAAAAAAAAAAGACGACAAAGAATGGTACTTCAGCATAACAAGATCATCCAAGGTATGAGACTAAGAAAACAAAATATGAAAATTTTGTTGTTACCTTTTGGAGATTATAACAGTGAAGTCCAAGTCTACCGAGAAGACCAATGTCATATGAAAAATCATACTTATCTCAATATATACTGATATATTACAGTAGCATACGTAAGATGAAAGTGATCAACATCAAAACCCTGTTCCACATATCTAGAAGCGCCCATTGAACACGATCCATATAGAGAACAACGTAACAAGATCTCAAAGCTTATGAAAAAAATATAGTCAACCAAATTGGATGATTAAAAAATGAAAGTGACGATCAGCTTCATCTCGCTCACATGATAAATTCAGTTGTCTTTTCTTTGCTAGATCGAGCTACATGCATTTTTTTCGGATAAGCAAAGTAATTTACTCGCTGTTATTTATATGTCATGCGCCTATGATGTTATAAACGCAAGCATATCCCACACATGTTGATAATATAATCGACCATCGGGACTATAGTAGAAATAAATCTGTGCCTGCCTAAGACTGCACTTCTAGACGAATGTGTCCCGGTTTCCTATCCATGGTTCTCCGTACTATTGCTTGATATTCGACAGGGTAATTACCACTCTGATGATCAAAGCTTCTCTTAAAACTCATGTAGAAGATGGCGTTGTTGGCTTTGAGCTTCAATTGTGGCGACTCTTCACCGCTTTCTTGAGTATGTACAGTTACCTTCTTGATCTTCAATGGTAGAGAACGCCTTATAATCGAGTCCTTCATCTAAAAAATAATAATATATACATTTCATTTGGTTAGTAAGAATATTTCAAGACAAAGACCTATCAAAGGTACAAAAAAAAAAAAAAAACACATACCGGAATTCCTCTCCAGTTTAACTAAAGAGCAAACTCAGCATATAGATGAAGCCACTCATTTTCTAGCAAATCTGATTCTTGCAACTGTGATACATAACATGGTGTGAATCATCCCTCAAAAAAACTATCAAAACAAATAAACCAGAGTAAGTAAAGTTCACCAAAAAAGACCTCATCATCTATCACTTAGGCATTTCACCTTTGTAGAAATCATCTATCACTTCATCTTCCCATCTCCTCTCATGCTCAATAGGAGTAGCCCGAGGGCCAGTAGGAACTAAACAACACCAAAACACCCAACAATAAGTAAAAGCTAAAAAAACAAAGTTCAGAGAGAGAGAGAGAGCTAGTAATTTGCTACAAATATATACCTTTTAGTCTAGAAAGTTCTGTCTGCACCATAAAGTATCCATTATCTGGAATTTCACGACCATGCCGCACATACGTTTGAAAAGTGCATGCAGAGTTGTTGTTATATGTGTCTACGGCCTCCGAGGTTATGTAGTACCCAGAAAACAACCTAGTGCCCTCAGTATTGTATTTGGGAATGTCAAGAAATCTGAGGTTTGTACCCTATACAAATTAAACAGCCTGTTAACAAAGAGAAGTAGTAGCCACAAAAGATATATAATAATATTACATAAAAACATAAAATTAAAAATAATGTAATATTGTTTGTAACCTTCTGAAGATTGTAACAGTGAAGTCCCAATCTAGCATAAAGTTCGATGTCGTGTGTATAACCAAACTCATCATTCTGTGAGACTTTGAACTCTCAAAGTGTTTAGGATCGGACAACAACAGATATTACTCTGTTTTTTGTCTCTCTCTCTGTTTTTGTTTTACACTCAATGTATTCTTCTCTCTTGTAATACTCGATTCTTGTAAACGAAAAACCACACACTTTTATTAGATATATAAACTGTATTTATAGGTTTACATGACACACTTTGACTAAGGGACACGTCTCTAGGAGACAACCCAATGTGGAGACACACACATACATGTGTAACTGTTTTGCAGTTAACGATTCTATTCGTATCTCTTCGGTGTGTGATACGAATAGTTTATACATAACACAAATCAATTACTTAACTATATAATATACGACTCTTCTAATGTAATAATATGAAGACTTGATCACATTCAACACTCCTCCTTGATCATGGCTTCATCGTTACGCCTAGCTCTTCTCGTAGAACTTCGAACCTTGACTTGTTTAAAGGTTTCGTCAATATGTCTGCTATTTGTAACTCTCCTGGACAGTACTCAAGCTTGATCAACCCATTCTGCTCAGCCTCTCGTACAAAATGATATTTGATGTCGATATGCTTGGTTCGACGATGTTGAACAGGATTCTTTCCAATTGCAATCGCTGATTTGTTATCACAGAAGATCCTTACACCCTTCTCTGTCTTGAAATCAATCTCATTCACCAACCTCTGTAACCATATTGCTTGGTTTGTTGTTGAGCAAACAGCAATGTATTCCGTTTCGGCCGTTGATTGAGCCACCGTCTTCTGCTTGCTAGAATTCCAACAAAACGCACCTGATCCAATCGTAAATACATAGCCACTTGTGCTCTTCTTGTCCTCAACTGATCCGCCCCAATCACTATCAGAAAATCCAACCAACTCTGGTTCTTCTACTTGCTTGAATTGAATCCCGTACGTCAAAGTACCCTTGACGTATCTAAGAACCCGTTTGGCTTCTTGAAGATGTTGCTTTAGTGGAGATGTCATGTAGCGAGACAAATAAGAACTCGCATACATGATGTCTGGTCTAGAAGCACAAAGATACAACATGCCTCCAATCATGCTTCTATACTTCGTAACATCTTCAAGCTTTTCATTCAAGACCTCTTCTGTCTTGCCGTGAGGAGTCAATGGCGTTGACAAACTTTTGCAATCTTGCATCCCAAATTTCTTCAAAAGCTTCTTTGCATACTTCTCTTGTGAGAGAAATATACCTTCTTTGTTTTGTACTACTTCCTTGGTATGGAAGTAATTTAGTTCGCCTAAGTCCGTCATCTTGAACTCACTCTTCATCTACTCTTTAAATTGTTCAATCTTCTTCTTGTTGCTTCCCGTGACTATGATGTCATCAACATATAAACTGACCACCAATATATCCTCCAATGTCTTCTTTATATAGAGTGCTGCATCATTGATACTTCTCTCAAACCCATTCTTGAGAAAGTAACCATCAATGCGCCCATACCATGCTCTAGGTGCTTGCTTTAAGCCATAGAGTGCCTTGTAGAGTTTAAGAACTTTTCCTTCCTCTCCTTCTTCTACAAACCCTGGTGGTTGTTCTACATAAATCTCTTCTTCCAAGTTTCCATTTAGAAACGCTGACTTCACGTCCATTTGGAAGAGTTTCCATTTGTGTTGAGCTGCAATTGCCATTAAGGTTCTTATCGTATCTTATCTTGACACAGGTGCAAAGGTTTCAAGATAATCCACACCATATTCTTGTGTGAATCCTCTAGCCACCAATCTCGCCTTGTGTTTGATTGCTTCTCCACTTGCATTAGTCTTCAAACGAAAGATCCATTTGACACTAATCACATTTTTATCTCTTGGTCTCTCCACGACTTGCCACGTCTTGTTCTTTTCTATCATCCTCAACTCTTCTCTCATGGCTTCTATCCACTTCACGTCATTCATTGCCTCCTCCAAAGCCTGAGGTTCTTCAGCCATCATAAGACACATTTCGTGTATATGAGCCATCTCTTCAACTTTATCTGTTTGTTCCATCAATTCGTTGATCGATTTGAATCCTCTTGGACCAACAGAGTTTTCTCCTTCTTCAACCGTGTTTTGGACTCCTCTTTTTGAGATTTGTAGCCGATTGAATGCATCACTTACTTGTTCTACTTGAGCGTTTATATCATTGTTTGCTCCTTGATCTCCTTGTTCCTTTGAAGACTGGACTTTGAATTGTGACAGAATTGATTTCTCTACTTCCTTCTTCTCCCAATTCCATGTCTTCTCTTCATCAAATGTCACGTCTCTTGACACTTCGATCTTCTCTTCACTTAATAAGAACACTCTGTATCCTTTTGATTCATTGCTATAACCAACAAATATCCCTTGCCTGGCTTTAGCGTCAAGTTTTCTTCTCTTCTCATTTGGCACATGTACGTAACATACACACCCAAATATCTTCAAGTGATTAACACTTGGTTTCTTCCCACTCCATACTTGTAATGGAGTCACACCTTTCTCCAATGGCTTTGATGGTAATCTATTTAGCAAATAAGTTGATGTTGCAATAGCTTCAGCCCAAAACTTATTTGATAAACTCCTCTCCGTGAGCATCGATCTAGCCATTTCCACAAGTGTACGGTTCCGTCTCTCCGCAACACCGTTTTGTTGTGGACTGTAGGGTGTTGTTACTTCATGATGTATGCCACTCTCTTGACATAGCTTGATCAATTCGTTTGAGAAAAACTCACCACCTCCATCTGTTCTAAGCCTCTTGATCCGAGTCTCCGATTGATTTTCCACATAAGGCTTGAATATCTTGAATTTTGAGAACACTTCACTTTTGCTCTTCAGAAAATACACCCATGTCATCCTCGAATAATCATCAATAAATGTTAGAAAGTACTTGCTTCCATTTATTGATTCTGTTTGCATTGGACCACACACGTCCGAGTGTATGAGCTCTAATACATTGCTTGTATTGCTTTTAGAACTCCTTGGAAAACTCCTCCTTGATTGTTTTCCCATCTCACAAGACTCACATACACCTTTTATTACTTCGAACTTTGGAAGATCTTCTACAGTCTTTAGCTTTTGCATTGTCTCCATCTTGTCAAAGTTGACATGACCAAAACGCTTATGCCAAAGATTTGTCTTTTCTTCTTTCTCTTCGAATGCAACATAAGCATCTTCACTTGAATTTTTCCAACGTACGGGAAAACTCTTATCTTCCATCTTGATATCCAAGATCTTTCTCCTCTTTGGATCTTGAATCATGCATTTATTATCTTCAAAGATAACCCGATATCCATTAGATATCATTTGCGAGACACTTAGCAAATTTTTTGCTAGTTCTGGTACAAGAAGTACATCTTTGATGACATGGACTCCCTTGTTCGTAGAGACTCGTATATCTCCTTTGCCTTCAGACTCAATTTTCTCACCATTTCCAATCCTTATGGTGACTCTCTTGTTACGATCCAAGGTACTAAAGTATCTTGCATCTTTAGACATGTGATTGGTATATCCGCTATCCACCAACCATGTGTCTTCACAGATTGTTGAAGCTTCTTCTTCTTCAACGGCACTAAAGAGCATATGACATTCATCTCCAATGTCATCTTCTATCTCTTCAAGACTTAGGTCTGCTCTTTCACTTCGTCTAAGTCTGCAATCTTTAGCTATGTGCCCCGGTTTATCACACACATAGCATTTTCTTTCACCGGTCGCTCGCTTTTGCTGAACAGGTCTGTTCTTCTTTCTCCAACAGTCTACCTCACTGTGACTGTTTATTTTACACACGCCACACCACTTCTTGGTCTTCTCATGACGTTTGTTTTGCTTGTTTCCTTTTCTCGAACCAAGCTTTTCTCCATAAAATGCACCCTCATTGATACGCTCTTCTCGGAGACTTAAGCGCTTCTCATGCGCTTTCAAAGTACCTATCATCTCTGTAATAGAGAGAGTTGATAGATCCTTTGTTTGTTCAAGCACAGCAACGATGCTATCGAACTTTTGCGGCAAGGAGATAAGAACCTTTTGAACCAATTGGTAATCGGTCTTGTCTTCACCGTGAACTCTCAGTTGATTACTCATGTTAATCAACTTGGTTGTGAAATCATTAATGGTTTCACCTTCCTCCATCTTCAGATTTTCATATTCTCTCCTCAAATTCTGAAGATTAATCATTCGTACTTGTGAACTTCCTTGGAACTCCATTTCCAAAGCGTTCCAAGCTTCTCTTGCGTTTGATGCGGGAGCGATTCTTGGAAATATTGAATTTGAAACTGCACTTTGAAGGATCTGAAGAGCCATCATATCCTTCATCACTTGATCATCTCTCTCTTTGATTAACGCCGGTGAGTTTTCAGGAGACAAACTCACAGTAACTCCATTTTCGATGACATCCCACAACTTCCGTGTCTTCAAGATGGTGATCATCTTGATTTTCCAAAAGCCGTACGATTCACCATCGAAGATTGGAATAACTTGTTGCATTGTTGTCTCCATAGCTCTGATACCATGTGAGACTTTGAACTCTCAAAGTGTTTAGGATCGGACAACAACAGATATTACTCTATTTTTTGTCTCTCTCTCTCTGTTTTTGTTTTACACTCAATGTATTCTTCTCTCTTGTAATACTCGATTCTTGTAAACGAAAAACCACACACTTTTATTAGATATATAAACTGTATTTATAGGTTTACATGACACACTTTGACTAAGGGACACGTCTCTAGGAGACAACCCAATATGGAGACACACACATACATGTGTAACTGTTTTGTAGTTAACGATTCTATTCATATCTCTTCGGTGTGTGATACGAATAGTTTATACATAACACAAATCAATTACTTAACTATATAATATACGACTCTTCTAATGTAATAATATGAAGACTTGATCACATTCAACACATTCAATCGAACGGGATTTATCCGAGTCCGAGCATTGCGAAAGCGTCCAACATCGAAACCCTGTACACGTTCACAATCCCAAGATTGTACCAATTAATTAGCATATATGTTGTAGTACTAAATCAAAAAATTGAAAAAAAAAAGATCTAGCTAGGGTTAACGTTCATCAACAAATCAGTCGTCCAAGCAACTTAGAAAGTGAGAGAGGTTACATACATCGGACTCTTGAACTTGCCGTAGATACTTTTGTGTTTCTTCGGGGCTTATTTCTTGTCCAACAAGACTCCAGATTACTACATCGTCATCGAACTCTGACATTGTCCCCAAATAAATTTTAACCTAATCTCTGGAGATGGAGACAAGTCCCCTACTTTTTTCTATTTATCATTCAGAATATCGTACCACCCAGTTTCAATGTCTTAAGCCCAAAATACACTTTTCATTTTCTTTTGCAGCCGCCGGCCCAAAATACACTCATCGATTTGTTTCCTTTTTCTTTTTTTTCGCCAATCTTTGCTTTATGAAAAGGAAACGCAAAAGACAAAAAAAACTGATGGCATATATATGCCTGCGAGTGCAAGACCTGTAAAGTTAAAGGCGCATGATTCGTGACTTTCTCAACTGAGAATGAAAACAATGGCGACAAGGGAGGCAGAGAAAACGCTGTTTGCTTACTACAAAAATCTCCGACGCCTTTAATTTTTTTTCCTTCCTCTCCTCGTACGGCGGTCCTCCTGAACAATAAAAGCGGCAAGACCTAGTTCTTTGCTCAATTTATTGTTTGCGTCTCTCTGTTTTTGCATTTTTCGATTTTGGACTTTAAAAACTAGTATATTTTTAAGGTTTATTTATTTCTTTATAAAATGTCAATTTTAAGGGTTTTTTTCTCATTTAGCTACTATTTTCTTAACTCATTTAACTGAATTATAAAGTTTTAACTCAATTGGTCATTTTATATTATTTACGTATGTCCCGAAGTAAGTTTCCTAACCAGTTTCAGTTCATTTTCTATTTGTTTAATGGGATTGGAAAATCTTAATTGCAAAACCAACTAATGTAAAGTTAATTTAATAAAAAATTAAGAAAAAGATGATATAGTAATTTGATGGTTGAAATGAGATGTCATATATTATGATTTAGAACCACAGAGTTGTTATAAGTAATCCAATAATAATCACAAATTAAGTTGAATGAAGTCGGGAGAAACAGTATCCCCCCCAGACTAAATGTGTAGGTTCTTTAAATTGATACAAACCAACAACCCTATCTTTGTGATATGTTTCTTTCCGACAAAAGTTATTATACTTTTCAAGACCAAGAAACTACTTGTGAGATGTCAAGAAAAAAAAAAGGATAAATAAATAACTACGTTGTGATTGTGATTTATTTTTGTCTTGTTAACAAACCTCATTTTTTGTTTTTTACTTTGGTAAACGTTTTCAAATTAAATTACATATTGTTGAATACTCAGTGGTTGTAAAACTTCAACAAGTTTTATGAGCACATCAAAATGTAGTACATATAAACCAGACCCAAGTAGTCCAAATCTGAAGACATAGTCGGCGTGGCTGTGTTATTGTCTCCTCATTACCAAAAAGCCGACGAAACAAAAATTGTCCTCATCATCGCCTATACTGAGTCTTTGTGTTAGGATTATTTAACAAAAACAAAAACAAAAATCCCTCAAGAAATTTACCAAATGGTAGTTTGCGGAAATTCTTCCCAAACAATTTCGATACCGTAGATTAATTGTGCTTACGTTTCAAAAATAAAAAATTGATCCTCAGCTAATTATTGTACAATAGTAGAAAATTAACTCCCCGCCAAAAAAAAAAAAGTAGTAGTAAAATCTTTTCACCGGTTCGAGGCCCACGTATCATACTAATAATTGACCACACCAGACACCAACTAAACTACACGTAATCCATGCTTAATTATTTTTAAAATTTTATTATTTTATGTCACGTAGTATTATTGTAGTTCATTTGCATGTATATAAATATACAAGGAACCTAAAGGGAGATAATCAAAGTACACAAAGGGTAATTAAGAAAAGAGAAAATAGCTAGAGAGAAAAGAAGAAGTTATGGGATTCTTCTTGACAGGTTTTCTTGTGTTTATCTTGTCCGTGGGGAATGTTATTGAAGAAGCAAATGGTGAAATACCTCGAACTATATTGGGCAAAATAGAGAAGATGAATCGAAAGGGTCCTTATTTGGGGATTGTAGCTCCAAACAACTATGAGCTTAACCCTCTTCTCGGATCTCCATCTTATGTCCCATCTTCTTCGTTGCCCTTCATCGATTTCGCAGGTTAATTATTATCTTTCGATGTCATTCATTTTGAAAACATGTATGAACAAAGTCATCACGATTGAAAGACTTCAAATTATAACAAGACATAATTGGTTTATTCATGTAATTTCAATCATGTAGGTAGAAAGTTTCGATTTGGAAAATTAGCAGGCCAACCTGTTGTAATCGTGATGTCAGGATTAGGAATGGTAGGTTTTCTATATATGTGAAGATAGTCTAATTATATTTTATGTCTTTAGTCAATACAATTTTTTCCCATATTATGATCCTTAATATAAAAATCAATGTATAAAAAAACAGGTGAATGCAGGAGTAACAACACAATTACTAGTGAGCCTGTTTAGGCTGAAAGGAGTTTTGCATTATGGAATCGCTGGAAACGCAGATGTTAACCTTGAGATCGGTGACGTTACTATTCCTCAATATTGGGCACACTCTGGCCTTTGGAATTGGCAGGTACGCACACGACGTAGGGTTATATATTTGACTATGACCATTACCAACCAATTGCTGTGAAAAAAATAGTAAGAAAATAACAACCAATTATGTTGAGATTTTTGTATTGACTTAAGGCTATTAAACTTGTGGTCGTAAACTTCTTTCAGAAAATTTCGTATCATTTGCACATGTCAAAATCTAACTATGATATATTAAATAACAATTTTATGCATGTTGGTGGTACAACTGGTCTATGGACATTAAAATTACGTATGGTTGCATACATATCAATGAATAAGTACACGATCGTCAACAAAAAAAAATCAATGAATAAGTACATCTTACTTTTGAATGCAGAGGTATGGAGATGGGATTGACAAGGAACTGGCTCTCGAATCCGGTGGAGACTATACTCGGGAAGTTGGTTATCTCCAGTTTTCAAAATACAGTAACGGAACTGAAAACTTGCTTAATCGGGTTTGGTACCAACCGGAAGAAATCTTTCCGGTTACCGGAACTCCTGAAGAACGGCAACATGTGTTCTGGATTCCCGTTGACAAGTACTACTTGAATCTTGCACGCAAACTCGAGGTTTGACTAGACTAAACTGGCCCATATATATTTAGATTTGTCTTTGTTTTCTAGTGTTTATAATCTATTTTGCATCCAAGTTGAATATAGTTTCGGAAAATATCGTATATTCACAACACGTTAGCTAGTCGTCCCTTACGTATCAAGATGTTTGTCTAACATTTCAATAAAAATTGTCAACTTATAAACGATATATAAAACGTATTGAATGACACAAAAATAAGTGAAACATATATATTAATTAATTTCCTCAAACTTTAATTGACTCTTTTAGTTCTACACACGTAGGCGCATATAGAAATTTGAACACGTAGAATTTTAGTAGAGATATACGTAACGTACTACATATAGTAGTCTTAATTAGATTTGTTATCTGTAACATTTAAACTCTAGCTATTCTGTTAATATATAGTTATATACTCATATAATTAATGCAATTATTTGTGTATACCAAAACAAAAACAGGACACGAAGCTACCGCAGTGCGTGAACACCACTTGCCTCCCTCGACCACCGAAGGTCACCATCGTTGACCGTGGTATGAGTGCAAGCGTCTTCGTCGACAATGCAGCTTACCGGACTTTCCTCAACTCCAAGTTTAACGCCACCGCCATTGAAATGGAGAGCGCCGCCGTGGCTCTCATTTCCCACCAGCAAAACCTCCCTTTCATTGTCATCCGTGCCCTCTCCGATCTCGCTGGTGGCGGCTCCGACGTGTCCAACGAGGCCAACATATTCAGTAGCCTGGCCGCAGAAAACTCAGTAGATATTCTCGTTAAGTTCGTTGCTTTGTTGCCACTACACGAAACTACGAAAGCAAAGATCAATCAGAATGATATGTGTGGATTAAGACTTGAACAGAGTGGATAATTAAGACACAAGTTAGATATATGTGTCTAAAATCAAATAATGAAGTTCTTCTTAATTAATACTCCCTCTCTTTCATAAAGAGTGTCATTTTGATACATTTTCTTTGTTACAAAAAGAGTGTCATTTTATGTTTTAAATGCAGTTTTAAAGATTAAATTTTCTGTCAGGAAATTCAAAAAAAAAAAACCCCGTTCACCCTAATTTTTCTCTCCCAGGCACGACCATCGAGGCGCCGCTTCAACCATCTTCCTCCAACGCCGGTGGGCTCTCTGCTCGCCGGCGTCGGGAAATCTCGGCTCCCGTCTCTATTTCAAGTTTCTATCTTTTCCTTTTCTCGATCTCCATTTCTTTTTTCCCTTTTTTTAGATTCTGTTTAATTGTTACAAACCCTCACCGAATAACCCAAGCGGCAACTAAGGCTCGTTCATCTCCGAAGCTAGACGGAGGTGGAGAACGACAATCTCTATCCTCTGTGACTCTATCAGCCAGTCCGCCGGGAGTTTCAGAGTCCCCCTGTTCCTCATTGCCCAGATCCGGAGTTAGACTCGCCTCTGTTGAACCTCCTCCTCCCTCACCACCCAAGTCTTGCGCGACAGAGACGACGGCGATGGCTAGTGATGAGTGTTACAGCGTTGTGATTTTCCTCCGAGAGTGGTCCCCCGACTCTTCTCCCTATTACCGCCTAACAAATGGTGATCTAGACTACCTTCCTCTAAAGTACAGGTCTGCTCTTAACCATCCTTTGTTTACCCTTAGCCAACTTTGGTGGTGCTCCCTGAAAACTTTTGTCCGAAGACTGCAAATAGCTCATAGCATACCTTGTTTGCTCTGGTTATTCGAAATTTGGTTGAGAACCCTGCCATTAGTTTCACCTAGCTCTATGGAATATGAGTTTATAAGCTTAACTTTGAAAGGTTGTTTGTGCCCAACTCTTATGTCTATGAGAACCTTGCCTAGTAAAACATCTAGGATTCATACTCATGTTGTGAAAGGCTTGGAAAGTTTCAGCATTATGATCATCTCGCTTAAGAGCGGTGATTACCGAAGCCTCTTTAGCCCTTGTTTCACATACCCGGTTCCTGTTCCCACTTATGTGCATTTTAACCTCGTATGGGATATGTTTTATACCCTCAAGACTTTGGAACCAGAGCTTTACCCACCCTCCTTTAACCAAACCATGTCCGTGCTGTCCAAAACTAAATCGACCAAACCTACTCTGCTTCTTGTTTGGTCTTACTGGCTACATGCTTTGTGTGGATTTCTTAATCTCCTTGGACAAGGGCCCCAAGTGAGAGAGAACCCACCTGTATTGTTACAGTTTGACCTTTATCTTTGGCTTATGGTTTTAGTTTTCCTTGGAAGATCTGTTTGTATTGGCTTAAAGTCTTATGGTCTATCGCCCTGCTTCCCAAGTTTCACACTCGACGACTTCAAGCTTCTCTACTTCAGTATCTCCTCCAGCTCTCGGACCCTATGTCTTGAAGACTACCCTTGGTCCAATGGAAGATACCATCTGACCAGGGCTCTACATCATCCTACCTTGGACCCAACAACCATGGTCCTCAGAATCCCTGCCATCGCACTTCTAGTGTACCTCGTCTTGGCGAGCGTTTTGGTTTTGGATCCTCCTACAACGTCTACGCGTCTTTTGACCTTGACAATTTTGTCATTCATCGGTTCATTCGATGATGATCTTTCGAGTATCCATGATCTCTCATGTTTCTATCTGCTTCACTGCATTTGCTCCATAGCTCTCATGGTGTTCACCTTGAAATCTTTTATTTTCTTGCTTATGGTATTGGGGAATACCTACTCTTGTAACTCTTTAAACTTTGGGATCTTTGTATCTCCACTTTGTACCTTGATTTGATTTGAATGAATAAAATCATGTGTTTGTCCAAAAAAAAAAAAAGATTAAATTTTCTTTTTTATCCTTATAATTTGAGCTAATTAATTAGAAAAGGAATTTTTAGTACATTTATAAAGGGTAAAATAGAAATTTAGATAATATTCTTAATTTGTGTCCATTATGTCAAAATGACACTCTTTATGAAATAGAGAGGGTAATAAAAACTACATTTTGTTCATTGGTTTTACTATTGTATTTAGTTAGTATATTGGAAATTGAGTACATTGTTTTCTTTAGTGCCAACACCACTCACCAGATTCAAATTTGAATGCAATATTTTGTATAAAAATGTTCAAATCCACTTCGTTTGCCTCTAAAGTATCAGAATTCTTACTGATTTGAAGTTTTCTTACAAAATTAAAAGTAAAATACTAAACGGTTCATATACAAATCCTTGAAGGGCTCAAGATTGGAGAGGAAACTCCCAAGACAAAACACCAAAACACATTAGCTGGAGTGCTGGACATCAAAAAAGAGGACAAAAGAGGAAACGGTGTCGTATATCTTACAACGGTCGATACGTGTTTCAACTTAACCGTTGAAAAATCCAACTTTTAGATAGAAGAGTGGATAGAAAAAGGTAAGAAAGGGTGAAGTGGGTATGTTTGTCCAATACTAATACTTTATGGTTTTCGTAATTTCATATTTTGCCAAGTTTTTGAAATTTATTGAGAGGGACAATAAAGTTTTCCCCTTTTTAAGACTTTGACTTGGACGAACCCTGAGACCTCCGACACATTTAACTCTTCCTCTGTCTCGACTCTCAAGAAAAACACACATTTCAATTTGATTTCTCTATTGGTTTTTGATAAATAAATAAAAAGTTAAAATATACCGAAATTTACACTCTTTTTTGGTTGTCGCCGCAGTTGATACTCACTGCAAGCTTCTCTTGTAAGCTCATTTCCTAGACTTCTTCACCACTCTTCTTCTTCTATAACTTTTGCTCATCTCTTGTCTTTCAACTTCTGGGTTTGGAATCTGGTACTTGGAGTAAGAGAAAATGAGCAGCGCTTCCAAGTTTATAAAATGTGTTACTGTTGGAGATGGAGCTGTTGGGAAGACTTGTATGCTTATCTGTTACACTAGCAACAAGTTTCCTACTGTGAGTGTTTCTTTCAGACTCAGTAGCTTTTCATTTTACATTGTCAAGCTTTGATTTTTCTTACTGGGTTTTTATAAGAGCTTGTTCCCATTTCTCAAAAAATTAAGCTTTTAATCTTATTTGTCGTATTTTAACTCTGTAATTAGTTTCTCCAGCTCCTAGTCCTAGGGTTCCTTTGATTTATGATTCTTGCTTTTTGTTCATGTTTGTCAGGATTATATACCGACTGTATTCGACAATTTCAGTGCCAATGTCGCTGTGGATGGACAAATCGTGAATTTAGGGTTATGGGACACTGCAGGTAAATCAAAATTGTCTGGTTTTAATTTTGAGACCAATGAACCAAAGATTTGAAATTGATGATTCAGAGAGTTCTCTTATTCATTTATTTGTGGGGTTTGTTGTTTTGATTGGTGTCTTTAGGTCAAGAAGATTACAGTAGGTTGAGACCATTGAGTTACAGAGGAGCTGATATCTTCGTCTTAGCCTTTTCCCTTATTAGCAAAGCTAGTTACGAAAATGTACTCAAGAAGGTAATAATGTTTTGAATTCTCCTTGCATTGGGACAGATTTGGAATGTGGATTTCGTGGATGTTGATTATGTATATGTGTGTTTTTGAATATGATTGTTGTTTTGTGACAGTGGATGCCTGAACTTCGTCGGTTTGCACCAAATGTTCCAATAGTTCTTGTTGGTACAAAGCTAGGTGGGTTTGGTTTTTGCATATTTATTGTGTTAAAGTCTCCTTTCAGTTTCTCTTGGCTAATAATAACATTATGTCTTGGTGTTGTTAAGATCTCCGAGATGATAAGGGATACCTCGCGGATCACACCAATGTCATTACTTCTAGTCAGGTATATACGCGTGATCTTGCTATTTGTTTTGTTTTGAAATGACTCTTTCTCAAGCTTTGATTTATGGAGACAGGGAGAGGAGTTGAGGAAGCAGATCGGTGCAGCTGCTTATATCGAATGCAGTTCCAAGACTCAACAAGTAAGTTCCCTGACTCACACTCAAGAAGTAATGTTTTGGTGAAAACGTTAGAATCTTATGATAACTTTGGTTTTTGGATTTGTTGTAGAATGTGAAAGCGGTGTTTGACACAGCTATCAAGGTGGTACTTCAGCCTCCGAGGAGGAAGGAAGTCACACGGAGAAAGCAGAAACACAGAAGATCCGGTTGCTCCATTGCGTAAGTGTTTTTAAGATTGTATCCTTTTTGGTAATATGTAAAGAGATTTCACTTAAAAGTTTACAAAACAAGACTATTCACCAATTTCACATCTCAATAACCTGCAGGAGTATTGTCTGTGGAGGCTGCAACACGGCTTAAGACACAACACCAGTACTCAACAACATTGTGTGTGTGTGTCTCTCTCTCTCTCTCTCTCTATGGTTGTTTTCTAGTTTGTACTTTGTAGGATGAAAAACTCACCAAATGTGAAGATAAGGGAACTGTTGGTTCTCTTATTATTTGTATGTGAAGCTCCTTTCTCTGTTTTTGGTTGTGCAGATTCTGTAACATTCTCTTGTCTTTGTTAACAAGTTTTGAATCTTTTAGCAAATTTGGAATTCTTGAATTTTGTTCATTGAGGGGACATGTAGTGTTGTGTAACACAGGTCAAATATGATGCAAAATAAACCCAACTAAAACGGAATTTGAACCAAAACTTATAGTAAATCTTAGTCCTCCTAATTGAAAGAAATCAAACTGAAAAAGTGAAAACTAAAACTTACTATAATTGGTCCACAAATTTCACCTACACAAGACCAAAAAAAACAGAACTGCTAAACGACGTCGTCGTTGAGGGGTATTTTAGTCATTAGGTACTGGAGATTTCGTTAGCGTTGTTTATTATCATCGTCGGCGAAGTAGAGAACCGTGAAAGAAAACGACGTCGATTTGAAGAAGAAGAAAGATGGATAAACAACCGGCGAGCAGCTGGAGTATCCATACCCGCCCGGAGATAATCGCAAAGTACGAGATCTTCGAGCGAGTCGGATCCGGAGCCTACGCCGACGTTTACAGAGCTCGCCGTCTCTCCGACAATCTAATCGTAGCGCTCAAGGAGATCTTCGATTACCAGTCTGCGTTCCGAGAGATTGACGCCCTCACCATCCTCTCCGGTTCTCCTAATGTCGTCGTTATGCACGAGTACTTCTGGCATGAGGACGAGAACGCTGTCCTTGTACTCGAGTTCCTCAGGTCGGATCTCGCCGCGGTGATACGAGATGCTAAGAGGAAGAAGAAGAATAAGAAGATGGGAGAAGAAGAAGAAGGAGGTGTTGGATTCTCCGTTGGTGAGATTAAGAGATGGATGATTCAGATTTTGAACGGTGTTGATGCTTGTCATAGGAATTTGATTGTACATAGAGATTTAAAGCCTGGGAATATGTTGATTTCTGATGATGGTGTGCTTAAGCTTGCTGATTTTGGTCAGGTGATGATACTACTGAACTTTTCATTTTAGTGTTTATATCAGCTCTGTGAATTTTGTGTTTGTAAAATGTGTGTTGTCTTCATACAGGCGAGGATACTCATGGAGCCTGACATTGTAGCTTCAGATGATAATAAACTAGAAGACAAAGATGGAGAAACTAGTATAGAACCACCAGAAGTGATTCCTGATTATGAGAACTCACCTCGGCAAGGCTCTGATGGTAAGGAGCTGGAAGCGATGAGTAAAGACGAATATTTTCGACAGGTGGAAGAGTTAAAGGCTAAACAGGTTGTAAGAGATGATACTGATAAGGATTCGAATGTGCATGATGGAGATAATTCTTGTCTTGCAACGTGTACTGTGAGTGAAATGGATGATGATCTCGGTGGGAACTCGTTTTCTTATGATGCTGATGAAGCGTTGGATGAAAGAGAGGGTTTGATGACGTCTTGTGTGGGAACTAGATGGTTTAGGCCACCAGAACTTCTTTATGGATCTACAATGTATGGGTTAGAGGTTGATTTATGGTCGCTTGGTTGTGTGTTTGCTGAGCTCTTGTCTCTTGACCCTTTGTTCCCAGGGATTTCAGATATTGATCAGATCAGCAGAGTAACCAACGTGCTAGGGAATTTAAATGAAGAGGTCTGGCGAGGTTGTGTTGATCTTCCGGACTACAAGTCGATCTCATTTGCTAAAGTAGAATCTCCTCTTGGTATAGAAGGCTGTCTTCCTAACCATTCAGGAGATGTGATATCGCTACTCAAGAAGCTTATCTGTTATGATCCAGCTAGTAGAGCTACTGCTGTAGAGATGTTGAATGACAAATATTTCAGTGAAGAGCCTCTTCCAGTTCCAGTTTCTGAGCTCTATGTGCCTCCGACAATGAGTGGGCCAGATGAGGATTCTCCGAGAAAGTGGAATGATTACAGAGAAATGGACTCAGATTCAGATTTTGACGACTTTGGACCTATGAATGTAAAGCCTACCAGTAGTGGGTTTACAATAGAATTCACCTAACCCCGAATGGCATTTAAGGTACGCAGTCAAAAGCTGTTGCTTAGTTTAGACACATAAATTAGTCACAAAAGCCTTTGCTTCTTTCTCCCTCATGTAGAATGGGGGTAGTTAGTAACATGACATGTGTTTGCCTTAGTTGCAACAAAACTTTGTTGTCTGAAGATCTGGTTCCCGCATACTGATAAGAAAACTGTTAACATTTTGTTAGGCCATATTGTATAGGTATCAATGCTTTCATTTTTTGAAGTTGCTTTTGAAATAGTTTGCTGCTCTTGCTCTATTCCCTCATAAAACTGTTTCTTTTCCGCTTTGTTTCTCTCATTGTTCTCAGTTCAATGTGTTGATCTCTGATGTTTTCTTGTCAGATCATTTACAGTCGGCGGTTCCATGGTTGAGAATCTTGATCCTTGCGACGTCCCCGGAATTCGCTTACTCTGCCAAAATTGTGTTCTGTGTGTTCTTGTTCCTGTCTCTCCCACTCTCTCTCTCTGGTATAGAAAACGGTAACAATTACAACTGGAAAGTTGGTGTTAGGCTTGTTTAGCCTTTAGCTAGCTAAAGAGCTAGTTTTCTTGTTGCCCAGGCCAATCTTTACCCTATTTTTCCGTCTGAAGTAAACAATCAGAAAAGAATAAAATATCTATCTCCTCTGAGTTTTGCTTCCTGTGTTTTGTATTTCATCAAAAAAAAATTCCTACATCTCATCTTTGTATTGTATGTAACTGTTTGCGAATTTTGCACTTTTCATTCATATCAACACATAAGTTAATAACTTCGTCTCTGTTGAAGGTTGAATGAGCAACCCACCTATGAGACCATCTATTGATTTGACTATTGATATCATAAATAGCACACAGAAATCATAACTGAGAGTCTGATTCTACCAGAATGCCGCAGCAATGGATTGACTCCATGAATCCATCAGTCATACTAGTACCAAATGTTAAATATAAAACTTATGGGGCTAATTTGGAAAATAGACTAAAATAGATAGAGCAAATAATAAATTAGTTTCCAGCATCTATCGCCAAGTCTCTCTCTCCCTAGGGTTTTTTTTTTGTGAAACGGACATCGAGATTCCAGGAGTGAACTTGACAATCGGAGAGAAATGGGGTCGACTGGAAGAGATCAGGCGACTCAGCATCATCATCATCCGCCTCAAATCAGCAGTCTCGTCGTACGCCCATCCGGAAGCAACGACGGCGAAGACGGCCGTGCCGCCGGAGACTATGAGCTCGGAGAAGTCTCCCGTGACCGTCCCTCATTTGCTCGCTCGGATCGGTATAAAGGTGACAACGGTTCGTATCGTTTCTGGTTTATTATCTTTCAGTCCTCTTTTGAGTTTTTTTTTTCTCCTTTTGGTTTCGATGTTTGAAATTGGGGAGCGCGAAGAACATGGCGTGTGTAGTTATTTCTATGCTATCTCATATGAACTACTTTTACTATGAACTGCCGTAATGTAGTGTGAATTGCAATTGAACCTTGGTTTTGTGTGTTTGTTCGTGTAGAAGTAATGTTAATCTGAATGGTTAGGGTGTTTATATTAAGCTCAAGAATCTCACCTGCTACAGAAAATTGTATAGCTAAGAGTTCAGTGACACTTAGGGTTATTGAGATTTTATGCTGCTACAGATGCATATCAGCATTTCCTGTTCTGTGCTTACTGCTTAGTGTAAAGAGAAAAGAATCTTGCGTTGAGTTGTTTGGTATGTGCATTGAGAATGTTACTGGTAATTTCACATTGTCAGTGGCTCAGTGCTCAAGTGTTGTCTCAACATTCAAAGAAAACGCCCTTGATGAATTTGAAATTTTGCTACCTGCTTATATATACTTTTGTGATTACTCAGTGGAGAATACCTGTAACGTGTTGACTTGATAATAGTTTGCATTTTTTGTTGTACTGTGGTTGACCTAATATCCTTCTGCTGGCTACTTTTTGTGTGTGTGTGTGTGTGTGTGTGTGTGTGTAGGATATAGAACTCGTGCAAGTTCTAGCTCACCAGGCCGTCGTGGATATGAAGATCACCGGCATGGCTCTGATCTTAATCATTCAGGCATTCCGCCTCGTGGTCGTGAGTTCAGCAGCAGAAGGGAAGCATCTGGGAGACACAGAGACTACTCACCACCGTATGCTAGAGGTGGAGCTGGTGCTCGCCCTTATGGAAGAGGTTTCGATGGACCTGAACCTGCGCATGGAAGCGAGGGCATGAGCAGATACAATAACCCGAAGGTGCAGCCAAGAGATGGAGATTGGTACTGTCTTGATCCATTGTAAGTATCAACTGATTACTCTTGGTGTTCTATATGAACTGCACAGAGTTCTGTTATCCATATCTCACAATCTACAGAATTTTCTAAGTCTCATTTTGTATGTTTGTTTTGTTATGAACACAGATGCAGAAACTTGAACTTTGCGAGACGTGAGTCCTGCAACAAATGCAAGAGGCATCGTTATGCAGCGGCTAACATTTCTCCACCGCCACGTCTTGTTCCTCCTCCCATGGATTTCTCGCCAAGAAGAGACTTTAATGGCTACAGATCTCCTCCACGTGGCTGGCCCAGAGACTACCCGCCACCAAGACTTGACCATCCCACATGGAGAGATAGAGACAGAGAACGAGACCGTCTACATTACCCAGACCATAATTACCCTCCTAGCAGAAGAATAGCATCTGACTGGTCCCATACTGAGCCGCTCCCAAAACCTCATTACGACAGACGACCACCTCTCAGTCCTCCTCCACCGCATCCTCCATCTCGTGGTGGCAGATGGGGTAGACTCTCAAGAGAGAGAAGTAGATCGCCACCATTAAGAGATGGTCCACCTCCACCATTGAGAGGAGCCGGTCCACCACCGCACAGGGATTACCGCCGTGATAGTTACTTGGACAGAGGAGGACGAGATGATCGACGTGGCGGCAGAGACAGAATTGGAAACTCTTACTGATGCAAAAAAAAAACTGTGTATGTCTTGAGAATTTGGTTTAGACAGTTACAAAATTTTCGCGGAAAATCAAATATGACCTTTGTAATACACCTTTAGATTCTTTGTTATAGTTTCCGAAAGGTTTAGCAAAACTTCTGTGCCTTATGTGCAAAAAAACAAAGAAACAATTTTGGTGCTCTTTCGTAAGTAAAAAGAAAGTTTGGGGCCGAAATCGAAAATATTAAGGGCCCCTTCCGTTTCAGCTTCCCCTTGACAAGGTGTTGTAGTTTTGTACTGTGTGAGTCACGAGTGGGTCTGTCTACGTGTCAGTCTCCAATTGGCTGAAATCCGTAAACACACATATTAAAGGGCTTTTTGGATATTTGCTTCATTGTAGATCGGACGGTTCGAAGAGAACAAAACCTAAAGCATTTATGAATTCGAATCGTTGGATCGTCGTATTAAAGGATAACCGTACGATGAGATTGCCACGCAAATCCAACCGTTCAATATAATCCAAGAAAAATTGAAATTTCAAAATCATGTTGAGAGAGAGGGAGGAGGAGAGAAGAAAGCCCAGACGAAGAAGGAACAAAACCGAAAGTATTTTTTTTGCTTTTAATTTTTTTTTTTTCTTGTTTTTGTTTTTAATTTCACCAAATTCTTCTGAGGGCTTCCTCTTCATCTTCATCTTCTTCGTTGTCTAGAGAGCTAAAAACCCAATAAAACCCTAATTCTCATCTTTGGAAAAGCTTATCCCTTTTTCTCTCTCTACGCGGATCAAATTCAAAGTCTGGAGCTTTTTAACAGCCGCCGAATCGGTTTGTGATTTTTCTCGCTCCGGCGAGATTCGGATCTCGATTTTGTGAGCTGATTTGTGTGAATTTTCTTCTCTTTGCTTTTTTCTTTTCCTCCGCTGTGGGAAAAAAGGAAAATTTCTGGGTTTTTTTTTGAAAAATCCGAGATTTGAATATCTGTGAGGATGGCTGAAGGCGGTGGAGGAGGCGAATTCCCGCCAAAAAAGGACGGTGTTGAAGAGGGTTTTCCGGCGAAGAATCCAGCGAGGCAGCTCGACTTCACTGGTGGCTCCGATGAACATTCACTGTCTAAAGCACCAGCTGCCACGGCTGCTCCTACCGTCGCAGCTACGGCGTCGGTGAAACCCATCGTTAATACTCCTACTGTCCCTTCGACGATACGGCCTGGTATGACTATAGCAATCGGTCAGGTACGACCGACGTTACCAGTGGCGACGACACAGATTCTGCCGTCTCAAGCACTAATCCTTAACGCGCCAATCAGGCATCCGTAAGTTTTTATCTGTTTGAGGTTTATGTGATGTAAATTTCAAATTTTTGGTTTCTGGGTTGGGAGATTATAGTCAGTTGTGATCTTAGCTCAATTGGGTTTGTACAAGTTTGATTGGGGATCATGAAATTAGTTTAAAGTTTAATCCTTTTAGACTATTTGGTGAAATTGGTGAAACTAGTTTAAATGGTTTTGTGTCCAATGGTTAAGATTTATAGAACTCGCATTCACCTTTTAAGTAAGGTTTTATGAAAGAAAATTCAAAATTTCATTCTCTTCTTTTATTTTTTGGCAGAATGCCGGAATCGCCAATAGCTAGACCAAGGCCTATAGTGGAAGCTAGAGATGGAACCCCTCAGAAGAAGAAGCAGTGTAACTGTAAACACTCGCGCTGCTTGAAACTGTAAGTCGTCTTTAGTTTCTGGGGTGACATGTTTAGTTGATTGCATGTTCATATCTTTCCCTTTTTGCGGCTGCATGTCTAAGAAACTCAAAGTCTTAGTTTTCTGAGTTAACCAAATGTGGATTTGTGCATCACAGTTTCTGATTCGGCTTTACACTGTGCACTATCTTATCAGGTACTGTGAATGCTTTGCATCCGGAACATATTGTGACGGTTGTAACTGTGTAAATTGTTTCAACAATGTTGATAATGAACCGGCTAGACGAGAAGCTGTGGAAGCAACTCTGGACCGGAATCCATATGCGTTCAGGCCTAAGATTGCTAGCAGTCCACATGGTGCTCGGGATAAAAGGGTACGTGACCCTGATGAAACTTGTTTTATAGATCATGGGAGAGTTCTTTGACTTCTAAGTTATTTTGGGATGTTTAAACTGTTGATTTGTCTTTGCAGGAAGACGTTGGTGAAGTTGTGTTGTTAGGGAAACATAACAAAGGTTGCCACTGCAAGAAATCGGGATGTCTTAAGAAGTATTGTGAGTGCTTTCAAGCAAACATTCTTTGTTCTGAGAACTGTAGATGCTTGGATTGCAAAAACTTTGAAGGAAGTGAAGAGAGACAAGCTCTGTTTCACGGTGAACATGCCAACCACTTGACGTATCTCCAACAAGCAGCAAATGCAGCCATTACTGGTGCTGTCGGTTCTTCTGGCTTTGCTCCTTCTCCAGCACCTAAGAGACGGAAAGGTCAAGATATTTTGTTCAACCAAGCAACCAAAGGCCAGTTTCCACAGGTACCAAGATACCATTTTAGCATTTGGGCTTTCCATATATGGAACTGATTATATCCTTTTTTATGCTGTTGCTTAGTGAAGTAAAGTCTTATTTATTTTTGTATTAGGTAAATAGTGGAAGAACTACTGGCCCAGGCACATCTCCGTCACCTGTTTCTCGTGCTGGTGGCAATGCATCGTCAGTTCCATCAAAGTTTGTATATAGGTGAGATTTCTAGCGGTCACAAGTTATTTTGCTAATCCAAGAACTTCAAAAAACTGACTTTTTATGCTTCTTTTAAGGTCTCTCTTAGCAGATATAATCCAACCACAGGATGTGAAAGCGCTTTGTTCTGTTTTGGTCGCTGTAGCCGGAGAAGCTGCCAAGACATTCACTGGTAAGAATTCGAGTAACAACTCTGTATTGCTGCGGTTTTAGATCCATGTGTATATTGTTCATTGATCTCTCCTTCAAAATTTTCTCAGATCAAAGGAAGGAAAAAGAAAATCGAGTGGAAGATCAAACAAACACTTCTTTAGCTTCTTCTGCACAAGATCACTCCCAAGACAATAAAGATGCAGCTGATGTGGAGATGGTTGCAGCTGATGGAAATCAAGCTGATAAGTCTGGACCAGATGATTCTAATTCAGATGGTGCTGATGCCTCTAAAGCGAAGCCGCTATCTCCAGCAACTTTGGCTTTGATGTGCGATGAACAAGACACTATCTTCATGGTATCAGCAGCTCCACCTAATGGTTCAGTAGACCCCGGTGGCTGTGGAACAAACTCACAGGGCCAGTCAGAGATATACGCAGAGCAAGAGAAAGTGGTGTTAACCAAATTCAGAGATTGCCTTAGTCGACTTATCTCTTACGCAGAATTAAAAGGTAAAGATTTTGTGTGTCACTCACACAGAGTTTTCATCAACGAACAATCTTCTCTAAAGTTATAAAATTAGTCAAGTTTGTTTGTTTGCAGAATCAAAGTGTTTATCTTTAGCAAGAAGGCATCTACAGCCACCTGCCACCGCAACTGTGAAAACCGAAAATGGGATCCAGCAGCAAGTACCAGTTGTGAATGGAGCTTCACGAACAACTTCTCAACCTACAGTCAACAAACCACAGCCTATGCAGCTGATGAACACAACATCATCATCACCAGCAGCAGCAACAACAACAAACACACACCATCATCATACTAAACCTCCAGCTTTATCAGAGAAGAAAGACCCCTGAATCAAATAGATTATACTCTACCTAGGACAGAAAAATAACTTACCAGAGAGAACACAAACAAGAAGTTGAAATCTGCCTCACCACCGCTCTATGTTATCAGAGGTAATGCAATACCACCATAATTTTTCTTTCTCACTGGCGGTTGTGTGGCTTCAGCGCATTGGCAGGTGATTAGAGAGAGTAATAGACACAAGCTTTTATTGTGTCGTTATCTTTCTTCTCGCTTTTCTCTTTCTTTTCTTATAAAGTCTCCTCTTTGAAGCCCCTGTGGCTGGTGTAGATTATTGAGAGCTTTTGTTTCTTTACTACACGAGTTTTTTTTGTTAGTGGTTTTTATTCAGTATTACTTTTTCTGGCGATTGTTCTGTAGAACATCCTTATTTACTGTATTTGAGATGTTTCTCAATCAGCCTCTGTAGGATTTGATTTGAAAGTAATATATAAGAATAAAACCTATTTTGAAAGAAGATATCTTCTTCCTGACTTAACAAATCATACATAATATACTTTGTGGTAGATAAAAATTAACTTTATTAGCTCATTCCAATATTTTTCCTATATTTTCTCATAACAAACGAACATATATATGTGAATTGACATCACTACAAACATTTATTAAGAACATAAAACAGTTAATAACTTCGAGTTTCTACAAGAAACACCTTAAAATAGCATTTTAACTTAGAAACAACGAGAGAGACTGATTTATTCTCACTTAGTGACTACCACCTTCAGCCTCTCCTCCAGCATACGGTTGTTCAAAGGCTTCACATTCGAGACCTCGACGATTGCGATTCACTCTGCAGCCAGAAACCAGAATTTTTATTATGAAATAATAAACCGGACTAGTACTGCATTCATAAGCTTGGAAACAGTTCCTTCATAGCTCTACTAATTCATTACTATCTACTGTTTTCTCAAAAACTTTATGCAGATCTTTTTTGTTCTAGCTAAACTACAGAAACAATTCGACATAGTTAATGCTAAACTTCAACCCAAAATCTAACGATAGTCCCTTGCAGCAGATGAATCACCCTAAATTTTATCCTCATATTGTTTAATCGGTTAGTCAATAAGAGAACTTGGTTGGTACTGTGTTCTCTTGACACATCATAAATTGTAAAAGAAAGTGGAGAGACCTTACCAAAAGCATTCCTTTCATTGCTCTTTCCTCCAGATACCTTGACGGTTTGAAAAAACCGCCATACGTCTCTGACAATCTCTTGAGCCTTTCATATATGTACTTTGGTCCAACCATGTCTGCCCAGAAAACAATTCCTCCGCTGCAACAGGTTAAAAGAAAAATGCTTACCATAAGAGATAATCATTACCTAACATTTCAGTTGCAAACAAAACAAAGAGAAAATTTTTGTGGATATTGACAATGTTAGTAAATGATCCGAGAGACTCAACCAGATGAAACAATGGATATTTGTTGGAAGTGCAAATGCATAAGATTAGACCAGAGGCAATGAATTTCACAAAAAGCTCCCTTTTGATTTATGAAGATGTATGACTTAGAATCCTCACCGGTAAGAAGGAAAACTCATTCCAAGGACAGACGCAATGTCCAAGTCTGCGGCTCTGATCACAACTCCTTCATCTAGGACACGGCATGCCTCATTAACCACAGGGAATAAGATCATCTCTACAATTTCTTTGTCAGATACTGATCTAGGCTGCAAATGAAGGACAAGACTGCATTAATTTTGAAAAATACCAAAGAACTATGTATAGTTTGTAAGACCTCTTCTTCTTTTATTTTTTACCTTCCCACCAGGCATGATATTGGTCAGCTTCCTTGATTCCTCAACAATCGAAAGCACTTGAGGATCAGGTTTTGGTTTGCTTCCCTTTTCGTATATGTAGAATCCTCTCCCGTTGATTTTTCCTGAAGCCGCAAATGTTAAAAGGTTGGCACACATAACACATTAGGAATTTACAAAAGTAAGAGCAACGCATACCGTTTCGCCCGCTCTTAAGAAGAAGCTCAGTCAGTGGAGAGTTGAACATGCGATCACCATAGACCTTGGCATATATAGGCCCAACTGCTAATCCAATCCCGTGTCCAGCCAAATCACCAAGCCTGAGGATTGAGCCATCCAAGAAAATAAAGCTTTCTTTAGTTGCTGAAATAGCCATACAGCAACAGAAACACAAACTGACACACCTCACAGAAAGTGTATATAACAAAATGAAGAGGGAGAGAGTTACTGGAATGGGCCCAACGGCAAGCCAAAAGAGGTAATGACGCTGTCGATTCTGAACAAGTCAACACCTAGATTGGTCAACATATGTGCAGCTTGTGCATATGGAAAGAATGTCTTGTTCACTGCAAACCCTATGCAGTTTCCAACCACCACGGGAACTTTCTTTATGGCCTTTCCAACCGCCATGAGATCCAGAATCACCTGAGCAGAAGTGTTCTTCGAACGAACAATCTCAAGAAGGGTCATCAGATGGGCAGGGCTATAAAAAGACAAACCTTTGTAAATTACACTAAACATATGAAAAAAGCATAAAAATCTTAAAGCATTGGTAACACAGAATGACCTGAAGAAATGTGCACCAACAATGCGATCTTTTGAGTTAGTCTTTTCCCCAATTACGTCGAGGTCGATAGTAGATGTATTACTCGCCAAAATGCAATGGGGTGAACAGACCTTTTCGAGTTCTTTGAATATGCTTTGTTTCAACTGAATGTTTTCAATCACTGCCTGAGAAATGGTACCAGAAGCAAGGCCTTATAGTAAGAAGACATGTATACTAATTGACCCTCTCTTTAGACTATCTGGATTTGGATATACTTGAAACTAAAGAGAACGACAGATAACACCAAAGTAGATAACTGAAATTGAAGGCAGACCTCTATGACCATGTCCACATCTTTGAATTCTGTGTAATCCAGCACTCCCTTGAGCAAAGAGAGGGCCTTTCCTGCTTTATCTTGCGTTAGTTTCCCCCTAGATACCAAGCCTTTGATATTTGCTGTCACAAGAAAAAAACTAACTTTATTGCATCTACTGTAAACAGGAACAGTAATAAATCATATAATCTATTGTTTCATCATATGCTATGGATGCTTCTTTTGGCTTAATACTCTTTTCTATTTTGGGCTGGCTCAACGTAGACAACAGTTCAAATTTTTGGTATGTGACCAAGATAATACTTCTGTAAAATAACAACTGGATATGTAATGGATAAAATGATAACCTTCAACTGATTTTATTCCCTTCATAAGGTATTCAGTATTTATTTCTTTGAGCAAAACTCTGATATTGCTTAGAAGTAGAGCCGTAGCGATGCCAGAACCCATCAAACCTCCACCAATAATTGCAACTTTTTTTATCGGCCTCGGTTTCAATCCAACGTCAGTAACATTAGGCACCTGATAAGTGTTTAATAGATTCTCAGGATGAACACTAAATGTGGAAAGTAGAAGTGCTAGGTGAAATAAACACAATGTATGTCAATCTTACTTTTGTTAGTAGACAGTTACGATCCTCTAGGGATCTTGGATATATGTGAATATAGAATATCCTCTCAGCATAGATATGATTCTATCATCATGTTGTACTCTATAAATACTGTCCTTCGGTTAATGTTAATACTCACGGAGTTCATATTATAACATGGTATCAGAAGCCCTAGCCTACTGCTAGTTGTTTGCTCGATCCATCTCCGCCCTCTTCTTTCTTCTTTGCTCTGTTTCTCTTCCTCATCCCCTGTTTTCTCATCTTCTTCTCACTCTTCCCCCTTGTTTTCCATTTTTTATCCGCCGTCCCATCTCTAAGCATGGCCGACGCAACACAGAAAACCGACAAACCATTCGGTATTTCTCAGATCAAGGCGTACATCCCAATCACCCTTGACATGTCCAAAATGAACTACGACGTCTGGAGAGAATTGTTTGAGACCCACTGTCTCACCTTCGGCGTTCTCGGCCATCTCGACGGCACATCTACTGCAACTCCGGCGACACAACAGCAGTGGACGGAACACGATGGCTTAGTCAAAATGTGGATCTACGGCACAATCTCAGAATTGATCCTCGACACGGTTCTCAAAACCAAAGCTACGGCTCGTGAACTTTGGCTCACCATCGAAGAACTATTCCGCGACAACAAGGATGCTCGTGCTATGCAGTACGACACAGAACTGCGAACCCTGACAATCGGCGATTCCAGCGTGGCAGAGTATTGCAGGTCAAACTCACGGAGTTCATATTATAACAACTTTTGATGTTGCACGTTGAGCGAAGAAAACATGAACAAGACCCTTTGCGGTGTCTGACAGTACTAGCTGTTTGAAAACTTCTGCTTCCTGCGAATCAAAGAGTTTAAGTACATAACCAACTAGAAAATTACCCCCAAGTAATCAACCTAAGCAATTGATAGATTTTTGTGAAAAACTAGAGTAATTCAGTAAAGTTGAGAAATAGAGTAAACGTCGAATCATAATCATACCTTAAGAACCCCACTATATCCTCCATGGACGATTCCTTCTTCAATGACCTCAATGCAAGCATGGTGTTGAGGCATATTTGGGGCTATCTTCTTGGCTAGCTGTCTTGAATTCTTCAATATAGCACGAGCTTCAGATAAAGAACCAATTTTGTCGGTCCTGTGCAGTGATCGCAAAAACGGTTTACGTCCATCAGCAATGTCTAGAGCCCACTTTCTGGACGCGCTCAACAAATCTCCAGGTGGCACCAAAGCATCAACGAGACCCAGTTTATGACCCTCTTCTGACAATATTGACTTCGAAAGCTACCAAAATACCAGTATACAGTTGAACAAGATAATCAGCCAAGCAAATCAACTTGGTAATGGAACTGTTGGTAACTGCAAAAAAAAACGCCATCCCTACCAGTATCATATCAGTTGCTTTTGCAAGGCCTACTAACCTTGGAAGACGTTGGGTTCCTTCATAGACAAAATTAGCTTTGATTATTTACACTATCCATTGATAAACAACAACTATCCAACAAATTGTCTTGTTCATTTAAAAAAATACCAAGTTGAACAAAAAATATCCCATACCTCCAAAACCTGGAATAACTCCAAGTGTTAGTTCTGGTAAGCCTAGTTGAGCTTTCGGAGCAGCAACTCGGGCATGACACGCCTAAAGTGCCAGATAAATCAACACTATTTAAAAAGAATATCAAAGGACACTCTAAAAAAGCACAATGGGAATTAAACTCAAAAATCCTACCATTGCCAGTTCTAACCCACCACCAAGAGCTAATCCTTCAACTGCAGCAACAACCGGCTTCCTCGAGTCTTTGATAACGAGAAAACAGTATCAAAATCACATTGGAGAGGAGTACAAAATCCATCAACCTTGGAAAGAAAAATTTGGAACTAAAAAGAAGCTTAACAAATACCTTCCATCAGGTTACACACGAGCTCAACAGATACTTCAGGCATAAGCGATAAATCCCCTACCAATAAAAGAGATAGTCAAAAAACCCAGGAAACCAAATATGCTTCACTATACATAAATACTTAACAACAGAAGAAACTATACCAGTCTTATGAACTTGCTGGAAGACATTGATGTCAAAACCACCAGAGAATCTACCATTGTTCCCTGAAATGATTCAAATCATTCAATCTCCTTATAGATAATAACAACAAACAAACTATGATAAGAAAAAAGGATTCAAATTTACAAATCCCTTTAACATATTAGTTCAAAATTCACAATCTTTAGCTACAAGATCAATCAATCTAAACAAAAGTAGCTCAATTTATGATTTACCGGTCAACACGATGGCCTTAACATCATTCCTCTGATTCGCATCTTGAAACTTCTCCTTCAACCCAGCAATAACTGAGAATTCAAAGCAATTCCGGATAAATAAAAAATTCGGTTCATGATCTAATCTAAATCATAAAGGATCAAGCTTTATGTACTTGGACTGGCCAAAGAGTTAACAGGAGGATTAGTAATGGTGATGACAGCAACACCATCGTTCCCAACTTCCATCGTTACTCCAATCTTCTTTGCCATGGCTTAATTTGTTCTCTCTCTCTCTGAGATTGAAAAGTGAAAGACTTTAGGCGTTAGTTCGGTCTGGATAGGAAAGATCAGGTTTTGATAAGTTTAAGGACCTTTTTAATCAATTAAGAGTTAACATTTGTAAAAAACGTTACGTGATCGAATGATATATATATATCTCTATCCCAACTTGGTTGTTTCGTCATTTTCGTCATAAGGATACAAATCTTGCAGTCACCAGGGCCCGGTATCAATATTTGTTGGGGCCTGTTCAGCTACTTATATACTATTGGATCATATTCAAATAAAATATCTGATTCCGTAGTATATGGCAATATACGGTGAAAAAAAAGTATATGGCAATATTTTTACAGCTTTTTTTTTTTTATGTAAAACTGTATTTTTTATGTATTAAGTACTAGGATTTAATCCGCGGGATAATATTTTTAATTTTAAAAATTTAAAACTTATATTGTATTTATTTGTTATTTTATTATTGTTTTATTAATTTTAAAAATATAAAAATTTACAGGTATTTGATATAAGTATTCAAAGTATAAGATTTTTGTAGTGTTTTCAAAGTTTTAACCCGTCTGGTATATTTATAGTCTAGTAATACATTTATCTCCTGGTACACATCTAAAAGTGTTAAAAAAACAGTTCCACTTAACTCCTTATATGGGATTAATGCCAATCCGTCTCACCAAAATCAAAATAAGTTTTTGCGTAAAAAAAATAATCAAAATAAGTTTTTTTATCACGTTTAATTATGTTAATTGTTTTACCAAATTAGCATATTTTTATAGTTTACAATTTTTCCATGTCAATATATATATAGTTTATGATAATTAATAGAATTTTAATTTTTTTGGTAATTCCTCAAAAATAAAAAATAAACCAAATTATATGGGGGTTTTCAACATATTTAGTGTGACATTTTATAATTGGATTTTCGGTTTAGGAAATTTATTAATGTTAATATAATTGTGGAGATTGTAAACTTTTGTTATGGAAAATCTGTTGTATATCATTTAAATTTAAGATATTGTATCATCCATAAAAATAGTTTTGTAAATTTAATGGGTTAAAACTTTAATGGGTAGAGTTGTTTTTGGAAAAATCGGAATGTATAGATATTGTTAAGATTTTATGATAATAAATGTAACAAATGTTGGTCAATTTAAGAAAGTTTAGTATTTGAGTTTCTTTGCAATACTATTTATGTAATTGTTTTAGGGGTTAATGTTGTAAAAAAAAAAATAAGTAAAATTTAAATGGTATAAACCAAAATGTACTTCAAAAATGTTAATATAAAAATGTTAATATAGATTAACCAATAATTGTAGAGACCATTTCAGTTTTGGAACTCCTAAAAATAGAATTCGTGATTTCGGGGCAAATGGTTAGACTACACCGACAAATATATTGAGCCCATTGTATGCAGATGGACATTTAAAAAAAAAAGAATAAGCAGCTCAAAAAGTAGAAAATAACCTAAGAAGTAAATAGTAAACAGTGACAAAGGAATCAAGTTTAAAGGTGAAAATTTTACAACTAAAGAAGAAGAATAAAACTTAACATTATATTCAGAAGAAATTGACCTCATACAACAAGTTACACGAATGTTTACAACTCTAACTAAATCCGAACAAAACCAAGGATATGTGGAGAAGTATGTATAAGCTTTTGTAGTTTTTTTTTTCTGCCTGAAGGCCGCTAAAATGATTTACTAACACCAATTGTGCTATATCATATTGGCTGTACCAGAGTATATATGTTAAGTGAATTTAAATTGAAGCTTCATGTAGTTAACCGTTTACGAGTATTAATCCTAAGAGAGACTATATATAGTCTAAGAGTATGGCCTTGAATGGAGAAAGCATGTAATGTAGAGCAGATCAAGTGGTTCAAACAGATCAAGCAGAATAAAAGTAGATAAAAAATTTGGCAGTTCAAATGCAGATCAAGGGTGAATAGCATCAAAAAAGCTGTAGACCAGATCTGCACATATTTCTCCTGCATTTATCACAAAAAAACAAAAAAATATAAACTGCACACAGTTCATCTGCATTAATTTTAAAAAACAAAAAATTTCTTGAATGGTAACTTAGTGATAGGAGGACTACACTAAAGGGTGATCTGCTATTTTCTGTCTTTTCATTCAAAGCCTATATGGAATTATCTTTTGATATGAAGACAAAATAGCATTAAAGAGGTGATGTAACTGAACTACAACTACAAGAAAGGCCCAACGAACAGCAATTTTCACTGGCTTCAGCTGTCATTTTAATATCGCAGAGATGAGAGAGCTTGGATATAGAACAATATTGCTACTGATCCGGATCTCGTGATCATTTACTTTTTCATTCACATTTAATATTCCAGAGTTTATGGTGTGTACGTCAGTATCACTTTGTGATTGATTAACTTAGATTTCTCAACTCTTTTTTGAGCATGGATTGTATACCCTAGTCCGGGTGCCTATTGAGTATTTGCCTAAAAATAAGTTAGAAATAAGACATTGTATCGCTTACAATCCTAGTAAATTTGCAAAACAAAACTGTAAGTGTTTTATCGATCTCATATATATTAAACAACGAAAAAACACATATCAATTTTTTTACTTAATTCATCTACACGACTATATTGTAGAACTGAAAAAAAAAAAAAAAATATCACGAGTCTGATCCGTTTTCCACATCTTCTTTTTTAGCAGTAACCATTAATTATCTTAAGAAACGCAACTAATCTCACCTACTATTAACTTTGCTTCTTTCCGCAGGGTTATTATAATAACTCATACTAGTATTATATAGCTAGGGTTCAAAATTTGTATTTATGCTATGCAGCATCATTTTTCGAGAAATATTGATTTATGGTTTTAAAGTTTTTTTAATCTCCATAATAATCTTTTTTGGTCTTCCAACCTGCCAATTCAATGCATTTACATTCTCTACTTACTTCGGCCTTTGGGTGCAGCCACATGTTCTGCATGCTCTCATTTACTGCCCTTGTATTGTATTCATATATGTACATTCATTCATAAGGTACTCTTTTGTTTTTGGTATTTGAGATTTTAATCAGCATGCGTAATACTCCCTCTGTTTCACAAAGAGTGTCATTTTGACATAATGCACACAAATTAAGAAAATTTTCTAAATTTCTATTTTACCCTTTATAAATACACTAAAAATTTTCTCTTTCTAATTAATTAGCTCAAATTATAGGGATAAAAAAGAGAATTTAATCTTTAACACTACATTGAAAACAACAAATGACACTCTTTTTGTAACAAAGAAGATGTGTCAAAATGACATTCTTTGTGAAACAGAGGGAGTAATAAAACGACCCATAATTAAATGCGTTTGTATATCGAGCAAGAAACCCTTTGGTAGGTAAAATTCCTATATATGAGCGTCATTTTTACTTCACCAAATATAGTGAGACAAGAAAGTTAATTTAATAGAGTATCTCTTATCTTTACATATATACAGTATATATTTTTAAAGAAAAAATGCGATAAAAATTGCATGAAAAACGTTTCGACCCCTTTCTAGCTGTTGAATTGAACTCATAATCTCCAGTCCATTTTGAAACCTTACGTACCAAGAATTGATCCATATGCCATAAGTTTACCGAATAAATTTTTAGACATATAGAAGATGTCAGAACATTACAACATGTCGAAGTAATTTACTTCTAACTAATTTCATCGCCATATATATATATATATATATATATATATATATATATATATATATATATATATAACTATATGAGAAATTGAGTTTATTTAAGTGATATACAACAAAACAAAAAAATGAAATTTATTTTACTGTATACATAAGGGAAAGTAGAATGTAACTGTTGACGTGGAGGGATTTGCATCGAACATATAAGAGATGAGATGGTCCAACATTCATTTACAACTCATCCATCTGTCACTTTGTAACCCTAATTTTAACCCCTTCACTTTCCTATATAAACCTCCCCAAGTACTAAACACTCTTCACTACTCTCTCCACGAAACAAAAACAATAATAGAGAAAAATAAAAGAGTAAGGAAAAGAGATGGCAATTAGGTGTTTAACTGTGTTCCTGGTTGCTCTCATGGTGGCTCAAGCTGTTACCGCAACAAGACCGGCTCCAACTAAGAATGTCGGAGCTGGTCTTGACGACCAAAAGAACTTTGTGGCTTTCGGTGGCATCGGTGGAGCTGCTGGAGTTGGTGGAGTGGGTGGTATTGGAACTGGTCTTGGTGGTGTCGCCGGTGGAGTCGGTGGTGTCGCCGGAGTCTTGCCTGTTGGTGGCGTAGGAGGCGGAATTGGTGGTCTAGGCGGTGGTGCAGGTGGTCTTGGCGGTGTAGGTGGTCTAGGTGGTGGTTCAGGTTTTGGCGGTGGTTCAGGTTTTGGTGGTGGTTCAGGTCTTGGTGGTGACCCTGGACTCGGCGGTGGTATAGGTGGACTCGGCGGTGCAGGTGGTATAGGCGGTATAGGCGGTGGTGGTGGTTTGGGTGGAGTTGGCGGTGGAAGCGATTGCGGTGGCGTAATTCCTCACCATTGATGTTAAACGTTTTTATTTTGCTCTCTGCAAACCAAAGATCGGTCAAAAGGTTCATAGTTATTATGTTTTAAGTTCTTTTATCGATGTTTATGTTTGAGTCTTTGTTTGTTTTCTATATATGTTTGTTTTTGGTTATGCTGTTTGTTATTATTAATTACTTGAGAGTTGAGAACCTTGTGCTATCAATAAATAGTGTATTCTGTTTTTGTTTTTTTTTGTATTACTTGCTTGTGCTCCAAGATAATGAAATAGTTGTAATTTGCATGCAGCAATATATCAAACACTACTCATCTGTCGAAGTTGTCAGAAAAAATTATATCTTGTTTCATTCGTGACAAATTGACAGCTATATTACTGACAACATGTAAAGAAAAAAAACATATTAGTTTTGTAGATTAACCAAACACCATTGTTAACGATATTTTTTGTCAAATTATAAACGAGATTAGCTTTACCAAATTAATCCTCTGTATATATATAAGGAAGCAAAAAAACAAATTAATCATGTATATACGTCAAAGTGTTATATTTAAGCAGCTTGATACATGTTGTGCACTGTTAATTTTTTGTATTTTCTTCTGAACCAAATCTAACTGATTTTTATTTAAACAGTTTTAGAGGTAAAACAAAAAAGTGTATTAATTGAAACAATACTGTATTAATACAACTATGAAGGTATCAACAGACTAGATAGTCGGTGCAGTATCTTATGATGTAATATACGAATGTATATATAGTATAAATGTATTAGTTTATCTGTTGTGCATTAATATATCATATACATAGTATATATACATGTAACATGTTGACAAAGAAAATATGATAGAGACATATAATGTAGGTAGTATTGATCTAAATATAAATTTATAATGTCTGTTTTTGAAAAACAGACAAGCTAGGACCTATTTTAATTGTAAAATCTTATAGAATTTTCTTTCAGTGAGTGATAGAAAAATTTAATTCAGTTACAACCACCAATAGGTAAATGCATGTGTAGTACAGTTAGCTCTCAACAAACGAATTGAAATACATTCACTACAACCATAACGATTAAGTAAACTTTCATGTTTCTCCAGTTGAAGTGTACCAAAATTCGCATTTTTCAAAATTAAAATCACTTTGTAAGGCAAGAGACACACAAAAAAAAAAAAAATGAATAAATTACAAAAAGAACCAAAAAAAAATCATGTAGTTTCCACAATATATATATATATATATATTGCCGTTCTAATACTATATGGTTTTTAACTTTTTAACAACATGGTTTGACCAGCTCAACCACTTGAACAGCCGGGACGGAACGTTAGTTACCGCGTCACAACCAGTTATTTTCTGAAGTAAATATAAACTTAAAGTTGATATCAGAGTGTTTGGTTATAGCATTTACAATTGGCATTAACTATCTACACCAGCCTACGTTTATTGTTTGTGGTCTCTCCGCCTTTAAAAGGACCCAACATATCTCCCAGACTTCGGCAAGGCAACAAACATATTTTACCTAAAATCTTATCTACCTTTTTAATTCCAGTTTTAATAAAAAAAATTACCGTTCTTGCACTATGGCGAAGTGGTTTTTCACTATCTTCTTCGTTTTTGCCCTAGCCTCTGCTTTAGCTTGTAACGCAAGAAATGTCCCAGCTGGAGGCCTCTCTGACCAGAAGAACTACCTCGGTTATGGTGGCGGATATACTGGCGTTGGAGACAATGGTCTTCCGTTCAGTGGCGTTGGTGGAGGTGTGTCTGGTCCTGGAGGTAATCTTGGTTTTGGAGGATTTGGCGGCGCTGGTGGCTTAGGCGGTGGTTTGGGCGGTGGACCAGGCACTGGATTAGGCGGTGGTGGCTTAGGCGGTGGTGGCTTAGGCGGTGGAAGTGGGATTGGTGCTGGAACCGGTGGAGGAAGTACCGGAGGATTTCATTTCCCTTGAGTTTGTTACATTGGTTTTAAGGTTTCGTACGGTCCTTGAGCTAGGTCTAGCTTAAGATGATGTCATGAATAATCTATCATATCGTTTTAGGGTTGGACTTTGCGATTATCTTAGCTTTTAACGTGTGTCTTAAGTTATTATGGCGTCTTTGAATCAGTCTCGTACGTGTCTTGTAGTGTCATGGCTTGGTCCATTTTCAAATTCTACTTTTGACTTCTTTTTTAGTGTCTCACTCGATGAGTTCATGTCATGATGTCAACATCTATGATTACTTTTTTCTTCGTCATTATTATAGCTCTATATATAGACTTTTGAGTAGCTCTCTATAATGACCATAATATCACACACACACGAAAAAAAAAGTAGCTCTCTACTATATGTCTTTGAAACGTACTTGGAGGTATGTCTTTGGAACGTACCTGGTGGCCCGAGTTATTTGAAGTTCGACTAGATACGAAGGAAATAAGTTTAATAAACAAATGAGTACGTAAACTAAAAATAAGCTAAAACTTGTTTATATAATTGAGTTTTTTTTCGTTTTATATGACAATTAGTATATAGATATATGTAAGTATATATGTAACGAGGAGGTAACAAAGCAAACAAAAATAATACATTTATCACTGTTAACTAGCTCACTTACATATTTTAAGTTGAAAATTCCCGGTTAAGTAATTTTAATAAAATTTCGTATAAATTAATTATTAAGAACTTAAAAGGTGCTGGCTTGGTTAGGTGAAAATATTAAAGTTGAAAGTAGTGAGTTCCAAACTTCCAATTTAAAGGGGAGCCTGACCAAAAAAACAAACAGTCAAACTTTATATTTATTACAGACATTGCAATTCAAAAGACTGCTCGTGAGGTAGGTTTTGTGCATTTACTCCCCCTTTCTCTCTCTATCGGCCATCACAGACCCTGGGTCAGGTGAACATTAACTAGTCAAATTCATAAAGAAATTACCATTTTATATGATTTTAACACACTTCTAAACATTTCAAGGTTTATATTATATCCATATACATTCACGAGAACGTGTGTGTTAAACTGGATTTTAAACCCAACACAAATTGATCCGTTTAGAGGTATCAAAAAGTACTAGTAACTACCTTCACCGAGTCTCATAATTAACGTTGGTTAAATTCGGAGTTATCAAACCCGTCCGGCTATATATGTTAATTGAACTAGTTTTTTTTTTTTTTTTTTTTGAAACAAAATACAAAAGTTCTTCACAAAAACCACATGAGAATGAGGCTAGTGAATACAGAAGAAGAGTGTACGTGTTCCAGACTACTCGTATACACGATCACACGAAGGAAATATGTGTCATTTCTTTTTGGACAAAGAGGGACAGCACAACACGGTCCTATCCATTCTTTTTTTGGAATAACAAACAAAGATTTCCTTCGATCCTGTCTTGATCCCAATTTATTATGGCTCGTAAAGACTTCGATCCTGTCTTGATGCATTTATCTCCTAAGGGTTTCAGATTGATCTCGAGGGTATTGCATGATCTCTTCATAATGATAGGAACTAGAGAATCAATATTTTTTTGAACTCGATGGTCAATTTCTTAGTTGAAAGTTTGTGATTACAAACAAGATTTTCATTGTAAATTAACCTTCATAAATTCAGTTTGTTTGTTGCAACATTATTGTTTGATATATTCTTACACCATCAACATAAATCTTAAACATGTGATATAGAAGGTTTTACAAAGCAAGCACATGTTTCTTTTATGGAGTCCGGATACCATTTGATGCATTTTCCGCCTAGAAATTGTGATTCAATGCATGTTTGATTGCAGTCCCGAATCTCCAAACAAGGGCCTATTGGAATTAGCTTACTCCTATCTTCAGCTTCGGCAAGATCTGGGTTTATATGTTGGAAACAAGTTAGTGAAGTATATAAAAACACATAGAGAGAATCACATTAAAACATAGATATCTCTTTTGGTTTATTAATTACAATACAATATCCCAATGTTTTGTGACAAAAACACCGTATATATATGATTGATTCAACTATAATAATAATGAATAGAGAAATGATATAGTGTCAATTATACAAAATCTAAAAGTTACAATCTAATTTTCAATACATGGAGTCAAGAGAGCAGCCAAGCACAAGAACACGAAGAAAAATCATTTGCTTGAAAAAGCCATTCTGGTTCTTTGATTTGCTTTTGTTTGTTTTTTTTTGTTTTTTACTTTCTTCTGAAATCAAATAGTTCAAACCTTTTCACTACATGGATATAGAGTGTACGTAGTTTCCTATATATCATTTCTCAGAATATTTGGATTAGTATTTATTTATCTACTATACTCGGGTAGGATATCATCTTATTGACTAAGAGTCATACTTATTAGCTTTGATTACTTGTTATGGACTAACTTACTAGTTTAATATTTTTCTGGTCAACTACTTTTTTTTTGTTTTAAAATTTTGACTTGATTATTAGGTAAGTATTTATGAAGAAATATATTGAAACTATTTATTTAGAAGAATCTTTTCCAAAATATAATGTATATATGGATTAATGTTTATTTATGCTATACTCTGTAGGATATACTTATTGAGTACTCGAGTCATACAATTTATTTGCAATAATCTTTTCCAAAACAATACAAGTATATTTTCGTACATTTTGTTATTGGATTTCAACAACTCCAATTATATTGTTATATATTCCACAAGTGTAACGTAAAATGCTGTAGTACTTAACCAAAAAGTGTGCCAAAAATTAATATACTAAAAGTAGGTTTATTAAACACTATTTTATAATTTACTAGCAATTGATCCGCGCTACGCGCGGAAGTTTCATGAGGTTCTTTTTATTTTCGTTGTTTTGTTAGTTTGATATTTTGTATGTTTTTTCTCATTTTTCCGTGTGGTTATGGTGTTCTTATATTGTTCTTTGTTTTTTACTGGTTTTTTTTTTGTCTCTTTTTTTCAAGTTTGTATTTTGTTTTCTATTTTAGAAATCTAGAATTTACTAAAATCATGATGATCTTTTTTTGGATTCATAAAATATAGAATTTGAAGTTAAGTTTTGTATAGTTATTGTTTGTTTTATTGGTTTAGTCTTTCGTTTTGGTTTATTAATTTAATTTCTCATTTTCTCGTTCCATATTTTTTACTTTTCTTAGATGTTGTTGTAGGTAATGTTTTTTGTTTTTTAAAAGAAAATAATTAACCTGTGGTAATTGTTTTTTTCAAAATGCTTTTGTTTTTGGAGTAATGTGTTTGTGGTTTTTGATGTCAAATGTTTTACCAGTTCTGTAATTTTAATTTGGTTCTTTTTCTGTTAGACATTGGGCCTTAATTTCTTTAATAATTAGAATTCTGTTGGGACGTTAGGTTGTTACTGGTTTGTCCTTGATGTGGGAATGGCTTTCTTCCCTTTCAAAACATGAGGTCGTGTGAACGGATAGCGGAGCAGAGAAGTAATTTTCCCGATCTACAATATTATTAGAGTTTTGAAAGTATTTCCTTCATCATGCTAATCCTTCTTCATTCAGCCCTTTCAGTGATGAATAATTTACCTCTCTGCGCTTTGCATCTGTACGGGTTAATTGGTTCTTCTCTGCTGGTTTTGTTCCAGTTAAGTGTTTGTTGGTCTTCAAATCTGACGTTTATTGATTTTTTTTTTTGGTTTCATTTCAGAATTAATTTGTGAATTGTAATGCCGATTTTTGTTTTAATTTTGTTTCGTTTGGTCTCCAGAGTCTGTGTTTCGATCGGATGTGAATTGTGTGTTGTTAAATTAATGAATAGAATTTCTAACTTATTTATTTGTGTTTTGTTGTTTACGTTATTAAATTTTATTTTCTTATGTTTGTTTTGTTTGTTTGGCAAGTGATTCCTGCGAGAGGTGGGCAGGATAGAAAGATTCAGTGAAGTATTTCTCACTTAGCCATGGTTGGTTTTGTTTTCCATCTGCAACATGTGATTATTTAAACATATGAAGATCACGGATGTGAAACTTGACACAAGCTTTAACATGTTTTTTTTGATTTACAAGCTTTAACATATTAAGATGAGCATATTAGAGTTTACCTCTCTTGAATTTTGTTCTGTCTTTTACTTTTCTGCATTTTGTTTTCTGTTTCTTGCTTCTTCACCACTCACTCTTTCTTTCAGGTCAGGTTTTATATTTTTCAGGAATCCTTACTTTGTGAAATGTTTGGCAATGCCAAAGACTGCAGCTGGAAGGTTATCTTACACAATAACATACACGTTTCAGTGTTACGAATGCGTCGATGGTTGTAATAAGAGCATGAGCGTAATAATAAAGTGGATCTTAGTTATAGAATTTGGAAAATGCACATGTGGGTTCGTTCATCAATGTATACATGTTCAATCTTCTGTATACCATGATATGGTTGACCAAATATGGAATATTTGATCATCAAACTTGGTCAAATAACGGTTTAGAAATCTTCTCCTCTTTTCAGGAAGATCGAACTTGTTTTGTAATTAACATGTCTTTAAATACATTGTAATCTTGATTGTAAAGACTTAGAGAAATACAAAGACTTTCAATGGTTCTGTAGAGTTGAGACCTTTAGCATGTTTGATAGTCCAATTTTGGGTACGTGTAGACAAAGATTTTAGGAATATGAAAATTAAATGGATTAAAAAGAGAGCCGGTTATTACATTTCTACAAAGTCCCTTGTTGTCACAAACTCCCCATCAAAATTTAGTCCCTGATGTAACATTAAGTTAAAGTTCACCGGGAGAGAAATGATTGGTAAGTGTGTTGCAAGGTTGACAGATCATAATATTTGAGAAGACCATGCACATAGTATTGACTACACATAATCAAGAATAGGTAGAATATGACCTCCGATTCTCTGAATATCTTGGGGTTGATATTGGTGGGTAAATTATACAACTCTCTCCATCTTTCTTGCTATAAATAACCTCAAGCGTGGTCGCGTGTTTGTTCGTCAAATGCGCTAACTCGAACTTTCTCACCGCTGCTTCTCATGGCAGCAGTAGTATTGAAACATGTGGTGATGTAATATGGGTAAGTCATGGGGGAGGGAGAGTGTATGTTTAATTAAACAACTCTAAACAAACGTGGTTTGCTAAGAACTCAAACCTTTCAAGATGTATAACGACTAACATCCTCTCCAACGTTTGTGTGACTCCATTATGATACGCATGTGTTGAACAAACTTGGCCCATGTGAAGAGAAGGTTAGTTTTTGAAAGTATAAAAATATCAGAACTGTTCAATATATTAGGTTCCAATAAGAAGACGTACCCGAGAGTTTGGAATTTGTGTTTCCAAGAGAGAGTAATTGTTTATAGAGATATAGAAATCAGTGAGTTTAAAACGTGGGTTGCTTCTTGTGACTTCAAGACCATATATAATGTAGATTTCCCCATGGCCTCCATCGATCAAAGATCTCTCAAAATTTAGAAGGTGGAGAATGTTAATCGACCCCTGCATCATAGTAGTCTACAATCACATTACTATTAAAATAGGAGGAATAGGTGATTGAGAGTCAAACATGAGGAGCAGGAGAATACCTTTTCGTCAATGAGAGAATGAAGTCAACACCCATGAGTTGGCTGACGCCGGATTTTTAGCATTACGGGCAGGCCAATAAAATGGAGCAATCTACCCACTACATGTTGCTCTAAACAGCGAGGTTTGAGCTATGCAAATGAAATGTAAGGAAATAATCATTAAGCTATAAATTCATGAATAGAATAAAATAACAACACTGTTAATCAACATAATATAGAAAAGTAGAACGAAGACGCCCTGTACATCATATAGAAAATTTGTCTATTTCTTTTTCTAAATTAAACGAAGTCATGAGCGCTTAATAATGGAAGTTTTACTCTTAAGAGATGAACACAATATAGGAGACGGGCAATATTAAAAGAGTTAAATCCTCGGCTCACCTGGAAGATCTGTATTGGTATTGGCAAGAGAAACCAACTGCTGATAAGTAATGAACCTGTAAAACTCTTCCGGAAAAATACCGAAAGACTCGTGGACCTGATGAAAAGCAGTGGTTGCTATGAAATGTATGGAGAAAGGGGAATCAGTTAGTTTAAAACGGGTGTTGCTTTTGGTGACTTCAAAATCCGACAGAATATATATTGCCCCATCAGACAGCGACTTTTCGTGTTTTCAAAGATGAGTGACATTGATGGATCCTTGGATGAAACAACTCTGAAAAGAAGAAAGTCAAATTAGAGAAAGAGATTATAATCGAGTAACTGAAAAATGTAGTTGAGATCGATACAACCTTTTGATCTATTAGCAGGAAATCTACTCCCATTAGTTGGCCTCCTTTTTTGACGTTGCGGGCAGTCCAGTGGCGAAGCAATCTTCCAACGATCTGCTGGTGTAGGCGGCCAGCTTTGAGATTTTCGAATGAAACAACAGTGGAATCCATGTTAGTAAAGAAAAAATTTAGAGAGAAAGAAATTGTGAGAGGCATGAAGTTGGAGGAGAAGGCATTATATAGGACTTGACCTTGCACGCATTGAAGAAAAATTAGTGCGGCTTCAATTGAATGACAGAGCATTGAAAGAACTTGAGTAACAGTTGTAGAGGAAAACTATCCGATGGAGATAGAGAAAGGGTTTGAAGGATAAGCGAGTAAAGAAACAATGAAGAAGATGAGGGACGTGTGAGGTGATAGAAGGGAATCAAGATGGGGGGACGGTTGAGGTCGCACATTAATGGCGGCGGAGTCAAGTTACCAGGAAAAGAGTTTTCTTCGATGAGCAGATTGAACAGGTAATAGAGATGGACTCGAAATGGGCTTAGAAATTCAAATTAAAAAATGAAATAAGAATTGCTTACTGGGTTGTCTCCTAAATTGGGCTTCAAGAAAATGGCCTAATTTAATTGAGAGAGGTGATGACGTGGCAGCACCAGGAGTGAGGAAACTACATTTTATATATATATATTAGAATTTAGAAGTAAATACGATCGACCATGCTGAAATCCCTACAACAGTTAGCGTTAACATATTTATCATTTGTATACATTTAACCTTGTTCGATTATAGATTTCAAATTATACCGGTCATAATCAGAATCATTTTTGTGTCCATCATAGACAATAAATTCAAAACTAAACCACAATCTAAATTATAATCTTCTTTTTCATAATATATATTATAATAATCTAATTTGATCATTATGTAGGATAAACCTTTCAGCTTCAATTCTAATTAACCTGCGATTTTGTAAATGATTTACAGCATGACTCTTCATTAATGCAATGCAATAACATCAAAATTTAATTAAACATCAATTACCGTTTCACTCTTCCATTATAAAAAGAAAGTAGCATTATCATATTCCTCTTAAAGGTTTCTATCAGATACAAAAATATGAATCACATCAAACAATTTTTTTTGGCAATCTACATATCTCTAGCCCTAACATGCCAAGATCATGTCCTAGCCGACAGGGCCACGACTAAAGACATCATAGTCCCGAAGATTTCCGAGTGGCAAGTCACGGTTGTTAACGGTTTGACCACTAATGAAACTCTTTTCATCCATTGTAAATCTAAGGAAGACGATCTAGGTGAAATTAGTCTGATCAGGTTTAGAGATCGATTTTCTTGGAACTTCGGAGAAAATGTGCTTCACTCAACTTTGTTTTGGTGCTATATGAGCAAAGATGATGGTCATATGAATGTAAACGTGTTTTGGGATGATGTTATTTTGTTCCATAGATGTGGTTGGAAGAATTGCGTTTGGACCGCAAAGACTGATGGCCTTTATCTTTGGAATTATGCGAGCGGTGAAGATGTATTGTCGGAGAAATGGGAAGATGGATGGTGAAGACATATTTGTGCATTTTTGGTTATTTTCTTATTATATGTACCTTGTTGACTTTGGATGAAATATCTTGCTGAAGTAATAAAAAAAATGTTATAAATTCTCTCCTATTTTGTATATGTTTCAACAATGATAGTTTTTTTTCTTTTAGTTACTTATATCAAGTCAAATAATACAAGATTAATTTTATGAATATAAAATCATAGACTAAACAAATGATGAGAAAAAATCTCATTGAAACATTATAAAAGTTGTTATGCTCTGTTTCTATGAGTACAAATATATTCGGTTTACTAGTAATTGTTAAGTGTTCACACACATGGAATCTTGCTCTTTTGGTTATACTTCAATATATACCAATGTCTAGTAGAAAGAAATAAAAATCATATAACATGTTCAACTACACGAACAAAATGACACATAAAAATCATATAATATGTTCATCTACAGAAATAAATTGAATATATGTTAAAAAGAAAAGAAAAATGTGCTTTCAGAAAAATGTGCTTTTTTTTTTTTTTTTTTTTTTTTTTGGACAAAACAGAAAAATGTGCTTTTGGTTATTTTTTTCTAAATAAATTTGGATTCTCTTTTACATATCTATAATCTATAATTTCTGTAAATAAATAAATAAATATATATATATATATATATATATAATCTCTATAATTTATGATATGTATCTGCATTGGGTTATGGCTTTATTATACATGTATGAAAGTAATTTTAATTATGATATGAAATAGGGTAAGGTGGATTTTATTAGTGCTGAACTGCTGATTATAGGATTTAGATTCAGTATTTTGCTAGTATTAGTTTATTTTCTTTATGATAACTTTTTGTAGATATTATAAATATTTTTAATAAAATATGTGATTTGTGTTAAATTTGGAGGCTAGATATATAATTCTTAATTTATATTTGATTAAAAGTATGTGGTTCCGATAAACTTCATCAATCATTCAATCTATTCAATAGCTTTACGATAATATGTTCAATTAAGTTCTGCATTTGTATATATGAATTACAAATCCGAACGCATTAGCATGACCATTTTTTTTTTTTTGCTTATGAATTGACATTGATAAAATAATATCATTATTGAAAATTTATTTTGGTATTATTTTTTTAATTTAAACATTGTAACACCCATACATGCAATATCTTAAATAGATTATACATGAGATTATGAATAAATACAACCACATAGTTTAACACCAGTTTCTAATTGACGGCATTCTCCACCTAATGGATATCTTAATTCTCTGCAATGCTTATTGCAGTCCGGAAATTGTGAGCATGGGCCTTGCACAGCGAACCATTTCTCAGCCCCATTAGCTTTGAGCATAGACTTCGCGCATACTTCACCTATTGTTTTCGGGAAATTAGTGTAGTATTCACAAAGTAAAAAAGTTATTGGAAGTGTATGCTATATGTTAAACTACATATATGGAGATGGAGATTTAATATACATTAATATATCTAATAGAAACAATTATATGCGGTTTACTAGTTAATTTTAATACATGATTCTTGCTCGTTTGGTACTTAATAATATGTCAATGTCTTGTAAAAAGGAAAAAGAAAATCATATAAATTAAATTATATGTTTTTTTTGGCATACCTGGGGTGAGAAGAACTGCAAGACATAAAAACACAAGGAAGACGCATTTGCAGGATGAAACCATTTTTTTTTTTTTGTTTATTTTAAAAATATTTTCTGATGAAATTAAAAAGTACTCAAATCCTCCACTAATATATGTATTTATAGAGAAAGATGGTGGGTTTATACTTCACATAAATATTTCCTAAATAAAACTGGATTCTCTTTTACTTATAATATCTATAAGATATGTTACTACATTATGTTATCAACTCTTAATATCTAAAAGATATGTTACCACATTTGGGTATTCAACTCTTAAGATTCACTTTTATTCTTATTTTTATATATTTTTAATATAAGACCTTTTTCAAAATATATATTTATCTCAGATTTTAATATACTAAACGAGTTTTGCTGTGATTGCTAGAGTGGCAATGAATTTAATTTAGTCATTTATTTGGAGGATGAAGCCAGTTTGCAGAATTGAAATAAGATCGAGAAGTGACAAGAAAAGACATCTTATTTCATTATACTAGTATGATGAGTTTAAAATATAAGTATACAATTTAAAATTCAAATCTAACAAAAAAAATAAAGTGTGAGCAAGGGATCTGACTAATGGACTAATATGTGTTTCGGATGACTCAATATATTAAGGGGTAGTATTAAACTTTAGGAGATTTGTTGGGATTTTAATATTTTAAAATTTTGAGAGATTTAAGTGTTTTTTTGTTTTGTGCATCCAAAATTAGATTAGAATTAGAAAGCTTATTCGGACACTCCCGAACAGCAAACTTGAAAGATAAATCAACTAAAGCACAAATCAAACATAAAGACAGAAGCTTGAAAAAGCTTGATAGGACACCAAGAGAAGTATTGAAACTAAATATCACAAGAACATCTATGAAAGAAGTAGCAATCAATACATAAACATCGACTGGAAAAGAGTTAGTCACCATAAATTGTGATGTTAAAAGAACTGCCTCACACATGGACAGGTTGACGCCGGAGAAGTATCCGGTGAGCAAAGTTCGCTGGAACAGAGCAGAGGCTAAGCCAACAGAGATGGTTTTTGGCTGGACGCAAACAGGTAAGGTTACATCAGAGAAGTATTTGATGAACCAATTCTGCCGAAAATGGGCAGAAAAATAACCAGCAACAGTGGTTCTAACCTGGAGACAAACAAAACTAGTCTCAACTGTAATCAAAGGGAGGCCGGAGTAGTATCCAGTAAAGTCGGAGAAGTATCCAAAAATTCCACCTTGCAACAAACTGGTTCAAAATAAGGACCAACCTTAAACAAAGAGAAAAAGATAAGCTGCTGGAGAAACGCAAAAGGAGAGGTTGAGAAGAGGATTGATTCATCAACCGAGAGAAAGGGCCAGCCCCAAACAAGATATCCACTTAGATGGATGAACACCTTCAGGGGAGCAACGAGAAGGGGGGGGAGGAGGAGAGAGAACCACTCTCCATCAAACTCACTGGGAAGACGGGAGTCATAGGACGACAACAACCAAGTTGAAGTTAACTCGTCGTCTGGCAGATCTGGCGGATCTGGAGGAGACAATAAACTCACCCGCAGCGCTAAATTGGGTGGCCTTGGACAGGAGGAGCCCATTGAGAGCAGGAAAAGCTAAACCATAGTCATGGAGATGGAGACAAGCTTTGCTGGCGTCGTAGATCTACTGACGGAAGAAAAATCGGAAAAATTAGGCGGCGAGGAGGGCAATGGTAGGACACCGGAGGATGGGAAAGACTATATCTTCGGCAAGCGGCTGCCTTGGGCTTCGTGCCTAGGAGAGGAAACTAGGGCGAACTGTTACTATAATAAGTATTGAGGAAATACATATATACAAAAGGAGAGATTTGAGTGTAATTTTATGAGATTTGGCTATTGAATTTGAGATTTTAGGATTTGGTGAGATTTGAGTTTTGGGATATGGTTAGATTTGATTATTAAATTTTAGGTGATTTGATATATATTTTTTTTTAAAGATGAGAATAATTTGTATGATGTCGTAACTTGTATGATGATGTGTTATGGATAGGCCATGTGAAGAAGCTTGATCTCTTGTTTCAGTTGCCGTCACCTTCTACAAGCCCCTCCAACTGATCCTTCCAAAAGATGATATGTGAAAGCTCATATGTCCATGACTATGTATATAGTTCTTGGTTGTGTCAATTACGCATCTGAATTTTTCTTGACAGAGATCGTAATCTAAGAAAGAGTTTGTGTTTCCCAGCGAATTAGTAACAAAAAATGTTATGAATGAGATTTAGGGTTTACTACACATCAACGAAACTTATTAGGACTTTTTTTGTAGGTATGTATTTGAGAGAGAGAGAGTTGCAGAGATGGAGGTACTTTATATTATAAAATTGCAATAGCTGACGAAACTCTTTTTAAAAAACATCTTTTAAAGTTTCACCTTTAAATGTGTAACACCCGTAACCCGGAAAGAGTGTGTGTGTTAGGTGTCGAGCGATGATATGGAGTGTCGATCAACACTAGCAATGTTTCGAGTTAGTCAGTTTGGTTCGTTCTTCGGTTTTGTACGGTTTAGTGGTTTAAGAGAAATTCTAAATTTTTCTATAAAAGGGAAGAAACCTTGTCGTGTTAGGGGTTTTCTTCCCCAGCTGTTTCTGCCTTAGAGAGAAGAGAGAAGAGGTGTGTTTTGGTCTCTTTGGGAGAAAGAGAGAAGGATAGTGGTTTGGGGGAAAGGACAAGAGTGGAGAAGAGAAGGAGCAGCATGGTCTGCATCGTTATCTATTGTATCTTTATTTATGTTATTTTATGGTTCAATCTTTTTTACATTATTATCATGGTAATACATACTTTTTTGCGGAAGTAATTAGTACTATATCTTAATTTTATGGGTAAAAAAATAGCACACATATTCTTATTTAGGTAAATTATTTATTTTACTATTTAAATCAGTCAAATGTTATCTTATGGACACTTCAATTTTGGTCAAAAATAGCACAATAGGTAATTTGCAAATTAACATATCATTACATATATTACTTCAAATATTTGTTACGTCGCGTGACTGAATACAAGGAATGTATCGGTCGACGCAGTTAGGCATTTGACGGAGTCAGGAGAAATTGCATTGGTCGATGCAATGAGTATATCAGTCGATGCATCTAGGGATTCGGAGGATTGTATTGGTCAACACAAGGAGTGCGTCGGTCAATGCAAGGATGTTGCATCGGTCAACGCAAGTGCGTAGAGTCGACGCGTGTGTTCAGAGTTGTCTGGTTTGCTTGTTTTCTTTGTGTATTGATTATGCTTGTCTTTTCGCTTGTGTGTATAAGCCAATAGATGGGAAGATCGCCATACAAAGTATTTATGATAATACTCACGCATCTCATTTGTGTTTGTGGTGCAGGTAAAGCCAAAGTTTGATCGTAGAATCAAGGCAATGGAGAGGAGGATGTTCTAGTGGCTTGTTGATATGCTGTCTGGCTTCTGTTAGGTTGCTAGAGTCGAGTCGTTAGAATGTTGCTAGATTGATGGTTTAATGTTTGATGACTTGTTGGTTGGTTATTTACTGTTTATGTTGAATTGATTATTGGTTATTGTATTAATGGTATCATTTTATGTCATCCGTTGTTGTTTGACTGGGGTTAGATTGTTAGTTATTATTGGATCACTAGTTATTTATTATATTAAAAATAAATAAAAAATGGGTCGAATCATTTCATTTATAGTAGGATAAAACATGTTTATGATTTTTTTTTTCTAGTTCAATCCAAAAACAGTTATTTGCATATGTAATATTAAAAAATTGCATGGATTTTAAAAGGTCGACTGAATTTTTAAATGATATTTTTTTTTTGGTTTGATTTATTGCATTTTATTTTATATAGAATCTTCTTAATTGATCGAATAATCTAGTTAATTTAGATTGATTCAACCATTTCTTCAATACATTGTTGATTGTACCATATAATTAAACAATTTTTATTTTGGTGTTTTAGCGACCAAACTATAAACATCATTTGATTTTTGATTTTTGATGTGTTTCTTCCGAACCTACATTTTATAGATGGTAATTGTAATTGAATGCATCCTAATGTGTGTAGGTGGACTGCAAAAGAACTAAGAGTATATGTCCGCCACACCAAATTTGTAAGAGATTTCATGTATGGATGAAAATCTCCAACAAAACAAAGATAAAGTACTCCGGTCAATGGACTTCCAAGTGAATCAGAATTTGATTCATACAACTAATAAAATTCTGAAAACTATTTCAAGCATTATCTGAAATCTTGGTATCGTTTTATAATGTTAAGAGAATAATAATAAAAATATTTAAAAACAAGTTTAACTTTAATTTGGCTTTAATTAAGATATTATATAATTTAATATTTCTGTCAATAAATTTATTATCAAATCAACAGTCTATAAGATTTGTAGTCTTTGAAAACGTATTATTAAATGTCAAAGGTCAAAGGTCAAAGCATTAAATAAGAGAGGAGATAACAATTTAAAAGTTTGTAAAATCAAAGGAAAGAAGAACAAGAAGATATCTTAGCAAATGTATGAGCAAAAATATTTGTTTGTATTTTCTGCGTGCAGATATATTATATATATGACCTTGTAACACACTTATACCCATGACAAAAGTTTATTACACTTTAGAAAGGTTTTACAAAAATGAAAAAATGTTTGCTAATTTTTTTTCTTATCCTCCTTTCTTTTGATTCTGTAAACTCTTATTTGATGCCACCTCTTTTCAGAAAATTCAATGTTGAAATAGTAAATCAACTTAAGTTTCACAAGAAAATGAAGGTTCATTGCAAAAGTAAAAGCCACGATTTTCCGATCACCTATCTTAATATTGGCGAAAGTTTTCAGTTTAAATTTACTATCCTTTCAAAAACTAAGTACTGGTGTAATTTATGGCAGGTAAGAAATTCATTTTGAGTTTTGTTGATTGAAGAATTTGATCCAACAAAACCTATTTTGATTTTTGTGTTCAACTCAAAAAGGTTTATAATGCAATACTAAACTTTTTAACGGACTTTTACACGTTGACTGGAATTCTTGTTTTATTCATTGCATTAGATGTTATATAATATGTTTGGTTTATATAAAACTTTGTTACTTTATTCTGATTCATCTTAATTCAGTTTCTCACCCATACATTGATAGATTACTTTTTAATTTTGTATGCTTAGGGACCAAATTACAAACACTATGTGGTTTTTGATGCGTTTCGTCCGGACAAAGATTTTATTGATGGTACATGCACTGGAATGCACCCTAATGTTTGTAGATGGACCGCAAAAGAAGAAGGAGTTTATGTCCGTAATAAAAAATTTGAAGGAGAATATTTCATGTATAGTTGGGATGCTCCAACAAATATAGGAGAAATAACTCCAGTTAGTTCATTTGCGGTTGAATCTAAATTTGATTCATAGATCTATAAAATTCTAAAAGCTTATTTAATTGTGGTATTCTAATTTTGTTTGATTATAATGTCAGTTTGGTTTGATTATAATTGTGGTATGTGTGTCAGTTTGATTCTAAAAGTTTATTTTGAGCATATCAAGAATTAATAAAAAAAAAATATTTGTTGGGTTAGCTTGCACTTAATTGGGATCTAGTGAATATCAACTTTCCAAACGACGATGTTCTTCAGGTACGTATAAGCGATCAGACTTGATTGAAATCTGGACATCCCTAAGTGAAAACGTCAATATAGTCTGTTTTTTTTTTTTTTTTGGACAAACAATATAGTCTGGTTATGTTGACAAAACTGATTTAAATTAATAGACACAAAACCAAATGATGAGGACAAGGCTAGTGAACAAGGAACATGATTGATGGACTATATTATATGTTCCGGACGACTCAATACACTGAGAGGAAAAAGTGAATAACACAACATAATTTGAACCATTTTTTGAAAGAACAATAGATACTTCTTTCGATTGTCTTGATTTCAATTGTTTATGGACTATTCAAGACAATGGTTAGCTACTTTATAACCCACCTCACCATATGGGGTTTTTATTTATCTATACACGAGATTCACTATGATCATTGTTGGAGTCGAAAGATCCTCTTAATGTTTATTTGAGTATAACCCACATTAAAGAAAATCAAACCATATAGCTAGACTGATCATGATATTAACGAAGATTTATATCTTTATTTAGGTTACTTTTTGAACTAATATCTTCGGAGGTTGGAGGTTGAGGTAGATTTCCAGTTGTTGGAGGGTTTCTTAACGACATAGATAAGTGGGTCTCATCCCATGTCTTTCCTGTTACGTTTGTGCCATGTTTTTTTTTAGGGACTGAATAGTCCAGATTTCACATATGTATAGAGAGAAGAATAATATTAAGAATGGGCTAGCCAACTATGTTTTTACGTTACCTTTGAGTTTTCAGCTGTTGGAGTCGGGTCCAGATGTTCTGGCTTTGATTACTGATGAAGAAGTTCGGGGGATTGCATCCCACGACATATTCGTTTGTAACTTTACTTATTTTTCTTAACTAAATAGCAAGGAGACAAAAATCTCCTTTTCCTCTACCAAAAAACAAATAGTAATTAGTACCTTTTTGGCATAAGTAATTAATTAGTAGTATAAATCATAAATTCATAGATCAATTGGTCAACATAACTCATTTGTCATCACAATTCACAAATAAAGCACACATATATTCTTATTTTAGGTAAATTATTTAAATCAGTCAAATGTTATCATATACACACTCTGATTTTGGTCAAATTGGTTTAATCATTGTACAGTATAACCTCTATAAATTAATAATGTTGGGACCAAGACATTTTATTAATTTATAGTGATATTAATTTATCTATAAATTAATAATAATTATTTTATAGTGTAAATTATTAATTATTAATTAATAGATATAGTTTTAATTGTTAAATTTTAAAAAATTATGAATTGAGACAATTTTATCAAAATAAGATTAAACTTTCGGATATTATAAATTTTATGGTTTAGGAATTGAACTTGTAATATTTAGAAAACATTATTGGCAATAAATTACAAATACTATAGACAAATTGACTTATACACATGACATACATAAATTCATAAATAAATTCAAAGTTATGAATAATAATTAATATCAATTCTCCTATTTTAATAATCTATCAAATTATCAAATTATAAATGATGCATATCTAAAAATTGAAAGCTTTCAAATTTAACTATTTTTATGATATGTTATAAAATATTTTAGAGATATCATTATAGTTTGAAAATACAACATCACAATTGTTCTACAGAAATGAGCTTTAGGAGAAACATATTATTATATCAGTATATATATATATATATATATATATATATATATATGTAAATTTACATGATTATTAATTTATGATATTATTGGGACCATATTTGACATTGGGATTTCAAAAAAAATTATTATCTTATTATCTTATCGAATTTTGTTAATTTTTACACTGGCCCGACTTGGGACCAGCAAAATTTATTAATTTATAGTGTTTATTAATTTATAGAGTATTAATTTATAGAGGTTTTACTGTATTTGAAAGTATTTTGTAGTTATACAGGCAAGATAACACATGCATAATTACTAATTACGATATCATTAGATATATTACTTCACATATATAGTCTAACTAGATTAGTACCCGCGGTACACCACGAGACAAAATTATTAATAACTAAGTATGTAAATTATAAGTTGTATTTATTGGTTAAATATGTTCTAATTATATAATAATTGTTAAATAAACCACGTAATACCGCAATATAATTTATTTTTGACATAATATTTATTTAATCAATTTAATTAGATATGTCTATCCTCTAATACCGACAATGTTAACAAAATAATAAAATAATATTTTACCCTGTAACACTGAATTAATGATATTTTTTAATCTATATAAATATCGATAAAACTCGTCCCGCTATATAACTCTGTCCCGAGATATTTTAACTCACATTATATCATCTTAATTTTTAATATTTACTGTATATCTACGTTATAATATTGATCATATTTAACTTTTTAAAACTTTTAAATATTTTTCATATCTAACCTTTTAAAAATCTTTAAAATAAAGAACCGGAATAAACTAAAGAATTTTTTTTTTTAAATTTGAATGTCTGATAAATCAAGCTTTCTACTCATTTGTATTCGGAATCATTTTGGTCTCTTTTATAGTATGATTATGAACCATTTCACAATTTTTAGACGATGTGGGATATTATACTCCTATTTTTTATTCATCTATTGAGTAATATATGTCCGTTTTCTAAATTTTGTATTACATCATATGAGGAAAAAATCACAATTCTTATTAACTAAAGGTATTATAGAATAATTCAAAATAATTTAAATATAAATTCAAATAAAAATGAAAGAGAATCATATATATATGTTTATATGAGGTAGAAATATTTCTTTATTTTTAAAAATCTTACCTATAATTAATTTTGAAGTTTTGATAACTAATATTATAGTCAATGCATTAAATGTAAAAACTTTCCAAAATGTATTTTTGAGCAAAAACTGCTGCAAAAATACTAGTATAGATTTCGTTTTACTGTTTTAGGAATTTGATTATTGAATTCAAATTGTATCATAAAACAAAGTCAACTCAATAAATATATAAGCAAATATGTTTGTTTGTATTTTTCGTGTATATATATATATAAGTGGCTGTATCATATTTTTATATTATATTTGTCACAAAAGTTAATTACAAATATTTAAGAATGAGAAAATATTTGCTATTTTTGGTTCTTGTCTTCATTTCTGTTGATTCTATAAATTCTACAAGATCTATTCTCTTCAGAAAATTTAATGTCGAAATTGTAAACCAGCTTCAGTTTCACAAAAAATTGAAAGTTCACTGCAGGTGTAAAAATTATTATTTTCCAATTACCTATCTTAACATAGGCGAAAGTTTTAAATTTAAATTTATAATTTATCCAAAAACTCTGTATTGGTGTAATTTATGGCAGGTAAAACATACTTTTAAAGTTTTTATATATTTCTTAACATATGTTTAGGTACCTTAATTATAGATGAGCATTTTGTTTTGGTTGTGTTATTGACCAATTTGAATATTTTAAGGACTAAAACCTGTTTTAGAACATTTTAGTTCAATCCAAAAAAGTTCAAAACTTTTTTGGTTGAATATTATTCTCATATGTAATATTAGATTTTTTTTATGAATTTTAATAAGTTGACCAGATTTTTTATTTTGGTGTACTTTTTTGCATTTTGTTTTTTATATAATCTGCTTAATTGATTGAAAATTTTGGTTAATTCAACTATCAACCCAATATATTGTTGACTTAAAACTAAAAAAAATATTTATTGTTGTGTTTCAGGGACCAAACTATAAACATCATGTGGTTTTTGATGCATTCCGGGCGAACTGTTATTTTATAGATCATACATGTAGTGGAATAGATCCCAATGTGTGTAGGTGGACTGCAAAAGAACAAGGAGTATATGTGCATGACACGCTAGGAGAATTTTTTATGTATGGATGGAAACCAAAAAATCAAAGAGAAATAACTCCAGTCAATGCACCTACAACAGAATTTGATCCATACATTTAATACATATCTTAAAACTAATTAAATTATGTGTAATTTTGGTATCATTGTATCATGTTAAAGAGAATAATAATAAGGAGTTACGAGCTCAACTTCAATTTGGGATAGATATGATATTGATTTAATGTTTTTGTTTATAAATATATATTCTAATTAATACTGTACAATATAAGACTCATTGTCTTAAAAAGTATGATTAAATGTTAGAAAAAGGAAATCAAAACATTGAATACGGAGAAGAGAAAATAATCTAAAGTTTGTAAAATCAAAAAGAAAGAAGAATAAGTGGGGGTTATTGGTTTAAGATTTGAATAGAGTTTTAAAGATTTTAAATGTTATGTAAAATCTGTTGTTATTAGATCAAGATTTTGTTAAACTATATTAAAGTTTAGTGTTATTAGTTTGTGATTTATAAAAAGTTATTTAAAATCTTAATAAATCTGGGTTATTGGATTCAGACTTTTATAAAGTCATTAAAAGTTTTGTGTTATTCAATTAAAACAAAAGAATCTAGGATTGTTAATGAGTTCAATTATTATGTTATTGGTTCATGATTTTAGACACTTTCTTTACAAAATAAAGTCATGGAAAGTATCAAAAAAAATATAGGGATTGTTTGGAGGACTTTACAAGATTTTAGAAAACTAATCAACAAAACTCTCTAGCAATCTTTAACAATCTTTCAATTATTCATTTTTTATGATTTTGTTGAACTCTTCAAAAATCTTCATAAATCTCGAACCAATACCAAGAAAAAATATGAACAAAAATATTTGTTTGTATTTTGTGTGTGTATATTATATGTAAGACATTGTAACAAATATGTTCCCATGAGAAAGTTTATTACATTTTAGAAAGGATTTACAAAAAGGAGAGAATATTTGCTAATATTTTTAATATATTAAGAAATTCATTTTAAGTTTTATTATTGAGTAATTTGATCAAAAAATATTTTGATATTTTGGTTTAACCAAAAATAAAATTATACTAAACTTTTTAATGGAGTTTTAAAAGTTGACTGGAATTTTGGTTTCATTTATTGTATTTTATGTTATATAATGTGCTTGGTTTGTATAAAAATTTGTTAATTTAATAACATTCAATTTAATTTAGTTTCTCACCCTAATATATTTGATTGTAATATAAATTTGATCAATTACTTTAATTTTATTTTTGTGTGTTTATGAACCAAATTACAAACTATGTGGTTTTCGATGCATTTCGTCTGATGGTACATACACTCGAATAGATTTTAATGTGTATAGATTTGGGAAAAAAAAGAGAGTTTATTTCCGTAATAATTTTTTTCAGAGAAAATATTTTATGCAAACTCTAAAACCATTCAATCTTATGAAGTTCTAAATAAAGCTTTGTAGTTTGTATCAGTTATAAAATCATCTGCTGGATTCAGTTACGAGCCCAACTTCTATGTGGGCTTATTACTTATATTTCGACCCAATTAAAAAAAAAACATTTCTTCTTCCCAAAGCCAAAATATCTCAGTACAAAGAGAGAAGAAGAAAACCTCTAAGAAACTCAGAAATCGAGAGAAGAGAGAATCATGGGGCAAGGACCATCCGGAGGATTGAATCGTCAAGGAGATCGGAAACCTGATGGTGGTGGAGATAAGAAAGAGAAGAAGTTTGAGCCGGCGGCACCACCGGCTCGTGTCGGGAGGAAACAAAGGAAGCAGAAAGGTCCTGAGGCGGCGGCGAGACTCCCGACGGTGACTCCGTCTACTAAGTGTAAGCTCCGGTTACTGAAATTAGAGCGGATCAAGGATTATTTGTTGATGGAGGAAGAGTTTGTAGCGAATCAAGAGAGGTTGAAGCCTCAGGAAGAGAAAGCTGAGGAAGACAGATCTAAGGTTGATGATCTTCGTGGTACACCTATGAGTGTTGGGAATTTGGAAGAGCTGATTGATGAGAATCACGCAATTGTTTCTTCTTCTGTTGGACCTGAGTACTACGTTGGGATTTTGTCGTTCGTTGATAAAGATCAGCTTGAGCCTGGGTGTTCGATTCTGATGCATAATAAGGTATGTTGTTGTTGAATTAGGGTTTAGGATCCTATTTTGTTATTTGATGGTTTTGGGAACTTAGGGTTCTAGTACTGATTTGGTTTTTGTGTGTTAGGTTCTCTCTGTTGTTGGGATTCTACAAGATGAAGTGGATCCAATGGTGTCTGTTATGAAAGTTGAGAAGGCTCCTTTGGAGTCATATGCTGATATTGGAGGTTTAGAAGCTCAGATTCAGGAGATTAAGGAAGCTGTTGAGCTTCCTCTGACTCATCCTGAGTTGTATGAAGATATTGGTATTAAGCCACCAAAGGGTGTGATTTTGTATGGTGAGCCAGGCACTGGGAAGACTTTGCTTGCTAAGGTTCGTCTTTCTACTTATGATCCCATGAGTATTAGTATACGTTAGAATAAAAGCCAGAAGATAATAGGAGTATCTTTTGAATCACTTGTTTCTATTAATGTCTTAGTTTCTCGTTTCTCTCTGTGACAAGCATGAGAAATTGTTGCAGTTTGGTGGCTAAGTGTATGTTTCATGCATGTTCTTACCCTAGTTTAGAACATTGTGGAAGTGAGCTCTTGTGACCTTGTTTTCTTTCAGGCGGTGGCTAATTCTACATCAGCTACTTTCTTGAGAGTTGTTGGTAGTGAGCTGATTCAGAAGTATTTAGGAGATGGTCCTAAGCTTGTGAGGGAGCTTTTCAGAGTTGCCGATGACCTATCACCATCAATCGTCTTCATAGATGAGATTGATGCTGTTGGTACCAAGCGGTAAGTCAAACTATCACACAAACATGATCCATAACCAATTGAATAGCAGAGAGACTTCAGAATGGTATCTGATTAAACCATGTTTTGAAATAAAACAGGTATGACGCTCACTCAGGAGGTGAACGTGAGATCCAAAGAACTATGTTGGAACTTCTGAACCAGCTTGATGGTTTTGATTCAAGAGGAGATGTTAAGGTCATCCTTGCAACAAACAGAATCGAGAGTCTTGACCCGGCACTGCTTCGACCTGGAAGAATTGATAGGAAAATCGAGTTCCCTCTTCCAGATATCAAAACAAGAAGACGTATCTTCCAGGTAACTAATTCTGCTCGTATAACATATCAATGGCTTGTTCAAAAGTTCATTTTTAATCGAATTTGTTGTGTTTTTTTTTTTTTAAATAGATACACACTTCGAAGATGACTCTCTCTGACGACGTAAACCTGGAAGAGTTTGTGATGACAAAAGACGAGTTCTCAGGAGCTGATATAAAGGCTATATGCACTGAGGCTGGTCTACTTGCCCTCAGGGAACGTCGTATGAAGGTAAAGACTCTGAACCATTCAGTTCAACCCATACACACTCCACTTACGATATCAGTAGCCGCTGACTCTAATGTTTGGGTTTTTTGTTTTGGGTCCATATTCAGGTGACGCATCCAGATTTCAAGAAAGCTAAGGAGAAGGTTATGTTCAAGAAGAAAGAAGGCGTCCCTGAAGGCCTCTACATGTAAAATCATAATCATATCGTCTTCTTGACTTCCTCCTCTACACTTTGTTTTATACATTTGCTTCTGAGTAGGATCTTTCTGGTGTTATAAGTTGATCATGCTTTCTAATCTCCTTCAATATAACAATTCCTCATTTCCAATTAGGATGTCTACTTTGATCTAAACTAAAACTCATTATTAAAACCGAATGTTACAGAACGTGATAATTAAGCACTAGGAAAAGAAATCGGCAAAGTCAATATCACAGCTCATACACTAGTTAATACGTTATAGTAAAGAAAGAAAATACCAAGTTGGTTTTATCTTTTAGCGACCATGCGAGACAAATGGTTCCGTAAACGTCAACGTAGCCACCGAACAAGGCTCTGCAAGGGACTCAGCTGCTTCACTGAAGCCTTCAATGGCTCGAATGTTTTCTTGAGCTTTCATTATTTCAAGAAAGTTGTTGGGTAGCTGAGCCACACCGTCCAAGAGCTGGATGACAGTCAACATGCTTGGTCTAATTGCGGCAACAGGATGCGAACAGAGCAAGCCGAGTTTCAGAACCAGTGTGACTTGGTCCTCAATGTACTTACCATCATGCTTAACCCTCTCATCAACCACTTGCAGTATGTCATCATCTTCCCAACATTCTAGCACCCAATCAGTAAGAACCATCTCGCTTGGGGAAGATGCTCGTTGCAAAACCGGTCTTCTCCCGCAAGTAATCTCTAACATAAATACTCCAAACGCAAAGACATCAGAGCTTGTGCTTGCCTTCCCTGTTTTTGAGAGCTCAGGTGAGATGTAACCAAACGTACCAGCAACGTTAGAGGTTTGAGGATCATTCCCGTGTTCACAGAGCTTTGCGAGACCAAAATCTCCAAGCTTTCCACTCATAGAATCATCAAGAAGGATGTTTGCTGGCTTAATGTCCCTGTGAATGATGACTTGAACCCACTGGTGGTGTAAGTAGCAGAGACCAGAAGCTACATCTTTGATGATCTTGAATCTTTGTGACCAATCAAGACTCTGTTCTGGTTGATGGTAAAGAAACTTATCAAGACTGCCTTTTGGCATACAATCATAGACCAAATAGAGTTCTCCTTTACGCCTACAGTAGCCAAGAAGGCGAACTAAGTTACGATGTCTAAGACGCCCAATGGTTGCAATCTCTGCCACAAACTCTCTCATTCCTTGTCTTGAATCATGAGAAACTTTCTTAACCGCGATATCTATGTTAGACGTCAATAACGTACCTTTGTAGACTTTTCCAAACCCTCCTTTACCAAGAAGCTCGCTGTTCTTGAAACCCTTTGTAGCAATGTAAAGATCTCTGTAAGCAAACCTATGTGGACCAAACTGAACCTCCCAGTCTTCAAGAACTTCAATCAACTTCTTCCTTTTCAAGAAAAGCATATAACTTATGGTCAAGAAGACGAGAACGGCGAGGCCGGTTAAACTCAAACTGATAGCCAAGATCTTTTTCATACTTGTACTCCGAGAGTCTCTAGGAAGTTTAGGAAGACGAGAAATATCAATGTTTGAAGCTGTCCCATTGAGCTTGAAGGTCCAACCAAGAATATAGTGAGATGAACGAAGACGACCTGTGGATGATGTGAAGCCAACATACATAGAGTCAAGAAGATAAGGCGATAAATCTTTGGTTAGAAAAAGCAATGGAGTCTTTGGCTTAGGGAGATGAACAGGATGAATTGTGACATTAAGCTGTTTCCTTGAGGCATCATATTCAATCCAAGCTTGTATAGGTTTTTGATTTATGAGACGGATGTTTTTGAATCTACCATCATCATCTTCGTAATACCCTGCGGTAGAAGCTTTCTCTGATCTTAAACCATTGATGTCAATACCAACATGGTTATCATCTATGTCACCAAACTCTTCATTTTGAAATGTATCAAACTCAACAGCTACAATATGATTTGAAGGATCTCCATTGTTTGTAAGATTAAACAGACCTAGATGTTGTGCTGATGAGCTATGAGGCAAGCCTTTAGTGGGAGAGATGACAAAAGCAAGTCCATGACCATCAAGTTGATTGGCCTGCGAGACTATAGCGAAAACAAACGTAGTGGAGAAAGAAGAAACGGTACCGTTTGTTGAGTTCTTGAATCGTATTGGAGAGTTGTAGAAAACGTGACCATATGAGAATCCAGTCGAGTTTGTGAGCTTCATCAAACCATTGGAGTTAATAATAGCAATTCCTGAGCTGTCATACAAGTAACCATTGAAACCAAACTCTCCTTCTTCACTTTGAGAAACTACTTTGTTAGAGAAGCATTGCATCAGCACAAGAAGCACTAGTACATACATAATATTCATCGTTTTGCAATTTTTTTTTGTTCCTTCTTTGACCTAAAAAATAACTAAATAGGCTCTGTATGTACGACTCTTCACATAGTAAACAACTTGGAAGGGTCCATAAGCAAAAGTCTTGGTGATAAAATATTGAATAAGTCTTCTTCAACGCCCTCTTAATTGATTTTTCAAGAAATGAAGCAGCATGAAAACGATAGCTCAAATATATAGCCTCTTAATGGGCCTTAGTGTGATGAAGACCGTAAGCCCATATTGGATAAATCGACTCAGCTGGAGTTCGATGGTAAGGAGAGAGAGAGAAAAAGACAATCATCTGGTAATGTAATCTTCGAAGGACTCTTATCTCTATCCACCAAACAAGAGAGAGGGAAAACGAAATAAAACACATAGGAGAGACAATATGAGATAAGGATTTGAAGCCTCTCACCACTCTCCTCGTTTCGCTTATTTGTCGAACACCAAAAAAAATTTTCTCGCTTTACCTTTTTTTCTTTATCTGGGAGTGTTTTCTCAGAGCAACGGCGAGCTTTAGCTTTAAAGGTAGCTCCTTTTCTTAGTTTTGTAACTCTTCGTTTGTTTTAGGTGATAAGGTAGTTTGAAATTTACAATCTTTCTTTAACTTCAGCTATGGAGATGGGAAATTTGAGTTTTTTTTCCAATTCGAATTGAGAAAAGAGTTACCTTTTTATGTTTCAATTGTGTGTTGTTGTCTGAGGAAAGCTTGCAAATTTTGACAGTGTGTAATGGGTTTTTATATGTGTAGGTGATAGTTATTAAGCCATGGCTACGATTACGCCTTCTTCTATCAGCAATGCTTGGCTCATTCCGGGAGCTGCTTTTAGTGTAAAGAAGAATGATTGTTCCATCAAATGTAGTTTTTCGGGTAAAGCTGGGAAACAGATTCTATCATCAACGCAGAGACTAGTTTTGCCTCTTTCGACTTCGCTTAGATTGTTTCCTACTCATGGAAGGCATTTTGTGTTGCATCCTCATCGTAGAGCCACAGGAACTGATGTTGTTGCTGCTGTAGAGGAACAAGATTCTACTACTCCTGTTGTTGCTGCGGATGAGAAACAAACCGTGGCTAGTGAGAAGTCAGATGCTCCTGCTACGACATCTCAGCCAAGGGGAGGTGCTAGACCTGGGAGGAAGAGTGAAATGCCTGCTGTTAAGAACGAGGAGCTTGTTCCTGGAGCTACTTTCACTGGGAAAGTACGAGCGATTCAGCCCTTTGGTGCTTTTGTTGATTTTGGTGCTTTCACTGATGGATTAGTCCATGTGTCTCAGTTGAGTGACACCTTTGTTAAGGATGTTGCGAGTGTTGTCACTATTGGGCAAGAGGTGAAAGTTAGGCTAGTGGAAGCTGACATTGAGACAAAACGTATTTCTCTTACTATGCGTGAGAATGACGATCCTCCTAAACGTCAGTCCGGTGGTGGTGATAAGCCGAGGTCAGGAGGGAAAAGGGATGGTTCAAAAGGAGGACCGAGGAAAGGAGATGGCTTTAACTCAAAGTTTGCGAAAGGACAGATGTTGGATGGAGTGGTGAAGAATTTAACGAGGTCAGGAGCGTTTATAACTATAGGAGAAGGTGAAGAAGGGTTTTTACCAACAGCTGAGGAAGCTGATGATGGAATTGGAAGCATGATGATGGGTGGCTCTTCGTTGGAAGCTGGACAAGAGGTTAAGGTTCGTGTGTTACGGATAGCAAGGGGACGTGTTACTCTAACGATGAAAGAGGAAAACGATGGGAAGTTTGACGAAACAACCACTCAAGGGGTTGTGCATACAGCCACAAATCCATTTATGCTTGCTTTCCGTAAGAACGAAGAGATTGCTGCGTTTCTTGACAAGAGGGAGGAAGAGGCAGAGAAGCAACCTGCTGAGAAACCAGTAGAGCCTGAAGCTGAAGCCTCTGTCACCACATGTGTAGTCGAGGAATCGCCATCTGTCTCAGCTGAGGTAACAAGTGAAGAGGTTCCCTCATCAGAAACTCCCAAGGTAGAAGAAGAAGAAGTGATAGCGACCAAAGCTGAAGATGAGTTGCCAGAAAAAGAAGAGCAAACCGAAACGCTTACTGCAGCAGCTGTAGCTGAGGAGGTGGTTCCTCCAATTCCAGAAACCAAAAGTAGGTTGAATTGCCTTCTATTATATTGAATCAGTTCATTGATTTATTAGCATTGACCCTTTTCCTCTAATGGTGACCAGGTGAAGAGGAAATTCTTGAGAACTCTATTTCTCCAAATTCAGCCACTGATGAAGTTTCATCTTCAGAAACTGTACAAAGTGAAGAGGTTGAGAAGGAGGAAGTGGTGGCTGAAGTACCTGTTGCTGAAGCACCTGTTGCCTCTTTTTTCCCAGAAGCTTCTTCCGAGGAAAGTGCTGAAGCTCCTGTTGCCTCTTTTTTCCCAGAAGCTTCTTCCGAGGAAAGTGGCACCGCCGCTACTGCAGATGAAAGCATCAAAGGTCTGTCCTCTGTCCATCTTTTTTACCTGTTTTACTTCCTGACTCTTGACCAAATCGTTTATGTGAGTTTTCATCTCCTAACACAAAATGAAACAGGCATTTCACCAGCTCTAGTGAAGCAGCTCAGAGAAGAAACAGGGGCAGGAATGATGGACTGCAAGAATGCTCTCTCGGAGACTGAGGGCGATATGGTGAAAGCTCTGGAGTACCTCCGCAAGAAGGGACTAGCAAGCGCAGACAAGAAAGCAAGCAGAGCCACTGCCGAGGGAAGGATCGGTGCTTATATCCACGACAGCAGAATTGGTGTCCTCTTGGAGGTTAATTGTGAAACTGATTTTGTCTCACGCGGCGACATCTTCAAGGAACTTGTTGATGATCTGGCGATGCAGGTAAATCCAAGATTCTAGCTCAAACATTTTCTTCACTTTGCTATAACTGAGGACATTACTCGACCTGACATGTTAGGTGGCTGCGTGCCCTCAAGTAGAGTACCTTGTAACCGAAGATGTTTCCGAAGATATTGTGAAGAAGGAAAAAGAGATTGAGATGCAAAAGGAAGATCTTTTGTCGAAACCAGAGCAGATAAGAGAGAAGATAGTTGACGGTCGGATAAAGAAGAGGCTAGATGCACTTGCATTGCTTGAGCAACCATACATTAAAGACGATAAGGTGATTGTAAAGGATCTTGTAAAGATGAGGATTGCAACCATCGGAGAAAACATCAAGGTGAAGAGATTCGTGAGGTACACTCTCGGAGAAGGCCTTGAGAAGAAAAGCCAGGACTTTGCTGCTGAGGTTGCTGCCCAAACTGCAGCTAAACCGAAAGCTAAGGAAGAGAAAGAACAGCCAAAAGCTGAAGAGGTCAAGGAAGCAAGGTGAGATGTGTTTTTAATAATTGTTATTCATGACATAAGTTCTTAAAAGTTTTTGGCTATAAGAAGATTTAAACTTTTTGCACACTACGGCACTGCAGTCCAGCAGCTACAGTGGTTTCAGCTGCTCTTGTGAAGCAACTGCGTGAAGAGACAGGAGCCGGAATGATGGACTGCAAGAAGGCATTGGCGGAGACAGGAGGAGATCTTGAGAAAGCACAAGAATTCCTTAGAAAGAAGGGTCTCTCATCAGCGGATAAAAAATCAAGCCGGCTTGCAGCTGAAGGGAGAATCGGCTCATACATCCACGACTCTCGGATTGGAGTTCTGATAGAAGTGAACTGTGAGACAGATTTTGTCGGAAGAAGCGAAAAATTCAAGGAGTTGGTTGATGATCTTGCAATGCAAGCAGTGGCTAATCCACAGGTAAGAGAATGACTCAGCTGAAACAATGACTCCTTAAACAATGGTTGGTGGTCTCTGACCTGAAATGTGAATCCGCAGGTGCAATATGTTTCGATAGAGGACATTCCAGAAGAGATAAAGCAGAAAGAAAAGGCGATTGAGATGCAAAGAGAGGATCTTTTGTCAAAACCAGAGAACATAAGGGAGAAGATTGTTGAAGGTAGGATCTCAAAGAGGCTTGGAGAAATGGCATTGCTTGAACAGCCTTTCATTAAAGACGACAGTGTTCTGGTTAAGGATCTGGTGAAGCAAACAGTGGCTACCCTTGGAGAAAACATCAAAGTCAGAAGGTTTGTGAAGTTTACTCTTGGAGAAGATAACTGATGAGACAAATTAAAAGTTTTCAAATAAGGAAGCTCTGTTTTGTGTCATGTGAGTTATAAAAGCAAAAGTCTTCCTTTTTTATTTTGTAGACAAAATCTTCAGTATATTCACTTTTGGTTAGTTTTTTAATCAAACAAAACCTGTAATTTTTTGTTCATGAAAAGATGAGATTTTGCATTATATAGATTAAATTTTTATTTAAATATTTGTTTATACTTTTATATATCAAATTAAAACTTGATTAATGAGCCAAAAACCAAATCAGTAACATAAAATCAACAATAGTTTTGCCTAAACTGTTTTGTAAATTTTTTTTTTTTCCTTGCATAAAAATGCTAAAAAGTGACAAAATTTTTGTTTAAAGTAATATCTTCAACTTTAATACTGAAAAAATAAATAAACTTTAATTAATTTTTCTGGTTATATTTTAATTAATCTACCATATTGCAAAGTTCTCATCTAGAGTAAAGAAAAGGTCGGTCGGCCCACTTTGAGCCCAATAGAAAGTTAGGGATAGATCGATCGCATTCCGAGGTTGTAAATTGCTTCAAGGAAAAAAAAAAACAAAAACCTGTGTCTTCTTCTTCTTCTTATTCTTCTCGCAGCGTCTCTCCTTTGCACAGAGGTTCGTGAACATTCCAACCTCTCAATGCAAAGCTCTCTCTGGAAATACCCTTTTGTGTTATTTACCGCTTTTTAAAGATCCTGTTTAATGTTTCCCGTACTATAGGTTTCATTGGTTTTGATAAGTCATCTTTCGCAATTTCGAAACTTGAATCGTTTGAATTCTGATTTCTCTGTTGATTCATGATTTTAAATTCATCAGCCATGAAATTGGGTTTGAATTGTCTTGTGTATTGAGATCGACTTAGTCTAAAATTGCTCTCTTTGCATGTTCTTGACATACCACCAATGTTTATTTCTATCTAAATTAAGCAATGTCAATTTTGAAAAAAAACTAAAACTTGTCTTTGTGTCTCTGGATCACTTTGCATGGTTTGCTTCATAACTCCAGAGAATTTCAAGAAAAGCATAAATAGTCTTGATATAGTGATCTGCATAATTTTCTCTCTTTGTGGCTCTATAAAGGTCGGTGTTTAGGGAGTTGCACAAGCAAAATCTTGTTTTTGAATTAATTGAACAATAGATTAATATAGACAGATCTTGTGAACAGTTGATACTTGGGTTGCTGAAGTCATTGTGTATGCTTGTTTTGTTGTTTACAGATGAATTTTGGGTTGCCTGGTATTTCTTGGTTTGGCAGCATCAGTTCAAAGAAGGATGTAGCTATGGTTGAAACCGTGACATCGACAACATCTCTTGTGGAACAGCCAGATCAAGGGAAAGCAACAATGTCTATCCTGGAACAGCCACAGCAAGGGAAATCGACAATGTCTATCCTGGAACAGCCAAAGCAAGGGAAAGGAATGTTTGATATCAAAATATGGACTTGGTCCTTTAGTTCAGCTCTTCCTTGGGCTGCAAATACCGGTGATGGCAAGCAGAAACCTACTACTATAAATAGAGGGTTAAAAAGGCATGCCCTTTCTCGAAGGTCCTCGAGATCGAACGCTGTGAATACTGTTTATCGGTTTAGACCTTATGTTTCGAAGGTTCCCTGGCACACAGGAACGAGGGCGTTTCTCTCACAGCTTTTCCCGAGATACGGACATTATTGTGGACCTAACTGGTCTAGTGGGAAAGATGGGGGTTCTATGGTATGGGATCAGAGACCTATTGACTGGTTAGATCATTGCTGTTATTGCCATGATATTGGTTATGATACTCATGACCAGGCAGAGTTGCTCAAAGCTGACATGGCGTTTCTTGAGTGTTTGGAATCAAACAAGCGCGTAGTTACAAGGGGAGATGCTCAAGTTGCTCACTTTTACAAAACTATGTGCATAACAGGTAAACTGCAATGTCTTTATGTTTCTCTCTGTGACATGCCTTGGATCTAAGTCATATGTTGGTTGGCTGTAGACTGTAGTCTCATTTGGTCAGTATGCTATTATATCCATGTGGTTCAGTACTTTATCTAAAGTCTCTAGATGTAGATAAGTGGTGTGAACACTAGAAAATGTAGGATTCTCTCATATCTACCGTTATTGGTGTCAGTTGTGATGTCTGATAATTGCTGTCTACATTTGAGGATATATCTTGAAACCATCTATGTGAAATTCTCTCAGGTCTAAAGAGCATACTAATACCCTACAGAAGCTACCTTGTGAAGATACAATACGGGCAAAATTTACTCGACTTTGGCTGGTTAATGAACAACCTCAGCAAGAGAAGCTGGAGTTTTCAAAAGAATTGAGACATAATGAAGCAAATCAGAGTTACTCTGCAATCCCTGTAAGCCTTTCGGGTGTCTTCGCTTTCGTTTTGTACATAGAAGTCGTAAAGAGAAGGAATCTGAGGATTAGGTTCGGTAGTATAGATAAATATATATATATGAAAATGTGGAAACGCTAGTAAGTGGTGTGTGTCTTTTAAACCCGTTGTGTATGTTTGGTAATAATATGATCCGATCATTTTGTTTGAACGTAATAACTCTATCCAAAGATCTATATAACTCCATGAAAACTCTGTGGACTAGTAAATATTTTCTTTACTAAGGTTTGCTCTTTGCATCACTGAGATACACTCATTTGGTTTCCCATTGGTTAACAAAAAAAATCAAGCCGGTTTACACACTACCAACCTTTTTATACATATGAATTATGAAGTCTTCCTTGGCAAACACACATATACAAACCCATATGATCCATTAGATTGATTAGAGATAGAAGAGGAAGATGCCTTATTAAGAGCTTAGTAGAGGCTGTTTCAAGAAAGATCACTCCTAGCACACAAAACACAAAAAATACTTCAAAACAAAATGGCTATTACATTTCTTAGAAAACATATATTTTTTTCAAACATATTATCACATAAAAGGGCATTTCCTAGTACCGGCTTCTGCACTTCTCCATCACCCTTGGAGCTGCATAAAAAGAAAAAAGAAAAAATTTCTGTTAGAAACATGGTGTACGTGATAGTTTCTTCATATCGTGCAGTAGTAAGTTCCTAGTGTTTACGAGCTTTGCAAATGACCATATAGAATCCAGCAAGAATTATGAAAGTTTAGAAGGCGGTCTTAGTTCAAAATGGACCACATGCGTGGGTGTAGAACAGATTGATCTGCGTAAAACTAGAGGGTTTGGAGAAGAAATACTAACCTAAGCCGATAGCCTCAGAGCTCTTCATGATTCTCAGCTTCTTGCAGGAGCATATAAACATTCTGCACAGAAAAATGACAGTAAGAGAGCTTTACTGAACTATATTCTTCTGTTAAGCTAGAACTGTGCTAAGATCATTAGATTGATATAATACTAGATGTTAATATACAACAATCAGTTGAGATTGATCTCAGAGGTTTCTTAAAAATAGGAATCAAAGACTTACTCCCAAGGGACATCACCGACCAGCATCCAGTCACTGTCTTTATCTTCATAGGTAACAACATACTCAGAACCACGCAAGAGATCAGTCAAGCGACTCTCGTTTAACCCATCTCTGCCACACCCTCCATGAGACCCAAACTGACCTGTAAAAAAAAACCAAAAAAAACACCCAAAAGAAAACAGTTACACACTAACTCAAGTCAGAGTATTTATCTCAAAGAAGGAGAGGACTAGATTACGTTACCTATGGTGAAGCAGCTAAACATCTTCTCAAGAGCAGAAGAGAGCTCAAGGTAGCTCTTGTAAGTCTTGAGATCGATTTTTCTCAAGTAAGGAGCACCTTCCATACTCACTTTGACATACAAGCAAGGTTGTTGTTCTGGTCCAGACTTAGCCTCTGCCTCTTCTGTCTCTGAGTTATTACCTGGTTTCTGAGACTGTGAAGAAGCCATTGAGTTCTTCCTGAATGATCTAATTGGTGGCCAACCCACCACTTGTGCTCTGCTCAATCAGAAAAACAAAAACCATCAAGAATCTTTCTTCATAAAAGCTTTTTCTTGTTTTTAAATATCTGAGAAAGATCTTAAACAGAGCAAATAAATAAATAAATAAGCTTACTTTGAAGCTGGAGCTGTTGCAGAGCTCTTCTTCTCCTTAACCGGAACAGCCGGTTTGGAGAAAGTAGTCGACTTACCATCTTTCACGACGGAGCTACCAGGACCAGAACCGGAGCCAGCATCACCAGTAGCAGTAGTGGATCCAGGAGAGAAGACCCATTTGTTAGACTCGTTAATGGCATCAGAGAACACCCTTTTGGCACCTGACACAGGACAGCTACTCTTGTTGAGAGACAAGAATCTAGTGTCAACTCGCTCCGGTGACTCAGAACCGGGTAAACCAAGTCTCAGCTCGGTTGCCTTGAAATTCAGACCGTCGTTGTTATTGTCTCTGGTTTTGGTTTTGTCAGACATTGTTGTTGTGGTTGTTGTTTCCATGATAGGAAACTCTGACAAACCTATGTAATCATGCTCTGCTGCTGCTACTACAGATTCAGACATAAGTTTTTTTTTTTTTTCTGTTCTTTCAAATAAGTATGTTGAGAAGAAACTTTTGAAGCATTTAGTTTACACAACTAACACTCTCTTGAGAGAAATGGGAAACAAAAAATTCTCAAGTTGAGATCAAATTGTAAGGTTTATCTGGGGGAGAAATAATTAAAAGAAAAAAAAAAAAAAAGGTGATGAGATTGAGAGCTTTATTTTTTTTTTACTTTATGCGTCTTTTTTGTTTTTAAAATTTGGCAGTAATCGTATTTTCCAAAAAGTGGACAAAAGTATACATAATTTTTTTATCTTTTTATATAATCTGTATAATTAGAAGTGTATTTGTTTCCTCTTTGGGGAAGGGTTTAAACACTAATCGTTGCAGTTAAGATTTAAAAATGTTTGTTTCCACCAAATAAATAGATTAGAAAATGTTTGTTTAAAGAACATGTTTTTATTTTATTTTTTGGTAAATTGTTTTATACTAATGTATGAATGATGATGATGAATCGTGTGTGTAGACAGACATCTATTCCCCGACAGGTCACAGAAAGCGTCCGTAAATCTTTCCTATTTTGCCCTTCTCTCTCTGTCTCTCTTTCTTACAGTTTTACTTTTGTAAAAAAAAAAAACAACAATATGATATATATTTCATGAAAGTGCATGTTATGCTATTATATAATAGTATAATACACATGATTTAGTAGCAACTAAAAACACACTTTTGTATTCAGTTCCTTCTTAGCTTGATATTGAAATGAGTTATTGATAAGTTTAGGAATTACAGTTGTAAATGTTTTAGATTCGTTTCACGAGCTGACTCATGATGATTTTGTTCGTGAAACAATCTTTACTCATTACTCATGAATCATGATGATTTGTTCTTAGTTGAAATGAAGTTGACTGATACTTGTAGGTATTTCACCCTTGAGAAAAAAGTTAAAAACAATACTTATGATTTGACAAAAGAGAAAACAATACTTATGATTTTTCTAATGCCGCCGAACCATTGAATCATGTTCATGATGATTGCATAGCATAATCTATAAGAAAATCAAACGATAAAACTTGCCAAGATAATGTTTAAACGCTAATATAATTATAGCTTACGAATAGAGAAATTATTAAGTGGCCAATAATTGCGATGGAGGTGTGGATTATTATTAGACTTGGGGATGAGAATTGAGAAACAGAAAAGAGAATCTCGAAAAAAAGTTTTGGACCCATGGGGTTCTCATTGTTGAGCCCACCAGAAGCATGAAAAGGGGAAAGAAACAGTAGGGAGGGGTAGGTCTTTGCCACTTAGCCGCAGTAGCAATATTGAGCAGTGTTCCCAAAAAGAATTGTGGTCTCCACACTCCACTTTTCATTTTTTTTATCAGACTATATGTTTCTTCCACAATCAAGCATATATATATATATGCTTAAATTACAATTTGACGACTTATTTTATAACTTTTTCAGAGTTGGATCAAACTCTTCAATGATCATATCAGATTTAACTTTGCTAGTATATATAGATGCTTCCCTATCTCCAAATATATCTTTGAAAGTGGATGACTACACATTAATGTCTGTCTTCTTTTTTTAACCCTGTATTCAAACCAAAAAAAAAAAAGATCACATAGGTTTAATTTGAGGATAATTAATATGAGAAGAATATATCAAATATTTTCATTTCAACCAATGAATACGATCTGAGTAAGTCATTTGTAACAACGACATGTATATAACAAGAAGACTGGACATACAAAAAAAGACGTGTAAGTTGCAGTATTACGCCATGCATAGTAATTTGGTAAAGCCTCTAAGGTGGGATTCATCTTTCGATCTTATCTAAAGCTTTTTGGATTTGTGTTTTAGTGTAAGCTCGAGTGTCTTAATCGTAAGGTGCCTTTCTTTAACTTTTCCTTTGTCTCTCTCTTTTTTTGGGCAAGGTTTTTGTCGTTTTCTTGACATCTCATCGTATATTGCACCTTAACTCACCATCTAATCGTGCCATTAGTTACCCTCAAAGCTACAAAGGTAACTTAATGATAAGAGTACTTCGTGCCATTTAGTGCCTTGTACAGAGTTTTTAGACTTCTTCAGGAGGTATGTCGTTAATTTTTTTCTTTCCACTTTTTTGGATTCAAGACTTCAAGTGCGGATTGTTTAATTCGTACCACTATAATTAGGAAGTTGTTGATTTCTTTGTAAACTCTGTACCTTGAATGGGTTAGCCAATCCAGTTATTTAATTAAATGTGTGTGAATAACAAATCAGTTTAAAAAGTTTTTTTTTGTTCATCTATTAAATTCATATTATAAACTTTATGAGATCACCAAAAAGATGTCCAATTTTAGTGGCTTCACTTGTTATATAGTTTCACTAAATTCATATTATAATTTTTTTAAGTTACACATAAAAACGTTCTTCAGCTTTAGCTTTTAAATTGTCCTATATATATTTTTCTACTTTATTTATCAGACATGAAAATAATGACTACTTGAAAACTATGTATTTAGTTGAGGGTCGAATGGAATTACACTAAACCTAAAAATGTTAAATCAGTGGACGACCGTACTAATAACAGCGTTAGTGAAAGATCGGTTTGTGTCGTAATCGAAATAAAAGAAAGAACAAAGAGACAGTGTGAATCTTTAGACAAAGCAGCCACTTACCCTCCTTTGATTTAACGTCTGTACAAGAACCTCATGCTCCATTATCCTTCATAACCTACTAGATCGAATCAATCCAACGACTATAAATGATTAGATCGATAGATTTTTTTCTGGTCGTTAAATTAAACCGCATAATGGTAAGTATCGGTTCTTGATATATGCATATTAAATCGTCGGTGGTTAAGTAGTGTGTATACTGATGCCACCATGTTATAAGCTAATTATCAGTATATATAGCCTATCTATATAGTAGAAAGTAAAAAAAAAAAATTATTTGATGACGAAGCTGTAATCGTTTACTACGACGATAAGAATATTATCCCTTCGAACATAAACGATGAACGATTACATGGCAAACACACACGTAAAAATCAATTAGGAAACATAGATTGCTTCATTTCATTTTCATCTCTTTGTCAACCGAAACGATATGTTCCTATTGAAGAAGTTATATTGGTTACATAAGATAGATTTTGCTTACCAAAACTCGTTTGATTCGGAACTTCGCAGACCGCAGTCTACAATGATCCGACTCTGAACTTTTTTTACTTCAGTGATTTCAAACATTGTAATCATGAGATTCATTTGATTTTCTTTAAGATACATATGGGCTACATTATAGAAAGTGCTTGATATTGGGATATTGACTTTGTCAATCGGACTCGACGTTTCTAAGTCATAAGCCTCAATGATATAGATTTACATATGTGCTCCTTGTATATATATAAATATATGCATATTGCGCTCCACTATCAAGATTTATGAGGAAAATAATGCTCTTTTTACATGATGATTATATATTCACATTATTCTATTTAACGACTTCATGTATAGTTAATGTAATTTTCAGTCAAAATTTATTCATACTAAATGCATAACGATTTTAATATTGAAAGAACGTTTGAACCGATATATGAATAATTAGGTATGTTGGACAATTAGTGACAAGTTTGTAATTATCTACTATATTGAAAATGTAGAAACTTATCTAAATATTTAAGAGGAAAAATGAGTTTAATTATAGTTCGACCTCAAATGGTCTCTAGATTCCTTTTATTGAGAGATGCAATGAAGAGTGTTGTGGGCATGATGCATGATACATCTCTTGTAAAACCATCTTTCAAAGTCAATCGGTTAATAGCGAATTTGTCAACTTTTGTGAGCTTTTAGTTTTCACCCAATACCAATATTATGTGTCGTGAAACGATTTCCTTACGGAGGGTATAATAATATGTATAAGGGATTGAGATGGATCCGTCGACAGAAATTACTTGTGTTTTTTGTCGATCCTTAATCCTTATAATGTCAAAACTTAACATTACATTTTTGGTCGAGGCCCATGCACTAGTCTTGTGCAATATATGTAAAAGAATGCCAAAATAAACTATGAGCTCCTTGGCCCAATGAATAAAATCGATCGACATTAATCATATTCTAAAATTTTAGGGCTTTGAAAAATAACGTAGACGTTGAATTATGAATCATATCTTTTATTTTTATAATTGATACTTAGCTAGTATGATCAATATGTTAATACACCAAAATGATAAAATTCATATCTGTAAAGTACGTACGTATGTATTTTGCAAGGAAACGAAGTCCAAATACGTACAAGTTTTCTATGTTTTAGCTAGTACATATATACACTGAATACTATACAAAAAGGTTTCATTTCACGTTCTGCAACTCGAAAAGAAACTTGTCAACTATAGCAATACTGTTGTCAATAAAAGAAGGGGTAACCACAAATGTTACTTTCTAGTTTCTACAATAACAATATAAAATAAATTATCTTACTCATAAAGCGATCAAGACGGGAACAATCATTCAAACATCTGAATTTTCTATTAGTATATTTCTTATTCCATAATTTATAGTGATAATTAATGTGAGAAATAGTAACTCTCTCTTTATAGAAAAAAAGTTGGACACTTATTTCTTTTGGTCGACGGCAACACTGGTTAAGGCCGGGTCCTTGAGGTGTAATCATGTAATTTAAAAACTAATAAGTTAGTTGTTTAAGTCAGCAATTAGTGTATTTCTTTTTTTTTATTAATACAAGTTGTCATTGATCCTCACAATGATTTAACTCCTTTATTTAGGCCTCCATGATTTAACTTCATATGCAATCATACTGACTTTATCCCAAATATAAAAGATATAATTTCCAAACGTGTCGGTAATTCTCTAATATAAATGAACATAGCTAGAAACACTCCCGTTTGTGTAAGGCTATATACAAGGATATAAATTTCATTATCCTCTGAATGTTAGTTATACAACGGAACAAATCAAATCGTTGCGTGTCTACCGCTTGAACCCATTATTAACCAATGTTGGAACCGATATGTCGATCAAATTACTTTATTTTTGATCGGTCCATAATCATTTTCATTCCATGACTCAAGATTTTTCTGAAAATTCCATATTTTCCTTTACCTTGGTGTTTTTACATTATTGTTTAAGTTTTCATGCCGACGAGTGAAAGAAAGAGTAAGAGAAATCGAAACACAAAAGCTTCATGCTGGTTGACCTATTTTAGAAATAGTATTTACTTGTAGAGGGAAAAACTTAAGAGTATAAATAGAGTGATCAATAAAGTGTGTGTTATTGAATTTGTGGTGGTTTATAATTAACATATATTTGTGTGTGGATATGAATTGATGTATTGGAATAGTCCTAATTGTATGATTATTTTGGTTGACGTTAGAGATCCCTTAACTACCTATATACTATGTCATATCTATGTATAAGACAGTTTGTCTTAACCACCATGACGAAATAGGTCAACCGGCATGTCTTCTCCATAATCATAAAATTTAAATACAAAAACTTATGTTAGGTGAAGAAAATCAATAAATTTTCCTGTTTTATGATATTTTACTTTTCTAAATATTTTTCAAAGAGCTTAAACCATTGTTATAAATATCAAAATAATTAATAGCACCAAATGACAAATATGTTGTTTGTACAATCGACTAATGATGTTAAATAGTAAATATAATTACTGAAGAAAGAAAAAGAGGGTGAAACTGTAATTGTCATTTGACATTAGAAATACATACATGTTGTTTGTGCAATCGACTTCATGACTTCGTTTGACACCTCGGAACTTACGATAGGGTGACGTCATACCAGAATACTGTTACGGTCATTTCCAAGTAAAAAACGACGTCGTAACCAAGTGGTTGAACACGTGGGCCCAATGCTGTCTTAAGAAAACATGGTACGGTCATTTTCACGTGCCAAAAGCTCCCACGTGTGAAAATATTTTTTTTGTTTTAAGTTTATTAGCAAGCCTATATGTACCATTGGCTCCACACACCGGCCTCTCCAAATATGTTCACCTCTTTATTTTGTAATTTAGTACTATTATTAATTTATTGAAAGCCTTTTACTATAATTATTAAAAAAGTATTTTTTATGTTTCAAATTTGGTAGAGTTAAAATGATATGATTTTTAGGATTTTTTTCACTTTTTTTTAACGTAATTGGTTCGATAAACAAATTAACCAATAAAATAATTTTTAAAGGAAAAAAACGGTAACAGTATCTAAATACTTAAAAAAATAAAAGTATTAGTACACAGATATGAGAATAACATTTATAATACATGTAGTTGTTACTTTTTGTAATTGATAATGCTGTATAGAATAAATACTAACCTAACCCTTGTTAAATTTTAATATAAGTAATTGATGATAAAAAAAAGTTATCATATCGATTTATAAAATATTCATTTCCGTACGTAAAACTCATACTTTGTCGAAACAAAAAAGTACGTAAAACTCATATAAAAGATACAGTAGCTTTCAAAAGTATACACAAAATTTGTGTACGAGAGGTAACAGTAAACCTAGTCAACAAGCGAACGATAATTGATTAATTGTATAGTGATTCTGCTTTGAACAAGTCGTCGTCACCCTTTTATCAAAAAACAAAGAAGAAAAGACAGAGTAAACCTTAATATATTCGAACGCATGTAAATGAATCTTAATAATATTAGCTCTACGAAAACATTGAACATAACTCAGTGTAAATTTCAAAACACCTAAAATTTGCCTTTTCCACTAAGATAGATGACTAATTTATTGAGTAATGATAAAAGTTAGTATCTATAGTTAACTTTGCTCACTTCTGGTGCTGCCACATCAGCCACTCCTTCAATTTAATAAACTCAATTTTTTGATACAACCCACTAAACTATTCCTATTCTTTTGTTTCATATTTCTTTAAAAACCTAGTTTCATATTTCTTTAAAAGCTCAATCCATTAATAATACATGTTTTATATGATGTAGAAATAAACCTTCTCCATGAAGCTCCACTCCGCCGTCCGCCGGTGTGCGACCTGAAGCGTCTCTCCCCTTCTTTATTCTTTCATCTCGGAACATCTAAAGGATATCTCTGAAATTAATTTTTTAGCTTAAGAAAAAACAGTAAGGTTCACCAATATAATTATCATCCTCTAAGAATACAAACGATTGGGGGGAAAAAAAGTCCACCACCATGGCAACAAAAACAGAACATACAAGATCAACATATTGAAGAAAATTCCCACAAACAATCTCAAAAACAGGTCTAAAAGTATTAGGACCACTAGGACATAGACATATGCAAAGAGGTCTTTAGCTTCAGGGACACCTAAATCATAAAAATTGTCGGCTTCGAAAAACAGGACTACTTAAAATTGAAAAGAAAAAAAAAATCTCAAACGAAAAAAAAAAGACAAACACTTATAGAGGATCAGGGAAACACAACTAAAATTTAATTGACATTAGTCGCCAGAAATTGACAAAACCATCACCAAATAGAAGAAAATGTAAGAGATACATACACCGTTAGTTGAAGGAAAAGATGCTGAAATTCGAGTTCCAGATTTTGTTCACATTAGACTTAAACTGAATGACTTACTAAACCGGCCACAAAAATATACACCCCAAAATGTTTTTTTAAAAAGCATAATAGAAGCAAAAATTAAATTTTGCTACACACCATTCACATCCAATCGAAAACCACACTATGGGGCCAACCGAAACAAAACTTAAAACTTAGATCTCAAAAACAATGGATAAATTAAATAGGAAATGAAAGGAAGAAAACAATTTATAAAAAAAAACAGATTTGCACACCAATTAACACTTAATTGGAACGAAAACATCAGGGGAGAACCAATTACCCCCTACAGATGCGAAGCAAAGAGAAAAACACCCAAATACACCCCAAAAAAAAATTGTGCATCGATGAAAGGGATGAATGAAGAAGGATTACAAGCATCAAAGAAATAGTTTCAAAACTCTTACTGTCCTGTAGATAGAAAAAATGAAAAAAAACCAATGGCTTACAGAAAATAAAGACCCAATAGGCCAACACAATTTTAAGGCTTACAGAAAATAAGACCAAACGGCAGAAACACAAAAAGAAATAAAAAACAATGAAAACAGAATTGTAATTAACTGAGATTTGTAAACATTTTTAATCAAAACCACTAACCTATCACTACAAACACAAAATTATTGACAAAAAACTACTCGCACAGGTTACTAATTAAATAATAAAATAATTAAAAGATTACCTACAACCACATATAATAATACCAAATAACAATCCAACGACAAAATGAAAAATAATTTTAATTAAGCACAAGTAACGAGTAAAGTGAGACAACAACTATTACTATACAAATTTAACTTCTAATTCTATATTTTTTTAAAACAAAAAAAGATCATGCTGATTTAAATTTATTAAGAATAAAAAAATTGACTACATTGTACTAGCTGAAAAAAACGTACAGAAAAAAAAAATTAACAAAAGAGCAAAAGAAAACATACAAACAACATAAGCAGACGGAAAGAGTAAAAATAACGCCCTTATCTAACTTCCGCGCGTAGCGCGGATCAAATGCTAGTATATATTATATACTAGCAACACTAATAATGTGAAGTTGAAGCTTATACGTTACACCAACTTGAAAGCTAAATTAAACTTTTGTTTCTCTATCCTAAAAGCAGATTGCATTTGAAAGCAATACAAATCAAACTTTTAGTCGCAATAAATCTAATTAATTAGACTCTTAATAGAAGTTTAATTTGACTTGGTTTTCTCATGATGATGACTCTGTCCCTAACTCTGTTTACATAAATCTTTGCGCATCTTTATCCAAATTGTAACAATTAATTTTTAGTTGAATTAGTCCATTCCAACTTATTCTTATTTGGATAAAAATAGGTATACGTATCAGTTACAAAATTATACGTAATTATTTTGTCAATGATAGAAACATAATATGAAACTGTGAAACCTTTAACCTTGTATAAGAACTACCAGTATGTATAGCACACTCCGCTACTGCAATTTATCCTTGGAACCTTAGCATCCACTTGACTTCCTTCAAATGATCAAGAGAAGAACAAACTTACAATTAAATATGCTTACAACCGCAACAATATGAGCTAAGTCATGTCTTGAAGTAATTTTGGAATACATAATGCTACCAAAGTGTACATCTTCAGGTGTGGCTACGAACTTGAAATGTGCTCTAACGGTGATTGGACTGATTTTAACTTCATCTATTCCAAATATCTTCAAATATTTTTTTCTTTGACAAACCGTATATATTCCTCAGATTTTTTACAGGTTCAAAGTCACAAAGTCACATTTGAATTCAGTACACTCATATATAATATATCAATCATATTCCTGATTGTAAACAATATGTTATCAACATTAAAAAAAAAAACATAAATAAAGTAATGTATAAACGATGTAATTTTCTGTTATGTTGGTTTTTGTATATACAAATCCATAGTTCCACATTATCGGAAAAGTCAATCTAGAATGACTTGATCGGACTTAATCCATCATCGATAAGTCATGCCACTATGGGAACTAAAAGTCTATAGGGCACAACTCATGACCTTTTTTAGTTTCAATAATCAGTGGAAACTACTCTTTTTGATACGAAATAGCCAAATAGGAAAGGAATGAACAATTCAACTTACAAATCGAGTTTGATTGCTTTTTTTTTTTCTTTTTTCTTTCTTGAAATCAAGTTTGTTTAGTGAAGTAGGAAAGCTAGTGGACAAGTTTGATTCGATGTAATAATATTCAAGAAGAGCATTTTATTCCTAACAATTGGTTATTACGTACATGAATTTTAAGGTTGACTCTGACTCGCTTTGTCTTCTCCCTTTTGTACTTTCTCATCAAATTCATTCTCACGTGTGACCCACCCAGTGTCACGTGTGAATCTTAATTCTTTCTCGAATTTTAAATCCAGAATTTTTTAAATTAGCAAATTATTTATCAACACTAATTTCTTACTAAGAGTCTGCAATTTTACTAGGTATTGCGTGCAACGTTTCCATTGCATGTCTCCTTTCTCAATAAGAACTTGATATGCAGCTCTTTGAACCTTACCTGATGATATACTTATGGTGAGCTCATTTTCTGAATTATTTGAAAATAATACATCAAAATGATTGTGTGGATGAACATATATCAAAAGCTATGAAAATCATGCAGTTATCTTTGATTTTATAACATATCTAATATTTTTTATCAGTAATATATTTTCATGTAGAGTTAAAATTTTGGTAATAACAATTCCTGGTCAAAAGCGTGAGCACAAATTATTAGATTAAAATTAATATTATTAATTTCTAAGTAATTAATTTAAAGTTTCTATATTTACAATGTTTTTAGACTGAGAGAGAGAGAGAGAGAGAGAGAGAAACAGGCTTTTGGCACGTGCAGGCCATGTGGGCCACCGACCCAAATCAGAATTTCATACAGTTTTGTCTTGTAGTCATCAAATAATTGGGCTTTCTAACATGGCCTGTTCCAAATATCATTCCGATCCACGGGTTTTACTAGTCACGTGTTTCATCACGTGATCAAAAACTTGTGCTTTTTCGTTTTCCTTTTTGACATCGCATACCAAAAACTTGTTAAACTTTGGATCATCATGAGTTTATAACTTTTCTAAGAATCAGGGTTATACTGGTTTGGTTATCAATGTTAAACATATATATATATATATGGTAATGGTTCATGTAATAAAGTAAGTATGTTTATACTCGTATTCTTTTAAGGATGATATGGAGGTCTTATAGTGAAGACTAGACTATATATGACTGTATGAAGAAGTCGTAGTTTGCATGAACGAAAACTAGACAAGAATGGTCTTTGCAACAAACTATTGAGAAATAGTGAAAATAACATCTACACCCATAGATTGGTCTGTTTTTTCAACGCATTTGGAAGATGTGGGAAAGATCCAATATATGTTTTCATTTTCCTTTTTTTTTGTATTGCGTGCAATTCATATTGTAAAACATACAGTATATATATCATGATTTGGTGATTTGTTTTGCTGTGCAAAATTTTAGATACCCAATTTGTTCTATTTTATAAGAAAAGAAAACTATTTTCATTCATTCGAAAAAGGTTTATATGAAATTTTACTTACAACCTCAGAATTATTTTTTCATTTTTCCATAATAATAATAAATATATACGTTTATAATGTATCTTTTAAATAGATATTACGTAAATATATAATGCAATGAGTAACATAGAGATAGAGACCCAAGACTTTCTAATATAATGGTATTTTTAATTTAGTTTATTTTAAATCTGAAGTTATTTTTAACCATTATTGCAGATATGAGATATCTAATTTTTTTGGATCAAATAAATGCAACAATAGACTTATAATTTATAAAGATGTAACTGATTAGTAGTATTTGTTTAGCCGTGAATTACCATCCACAAAAGCAGTTTTCTTTGGCTCTTTGCTTTATAGGCGAGGAAAGTAATTAGAGTTCAATGAGTGGAGAAAAAACTGCAAAAGAAATCATTTAATATTTAATTAAATAAATCACATATAGTATATAAGAAGACAAAACAACAAATAAAAAACACAAAAGGCATGATTTTAGGGGTTTTGGGATCTGTAGTTTAATCACAATTATTCTGTAATTTTTAAGTTAATTAATAATTATTGAGAGTGATTGATCGATGATTTTATTTAATTATCATATTGCCACTGAGATATGGTCTACCAATAAATTCTTTTGTCAATTTCAATTATATGTATGGATAAGTCACACATATACTGTATTCGGACATAGATGCTTATTACCATGGGCTTATTACAATCATTAACCAAGTAAAAAATGGTAGTAATTAACGAGTAATGTTGTTTCGATTTGTCTTTTCAAATGAAGCATATTGATGTTAGGATTAAGATCACAAATTTAATCTAAAACAAACGAGAAAATGAAAATACATATGATTGCTTTGTAAACACATTATATTATGACAGAGCGTATATAATTGCTTTATAAACACATTTGATATTGATTTATTTTTTAATATCACTTGATTATTTCTTTTAGATACAAATTACGAATAAATCTTTGATTAGGTTTTTTTTTTTTTTTGACTAAGACTAAAAATTTAACGTCTGTGTGGAATCCAAATGATCGAACAGCCTTTGATGAGCAATTAAAAAACAGCATTTGCACAGTTTCAATATATGTATGGTAGACGGCATATTAAAATTCACATATCCGTAAACAAATTCACGAACGATTACGGCAGCTTATACTTCAATGGGGATTACAAGTCGTGCCAATACGACAATTGTGTCGGCCTCGTTCCTTTTAAAAATGTTTATCTCTTCTTTTAAATTATTGTTTCTGCTAAGAAAAGTTTGTTTTCTCGACCTTTATACAAAATTTAAAGTCGATACTACAATTTATTGAAATAAATAACACAAAGTTGTGTAGATGTATCAATATATATATATATATATATATATATATATATATTATATATAGGTGTCCCTAAATTAAAAAAATGAATGCTATAGTATTATTTTATCACCTAAAGATAACTAATTAATTATGAACCAATAGCAATTTATATAATTTTATATTATTCTCAGAATTAATTCTTGAAGTTTACAAAATAGTAACATTAATTAATTAATTAAATTTATATTGAAAAATAATCTTTTGAAATAAGAAAAACTCTTACAAAATTATTTTTAGGAAATACAAACATATATAATAAAACCTTTAACTCTATATAATTTATTAAGATTGCATTACTTTTGTTTTGCGTACGTACATTTTGTAATTATCTGTAGACGGATTTTATCTTCTACTCAGAAAGTATAGTATTGCTTACTTTACAAAACAAATGGAAGCTAATTTTGAAAATTCTTGTGGATTGTGATCGTTCAATTATATACATAAACTACAAAGACATACGGGTACATATCCCACAAAACGTCTCAAAAATCTCTTACGTAAGTAAAAGAGTTTATAACATATATATTAATATATATGTGTATGTTTGACTGTATATATAGTTTTGTTTTAGTTACTTTTTCATATATTCATTCACTTTTGTGGTACATAAGTACTATATCACTTTGCCCAAAAAAAAGGTATCACAACCATAGCTACGAGTTATAAATTATAATCCAATCAACCCACGTTACTATCAAATTTAACCGTATTAGATTCTGTTATTTACCTCCAATTTTAGTCTTCTTAAATAAATGACTATACATAAATAATCAAATATATATTTTTTTTCGTTTTCTTTTATCAACAATATATAATATACGAATTTGAACATATATAGTAATAAATAATTAGAGCTCAAATTTAAAGAGTATGGAAATAATTTTGAATACAAAATAAAATAGGGGAGATGGAGGAAGACAAGAAAGAGGAATTTGTTGCTAGGTGTTTGTTTGCAAGCATTAAATAATAAAAGAAGAAGAACTAAGAAAACATTAAATAAGGAAGAGAATAAATATGGGAAGAAACGACATATCCTCTCCGACAAAGATTTTGGAAGCGTGTTAAAAAGAAAACCCTATTTGAATCGGAAGGACCAATTTGACTGTGGACCAAATTAATAAGGTTCGCAATAGATTGTTTCACTTGTTTAACCTTCGAATTATTTTTAAAAATAGTTTCAAAGGTTAATATGTATGTATTCCGTCTATGAGTGATATATGTGTTGGGTTATTAATCAATATCCGAGTTCGATTCCTTTTATTTCTTGTGTGTTGTGTATTAGGGTGTCATTTAGTCGGCCATCAAGTATGTTCTCAATTTCAAATAGTAAAAAGTATTAAATCACATTTGAAATAATAGTGCAACAAAATGGAGCTAATCTAGCTACCAAAAAAATCGTAAGAAAATAACGCATGTTGTAAAACTTTTAGTATCCAAATCCGTTTCCTTGTTGTAAAACTTGGATTTGGGTCAATGCCAAGATTAGAGACTTAGTGTATCCAAATCCTACCCCTTTTTTTTTAATAACCTTATCCAAATCCTACATTAGTTTTGAGTAAGTATTAACTATAGTTAATGTTAGAATACGAATGTACTCATTACCTCCATGTGAATTCTAAGATTAAAATTAGCTATGAGTCGACTTTATCCAAATTATGTACTTATCTTTTCGTTTACCCAATCTCCTGTTAGTGTAATATTTGTAAATTATTTATACTAGATAGATAATTTAAGAGTGAAAAAGTGTCCATTAGCCATGGTACATGATCCTATATATAAGTATGTATCAAACTGGAAATGAGGATTTTATCTGCTAGATTATTCATATAGAGTAGGCAAAATAAACGCTATGAGTTCTTTATACGCATCAATTTATGTAGCTGTAAACTACACATATTATATTTTTTAAAAACCGTATCAGAAGACGAGACGACGTATATAAGTAAGCATATTTGTATTGTTTTTTTCTGGCTATGCAAGGATTTCTTGGAAATTGAAATCACTGGGAGACAGAATATTAGGGATCTCCAAACCCTAGGACATTGATTCATTCGAGATGTTGGTCTTCTTCCTTGTAGGCATTAAAAAACAAAAATTAGTTAGGATTATCATTAATTAGATTTCTATTTTTATAACACGTTCATGCTCTTAGAAGTTAAAACGCAAGTTCTACTTTGTATGCGTCATATGACACAATGCCCTCGTCATCTTGTGTGTGGCTGTGTGAGTGGCAAAAAAGAAATTTTTGTCAATTTTTATAACATTCAATAATTCTTATAAAAAAACTCCTCCGATTAAACTGGTGGTGCATATATATATAGCCACACTTAAAAATTCAGCTTTTGTTTGCCCCACTCTAAATAGGTGAAATAAAGAACGAATAATTGTCTATAATATACACACAATTACAATCGCAACTATATATGCACATATTTAATTACGCGCAATATACTTTTTCTGAAGTTAACGCACAATCCCAAAAATACTACTATATAATGTTTTAGTACATTGATTTATAAGGAAAAAAAAAAAGATATATATTTAACATATATAGTGGGTTAAATAAAAATTACTTCTTGCGATTGAATTTAGTGGAAAATGAAAAGTTCAAATTTTTGCTGATTTGAAATATTTTTGTTATTTATTATTAAAAACAAAAAATGAGTAAAGGTAATTATAGTCTTTTAAAATTATTATATGTAGCTTTTGTAAACCATACATGTTTCTTTACGTTTTTAAAAATAATTAAGTATGCTTTTAAAAAAATGAAACTGACAATATTTTTTTGAGAATACGTTTTCAAAATGCAATTAATATATTAATATTACAAATCCACAGTGACTTTATTCCACGATGAGATGATATCAAGACATAGATGTTCTTATACCTTTCAACCACAAAAAAAATAGTAACACTTTAAAGAAAAATGTTGAGAGCAATTTGATCATCCGATGTTAAAAAGACGCTTACCGACTTTATGACTCGTTTTTACGAATTAGACTAGTTAAATACAGAGTTCGTTAGATGTATTTCCATTGTTACAATTACAGAAAACCCTACGCAACACAATTCAGTACTTTTTAATTAGTCAGCAAAAACAGAATCTTTCGTTGAAATAAAATAGAAGAATCTTTCTTGTCTTTAATTTTCTTACATTTATACGACTCTGCGAAACCAGTATATTTGAGATTTATTAAATGTAGACATGTAGTTGATTAATATAAGTGCATTATACAATTTTGATTCTATTTCCATTTTTATTTTATTTTAGTTGTTAATGAAATAATTTATATTTCCTCAGTGCTTTTTAAAAGTTCAGTTCTATACGCTAAATTATTTGTGTCGTCTCTGTCATTTATACAAAAACAAAACAAAAATCAATTAGCAATGTGGTTTTATAAGTAGATGGCATATAATACGACAATGCGCGCGGTGGTTCTTTTATTAAAAGTTTGTAATAGTTTACGTATCAGGAAAAACATGTTAGCTCGGCTAGTACCCTATACTACTATACAAACTAAAACCTTGGTATTGGCCCAGAATATAATCATTGCCGCCATTTATAACTAATTACTTAGGCTTTGAATAATTATAAGGTATGGTGTAAACTGTACAATGCATATTAATATTTTGGTATGCAAAACATTGAACTATGGTGTGGAGCAGATTAGTATGGAGTTTATATTAGTATGGAGCTTTGAGGAGTAGAATGAAAAATACAGACCAATAGTGAATTTATAATGGTATGGAGTTGTACGCTCAAATGTATACTAGTATGTAAATTTTTAGTATGCAACAATGCATACTGGTATGCGATGGTCAATGGTAAATTTAATGCAGACTAATCCAATTTTAGTTTGTTCTGGAGCATACTGTACAACCATTTAAAGCCTTAACAGTAACTGTTAGAACAAAGAAGCAATCTTAGTAGTTGAAAAGAAAGAAAAAAATCAGTAAGTTTCAAACATGAAAACATATGGATAAGAAAAGGAAAAAAACATATGGATGAAAAGGATATATAGTTAAATTGTACATTCGATGAAAACTGAAAAAGGCGGATGCATAGATCATAGATGCAAGACACTTGTGAATTGTGTGATATACCCAAAACTTTATTAAATTATTTATATATATTCGAAAATTTTATACACCGTATATAAAATATTCGAATAATTCTTTTCCTTTGATATTAAAATAATTTTCTGCTTGTTTTTTTCAACCCATGTATTAATTTAAATAATAAAAGTAGCTACCACCTTTCTCTGCCCCACTTTAAGATAAAGCTAAAGCATGGAAAAAAGCATGGGGAAAAAGTAAATATATGATATATAAAATAAAATAAATTTAAAGAAAGGAAATTAAAGGAACGAAAAAAAGAGAGAGGAAAAAGACAAAATTAAATAACAAAAAAAAAAATTCCAAAAAAATTAACATCACATGTTATCAAATGAGATCAAAAATTTAAGTTAGTTTTTTGAGTCTTCTTTCTCTTTCTCTTCTCCGAGAAAACTAAAACTACTTAAGTTAAAGAATCAAACACTTCTCCAAGTTTTTCCAAAGCCTCTCTGATTAGTAAACAGAAAGAGATCTAGGAGAGAGAGAGAGAGACAGAGAGAGAGGAGAGATAAGGTGATGAATAGAGGTGTGTTAGAGAGTTCGCCGGTTCAACAGCTGATGGCGGCCGGAAACCCTAATTGGTGGAACGTAAGCGGCGGCATGAGGCCACCACCACCGTTGATAGGTCATCAGCAGGCGCCGTTGCCGCCACATATGAATCCTAACAACAATTATCTGCGACCACGGATGATGCCGACTCTTTTGCCGCACTTCTTGCCCTCTCCGGCGACTTCTTCTTCCTCATCTTCTTCAACGTCTTTGCCTAATAACCCTAACATCTCTTCTTGGCTTGAAAGCAATGATCTCCCTCCAGAGTCTTGGAGCCTTAGCCAACTGCTTTTGTAACTCTCCTTCTCTCTTTCTCTCTCCCCCTCTATAAATATTCCAAAATGAAAAATATTCTCTAGGCACATGACATGATCTTGTGTTACTCGAGTTCTAGTTCACTTCATGGTCTTATTTCTCGTGTGTTGCTACCTAATCTTGATTACTCTTTTGTTATGACATATATACGTATATATATATATGTGTGTGTGTATATTTTTAAGTATCAATCTAATATTTATGGATATTTTCTTGTAAACTTTAGGGGTGGATTGATGATGGGAGAGGAAGAGAGATTGGAGATGATGAACCATCATAATCATCATGATGAACAACAACACCATAGTTTTCAAGGAAAGATGAGATTGGAGAATTGGGAAGAACAAGTGTTAAGCCACCAACAAGCTTCCATGGAGGCGGTTGACATCAAACAAGAGAGTAACATTAACAACAACAATGGTTATGTCATATCTTCGCCGAACTCACCTCCTAACAAATCTTGTGTTACAACAACCACAACAAGCCTCAATAGTAACGATGATAACAACAACAACAACAACAATAATAATAATATGTTGGATTTCTCTAGCAATCACAATGGTCTTCACTTGTCCGAAGGGAGACACATTCCTCCGGATCGAGCCTCTGAGGTAACACTTCTTCCACATATCTTAGATATTTTCATGAACTACAGCAAAAAAAAAAAAAAAACTATTAATATATAATGCTATATAGTGAGAGAAAATTCGGAAATAAGATCTAATTTATATACAAATTAGTAAACACATCATATACTATGAAAAAGTGAAATCTAGAAACGTCATTTAAAAAGAACAAGACAAACCAAGTCTTATTTTAAGGTTTGGATCTAAATTCAATACGCAAACAGAATAAGTTTTGCTATGAATTTTTTTGATTAATGACTAATTGATCTTTGTTTTTGTTTGTTATCTATATTTGTGATGAAGTGTAACAGCGTAGACATTGGTGGGTCTACTAATAAGAAGCCAAGGCTTCAACCTTCTCCTTCGTCACAATCAACCCTCAAGGTAACTAATTGATTATATCAATGAAACTTTAGTTAGCTTACATAACGTTTTCTCTGTATATAAATTATCTCCCTGACATCATAATAACAAAACAAAAACACAAACACAAAGGAGAACAGAAGAAGCAAACAAAACAGAATGGGCACAGAATAAGCTGTGTGGTTTTTGTGTTTTGTAACTCTTTTGTTCTCTCTTGTTTTGTCTTCTTCTTCCTTCTTCATTATTCCTTTTCTCTCTTTCTTTCATAAAATTCAAACTGAAATCAGTCTCAACATTCTCCTTAGATATTATATATTAAATCTATAGAATATAGACATACTGAAACGTAGAAATGAAGTGACTCGTATTACTTTGGATTCGATGATATAATGTTAATTATTGAAAGTACAATATTATTAAATACTTCTACTTACTAAGTAAGCACGTTTTCCTCTATGCATGGTAATTAGTAAAAAAATATAACCACACATGCACATCTACTGTATATAGAAAGCTTTTACTTTATGGTATTAATTAATCTATGGTGATAATTAAAGGTGAGAAAGGAGAAATTAGGAGGCCGAATCGCAGCGCTTCATCAGCTAGTATCTCCATTTGGAAAGGTAAAGATAAATTTAATTAACAAAGTATACATTTATTAAGGCCGTCTTATATTCCCTTATCAAATCAACTTTTTAACATCAATATTGGAGATATTTTTTGTTAATCTAAATCATTTTTCTTCCCTTTTTACCCATCTTTTGCAGACTGACACAGCCTCAGTCCTGTCGGAAGCTATTGGATACATTAGATTCCTTCAGAGTCAAATTGAGGTGTGACTCGTCTTTTCCTAACTCTCAATATTCTCATTTTGCTTTCAGTAAAAAGAATAATTAAAAATGCTAAAAAGATTAACGTCTAGGAAATTACAATGTGTCAGAGAAATCCAAGTGATTAATTTACTAATTTACCTTTCTATCTCAAAACCATTTGCTTTTATATCACAAAGTTTTGGTAAACAGGTCTCCGACTGTAAATTTCCTGATTGGTGAAAATCAATCTCCACGTAATATCAATAGATTAGCATATACTATTAGTTACAGTTACAGTGTATGAACACCATTATACTACTCATTGATCGACGAAAATTATAATGATGGTGAAAGCAAAATTATATTATAAAGAGATAAGAAAGTTAGTATAAAGTTTTGTTCTCTCCATGTTAAGTAATATTTGATTGATGTGATTATATATAAAGTATTTATGTTGTTTTTGCAACTGTCGCAGGCTCTGAGTCATCCTTACTTTGGTACGACTGCCTCCGGAAATATGAGGCACCAACAACATGTAAGCACCAAATTTCATTTACATACTGATATATACACACAGATCATCACGCTATATATAGTGTATACACTATACTAAATTTTCTCATTTACTATACTAATTCTCTTTTAAACTATGGTTTTTATGAATAGTTGCAAGGAGATAGGAGTTGCATATTTCCTGAGGACCCTGGTCAGGTACGTCGTCAATTTATTTTGGGTCAACATAATTATAATCACTATACTTTTTATTGGATCAATTGAATCCAAAATCTAAAATGTGGACAGCTTTAGTTTCCAAATTTTTTTCCCCTTTTTTCCTTTTTCTACTGTTTTCTTTAAAGTAAAGTTGAATTATATTAAAAGATGCAGTGGCCAGCTTTTTTTCACCCTCCCTTACATTATTATAACCAACAAAGTTCGTTAAAACCAACAAAGTCACTAAATTTATTTAAATATTTAACTTTTCCTCCTTATTTGTTTAATTGTTTTCGTCATATAAGTGCATTTCAAATTCCTTTGGCGGTCTTTTATATATGCTTTTTCTCAGGAAAACTTCAATGAAATATTCTCTTTATTACTAATTAGCACTATCTCACTGTATTTTCTGTATAATATGATTAATAGTGTATACACGGAACCTTTTTATATGAGTCAGGGTGTTAAAATATGTGTTAACTCTGTTATAATCAATGCTACACATCTTAAGTGACTTCTTTTATATTTTTGTGACATGGTTTTAGCTGGTGAATGATCAGTGCATGAAGAGAATAGGAGCTTCCTCTTCGTCAACGGACAATCAAAATGCAAATGAAGAACCTAAGAAAGATCTGAGAAGTCGAGGTTTATGTCTTGTTCCAATCTCATGCACACTCCAAGTAGGCAGCGACAACGGTGCCGACTATTGGGCTCCAGCACTCGGCTCCGCCGGTTTCCATTGAGCCAATGAAATCATGCCACGTGGAATTCCAAAAATTTGATATAACATCACGAGCAGTCAGTCTACTGAGAAGACAACAAATTGAGTTTCCAAGGCTGATTGCTCATGATGCTATACAAGTCAAGTACTTCGTTTAAAAAATATGCTAGAGAATTTGCGTTTGGCGTTTCATCATTTGATATGTTAATCAGATGATATGACCAAGTGATCAATTTACGTTCTTCTTAGGATACTGTTTGTGTTTTTGTTTACCGGTTAATTGTAATTTGTGGTTAAGTACTTATTCTAATTACTTCCACGTGGTTTGTATCGTTGTTTTGCTATTATACTCTACAACTATAATTAATATGTCTATTTTGTGGAATGTGGATATATACAACAAAACATTAAAAAGAAAAAAGAATGCACGAAAATATGGTGAAAATATCGATTTAAGTTACGAGGTTTCTTCATTCGCCATTTTCATGCGTAGATCTTAATTTATGTAAGATCGTAATTATAATAATTAACCTGAATAAAAGAAACCCACCATATAAAAATAAAATAAAAGAAGCAAAAACAGTTCAGAAATTGGGAATTATATTATTGTACGTCACTTCATAGGTGAACTGGAGGAGGATCTCAGTAACAAAGAAAATAAGAAACAAAATATTATCACTTTGATCATTTTATTCTTTAATTAAATGATGATTCACTTCTTGTCTTTGGCGTGAAGATCACCAAAGAACTTCTTAGGATCTTTTTCAAAAGCATCCCTCGAGATGTGCTGATCTCCACCAGATCCAGGTGCAACCATCGTTTTACCCACATCGGAAATGCTACCGGAACCACCGTTTCCGCCGCTCGTACCGAAACTCTTGGCTGCATCAGGTTTGGAGTTCTTCACGTCCATGGCTTGATTTTTTGGTTTGGAAACTAAAGCTTTGGACGTTGATTATGGAATTATGGTGTGAATCGTGAAGTAAACCGATAAGGGGTTGTATTATTTATATCACAATTCACAAGTGTAACATCGCAAACTAATGGTCAAACTGGCATGAAATGTAATTACCGATGTTATCTCTATTTTCATGTTAATTTGGTGTAGCATTTTCTCGTAAACGTGCAGTCGATTCAAAAACTGTTTTGACTTTGAACAACGAAGTTAACATTTAATTGAAAAGTTAAAAAAGAAAAGCCCATTACAACAAAGTTGGCCCATAGCGAAACCAAACAAAAAACCTTGGTCTCCAATCAATAACGCGCTTATCTTAAGATAACGTATTAACGTTGCAGCAGTTGCACTTTTCGACTGCAATTAGTGTGGTTCATGCCTTAACTTGACTTACATTTGAAACCAGTTTATGTGGAATTGAACTAATTAACAAAGAAAAGTCGAATTGAAAAACCAAAACATTATATACCAAAAAAAAAAACATATACTATAGTCTATATATGATTGATATATACTTTCTCTTTTGTGGATCATATTATTGAGGAACATAATATAGTGGATAATGGGATTTATCCATAACACCCGATCCAACTACAAATTATTATATTGATCAAATAGATAACATTATTATGTAGAACGATGACAAAATTTAAAACACCATTACTTCACAGAAAATACAGAATCTTTCCACCCAATAAAAGCAGACCAACAATAAAAGAGAACAAAAGCAAAGAACTCAACGTTTAATTTAAAGACTACAATACTTTCAGATAAGAAATAAATTATATATCATATACCACAAATCATGATATATACATAAATAGCTTATGGAATTTCCATATTAATAGCTTAGTTAATGGACACGCACAGGTGGCTATAATTGGCTTAGATGCCTTCACGTCTAAGCTCTAATGTTCATGGCCCATTTCTAAAGCTCCTTTTATGAAAACTCCGAAAATGAAACATTATTAAAATAATAGTAATGATTAATAACATAATAATTAAAGTTTTAAAACGTACAAATTAAAACAAAATTAATAAAAAACAAAGAGTGCATGGTTTTCTCTTTTTGATAAAAAGAAAACTAGCAAAGACTAGTTTTCAAACCAAGGATTATAGAAAAAAAAATAGCAAGTTAGAAATTTATTTAGCCTTATGGATGTGATCAGATATAGATTATGTATATGGTTAGAAAAATGGTTTTGTGAAGGAAATGGTCCAAATGGAATTGGAGTGTCGTTTTCGCCAATAATTAGTTTTATAGTTAAAAACTGCATGTCCCTTCCACGTAATATTCGTCCCTCCCGACGCACACGGGATGTCGTTTTCGATTCAGTTTTGTGGCTACTGGCTACTATGGTAGTACGTAGTACTATCACCTAAAGCAAAATTCATGGGTTCGAAGACCTAGGTATTTCATACTGAATATATTTAGATGACATTTTTCAAGGTGACTTTTTACAAATGGAATATAGCATGTCATGAGACTATTCATTATATCGTGTGTGATCGAAATTTTTTAACTGTTATAGAACTTATGGCTAAGGTTGTACCATTTTTATCTTGACTAATCAATCAAGGACATTAGATTAGATATATCATAATCTAAAACGGGACAAATGAAAAGTGGTACAAATCTTTGACGGCCTTATTCAATTTTATTTGCACCATAATTTTTAGGTGTTGCTCTCCGAACGAAGAGTAAAAATATCTCTTCAGTTCGGTTTCGACAGTCTTGGTTCATAAATGGTTTTAGGTGTTGGTCAATTGTTGATTTCTTCTTTTTTTGAAAGATTGTTTTCTACCATGTGAAGATATATGCACTAGGTAATGAGTTTGAAGTTTGAAGGCGGTAGAAATTATATTCATTCGCAAAACTGACCAAAACCTCTATATGAAAAAAAAAAAAAAAAAAAAAAAGATATGGACCAACAAACGTTAGTAGATTTATTAAGGAAGAAGAAAAAACGTTAGTAGATTTATCAAAAACTTTGAAATAGACCAAAAGGCCTTTTGGTTAGAGCTTGTGGTTATTAGTGTAGATTCCATTTGAAGGTATAAGATATTATTTTAAAATTATTAATTTCTGAGGGGGTCCAGTTGTGAAGTAACACGTATAAAAATTTCTAAACGACAACAAAGTAAATGTTAATCGCCACGTACGAAGATGACATTTCCTTGAATTTGTTGGATCGCCTTAGTGGCTACGGCAACGGTCTAAATTTGCTATCAACTTTTAAGACATGACTCAACTAATATATCCAATTAGTTTATAGAAAGTCTTGAAGAACATATACACACTTAGGGACAATCTAATCATAGTTAATGTTGTATTTGATTTGATCTGGACGTGATGTTATAATCGCAATATCTTTAGAGTATCTTAGTGAAATCAGGTTATCTTTTAGTTTTTCTTAATATATATTTCAAAATGTTTGCTTTTCTGTTACCAAAACATTATATATCTATACATTTATAATTTCAAAATGATTAACGTATGTATGAAGAAAGACACATTAACTTTCTTTTTTTCTGTTTGTTAACTCCAGGTGACATGTTTGGCTTTTATATCATATATATACATTCCTAAGTTCAAACACAGCATGCAAATACATCTTGTATATAAGCAAGTGTTAATACTATAAAGAATATATATTCATTGGTTTCCGACCATGTTATAACTTATATCAGTGGTACCAAAGCTGAACAGTTAAATTCCATTTCGACATATCGACTTGCATGTCTAGAACTGCAATACATAATTCAAAAATCTAACTCGTACGAACGCGTAACATTTCTAGTTCTTGAACTATACGTGGGTTTCTAATTATTGACTAAATATTTGTATTTGTTAACAGTAGTCTTAGTGGTAATAAAACAAAAATCTTGAGAAAACGATATATTTTCTTTAATTCTGAACCAAAAACTGTAAAATTATATTATTTTATCATAAGCAAAACTCATTAACCCGCAAGTCGAAATCTCCGTAAATCAGCCTGACAAATTCGGCTCTCATGACAAGCTCACGAATGATATTTGGTTTACTTAATTCTTACACTATATATATGATTATTATCATTATTCTATATAAGTCACTTTTGAAACATCCTAACCACCATGGCTACAGTTCGGTTGCTTACTCTAGAGTTAAAGCTCCTTTTGTTCTAAATTTCGTTTCCATCATCTAACGGTTAGATATGTATATATGTGTTATGATTTGTGGATAGCTTAGTTCTAATATAAAAAATGGAAAAAAAAGGAAGAAATAAAGCAATTAAATCATACAAAGAAGACTTCTTCTCTTCTTCTTTTTTTGCCATACGTACAAAGAAGTCTTCTTTGTTGGCGACTACTCCAACCTCTTAATAAGAAAGAAATATCTTTTTCCCTAAAGTTGTGGTTTTAGGCTAGTTCTCTTTAGAAATTTTTTTTTATTTTAAAAATATCCTTTTACATATGTATTATTTTCCTTATCCTTTAAATACCCTCTACTCACTCCCTCCAATGACAATCCAATCTTACAAGAGTGAGACGACAAGCAAAAGAAGAAGAACCAAAAAAAAAAACATATTCTCTCCAAAAGAAAATATAGTAAAAATGGAAGCTTCTGCACCAAAAAGAGGCTTATACATGGAAATGGAACAGAACGCTCAAGTCGCAGCCAAAAGGCTTTGGAAGATCGTCCGCATCGTCTTCTGCGTTTTAAAAACCGGTACAGTCAAAAGCAAGCTCATGCTTGACTTAAACCTAATGCTTAAGAGAGGCAACAAAGCCATCACTAGCCTCCGTCGCCGATCTAGCTCCACCGGCGGTTCTGACGTCAACTCCTCCACACGGGTCCGTGACTACGACCCTTTAGCCTTTATGTGCAAACGCAAACGCCGCGTCCACGGCGGTTATGACAACGAAGACGCTGCGGTGGAGGCAGCGGTTAAGAAGGTTTTTGAGCTGTTGGGAGATAATGATACGAAGACGGGAGCGGCGGCAGCGCTCAGAGAGTCACCGTTGATGATGTCTCCGGCGGTGAGACAGCTTAGGGTGACGGATTCACCGTTCCCGTTGGAAGACGGTGGAGATCACGATCATGTGGTGGATAAAGCCGCGGAAGAGTTTATAAAGAAGTTTTATAAGAGCATCTTTAGCGGTGAGAAAGGTGTCACCGTTACTCAAAGAAAAAAAAATTAATATTTTAATATATGACTAATAAGTGATTGACATATGTTAAAAAACACTGAGAATCGTTTCTTCTGCCAATAACTGCAGCAACGATTCTTTACTTTCTCTCTCCTATTTATAATTTTTTATTTGATTTTATTAAAAGAACTGGGGAGAAAGCAACGCCAGTAATCATGGTCTAAGAACCTTCAGCTGCAAAAGAAGATGGCTAACACGTTAGAGTCGCCGTACCACGACGGATGGGTTAGATGATCCGAGCCGAGCGTTTAGTGGCCAACGCATTTTGTGCGGGTTAAATTGCTAAAGAAAACATAAGGCCACATTTGAGAATACTTGAATACATGTATAAATATTGGGGTTGGGACGGTGTCGGTGAGTCGGTGATTTACAAGTTTTTCTTAGATATATTTTCATTTGAATGTTGAATACTTGAATACATGTTGATGAAACATGGCTGCTATATGTACATATTTTCCTATCTTAATGAGAAGAATCTATATAGGTGAATTTGTTAATATATCCATAGGTAACAACTAACTTCGGAAAATTTCACAAAATATAATTATATAAATAAGATTAATTAATTTTAAGACTTGATATGTTAGCGGATCCGCAAACACTCAAAATTTTACAAGTTAAGAGAAACAAAAAGTAGAGAAGATAATAGTACGTATAAGATACAATGTCGCTCTCAAGGTTGTTCACGGACCAACCATAACGTTTCGTGCAATTTAATTCCGGTCATATTATATATATGCAAATTGCAGGCGTCAACAACGTCTTTCTCAAGAATTTACTCATACATCCAAGACGTTGTTATTTGGAATGCAGTCTTAAATTATTTTGGCGATTCATAAATATGGACTATGACCCTATGAGGTTAATATGTACGTATTCCTAACCAGCCACGTTAAACGACATCCTCATATATAAAATAAAAGGAGTTAGTGCACGGAGGATCATTAAAAAAATCAATACATAGGACAAATATAAATCACAATCAGTATCAAATGTTGCCGTCCCAATATCTTTGGACTTTACATATGATAAAAAAGTATGCACGAAACGAAGATTTAGACAATATAAAACAATACTCATCGTTATATATTCAAAAACACAACCAAAATAGATTATTGATCGGAACATATATGAATAGTTTATTCCCGTAACATACGACCAAGGTTTATATGTATTCTTTCGTCAAATCATTCGACAAGTCAAGTCATGCTCGTTGTTAACAGAAACACCAAAACTTTTTTAGCTTCACCTTCGCAACAACGGAATTTACCTTCGCAACCACATGAGTCTTCGTAGCCAATTGCGGAGGTTCGCCTATTTCTATACTTCTCCTTGTAAGCTCCTCCACCGAATCACCGACGGCCACTTCCGAGTGAGCTGATTCTTGGGATTGTTCCACTGCTTTAATTTGGATGATACATATAAATTTACAACAATAAGCATTGTACTATAGATCATGACTAATATAATATATAGAGAAATATTCTTACAATGTTGAGGTTGTGCTTTAGGACAATTTCCGAAAACCCACAAATATCTCAAGATGATAGAGACAGAGAGAACAACTACGGAGATCCATATACCCCATTCCAAAACCAAATACTCGATCAAACCCCAAACCCAATCCATATCTTTCTTATTCTCCCTTTTCAATTTCGGTTAAAACGTTTACCTTTCTTCTAACAAAACATATAAAGTTTAAACATCTACCATTAGCACATGCTTGCCTTGTTAAATGCTGCTATATTGAATTCCCTTCATCATTTGCACGCTTTCGCCTCTTCAATAAACCAAGCTTAACCGAACCAAATCAATTTCGAGAGTATTACAAACGATGTCGTTAAAACAAAGACGAAAAAGTCCTCAGAAGAGACACGAAATTACGGTTTGTTACCACAACGTTCGATAACTACTAAAATCCATTGACCACCACAGAAACAATGCCACTGCCACCACTCCTCCGTCGATCTTTTTCTCCCTCCGTCGCTCAATGGCTTCCTCAGCAATCTCCTCTGATCCAATCACCCCATCAAACACCAAAATCGGATGTATCGAAACCGGAGTCATGGGCAGATCAATGTGCAGACACTTGATCAAAGCCGGGATACACCGTCAGTCTTCAACCGAACCATCTCCAAAGCTCAGACACTCATCGACATGGGTGCTAAACTCGCAGACTCACCAAACTTAGTCGCTGCTCAATCTAAACCGGGTGAACTTTCGAGACAGGGGTGTTTAACCTTAATAATACAAAAATATATATATACTCACAAAGCTATAGGTTTAGCTTAACGAATCCGATTTTTACAGTTTTGGTTGAGCCTCTATATTTATAGCTAATAATACAAAAAAAAAAAAAAAAGTTATACTCTCAGAACTATATGTTTAGCTTAATGAATCCGATTTTTACGGCTGAGTCTCTATATTTATAGCTTAAAATCTAAAAAAAATCGTTATAATTATCTTTAACATTTTAATATTTTAAAAAATAGAATTTTTTTTCAAATGTATATTCGTAATATTTTCTAATATTTATTTTCAATTTTCTTAAAGAGAGATATTGTATATAAATATATATTAAATTTCTGATTTTGTAAAACAATTTTCATTTTTTTTTAATTTTAAAAAGTTATTAAAGGATAAAAAAGGCCAAAATTATTTTTCATTAATGGCAAAAAAGTAATTTTAGGTCTGAGAATGTGGTGCGTTTGTGCATGTAAAATAAGCGAGAAAAACTTAAAGGTTTTAATTTTAGGGGTAAATTTCATTAAGGATAATTAGGAGAAGTTGATTTTTTTGAGAGTTAACGTGAGCTCTCTCGACTTCTCGTTTAATATATTAGATTCCTTTTCAATTTCTTGGAAATCAATTATTTTCACTTCGTCTCACAATTTTATAGGTAAAAAAACATAACACACATATTTTTATTTTAGATAAGTTATTTATTTTACTATTAAAATCAGTCAAATGTTACCATATGAACACTTTGATTTTGCTCAAATTTTGGCAAAATTAGTTATTACTAATTACCATGTCTTTAAATATATGTGTTACCATGCTCATGTGTATGTGTATATATATCCTTAATCATGTAAGAAAAGTTTAGTACAAAGATTTAAGAATGAGAAAATATTTGGGGTTTTTTCTTTTTGTCCTCTTTTCTTTTGATTCTATAAATTCACAGTTGATTTCTCCTGGTTACGGGAGAACATTTGATCTCAAAATTGTAAATCAGCTTGAGTTTCACAAGAAACTAAAAGTGCAGTGCCTGGATAACAATGTTATTTTCCCAATAACCTATCTTAACATAGGCGAGAGTTTTCAATTTAAAGTTAAACTTTATCCACTTGTTTTGTATCAGTGTAACTTATGGCAGGTAAAAGCTAAATTTTAAAATTTATATTTTTTTTTTACATATTTTTAATTAGGGTTGTGTTTTTGTATTGTTGAAATATTTGAAGATTTTATAGAATAAATCTCTGTTTTTGATTTTCTTAGCTCATTCCAAAAAAAAATATTTTCATATGTAATATTAGAATTTTTCTTGATCATAAAAGGTTGACTGAATTTTTAAACAATTTTTGTTGGTTTGCTTTAATGCATTTGTTTTATATAGAATCTACTCAATTGATTGAAAAATTTAGTTGATTAAGATTAATTCAATTATTCACCCAATACATTGTTAAGTGTACAATAAAATTAAACATTTTTTTTCAGGGACCAAATTATAAACATCATGTGTTTTTTAACGCTTTATATACGTCTGGAGGTAAAATATACCCCAATGTGTATGTGTGGATTGCAAAAGAACAAGGAATATATGTCCGTCCCATACTTTTTATAACAGGGATGTATTTATGGAAGAGATGGGATACTCTAACAAAACAAAGAGAAATTGCTCCAGTCAATGAACTTACAAGTTAAGTCAATGCAATCAATTTTTGATTCATACATCTAATAAAATTATGAAAACTAATTACATGAATTATGTGCAATCTTGGTATTGTTGTATCTTGAGAATGATAATAAAGTTTTAGATTATGAGCTTTAACTTCAATTTGGCTAATTTCTGATATTATATGATGTAGTGTTCTTGTTTATAATGAATTTTTTAATTAATACAGCATGCAAAATTCGTAGTGTTTTTAAAAGAAGTATTAAATGTGATAAAAAGTCAAAATATTAAATACTAAAGAGACAATAATTTAAAGTTTGTAAAATTAAAAGAAATGTTAGACACACAAGAGGTTTAGGGAAAACGTTTACCATTAGTAGCTCATGCATGCAGCATGCCTTGTTAAATGCCATCAGGCCATTGATATAAACCAAGCTTAACCGAATCAAATCAATTTCGATTATAACGACGTCGTTCAAACAAAGACGAAAAAGTCCTCAGAAGAGACACGAAATTACGGTCTGTTACCACAACGTTCGATAACTACTAAAATCCATCGACCACCACAGAAAACAATGCCACTGCCACCACCACTCCTCCGTCGATCTCTTTCTCCCTCCGTCTTCTCCACCTTCTTCCTCCGTCGCTCAATGGCTTCCTCAGCAATCTCCTCCGATCAAATCACCCCATCAAACACCAAAATCGGATGGATCGGAACCGGAGTCATGGGCAGATCAATGTGCGGACACTTGATCAAAGCAGGGTACACCGTCACAGTCTTCAACCGAACCATCTCCAAAGCTCAGACACTCATCGACATGGGCGCTAAACTCGCAGACTCACCAAACTCAGTCGCTGCTCAATCCGACGTCGTTTTCACCATCGTTGGTTACCCTTCCGATGTCCGTCACGTCCTCCTCGATCCAAAGTCCGGTGCTTTATCCGGTCTCAGTCAAGGAGGCGTACTCGTCGATATGACTACTTCAGAGCCTTCTTTAGCTGAGGAGATAGCTAAAGCTGCTTCCTTTAAGAACTGTTTCTCAGTAGACGCTCCTGTCTCAGGTGGAGACTTAGGAGCTAAGAATGCTAAGCTATCAATATTCGCCGGAGGTGATGAAACCACCGTGAAACGTTTAGATCCGTTGTTTTCGTTAATGGGTAGAGTCAACTTCATGGGAACAAGTGGGAAAGGTCAGTTTGCGAAATTGGCTAATCAGATTACTATTGCTTCGACTATGTTAGGGCTAGTGGAAGGGTTGATCTATGCTCATAAAGCTGGACTTGATGTTAAGAAGTTTCTCCAAGCGATCTCTACTGGTGCTGCTGGTTCAAAGTCTATAGATTTGTATGGAGATAGGATTCTGAGTAGGGATTTTGAACCAGGGTTTTATGTGAATCACTTTGTGAAAGATTTAGGGATTTGTTTGAATGAGTGTCAGAGGATGGGATTGGCTTTGCCTGGTTTAGCTCTTGCTCAACAGCTTTACTTGTCTCTTAAGGCACATGGTGAAGGTGATCTTGGTACTCAGGCTCTTATTTTGGCTCTTGAGCGTCTCAACAATGTCTCTGTTCAACCAATTGTTGTCTCTTGATTTTAGGTTCTGTTGCATTTTCTGATTTGTGTCTGTTGGAGATTTTATGTTGAAATCTGGACTTTTGTGTTACTGGAACATTATCTTATGTTGATCTGAATAAAAGAAATAATACACATAAAATTTCATTAGAACTTGGAAATTTAGGTTGAAGATTCATATACCTGTGTTATGTGCTTAATGATGTGGGGAAATGAAATCTCTCTATATGCTTTGAATTTTATGGTTTTTACAACATATCTGGTTATAAAATCCCAGAATCTGAAGAACTGGTCCTTTATTTTTTCAAGAACATGGAAACAAATAATTTCTCCCAAGTAAACTTATTTGCTACAAGCAAGAGAGTCTTGGGGGGAAGAGGAAACATAAAATGCTTCTTATGACGCCACAGACCCTAGCTTAGGCTTTTTTCTCTGATTTGCGAAAAGCTTTGTTAAAATTACCGAAAAAATGGCGCTCTCTTTGGGAAAGGTTTCAAGATTCTTCAAGGTAGAGAGAGTGAGAAGCTGCAAGAAGCGCAGCTCCAATACCTGATCCATCGTTAGAGTGAATGACCTCAATAGTTCCTGAAGCTTCATCTCCTAGTAACTCTTTTAGTGAGCTCTCCATACACTCACTAAACTGTTTGTAATGCTCAAACAAACCACCGTCCATGGCTATAACTGATTTCTGAACCTCCTCTTTGCTAGTAGTATCCCTTCCCAGCTTTTTCAGAATACCATAGATTCCAGCAGCAGAGAGACGTGCGCCTCGAGTAGCTATAATGTCGCAGAGACTGATCACAACTTTTCTCATTTTAAGAGAAGTTGTAGGGACCTCCAGTATATCCTTAATCTTGCTACCAACAATCTTCAAATCTGGAGAAGTGTCATTATGCATAGCTGACATGTGAGGAGTCCTGCAAAATGATTGAACTTTAGACAAACTCATTCCGCAAAAAGATGAAATACACAAACCACTCCGCAGAAGCTGAAACTGTACCTAATGATGAATGGTATCCTCAGCTTAGATGGGACGGTATCTCCAAAGAAAGCAGCTTCTTCAGCCATCTTTAGAAGAACTCTTCGCAAAATCTCTCCCAAGTACATACCCGAAATGATTTTCTCAAGAATCTGCAAAAGGACAAATCCACACATAGGATCTCATTTCTTGTGACAGCTCGTAGGTATTGCTATTTGTAACAACAAAACTCGTACCTGTTCGCCTGGATTCAGACTCTCAAAATCCAGGGTGTGATCAAACTCAGTTAATGGGAGATGTGAGGACCTGAAGTTACCCCACTCCATATTTATAACCATTTCCCCTGATTTTGGAAGCGGACCATGCCATTTGGGGATAGCCGTTGCACGCTCAACATAGGCTGCGTTAGTCCCAGTACCTAAAATAACAGCAGCGGCAACATCCGGGTTGTAGTATCTACCACCAGCTAGTGTTCCAACAGTATCATTAACCTGATAAAAGCAGTAAAAACAAATCAACCAGTGATTTTACTAGGGAGCATATAAGGCAATAATAGATAACTTACAAGTGCTGCAACTCGCATGTCAAGACCAACTCTTTCCATGGCCTTCTTAAGTGCTCCAACAACATCTTCTCCAACCTATTGCAACGATCAAACCAAGATCAGGGTAAAAAGGCGAAACTGATCATAATAAGAATACTAGTCGGAAGGGGGATCGAGCTTAACTGCTTCGTCAATGGAAAAGCCTTTTGTCCATTTGATGAGAGAACCAGAGGATAAAGAAGTCTGCCTAACAGGAAAGGAGAAAGTGAAACCTAACTCCCTCTGTCTACCTTCTGGAAGATGAAAGTCTTCGCCTTCTGTGGCGACAAACTTTGCAAGAGCCTCAGCGATAAAATTGAATAACTCCTGAACGATTCATAAAAGATACACAAAACCCCTTGTTACATATTATATAGATCATCCAATTAATAAACATGACAAGAGACTTAAAAAACAAGAAACTGACATCTGAACCACCAGTCATCAAATGGGGAGGTATCGAAACTTCTTCAAACTCTTGTTTAGCAACACGGTCTTGTTTCCCGCCAAGAAGCACACGCATAACACGGAAGTTTGTTCCACCTAGATCCAATGCATAAAAGAGACCCTTCTCATCCCTGCTTATATCAAAACGTTAAAAAGCTAAGACAATACCTCTTAACCTTACAACATGAAACTAGACCGTAACAAGATTAAGACGAAAATGAACTTGCAGCAAAAGTTGAACACAATGCCTTCTAGACATGTGACACCAATCAATCTCATTAATACACATAAGTTATTGAATTCTTCCAGAATCACAATCTTATCCACAAGAAAAAAAAACAAAAACAGAGCTAAGACAAATCAACAACATCAAGCTTCTTGTAATAATAATAATCCCAGTGGGACATGATCTCAGATTCCAAAAAAGATTCTTTCTGATACTGAAACTGTAGATCAAATCAGTATTGACCACAAACGATCCAAATACGACACAGTGAAATTGGAATCTCAAAATCTAATTTGGTAGCATTGCAAATGATAAAAGGGAAAAAGATTTCGAATTTTACCCAGAAGGAAGATTATCAACGTAGCTGATAAGCATCTTGAGTTTGCTACCACCGTCAGAAGCAAGACCAGCGTGCATCTCAACGGCCATAGCATCAGCGACTTGTCTAAGCTTCGAGATCGGAGTCGCACAGTCTTCCTCAAACGCCTTAAGGATCGCCGAAACACGTCCCCACTTACCAGAGCTCTGCATCCGTCTTCTAACAACCAAAACAGCCACCGCACAAACCGCCGCCGTGCACACAACCGTCGTTCCAACAGCTACTTTACCCATTTTGTTTTTCCGATTTTGGAATCAAACAAACGAATCTAATTAAAAAAAAAAAAAAAAAAAAAAATTCGGATTTTTAACAATGTTCTGATCGCAAGTAACGATTACAAAAAATGGGTAATTAAAAAGAAACAGAGAGAAGAAGAAGAAATAATCAAAAGTTCCGAAACCTAAGATGGATCTAATACCGATCTACTCGAGCTTGCTGGTTCGTCAAAAAAAAAAACAGAACAGTGTAATCTCTCCTTTGTCCGTAAAGTATGGAAAAAAAAAACTATGTAATAAGATATATATGTTTTTGGAATTACGAAATTATCCCTTTTGTCTAATTTGTTTTTTATCTTCTTTTTTTTTTCTCTACCTAAGTTTCTGGTAGAACCAATCATTCTCAAAACCTAATCAAACCACAAGATAAAAAAAAAAAACATTCTTTGTTTTAGATAAAAAGATTTACAGATGATTTATTATCCATAAATTGAATTATTAATCCAATCCTTTTAAAGATTAAGACAGATTGCAATATCAACATGCATATAGAAATAAATTAAATAGTCGTTCTTAACAAAAATCCCAAATGATTTAATATGAATTTGAGATATAGAAATAGAAATCAAGTATCTTACTTACGGAAAGCAATTAACTAATGGATATTTTAAATATATGACATTCCTTTTCAATTTCTTGGAAATCAATTATCCTCACTTCGATCTCACAATTTTATAGGTAAAAATAAAAAAAAACATAACACACATATTCTTATTTTAGATAAGTTACTTATTTTATTATTTAAATCAGTCAAATGTTACCATATGAACACTTTGACTTTGGCAATTAGTAATTACTAATTACCATATCTTTAGATATATTACTTAAAATATGTGTTTCCATGCTCATGTGTATGTGTATATATATCCTTAATCATGGAAGAAAAGCTTATTACAAAGTTTTAAGAATGGGGAAATATTTGGGTTTTTTTTTTTCTTCTTTTCCTTTGATTCTATAAATTCACAGTTGTTTCCTCTTAGTTACGGAAGAACATTTGATATCAAAATTGTAAATCAGCTTGAGTTTCACAAGAAACTAAAAGTGCAGTGCATGGGTAACAATGTTATTTTACCAATAACATATCTTAACATAGGCGAGAGTTTTCAATTAAAAGTTAAACTTTATCCACTTATTTTGTATCAAAGTAACTTATGGCAGGTAAAAACTAAATTTTAAAGTTTATACATTAAAACTTCTATAAATTAATTTATACATGTTTTATTTTAAATTAATAATTATAGAAAGATTTTCCTAATTTAGTAATTTTAAATATATATATATATATAATTGTTATTAATAATATTTTATATCATCAATTACAAGGAAAATAATTATTATCATGTTTTGAAGAGAAAATTAGAAGTTTTTGATATAGTACAAATATTAGAAATAAGCTCTTACAAAAATTAATGTGTATATTTATATATATATTTTGATAAATTTATATAATTAATAGGACCATATATTTGCAAATAATTTACAAAAATATATTATCTTATTATATTATCGAATCGTGTCCAAAATTACACTAGCCCAACTTAGGACCAGAAAAAAATTATTAATTTATAGAGAGTATTAATTATGAAGTTATAGAGGTTCTACTGTATATATTTCTTTACATATTTTAATTAGGGATATGTTTTTGTATTATTGACACATTTGAAGATTTTTTAGAATAGATCCCTGCTTTTGATATTTTTAGCTCATTCCAAAAAGAAATATTTTCATATGTAATATTAGAACTTTTCTTGATCTTAAAAGGTCGAGTGAATTTGTAGACAATTTTTGTTGGTTTGCTTTAATGCATTTTGTTTTATATAGAATCTGTTCAATTGATTGAAAATTTTGGTTGATTAAGATTAATTCAATTATTCATCCAATATATTGTTGACTGTACAATGAAATTGAACATCTTTTTTGTTTTAGGGACCAAACTATAAACATCATGTGTTTTTTAATGTTTTATATACGCGTAGAGATAAAATATACCCTAGTGTGTATAAGTGGATTGCAAAAGAACAAGGAATATATGTCCGGCCCATACTTTTTGTAAAGATGTATTTATGGAAGGGATGGGATACTCCAACAAAAGAAGAGAAATTGCTTCAGTCAATGCACTTACAAGTCAAGCCAATGCAATCAAATTTTGATTCATACATATAATAAAGGAAAAATGATTGTCAGCTACTTAAAGTATACGCCAACACATCGCCACACATACAAACAATATAAATGTCTTGTTAACTACGTAAACTATTATAATCACATAAGGATATCCATAAACAAGCACATGTTATGTGTACAACACCATAAACATTCAACTCCGGTGGTTGGTTGGCCGGAATCCGGCGTTGACCAATGTTAACCGACATTGACCAGTGTTAACCGGCGTTGACCAGTGTTGACCGGCGTTGACCAAAAAATTTTTTTTTCCTATAAATAAGAACTTTTTGTTTTTAGGTATTTTTGATAAAGAGATAAAAAGATTAATGATTTGTATAATTTACAAAAACAAAATATAATAACAAAAAGTTATACACCAAAATTTTATGTTTAGGAGATTTTTTATAAAAATATAACAAATATATACTTTTCCTGTTAAAAAGCATTTTTATTTTGTATTTTCAAAGGTGGGAGTTATAAATATTTTTTTCTTTTTACTTATTTATAAGATTATGTCATTTGAAATGTATGCAAGACATTGCCAACTATTTCTTTATTTTTAATAAGAAAAAGAAAGGAAGAAAATAATGAAAATTTTATTTATTTACATAAAAGACATATATCTAGAAGATAGTTAAAAAACAAAAGTTGATTTTGTAAAATCAAAGGTTGGTTTTGTAAAATCAAAGAAATAGTTGGCAATGCCTTGAATATATTTCAAATGACATAATCTTATAAATAAGTAAAAAGAAAAAAAATATATCTAAAATCCCCACCTCTGAAAATACAAAACAAAAAATAATTGTTAAAAGGAAAAGGTATATATCTGTAATAGTTTTATAAAAAAATCTACTACACATAAAATTTGGTGTATAACTTTTTGTTGTTATATCCCTTTTGTTTTTGTAAATTATACAAAACATTTATCTTTTATTTATTTATCAAAATACCTAAAAACAAAAAAGTTATTATTTATAGGAAAAAAGAAAAAATATTTTTTTGAATATTTTTTTGGTCAACGCCGGTCAACACTGGTCAATGCCGGTTAACACTGGTCAATGTCGGTCAACATTGGTCAACGCTGGATTCCGGCCAACCAACCACCGGAGTTGAATGTTTATGGTGTTATACACATAACAAATGCTTGTTTATGGATGTTCTTATGTGATGACAATAGTTCACGTAGTTAAAAAGACATTTATATTGTTTGTATGTGTGACGATATGTTGGCGTATACTTCAAGTAGCTGACAATCATTTTTCCACCGACGGGATTGAATGCAGGACCAATATTTCCCTGGATCGTGTGGACAATTTGGACAGCCCGCAACAGACTCATCTTCAACAAACAGAAAACCTCCCCGGAGGAGGCGATAGTGTTGGCACTAGTAAGAGCAAAAGAATGGCAATCAGCTCAAGCCCCTGTGGAGAAGAACCCACTTCAAGGACAAACCCTAATTAAGCCCCATCGACCATGTAATGCACTGACCTGTTTCACTGACGCGTCTTGGAAGGATGACAAATGTGCTGGCTTTGGTTGGCTCTTTAAGAACTCACAGGACCAGATCATCTGCGAAGGCTCGTCCGCTACCCGATCAGTCTCCTCACCCTTGATGGCCGAACTATGGCAACACTAGCAGCGCTATGAGTTGCAGTTGAATCGGACCTCAAGTCTATCAATTTCGCATCAGACTCGCAACTGCTAGTCAGTGCTCTCAATGGGAAGCTTCACTCTAAGGAGCTTCATGGGATTCTCTACGACATCCTTGAATTATCGGCAAATCTTTCTTCTGTTTCCTTCTCTTTTGTTTCCAGAAATCTCAACCGTCAGGCAGACTTTTTGGCCAAAGAGGCCCTTAATGGGCTGAATGTTGTAATGTAAAACTTATTTTAAAGGCCTAATGGGTATTTGTTGTTTAAAAAAAAAGAAAACATATAATAAAATTCTGAAAACTAATTACATGAATTATGTGCAATCTTGGTATTGTTGTATCTTGGGGAAGAGAATGATAATCAAGTTTTAGATTATGGGCTTGATCGTGACACGTGTTAATTTTAACGATCAGATATCAAAGTTAAAAACTCACCAGATCGTGACACGTGTCAATTTTAACTATTAAATATCAAAGTTAGTAACTCATCAGATCATGACATATACCAATTTTAACGATCAGAAATCACAGTTTTCAAGCTTAGTAAAACAAAGCATAATATAATTGTAATCTTATTATATTAAAACAAACAACTAAAATAAATATACTATGTGCCATCCATATCAAAGTTTCACCGTTACAAAGATTCTCAACCACTACATGGTAAAATAAATATACTATGTGCCATCCATATTTGGTTGCATAATTATACTTTATAACATTTATACTATATAACCTAACATATTAAATTTTATGTCTTTGTTTGCACCAAAAAAAAAAAAAATTATGTCTCTATGGTTAGCTAATTTCGAACACCGAATACTGCAACAAGATTTGTGAAGACACATGTGAAGAAAACGAAGATCATGAAGAACCGATTGGCAGTCTTAGGAAAAAAGCTTGAACTGAAGTCTGAACTAATCTTTTATTATATTAAAAATCTTATTATATAAAGTTGGATTTTCAAATTAGCCATATGTCAAGATACTGATGAGATGTTGACACGTGTCAAAATTATTATTTTTTAAAACAGCTAATTAAGAAAATAGCATTAAATCTAAATAAAATTTACATGTTTATATCTAAAAAAAATTTCTAAATCAAAAAGGAAAATAAACAAAACTAATCTTTTTTCCATTATACTCTACTTATATTATATGTGTTTTCTCAATAAGATTTTGACATGTATAAACAAAAAAAGTAATTCACTAAGCATGTATATTATTATTAATAAATAAATAGTGAATAATAAATTTAAAAAGAATAACATAAGTTATGTCAAAAGAATTATTGTTTTTGAAACATAATAGGACAGCTAATTAAGAAAATAATATTATATCTACAGAACATTACATGTTGATATCGAAAACTTTGATCTTTGATTTTTTTTTTCTGATATAATTTTGCCGGTCTATTGTGTGGGTTTTTGATTTGTGCGGGTTTTTCAATGGAAGCTATCAGATGCAATGAAATCAAGGATGGAGATACTGATGGAGGTTCCAAAAGTTATTCTACAGTTAGTAGCATTATAAGTTTGGAAAATAAGTCGGTGATTGATGTTTCTAGTCAAAATTTAGAGTTTTCTTTTCTGAATAGTGTTGATGATTCCGGTACTGAAACAAGAGCTGATTGATCGAGTTATTGAGAAGTGGTTTCATGTTTGGGAAGTTGGAACGGTATACCATTTTAAAATTGGTTTCTAACCGGATTTATGTGGTTTTCTATCGGATTAGGTTAGTAAACCGTTTAAACCAGGTATATGGAGAAATATATGAGAATTTTTTATTCGGGTAAAAATAAGTTGAGAGTTTATGATTAATGAATATTTGAGACGAGGTCATAACTTTAAGTTATTTTGGTACAATTGGATACTTCTGAAGAGTAAATAGGTCGTTGATCCTTAACGTGATTATGACATATGTCATGTTTTGTATTGTATATAGATATTATATTTTGTATATCTGAATTATCTAAGACTTATATATACCATCATGATTATAATTTTCAAATTTTTATTTTTATTATATTATATTATATTAGTAATTATAAGAACTATGCCAAAATCAAAGTAAAGCAATATAAAATTTGTTTAATTTGTTTAGAAGACATTTTATAGGTGGTGATAAAGAGCGTACTTTAACAATAAAATAATTTTAAGTGTAAGAACATATTTTTAATGGTAAATCATCAGTGGCTGATCCAGAAAAATTATTTGTATGGGGTACAAATAATTTATTAATAATTAATATTAAATCTTTTTTTGTCAACACTCTGATATTAAATTCAAATAATAAAAATATTAAATATGACTTTCCATTTATAGTAATTTAAGTTTTATTTTTATTTGATTTCTAAATGTATATATAATTGCATATTAAATATATTTAAAATAATAATTGTATTTCACACAAATTTAAACTTTAAATATATTAGATAAATTAAAAAACTATAATATTGTATACTAAGTGTGCAAAGATTTTTAAATTTAAATGTAAATATAGTTAATAGTAGAAAAGGAAGATTCAGATTTTGTTAAAATTTAATTAAAAGTAAGAAAGAAATAAATAAGACTGAAAGACTATGGAACTAATCATAAAAAAAAATAAGTAAAAATATGGTACACATTTGTTGGTGTTGGGTTTCGACGATCATAAGGCCCACCAAATAAGCCCATTAAGGCGTACGCGCAGGCCAGGAAAAGAGGCCCAGTAAGGGCCCATGGAGGAAAACCCGAGCAGGAGGATGAAGTCAACCTGGAGAAGAAATCGGGATTGGGGAGCCGAGATTGCAGCGAGACGTTCAGGAAGGGTTTCGAGGAATTTTAGTTTAAATAGCAGATGAATGTGAAGGACACAACACATGTAATCAAGCTCAGAGCGAATCAATAGAAAAAGTAAATACAAAAGTCCAATTCGTTGTTTTTCATAGTTCAAAGTCGATTTGTACCGAAAGTCTGCCCAGATCTCATTTTACAAACTTATTCTTCTAATTGTTGTTTCTAGCCCCAACAATTTGGCGCCGCCTGTGGGGACTTAGGTCTTTCTATTCTCAAAAATCGACTGCTTTGAACTCCAGCGAAATGGATCCATCCACCGCTAACACAATCATCTCAGAGACTGCTCCACCAGCGGCAGTCCACGGATCCACCTCCATCAGTGCACCTTCCCAGGGTGCACCCGCGTCAGCCCAGTCCGATAACGAGGTTACAGATCTAGTCAGACCCGGGACAGGCTCATCACTTGACGACAGTCAAGCACCGAACCAAAGTATTTTGGGAGGTTCGGGTCTCACTCATCACAGACCCGCCCAAACTCAGAATCTCGGTAGTACAAACCCAGGGGTTACCGTCGGGGTTGTTCCCACGGCCCCGCGATCTTGACAGGAAACAGGAATCAGTCCCGAGTATGGACTCGTTCAGAGAATAACGGAACGAACCGACCAGGACAGCACCATGCGCCGGTGGTCTCCTCCGGGACCCCCGTCAGCAACGATCTGTCCGAGATTCGCGGAATGCTCGCCGTTCTGATCGATAAGACCCAAAGTCAAGATGCGACAAATCGGGCCCTCATGAACAGAATCGAGCGGCATGAACAAGAGCTCGCTTCTCGCGCAAATCTCGGACCCTATCGGGATTCCGCGTACTCTTCGGGAACAGCTTTAACCAATCTCACGGAAAGAGCGCTTCCCCGGACTCGTCTCGACTTTGAGGCGGTCCACGTTACCCCGCCCGGGATCAGAACGTTACCTGTTTTCGCGCCGTCAGAGAGCAATGGAGCACCGAGCTCGTCGGTCTTAAATGGTAACGCGAGCTCGCGACGTGACGAGCATCCCCCATCCGGGGACGTCGGGTCAGCAGGGCAGGTCCTCCGCACCTCGGGGGCTCTGGAGGGCTCCTCGGTGAGACTGGATCCAGTCCCGACAGGAGAACTCAGAGATGGGGCGTCACGAGGAATAACGACCGAGGATCTCGGTCTTCCCGGACCTCCGAGTAGCGGCGCATTCAGCGCGCAGTTCCTAACCGAGTACATGAATAAGGAAAGCGCCGAGATGGCCCAAATCCGCTCTAAGGTGCACCTGGCAACAAGCGCAGCCCCAGACATCGATCGCGTGATCGCCGAAACAAGGCGTACCCCGTTCATAGACCGAATCGCGAAGGTTTGCCTTCGTGACGTGGGCAAGCTCCGCCTTCCCGAATACGCGGGCATAACGGACCCGGGAGCGCACCTCCGAGCTTTCAGATTAGCCATAACAAAAGCTTATCTCATCGACGACGAGTGTGAAGCCGGCTACTGCCGTTACTTCGCCGAGAACCTGGTGGGACCGGCGTTGGAATGGTTCGCCTCTTTGGAATCTAACTCCATTGACAGCTTCGATCAGCTCGCCTCGGCATTTTTGAAGCAGTATTCAGTCTTTTTCCAAGCTAAGGTGACCGAATCAGACTTTTGGCTTCTCGTCCAAGAAAAAGATGAACCGCTCCGCGATTACATCAATCGCTTCATGTCAACCAAAGCCAGGATAACCAACCTAAACGACGAGGTTGCCCTGGCAGCCCTTCGGCATGGCTTATGGTACACCTCGAAATTCCGCGAAGAGCTCACCGTTCGACAACCCCCGTCGCTCGACGACGCACTCCATAGGTCGATAAATTTCGCCCGAGCAGAAGTGGAGCGGGCCGCTCTGGCCGAGATCCATAAGTCATCAAAAGCACCCTAAATGGTTTTAGTAGTACACCTCGGCGAAGTCAGGCTGGGACGCTCAGCTCCCCGGAGTATTGTGGGCCACCCGAACTACGCCGCGTGGCAGCACGGGCGAGACCGCGTTCACCTTAGCCTACGGAATTGAGGCCGTAATACCGGCAGAAGTTACCATAGGCAGTATTCGCCGAGCTGTTTCCCCCAAGAATGAGGAGGAAAATAGCGAAGCGCTGCGCGATCACCTCGACGTCATCGACGAGAAGAGAGAACAAGCCTACGTGCGAGTTCAAAATTACCAGAATGCCATCGCTCGCTTCTATAACTCGAAGATCCGACCTCGGCGTTTCGCCGTCGGGGACCGAGTACTCCGTCGAATGTTCGATCACAGAAAAGGAAAGAACGCCGGCAAAATGGGAAGGACCTTTCCGTGTCACCGAGATCGTTCGCAATGGCGTATATCGCCTCGAAGACGAGAGCAACGGTAAAGCCGAGCTCCGGCCTTGGAACGTCATGAACCTCAAAAAATACTTCTAAGAGGTATCCATAATAATCGAACTACGACCTGGCTTGATCCCCTTACGGGGTACGTAGGCAGCTCAATATCCTGAGCTTAGCCACCTTCCCAACTCGATCCGCTCCGCAAAATCTTTCCAAATAAAACGCGAATTTTACCATGACCTGGTGCACCATTACCAAATATACCAAATCAACAAACAATAACTCTTTCTAACGGCGCGACGAAATTGCCTACAAATAAACGTACCTACGACACCAAACAGCACATGCGAATTTCGCACTGTCTTGCAACCGTTTCAAGCTTTTTCGAACACTTCATCAAAAACAAAAAAAAAACAACAAGGTCAACACAGCTCTAGCTAACGGTCCGCACCCCACGACCTCACGTGAAAGCAAATAAGATTTCACTACCCAATTTGGAAAACCTCAAAGGACTTCATCCCCAAATAACGCAAGTTCAAAACGATAAATAAAATAAAGACGCCATAACTCAAACGTCTTCTTCCCCGGTCCCAGCCTCCGGATCCTTCGCGGCACTCGCGTTGCTCCCATGGTCGTCTAGACCGCGTGGGACCCCGGTTCCGGCGTCAACCTCCATGGGCGCGACCGAGTCTTCCGAGATCTGAGGAAGGTCCAATTTGCTCACCGAAAAGTCCGAAACCGCCAAGGAGTTGGACCTAACCGCAAGGACCATCCGTTGCGTCTCGAGAACTTGCACCTCCTCCGCAATTGATGTCCTCCCCTCGTCGATCTGCTTGATCAAAAGAAGGTTGGACTCGATCTCTGCGAGATCGCTCTCGACCGCGGTCTGCTCTTTCTTCCTCTCCCACTTGCTCTTCACTGAATCTAGCACCGCCCGGTAGTCTTGGGACATCCGCTCCTTGGCCTCACGAACAGCTCGACGAGTCGCCTCCGCATGTTTTGCCCCTTCCCCGAGGAAGATCGCGAAACCGAAACGACATGAAAGATTTTCTGGATATTCGCCTTTCAACCCTCCCAAAAATAGGTTAAAAGGCTGGGGGGCAATTGTTGGTGTTGGGTTTCGACGATCATAAGGCCCACTAAATAAGCCCATTAGGGAGCCGAGATTGCAGCGAGACGTTCAGGAAGGGTTTCAAGGAATTTTAGTTTAAATAGCAGATGAATGTGAAGGACACAACACATGTAATCAAGCTCAGAGCGAATCAATAGAAAAAGTAAATACAAAAGTCCAATTCGTTGTTTTTCATAGTTCAAAGTCGATTTGTACCGAAAATCTGCCCAGATCTCATTTTACAAACAACATTTAATAAGGGAATGTGGCCATGGAAAAAGGAAAATAATAATACAACCATAAAAAAAAACTGTAGAGAGAATCGAACTCGTGACAAGATGGTGCATGTGGCACACTTATGCTAAATGAGCTAGGAAAACACAATACATCAATGTCCATTAGAAATTTTTATAATTTAGCATGGGGCACGTGCCCCACCTAAGAACCATGTAGATCCGCCCCTGTAAATCATAGAGTAAAATTATACATGGTTACTTATTAGATGTTGTTTTGATGAATTTGTTGTAGGTAAAATATTTTGTGAATAAGTTGTGAAACGTTTTTTAAATTTGACAATAATAATATTTGTAATGATGAATATTTGACAAAAGTTTTAGTGGGATATAATTTAGCTTTAAATTATTGTAATAATTGTTATAATATATTAAAATGTATAAATTTTTTTTTTACTCAAAACTAACAATGTATAAATGTATGAAGGTAAATACATATATTCTCTAACTTAAATTATCTATATTAACATTTTTGAAGTACATTTTGTGTTATGCTCTTTTAATTTTACTTATTTAAATTTTTATTTACAACATTTATCCCTCAAAATTTTCTAAAAATAGTATCACGACAGATTTTGTTTCCTAAATTTATATTAACATTTTTGAAGTATATTTGTGTTTTACTCTTGAAGTTATATTTATTTAAAAACTTATTTACAAATTTAATCCCAAAAAGCTTTCCAAAATTAACATCATTTCAGATTTTGTTTCCTAAATATTTTAGATTTCATTCCCACCAAAAATAAAAAACAGCAATCAACATTATATAGAGACATAAACTATTATATATTTTCCATTTTATTTTCCAAACATGTGAGTTTTGATTATATATAAATAAATATAATAAAATTTAAAATATTATGAATATGTAAAATTTTTTAAAAAAATAAAATACTATATAATTTGGTTATAAAAAAGATATGTTGAAATTAATTAAATATTATTAAATATGTGCTAAAACGGGTTAGATCCTCATTTTATTATTTGCCAACACTATAAATATTATAATATCTGACATAAATAATCAATTTGTTTTACTTAAGATTGTGTAAAATAATTAATTCATTAGGAAAAATGTGACTTAATCACATCATATAAATGACTTATTATGTATTTAGATCTCTTATTTTTTATTATAATAATTAAAAATCAAAATAGAATCTCAAATATTAAACAAGACTAAATATAATAAAAAAATGGTCATATAATATATTACAGGTTAAAAGATTAATATAAACATTTAATCGCACAAGCGGCCGGAAAATTAGGTTATTTCTCTATTTATAAAACATCCAATATTTAACAAACAAATAGAATATAAAATATAAATAATAGTAAAACTATATGCACGCGGTGTACCGCGGGTTAAAATGTAGTTTATATCTTTATTTTGAAAATAAAATTTCTTTATATATTTTAAAAAATTTGTTTAAGGTTTAAGATTTATTTTTTTAACAATTTTTAAACCTGTACATCATGAAGACTTTTATCTAGTTATTTAATGTTTTGTTTATAATAAATCTTTTTAATTAATACAGCATACAAGATTCGTAGTCTTTTAAAAAGAAGTAGCGGATTAAATGTGATAAAAGGTCATAGCATTAAATACTAAAGAAGACAATAATTTAAAGTTTTGGGTCCATTAACACTACCCTATTGTAACACTTAAGGCCTGACTTAAAGTTTCCAAAGCTAGTCCATTCAGTTGAATTAAAAAAAACTAAAAGCTAATCAAACTTCTAAAATTAAATTTATGCCAGGCCCATTTTTAGTAGAGCAAATCTACAACCAAATATGCTATTATGGAAAAGGCCGTCAGAATTGTTAATATAGGATTTGCACTATTTTTTCTTTTTCCCATTCTTTATTGATTTGATATGTCGATATTTTAATTTACAAGAACAGTTATGAAACAGAAACTCTTGGTACATATCCGCACGAGAATTTGATTCACCAAGGAGAGAACATGCTAAGCCAAATTATGAATAACCTCATAAATTGTTGATGATACGGTTAACCTTCAAATTCCACAGTTTTGTATCCTATCTCGATTGCATAGCCCACGATAACCAGTGCCGGCTTAAACATATTATATGCCTCTGGGCAAACTAAAAAAAAATGCCCCTTAACCTATAGAAAAATTTACTGATTTTTTTTAGGTCTTTTGGTTCATATAATTTCTTTTTTGTGCTTTTTTCTAGCTTATAATTTTTTTTTTGCTTTTTTTTAGCTTACAAATTTTTTTTTTGTGTGCCTCTTTTAACTTACAAATTTTTTTTTGCGCCTCTTTTTAGCTTACAAAGTTTTTTTTTGTGTATCTTTTAGCTTACAAATTTTTTCTTGTGCTTCTTTCTAGCTTACAATGATTTTCTTTTGTGCTCTTTTAACTTACAATATTTTTTTTTGTACCCCTTTTCTTATATGTATATGCCCTTTTAATCTATGTACCCGGGGCGGGTATTTTTTTTTTGTGTGCCTCTTTTAACTTACAAATTTTTTTTGTGCTTCTTTTTAGCTTACAAAGTTTTTTTTTGTGTATCTTTTAGCTTACAAATTTTTTCTTGTGCCTCTTTCTAGCTTACAATGATTTTCTTTTGTGCTCTTTTAACTTACAATATTTTTTTTGTGCCCCTTTTCTTATACGTATATGCCCTTTTAATCTATGTACCCGGGGCGGTCGCACTGCCCGCCCTTCTAGTTGAGCCGGCACTGACGATAACGCAGACCATTCCATTTCTTCATTATGTTAGTAACTACTTTTTTAGGTTTACATTGTATATACATGTTGGAAATGTTGGTAAGTAATTTTCTGAGACTAAAATTTTTACGTTTCAATAATTCTGCTTCAAACGGAATTTTAAATTTTTTTTTCTTTTTTGACAATAGAGTAAATTTTTATTTTTTTTGATCAAAGAGGTATTATCATTCTATTAAATAGAAAGTAACAAACAAGGCAAAAGTTGATTAAGATACAACATAGGGTAAAGTAGAGCAAAACATAGAACAATAGAAATACAAGGATAGATGGGAGCATTCGATGTGAGAAGCTTGAGAACTATAAACCACATGCTAGGGAGCAGCATGGAACCTGTGAGGTCAAGGCAAATCGATGCAGACTCCATAAACAAGTCAAAAGAGTAGAAGGCCACTGTCTTGATTCTTCGAAGACTTGGCGGTGATGAGAATGGCAAAGCTGTGTTGCCAAAGGATCGAGCAGGGTGGCTGAGGCTCTGAAAACCGGTTACTACATAAGTAGATATTGGTCCAAGGTTGATGAAACAGAACTTGAAGAGAAAGTGGTAACCACTTCTCCTTGGAGTGAGAGTGAGGGTCAAAATGCCACTAATCTTCAAGTTTCTATGTGGGGCTTCATAAAGCAGATGGTTTGCAGTTTAGAGAGCTTTGCATTCAGGCGAGGTGGATAAAGGAGGCTGGTGAAGGCGAGGTAATCCCAACATTGTAAATGTGGGATCATAATGCCAAGCTTCATCAAGCAATCTCCCTCAATGAGAGCATCCCTAGGAGATCCAACAAGAACGGTTTTCAAATAACTCTCATACCATTCTAACAATGATGGTGGCTTAAGGATCAGAAGCAGTCTTCGAACTAATAATACCATTGAGCAAACCAAGCGTTGAATAGGGAGGGAGAGAGTGGAGTTAATACCAAACCTGGATTCACACTGAACTCGACACAAAGGGTTTTCAAGTAAATTATAAGAAGCCAATATTCTGCTATCGAGGGAACCTCGTCTTGACCAAGCAGATAACATCGGGACTAAACAATTTGAACTTGAAATAAAACGATTGTAGACGGATCGGGGAAGGTTCCAGTGTAGGGATGAGTCATAGTCTAAGGGGAATAGACTATCTACCAGGGTTCCAAAGTAAGATTGAGGAGCAAATCTGGGCCAAAGAGATAACGAGGTTGGAACAGAGCAAGCCGGGGTTATGGTGTTCTTTGTCAAGATCTTCAAAGGCTCCGGTGTCGACACAGAGCTCTCGTCCAGCTGCCGCCAAGTAGAACACTTGGAGGGAGGATATAAACCCGAGGATAGGTGAGATGTTAAAGTTGATTGTGGAAAAAACCAGATCGAGAGATAAACACAAAGGGAACCAGGGCATTCGGGGGTTGAGGAGTGAATTCAGTCAGTTGGGTACGTAGACAAGCAGCCTCACTGAGAGAGGAGGACGGAAGCGGAGGGACGATGGGAACTGACTGAAGCTGATGCAAATTCGGACTTGAGATCTGGACTCTCAAGAGAACTCCGGTGAAGAGAACCAAAGACACAGACGAGAAAAGTAGACAGAAGTAGTAAAAAGGCAGAGAGCTTGAGAGATCCCGACGCCGGCGAGCCGAAACTTAACCGGTGTCGGAGAAAAGTGAATAGAGCGGTGCTTTGATTATTGTGCCTGAGAGAGAATTAAAGCGAACTTGGATTCCAATATGGTTATATATTACATAACATATATATGTTCTTCTTTGTACTGTTTTCTACATATTTATCTTTTTTTTTTGTAAGGACCCAAGAGAATATGAAAAAGAGGCTGATAAGCATATTATGAAGTACTAACAAATACTAACAAAAATGAAGCCGGCAAACAAATGTTGGACAATAGAGTAAATAAACCATCATATTGTACTGAAATATGTCCGTGTGGGAAGTAGCGATTTAAGCATCATTAGATTCTCCATTATCTCATTTTAGAAAATCTTATACACTCTGAATTGTGCTATTATATAATTTTTGCACTAATTCCTTATTCCTTAGTACATCAGATAACATTCTTATTTTCTTTTAAGTCAACTCTCAATTATACTTAGATAGCTGAGAATTAATTTCAACTCACCAGTGGTCCCAATCTAGTTGACCAATGTTGTTTGATTTGATTAAGTAAGATCACTAACTAAATTTAGATACTCAAGATATCATATAATATTACTATTAACTATATACAATTAAAAAGCATGTATCATTACATGAGAGAAAAAGTATATATTACCCCACACCACACGTTTGCTATTGACCAAAATCTAGGTGGGCAAACGAAAATAGTAACGCATGTCATTGATTATTATTACCTTATGTTCGATATTTTACGACATCTTAAAAATGCATTTTCCGACAGTAAAAAAATTGACAGATAACTAAACCATGATGATTATGTATACCATAGAACGTAGTTGTAGTATGTTATTCCGTTGAGACAGACACCAATCCAAAAGAAACAAACAAAGTGAATTGAATAAAAGCAAAAAGACGAATTTAAATGTACAACACTCAAATTTTATGCGTTTTTCAACCCAAATTTTCGATATTTGAAAGTTCATAGATCATAATTAAGTTTTGTTAGTGTTACAAGTTTTGCAACATAGGGAAGATGAAATTTCTTATAATATATAGAACATGGAGTATGTTTATCACTTGGCTTTGAGTTGGAGGTTAATAAAGTTTGATTTCAAAGTGGGGTTTTGTAGAGATTAATGGGTTAAAGAACTATCATCTTGAAATGGTTGATTAGGGAACTTGACCTAACATAACATATAAGAGATAGATGTATGACCATATTTTATTTACTGAAAATTGTTTTTTGTTATAAACTAAAACCGAACAAATACAAATAGACTAAGCTAGATGAAATTACAATTGTGTTTAGTATTTCTAAATTATATTTCCTCTGTCCATAAAAATTGATATTTTGGAATATTATACATTTTAAGAAAACAATGATTACTAAGTTTAAATATATTTTTTTCTTTGACTAAAAAGATATTATTTAATTTTAAACCAATAACAATTCAAAATTTTAAATATTTTCAATGATTACTTCTTGAAGTTTACAAAACATCAATCTTTGTGGGGCAGAAGGAGTATATTTTTAAAACTGTGAAATGCTGGACGGAACCAAAACCAAATTTCTAAACCGGAATGCGATTTAAATTGCAGATGTATGTTCCTTACATAAAGGTTTGATGTGAAAAGTAATAATTTTTTTTATCTCATTGATTTCAGGTGATTTCAAAAACTAATACTCACTCCGTTTCAAAATATAGGATGTTTTAACTAAAGTATGCAAATTAGGAAATTTTTATTTTAACAAGTTCAACCAATCAGAAACAATACTGCATAATATAAAATACTAAACTAATATAAAGGTTGCATAGAAACTTGAAAACATCCCCTTTTTAATAAAAGGGAAGTACATGACTTATTTTTGGTAGACCATATAATAGTTATATAGGTCATTAGTTGGTTATAGAATTGACATATTAATAATTTAAGTATAACATTTGATAATATTTTGATATTTACGGGTCTACTTTGATTACTGTTAGATCTTATATCGCTTATTTATTCAATTATTCATAATTAATTATTAATAATAGCAATAGCAATGAATCCACTTTAAACCCAATCGGAAATAATAATAGCATTTGAAGGAATAAAAGATGATATACACAAATAAAACAAAATATTTTAACTCGAGAAATCTTCCAAGTTCGGTAACCCTAAACATAAAACTGTGATTTTTGTTAAACTAAACAATATTTTGATCTTACCTAACAATATATATCCTACTTCTATATATCTTACTTTTATATATTGTTTAAGGAAATTTAACAAATTTAAATATCTCCTGACTTAAATACGATTAACTCTAGAAATCCCTTTGACGGTCAAAAATATTCAAAATTAAAAATTTTGATTAAACCATTATAGTACTCTCCGTTTTAAAATATAACGACCCCTCCAAATCTTATATAAACGGAGAGAGTACTATAATGAAACGGAGAAGACTAAATTATATCGACCCCTCCAAATCTTATCCAAATCTCGTTTTCATCATTAAAACTAATCGAATCTTCGTATCAATGTGTGATTTAGTTAACTACATAAATTAATTTTCTTTCTTTTGGTTCAAATTGTTAAACTTTATATCTTTAACATTATTAGAAAATATATTATTGTACTACTACTATATATGGTTTGCCAATCCACAAAAGCATTATATTATTTCTATCGTGTACGAAGTTTACGATATTTAGAAATTCAAATGACTGTCTACTTTAATCGATTATGACACTGGTTAGTTTGTTTTATTTTTATTTTGTTGGTAAACATGTTACGAGACACTGTTTAGTGGTCATCACAACGATTCCATATATTACATACTTCGCACACAAAATATGACCGGAGACTATCGAAGAGGCTTTCGTTGCTCTATAAGGCAAAATATGACCGGAGACTATCACAAACGTATACACAACATTTTCTTTCACCGAAGATATTAAAAGCATATTTAATCGTCTCTGCGTAAGAAGAAAACAACATAGATTTTGACTTTCCGGACTATATTTTTACGTTGCTTGTAAAACTCCTCCATAAACAAGCCAATTAGACGACATTTTAGTTGCCAAACTACTAGGCTATATAATACATATAATGATATGTGATTGATTAAAAATGCATAAAACATGAGTACATGACACACATAGCATAACAAACAGAAAGTTCTACCAAACAAATATCGTATACGTTATGATTTATATCAACCGTAAGTTAAACATGAAAAACAGGTACAAAGAACCTGTGTGATTGTGTGTTAATCCTCAAAATTCAAAGTTATAATGCAAGACTTTTAAAATTTTGTGTATATAACGCGAATAGAAAACAATCACAATTTCTTCTTTTATTCTGTTAATGGGTTTTAATAACGTACATCTGACTAGCGTTCCATAATATATTCAAATTCGCGTCTGAGAGCATTGCATTCCCATATGGCCATATAGTCTTTACATGTTTGCTCATCTGCAAAACCGAAGAGGCACCACGTACGATTCCCACTAAAGCACTGTCAAAAGGAAAATAAAGAGGAAAATTATAAGCTTTAATTTGTTTTAAAAATGAAACGAAATCTATTGCCAGGTAGGACCAAACATTTAGTTACTGATTCATCGCACCACAATTGATAAATTGGATTGTTTATTCATATGATTGCATTAACGAGTCAAACTTTATGGCTTTAAACTCATTGCTGATTCATCTTTGAAAATGTAAGAAATGCCGTAAAGACGCACCCTTTTGGCTCTTGTTTTCACATCTTTGTTCGTTGTTTGTGTCATGTTGGGTTCACAAGTTTAATAGTTAGAATTCTGTTTTTAGTTGGTAATTTTTAAAAATGTTAGATTTAAAATTTGGAAAAAAGATGGTTAGCTAGTATAGAAGAATGCATGGTCACACATGCCAAGTATAATATTGTATTCTCAACTACACGAAGTATATGTATAGCATGGCCACATGCATGAACTATATGACGTTATGTGGTCACACCATAGACATAAAATCCAGTACACCGGTCGAATGATTCCGGCGAAGACCGACGTTGACTCCGGCGTTGACCAACATTGACAAAAAAGTACTTTTTTATTAAAAAAATAATAATAAATTATTATATTAAATTATTTATGGTTTTTCATGATTAGAAAACATAATCTATTCAATATCTAATTATTTATATATCTCTAATCTATTCATTCTTATAATTAGTTACTTTTTATTTTTAAAGCTAAAATAATAGTTAAATAAAATCATTAATCAATATTTTCAAGAAATATATATATATATATATATATATAATATGTAATTATTAATGATTTTATATATATAAATCTCTGATCATCAAATTATTAAATTTTAAATACTACAAGAATCAATAAAATCAAATTCAACTACTTTCATTAAAAAATAATATGCAAAAGATTTGAGTATATGACTCTTTACTTTAAAATTTTCATGGTAAAGAGTATACAAAATTTTAGATACTCTTTGGTATAAAAAAAATTACTTACTCCTAATAACATGTAAACAATAACAAAAAAATTAATATTATTTACTTTTAACAGATAAAATTAAAGATACATAATTATTTTCAATATATAATATAAGGGCATTTGAAATAATCCTCTTATTCTATATCCTTTTGCAAACATATCCTAAAATCAAGATAAAATCTATATATGTTTTGAAAATAATTATTAATTATTTTTATTTAACTATTATTTTAGCTTTAAAAATAAAAAGTAACTAATTATAAGCAAAAATACATTAGAGTTATATAAATAATTGGATATTGAATAGAATATGTTTTCTAATCATGAAAAACCATAAATAATTTAATATAATAATTTATTATTTTGTTTAATATAAAAAATTAAAATATAACTTTTTTGGTCAATGTTGGTCAACGGCGGAGTCAACGTCGGTCTTCGCCGGAATCATTCGACCGGTGTACCAGATTGTATGTCTATGGTGTTGAGCACATAACATCAGATAGTTCATGCATGTGGTCATGCAATACATATACTTCGTGTAGTTGAGAATACAATATTATACTTGGCATGTGTGACCATGCATTCTTCTATACTTCATGTAGCTAGCCATCTTTTTCCTTAAAATTTATACTTGAAAATATATATTTGATATTTTTAGATACTACATAAATCATTTCTATAGCGTCAACAAATTCAAATTATATATAAATTTTTATAGCAAACATCTTTTTTTTTTTGCACCGTATAAACCTTTTTATACCGTATAAAAAATGTAATTTTGAATTATTTTTATATCATTTTGTGATTGGTTAAACTTAATGCATTATTTAAATCGAAATATGTTAATAAGATATATACTTGCAAAATAATTTTCTGATTAAAGGCAAAAAGATTAATCAAAACCGATACTGAAAAAAATAAAAAAAAGGAAAGGAGTTATACAATCTATCTACCAAAACTGATACTTTCTAGAGCCGTCAAAACTAGGACACGTCTGTATCCGCAGCCTCACGTGTCACTTAGTCAACGGTAAGTAGCTTAATTAAAACAGCACAGCTAATAAATAATTAAACAAAACAGCACAGCTAATATCGTATTAGACCCATGTGCGATCCTCATGCACCATTTAATTAATTCGTATTTAAGAACTTTTAAAGCCTGATTAGTGTGACACTAAGAAACAGAGAGGAGCGTGGGACATACGTGTGGAAGATGCCGAGCGTGTGCGTTCCATTTTTATTTATTTTATCTCAGTCTTTGCCTTAAAAATGCTTCTATTTATGGTATCATATGATATGTACTTTTTCCTTATCAAAAAGTCTATATATGGTGGCATAAACAGAAAAGAAAAGTGTATATGTATGTTTTCCTTATATATATATATATATATTTATATATATACATTTGTGTCAGTGTCCGCATGTGTGCATATATGATTCAACTTGATGATCAAATCTAGATCGGAAAATAAACAAGGTTAAAACAGTATTTTTTTTTTTTTTTGTATAACACTTGTTTAGAAAATTCAGAACGTTACTAGCGTAGGTCAAAACTATTGTGCTAATTGTTTTGAATAATTAAGATTTTGATTACCAATATAAATGCTTCCAACGTGCGTAAAATACACAACCCCGAGTAATAATGTTTTGTTAATTACTATAAAAAAAAAGAGCGTAGAAAATAGAAACTTAGTTTTTAAAAAAATAAAAAATAAAAAGAGTACCTATTCCTGATATGAACAAAATGATGTTTTCTATGGCTTGGCTTGGATTGGATTCGTGTGGACGATGAGCTGTGTGTACAATAGGAAGTAGCTGGCTACTTACGTGTATTAACATTTCTTGATATATTCTTCTTTTTCACTTTTTACTTTTACGTAACCCCCATGCATCACGTGCTTCATGACTCGATTTGTTCCTCTTTCTTTCCAACTTTGTCTTCTTTTTCCTTCCAATTTTGTCAATCACTTTTTCCATGTCATTATGTTATAATGTGATCACGATAATTCATGACTATGCTTTATTGTTTGAAATAGAAATACAGACTAATTTTTTGTGTTTTATGTGATGTGTGTGATTCATCAAAATTCGAATTTGCTGTGTAAAAATTTACATATGAATAGATTGGTTAATGTGATTAAAAGTTTCAATGAGATTATGGCTCTTCCTAACCATTAATTTCGATAGAATCACATTGTAGCTAGAGCATTTGGTTTGGTCAACTCAACTGATCGAGTCAATTTTGGGACGGGCCGGATCGAATTTTGTTTAGTTAGCGCAGCATGTATTAGGTTTTATATTTTTCTAACTCCATTTTTTTTTTCTTTTGTCAACATTCTATCTCCATTCTATTTGGCAATAAATAGTTTGTTCACGTTTTTTAATCTCATTTTCAATATAAATTTCTAACATAACTGTTGATAGAAAAACGTATATATAACATATTAAAATCAAATTCATTAGTCAAGATGTATATATAACATATTAAAATCAAATTCATTATAATATAAGTTTCAATATTTTTTAAAAACAACGTAACAAAATTTGTGTGATGTCGATAATGTTAATTTTTGACGATGAGATACCGCCTAACAAGACGACCTTTTTGTAAATAAAAACAGCCTTTATTTCAAATTTTAATTAAAACCCCCCTTTATAAACAAAAACAAAGAATCAGTACTATACCAAACAAAAAAGTCAATATTTTTTGGAGTATTTTCCAAAAACCAGTTGCTTCATTCATTGGATGAAAGTATGAAACCACTTATACTACATACACAAAATGATTTTGAGCTTTCGTATAGGTTAACTTAATAGACAATAATTACACATTACTTTATCAATTTAGTTTTTCATATGAATCAGCGATCATATCTAATTTATATTATAGTCATGTTTATACAGCTAATTAATAATATTATCATCTTTTATATGAGGCTGCGTTATGTATATATTGATCGTATATATACTATGTATTCTTGATTTTAAATACACACGTCTAGCGCTTTGCGTGTATATGTGTAATTGTACATATAGAAAAAGCAACTATTGCGACCAACCAAACACATGTTGTTAAACGCTGGTACTTTTAAAAAGTGCAGTTCTTTAACTGATCTGTCAAGTTCCAACTGAAAAATAGTATAGTATACTATTAAATCATAATTAATTCGTCATTAACTTCGAATATTTTACCTTCTCCTATGATTATTCCTTCGTTAAACCATATATTATATATTTCTTTGTTATTTTAATATAAAATAATTTCTACCTTTTTCAAATCTGTCTTTCTTTTCCAGATTTGGAAAAGTTTTGCTCGAATGGTTGAGACCGAAATGGTGTTTAGCCGAGTCATTTTCCAATATCTTTTTAGTAATTTATGTGCATCGCATCGCCGACCGAACTACTTATTAAATTCATTTGCTAATAATTGCTCAATACAATGCTAGCTATAATCAATTCAGTATATTACCCTCTCGTGCAGGTATTGGTTGGATTTATCAAGCTATAGAGCTCGTAAACTATATAATTTGTATCAAAAACGGAAAGGTTCGGTATAGTAAACATATGATTTCGAGACATTTTGTTAGTATCATTCCATACAGAAATCAACCACAATTATTATTTTACTCATAGACACTTTATCCTATTAATTCAGACTGATATTAGGGCTTCGGCTTCTGTCACTTATCTATTGTGGACGCTTTAGCGAAATCCGAATATACGGTGGTAAATCTAAAATAAAAGCTGATATTAAAAGAAAATGTAGTTGTATCTTTGAAAAACAAATAGGAAGTTAACATAATCCATTGGTTGCATCTTTGTAGCACAATGCAATATATAATTTTGTGCATTCTATACGACTTTGGTATCCACATGGTAGTTGCAGATTTTGAGTTAGCATGGGTTATATAAAGGATCCAAAAGCACAAAGAAAATACATTTGAACTTAATTAAGCTTATCATTCCAATCGAAGCCCATCCGTTATATACAAATATGGTGCATATATATATATATATATATATATATATATATGTATAAATAAATAAAATATATACACATATAAGCTTCATTTATATATGCCTTTATATTCATACTTTAAAAATCTTGTGAACAGTGATGTTCCATCTGCACAATGTTTTGTAAAGTGGGGAAGAAGATAGCTATATGGTTTTGAGATGTGTTATATTTTAAGTTATCTACGAAAGACTATAAGTGTCTAAAAATGGAATAATGGGCACATGCATAGTGTGGAGATCGAAAAGGATCCACTACATACTTACTTTATCATTTAATTCGATCTACATATATGTGTATTCACAAATCATATACATTATTGCTATACAAAGCTGCTTGTTGCAAAATTTAACCTGTAAAGGGATCAAAATATCGTATCTATGTGTGTATATCCACAAATATACATTGGTATGGTGAGGCAAATTAAAGCGAGGGTTTTACGTCAGTGAAGTTGTCACCACTGCATAATTATTTTTGAGGTCAAATTAGTTTTGTAATTTTGTTGAACAGAGATTCTACTGTTTTTTGTTTTGTTTCTTCTTACCTTTTTTTCCAACTCTTATCTCTTTTTTTTTTTTTCTAAATTATCTTTGTTGCAATGTTGATTTTTAAATAGTTTGATTTTTTTTAAAAATTGTTGGTTTTCTTTTTGTCTATATACATTCATACAATTATTTGATATTTGTCTTGCGCCTTACACGGGTTTCGAACTTATCTAAACATTTAAAACATATATATCATATACTTTACATATATAAATATAAATATACAATCCTCATAGTTATATACTAACATTTATTACTCTGGAATTATATTTAAATGTGATTTTTATTTAGTTAAATAAAAAAATCATTGTACATGAATTTATATCAAATATACTAGTTTGTTTAGTTTTTATATATTGGGCTAAAGGTTTTTTGTATTTATTAAAATATATTATATGCAGAAACTTAAAATATCTCAAATGAAATAATATGAGAAACTTATAAAGGAAAACTTCAAATTAAATCTACGATAAAATAAATGTGTACCTATATATATGTGAGTGTTGACAACCAAAATATATGTAGATGAATATAAAAGATTTAGTCTTTTAGAAATTTAATGACATGTTTATTTATCACTAAAATGTTATGCTATATAATGGCCGTAGATCAAAGGTAGGATTGATTTTAATTAAAATGATATGTAGATGCATAAAATAAAATTCTTGGTTAATTTCCCACTTGTGTCATACAAACTCTTCGCTTCGTAGTTGTGTGTAGAGTTTTCAACTTGTCTCTACAACTAGTACCTTTCCCTTTCTAGTATCAATGAAAAAGCCAACCACTGAGACACTTTCTTTTAATCTATTGCATTGCCTAGTACTATTTATTGGTCATCAAGTAAAGCTCTTTATAAATCACCATTGCCTGAAAAGTATTTAAAAGAGCTGATAATATATATATAGTGCCCTTTATATGATTGTAAAAGGTAAACAATGGGGAATCTCATATATATCAATCAGCAACAAACAAACCATATGGTAATTAGGCAAAGGTGATTTTGATAGATGGTAATGTTAGTACTTTTGGTAACCGAAGTTAAATCATGCATTAAATGGATTATGTTAAAACATGACATCTACAAAGATAGATAGATCATCGCAAAATTAACACTGAAACTCTAAAGATCTAAATTTTATAGACTCACGTGGTAAAATAACAATGATATTCAAATGCTTATTGTAACGTCAAATTAAACGACAAAAATCAGTTATTTAAACGATAATATTCTAAAAATATTATACGGATGATATATTATCATTGATTGCGTAGATCCCGGCCGTGATCGCCATCTTTGTTATCTCTCAACAGAGTTACAGAATATAATGTTTACCTGTATTTTCTGTATTTAGACTATAATGAAAACTCTTCCCATTGTCATGTCTCTTTCAAACCAATTGATACAATCTATCCATTTCAACCTAATATATGTATGGCATAGTGCCGTTGAAAAGCTATCGAAATAAGTCTTATATATACGTCCCTTATTTTCGTAATATTTCTAGACCGAAATGATTAAATATTAGAAATTTCAGTTACCACAAAAAATACGCAGCGATAATATAGCACACTTAAGGAAAAAAAAAAGAGAGTCATATGTTGAACTCCATAGTGGAGAAACGTAGCTTTAAAAGTCAAATGAAAATATCCAAATGGCACTCGAAAAAAAAAAAAAAAATCAGGTGTAAAAGTAACACAACATATAAAATTACAAATGACATCATAAGAAGAAGAAGAAGAAGGAAGCGTAATGATGTGAATACATGAATTGAAAGATACATAAACCCAAATACATCGACATTTATGAAGAATGCTCCGTGGAGGACCCGCAAGAGAAAGAAGAGAGATTGTGGTGGTTCGTATAAATAGAATCATAACCGTGGGATCTCGTACAAATATACAAGATCTTACGGCTATGAGGAGAGTGAAGGACATGTGATGTATCCAAAGTGGGGACCTAAAAGAAAAATCGAAACGGCGCCGTACAGGACTAAAACGGAGAGAGGACGTCCTCCGTAATAGCAACACAACACAGAGTAGAAAAAGTGTTTTAAGTCTGAGTTGAGAGAGTGTGTGTGGTCCCGACAGAGAGAGAGCTGACACAATTAGTCACTTGTCAGTTCAGAATCGTCAGTTGTCAGAATTGACCCTTATTTATGCAAAAATACTCCATTTATCGCTAAACCACCAGTTTTAAAAAAAATCTTTTTCCCCCCCCTCTCTTCTTTGTTTTAATAGCTATATGTATATTTTTCTTTTTGACGTAAGATTATTTGGTACGGTAAAAAAAACTGTAAGTTACTGCATGCATAGATTTTTCTAAGTTACTGCATGACCAGCTAAAAAGCTCATACAAATAGAATATAAAATCTAACAGAAAATTATTTTGTAGAGGGGTATGATTAATTAATTAACAAATATGACAGTCGTAGAAAAAACAAAATATCTCTAGATGTTTCTCTGTATTATTTCAGGAGTTTCAGACAATAGAAATGCAAACGGACAATTATTCATCAATGAATTATTTCCACCAGTTGTGCTAATGATACATACATTCTATCTATATAAAATGTATAAGATCGATATCTTTTCTTTTTTAATTTCTGTGTTTATTTTCAGTTTTGGTTGCATCTACTAACTATATCCATATTTGACAATGAAAATATAGGACCTTAATTTATAAATTCTTTTGGTTCGGAATAGCTGTTGATATATGTTAAAAAACGTAAATATTGAATTCAGATTGATCTCGGGTTTTTTTTGTTTGTACTTTAGTTCGGATAAAAATATCTAAACCCGACGTAAACTTGAAATATATTTTGAGGTTTCAAATATAACCCAAAAATACCCAAATTCAATGGATGTTTATCCAAACCCAAATTAGAAACCTAAATATATCCAAAGGATCATATTTCTCTAGATCCAAAAACTTGAAAATCTGAAATACCTGCCCGAGATCTAGTCAATAAACACCCACCCCTAATTGAACTAATGAATAAAGACAATCTTCCACACACAAAATGGTGATGGTCTAGTCATAGATGTAACACAGTAAAATTTAAAACATTTCTATCTTTTAATAGGAGTAAATACATATATCTACTTTTTTCTTTCCTGTAATGAATGGACCATCACAATAGCTCAACTTATATATGTTCGAGTCTTTAGTACTCTCCGGAGAAACATTATTTGGTTATTTATATTTGGTTTGTTTACTTTGGAGTTTTGGTCTGTGGAAAAAGAAAAATCAAACAAGCAAGAGAAATCATCTTTTATGAACATATATTAGTAGAAGATAAGATAAAAACGACAAATCAAAACTAAGAAAAAAAAAAGTATAACAGTAGACGGAAATCCGAAAACACTGCTGTTCAAGATATGAATGTTTGATTTCTGAGGAGTCGGTCCATAGATTTAAGCACTATAGTCTAAGAAGCCAGCCAATCTTATCTCATGACTCATATATAGTCTCATATATATAAAATTTTTGGATACATATACAAATCATTTGGAAAGAAAAATCTAGACAGATTTTGAAAGGATAAATGTAAAATAAAAATTGCATGAGAGAGAGGGCACATGTCCCCTTTTAGCCTTCTGTTCTTGAAAGGGAAGCCAAAATAGTTTCACTTGTGTATTTTCTCAGCCACTGTTCTTATTTGGGACCTCCCTTCAAATAAGTAACTTTTTAATATATATATTTTACGTGTCAATTTCTGTATCTCGTTCTCATTATATTTCTTTTGGTATATTTCATTTAAAGAGAGAAGAAGAAGAAGTTCCAAATTCCAGCTGTGAATTTAACCCTTTCTCGATCGAAAGTCTATTTTGGCGTTTGTTCTGTGACCATCCTCTCGCGACGTCACCGTTTTCATATCCATGCAAAATATTTTGAAGATAATATATATCTTTCCTCACTTTTCATTGAATATATCTACCTTTTATATACATATAGTATAGATATATACATTTCTAAGATTTGATCGAAACATTTTTCTGTTTTGATAAAGATTGAAACAATTCTATGTTTTAAACCGAGTAAAATACAAACAAAGATACAGTTAAATAATCAGGTCCATTCCACGAAACAAATTTTATTATTATTACATCCTGCATGATTATAACTAATTTTATTTTATTTCTTTTGGCATTATTATTGTTGTTGTTGCTGCAATATTAATTGATTTTGATGATTGTCAGCATCATAATGAATATGAAAAATGGGGAAACAATATACTATACCATTTGTACTATAGGTCAGACTTTCAACATTAATTCTTGATCAAGAAATTGGTGGGAATGTTACCTTCTTTCATATAAATTGTCCCCTACCAAAAGTATATACCATAATGCATGACCAATAATGATGGATTACGTATAGGCCCATCGTTGAAACCAAACTTCTCATTCATTAATGTATTTTTTATTTATTTATTGAGATTTTTCATAATTATTTTCAATCGGATTTAACCCTAGATTTTTTTTTCACCCGTTCTAGTACTATTGCATTGATAATGTTAGCGATAGCATGATATTTGAAAGACATTTTTTTTAGTTGCATCACCGCAATTTGACTACTTATATGGGTTAATTAGTTAATGCATCATATGCTAATCTCATTTTAATACAAGTGACATATTAATATGTCTTAAAACGGTTTACATTTATTGGAGGACAAATTTATATTGGAACACAATATACATACACTATATATATATATATTTAAGAGGCAATACTATATGTGAACAGAAATGAATTGTTTTAAAAACAATTATTGGAACGTGTCAATATGAAGGTGAGAATGGAGAATATTTTTTAAAAATCAGAGGCTTACTAGGGCGAGGCCCCCTCTATGTCGTGAACGCTCACAGGAGCCTTACTTATTTTATCTCTTTGCTTCAAATCTTATCGACGGGAAACTTTTATAACCCACAGAATGATTGTATAGATCACAAACCAATAATATACTGTCATTACACATAAGATTTTACGAAGCTTATCTCTTACAACATACTGTCATTTTGTTTTTTAATGAATTCTTGTTATTATAATTTAAAATAAACTAACTTAACGCTGATTTCTTTTCAAGAAGGGCATAAGAATGGGGTTTAATATTAGATTTCCTAAGTTTCTATTCTTCATTTTTCTAACAAGTTAACTCAGAAAATAAATACTGAATTATAGTTATAATTAATATATCAGCTTTGTCAAAATTTTAATTAATATATCAGCTTTGTCCAAAAAAAAAGAAGCACATATTGACATGACAACTCCTTTATATTTTTAAACCTTTTCATATACTTTAATTACTGTTTACTCTTCATAAATTATCATTTTAATTTATGTAATAGCAACCCCCAACTGCATGTATAAAGAATAAACATTTTGCAATTGTCAACATTACTACAAATCTATAGACGTATATACAATTCGTCTATGAGGAAGTTAGTATATATTTTCGTTTAATAAATTGGTTGGAAAGGTCTTTAGTCAAAGAAAAGCCATTAATAGCTGAAGATTTAAACTCATGGTGAACACATGTTTCTTAACTTACAAACAATTTACGAAGTATATAAATCTAGGACTTAAGTTGCTGTTTAGACCTAATTTATTCACCGGATGGAGACAAACATGAAAATAACGGTTAAATTAATTGTAAACCATGCATGAATTACATATATATGGTACATTTGGTTTTTGTTTGGATTTTAATTACATATATATATATATATATATATATATATATATTAGTATTTTTTTAGGAAACAAAAAGCATACATGTCCAGTAAAATCTTCATTTAATATATTTGATTAAATATCATATTGATTTATATATCTGTTGGAAATATAGTGTATTTAACGGAAATAAATTATAATATATATTTTTAAAAAATATACATTTTATTGTGAAGAATAAAAGAGAAGACATTTATTTTTAAAAAATTCAAAATAAAAGAGTTAATAAATATAAATGCAAACAAAGTTTTCGTGCCAAATGGTCGTTTGAAAAAAGATTCGAGAATTCACGTGTACTGAACTTGCATGATATATCTTAATCGAAATCTAATTACCTTAAAAATATAGACGTTACATTAAACTGCCTTTAAATTAAAAATGTATAGACAATACAGTCATCAATATTGTCTATCATACCTAGATTTTTTGTTTTTTTTGTTTATCATATAAAGGTTTTTCAAATATTCAAAAGACCTTTAACACCAATGTGAAACAATAGTAAAACTAGCTTGGATTAGTATACATACAGATCAGTATATACAAAATATACTTAAATTTGTTATATATTATATTCATTTTTGTAGTTAATAATAACTCATATGCGTACACTAACAAATTTAAATTCGGATCAATACAACAATAATATTAATACAAATCCTTTTTTTTTTTAAGATTTAAGAGTAGTACAAATCATTGGATGCTCTAGAGTCTGGACATAATAATGTTTTGTGTAAAAAAAAAAATATTTATATCTCAACCAGATTTATAAAACTTAAATTTTTCTTGAACTAGTAGTTACTCAAAAAAATCGATCGGATTTGGTTCGTATATACACTTATAGATTGGTAATACATATCGGATACAACATCTTCATATATGGTCCACAAGTAATTATATAGGGTAAGTAATTGATTCTAGTTTATTTTTTTCCATTTTATGTCACAAATCAGTCGTATCCAAAAAGAAATGGATACATTGTCAATTTACTATTAATGTATTATCCATAAAACTACTATCAGAAATTTCCAAAAAGTATATTAAATATACAAAAAATATACATAAAAAAAGTAGCTTAGATTCTTTTTCATGAAATTTTTTAAGAAAAAAAATTAAAAATGAAAGGAAAAAAAAAGACTGCCAACTCCTTTATTAAGATGGTAAGAGAGAGCTCTGAGATGAGAGAAGAAGCACCAAAAAAAAAAAAAAAAAAAAATCTCTCTTTCTCATTTCTCTTAAAACCTCTCTGCAGACTCTATCATCAGAGAGCTCTTCACGAGAGAACTCTTTCTCTTTCCCCATTTAAGATAGAGATATCAAATCTTTCTTAATCTTCTTCTTGATTCATCCATCATCATCATCATCATCATCATCACCGTCATGTGTAACTCATCAACAACAACAACCACCACCGGTTCAGAGAACCAAGAATCTCGAACCGGAATCTTCCTCGATCTCTTGTCGATCAATAGCTACGAACCCACAAAGAGAAACCTCCGGCATTGCGAGAACAGAGGATCTCCTCTAATGGCAGAAGCTATAACAGAGGCTAAATCTCTCTTCACGCTAGCTTTTCCGATCGCCGTGACGGCTCTAGTCCTCTACCTACGCTCAGCGGTATCAATGTTTTTCTTGGGCCGACTTGGCGACCTCGAATTAGCCGCCGGTTCACTCGCCATTGCCTTTGCTAACATAACCGGTTACTCTGTTTTATCCGGTTTAGCACTTGGTATGGAGCCACTCTGTTCTCAAGCCTTCGGTGCTCACCGCTTCAAACTCCTCTCCCTAACCCTTCATCGAACCGTGGTTTTCCTCTTGGTTTGTTGCGTACCGATCTCGGTTCTCTGGTTCAACGTCGGCAAAATCTCGGTTTACCTTCACCAAGACCCCGACATCGCTAAATTAGCTCAGACGTATCTCATCTTCTCCCTCCCTGATCTCCTCTCCAACACTCTTCTTCATCCCATCAGAATCTACCTTCGTGCTCAAGGCATCATTCACCCCGTAACCCTAGCTTCTCTCTCCGGCGCTCTTTTTCACCTCCCCGCTAATCTTTTCCTAGTCTCTTACCTCCGCCTTGGTCTCACCGGCGTTGCCGTCGCTTCCTCCCTCACTAACCTCTTCGTCGTAGCTTTCCTCGTCTGCTACGTCTGGGCGAGTGGTCTTCACGCGCCTACATGGACTGACCCGACCCGTGATTGTTTCCGCGGCTGGGCTCCTTTGCTTCGTCTCGCGGGTCCGAGCTGCGTCTCCGTTTGCTTGGAGTGGTGGTGGTACGAGATCATGATCGTTCTCTGCGGTTTGCTCGTGAATCCAAGATCGACGGTCGCTGCTATGGGCGTTTTGATCCAGACGACATCGTTTCTTTACGTTTTCCCGTCTTCTCTAAGCTTCGCCGTGTCCACTAGGGTAGGTAACGAGCTTGGAGCGAACCGTCCCAGGACGGCGAAGCTATCGGCCATGGTGTCTATCGTTTTCGCGGCTGTTACGGGGATCACTGCTGCGGCGTTTGCTTACTCCGTTAGAAATGCTTGGGGGAGGATATTCACCGGAGACGAAGAGATTCTCCGGCTAACAGCGGCGGCGTTACCGATATTAGGCTTATGCGAGATCGGAAACTGTCCACAGACGGTGGGATGCGGCGTAGTGAGAGGAACAGCACGGCCGTCAACGGCGGCGAACGTGAACCTCGGAGCGTTTTATCTGGTGGGCATGCCGGTGGCTGTTGGTCTCGGGTTTTGGGCCGGAATTGGGTTTAATGGGCTTTGGTTAGGACTTCTCGCGGCGCAGATTAGCTGCGCAGGTCTTATGATGTACGTTGTGGGGACCACGGATTGGGACTCGGAGGCTAGGAAGTCGCAGACGCTAACATGCGCCGAGACTGTAGAGAAGGATCTTTTAAAGACGGTGGTGGCGAATACTATAGGGGACGACGGTGAGTGCGATGAGGCTGAGCCGTTGATTCGCGTCACGGTGCTTTATTAAATATTAATTTCCCAAAAAAAAAAAAATTATAATTATAATCCTATAATTATAATTTTATTCCCATCTCTCTTTACATAGAAGGAGAAAGTTTTGTCTTTCTTGAGAATTTAACATTTTCTTCTCTTTTTTTTTTTTTTAATTATGTACTTAACAATTTTTTTCTTTTTCTTCTCCTTATTTTTTTCGATGCCCTTATGATTGGCCGTTTATATGGAGTAATTTCTGAGTTTTTTGTTTTTTCTTTTCTTATACATATGCCAAATACTTGAATAAGTTCACATGAATGCAAAAATAATCACATGAAATTTTATAAAAATGTAACAACTAAAACATTTAATTACACCCAATCTGAGACAAAAGATGTTGGGACCATATAGCTGGAGCGACAGAGAATTAATTCAAAATTAGATTATTTTTAAAAATAGTTTGTAAGTTCAGATAATATGAAGTGAAAGATTTCACTGTTGAATTATAGAGACAGACTTATTTTCAAGGAGAAAAAAAAAAAAAAAGTCTTAATAGATAAGAAAAATGTGTTAGGGAGGTGGGATGGGAGGGGGTGATAAAAATAGGAAAGGGAGTAATATGGTAATTTGGAAAAAAAGTGGCAACCCTGTGGGAAACAAAAACTTGTGTCTCAAAGATTCAGACAGGTCTGAATGAATGTTTTGGATTCCCTATAGACTAGAGAGTGCTGTTTTGTTCAGAGATGAGAGAGAGAGAGAGAGATATCAAGTCCCAAGGACCATTGTATTGCATCATCTCATCTCATCATATCTTTCTTTCCTACACTTTTTATTTTATTCTATCATAAAATTATTTTATCCATATAATTCTGCATTTCGATGGCTATGATTCCTATTCCTATATATATATATATATATATATATATATATATTTTCCATATATAAGATTTTTTCTAATTTATATTTTTCCACGTTTTAATAGGATTTTTTTTTCTTTTCATTTCAGGACCATAGAGAAATCTGGGAAGGGACATTTTATATAATTCTACACTGTAAAAAAAGTAATTATGGTAATATTCAGTATTTTGTTTGTGATTCCACATTGAAATTTTAAACGAAACCATTATTAAATAGATATTTATAGCAAAGTATAATTTTAAACTTTTTATGAAAGATAGTAGTTTTTTTTTGTTGTGTACAGTAAAAGAGAGTATTAATTTTGTGTTATTTTCAATAATTAAATATTGTATTTTCTCCTTCCTTTTCTTTAAATATTTTTATTAGTGGTGCCAGGAAAGATTTAATACAATGATTTAATGCTATAGTTCATAATTTTTGTCAGTGCAATAATTAATTTATTAGTACCACATCCCTATTTTTTTGCATAATTAGCACCACATCCCCATTTATAAGTTAGATAAAAATAGAATGCACAGCTGCGATCCATAATACCTACTGTACATCATAATGTTCTTATATATACATATATGTAATTCTGAGTACCATAGTTTACATTGGTAATGCAGAAACGTTTTATAATATTTCATTGAGTTGTAAATATAATTTGATAATTCACACTAGTATTTAATAAAAATGATGGTACTGCCTCCTCTCAGAATAACTTCGTACTACTAAAATCTTATGTGACAAATTGGGTACCAATTATTGAACTACTGAACTTATCCTCTGAAACATAATTACAAAAAAAAAATTTGGGGAAAAGAGGACAAATTTCGAAAATAGTGGAACTGTGGAGGAATCTTTTTAATTTCTCATTCAATTTCAACAAAGTGCAAACAAAATTTACAGGAACTATTTAATAATTTCATACCAACCAACTGAGAATTAATCTTTAATCACGAGGAAACATAGATTACACACATAAACATAAATATGTATCGTAATAGTTTAATAGATCACATTTTGCAAACCGAAGTGTTAATTTTTTTTTTTTTCGAAAATCTACAAATAAAACTCTCTTATTGTGGTCTTTATTTGGCCACATCTCCATGTACAGTCTTCTGACAGAAGCATATATCTCCGAAATTTTCATGAACCTTCATCATTCGGGTGATAAATAAATAGTATAACATTAACAAGCGTTGTTTACCAAAAATAAAAGATTTCAAGCGTTGAATGCTTATAATTCAAACCTTATTATAGCTAGCTAGCTATATAGGTGTTATATATAGAAACTATAGACCTATTTCCTCAGGTTTTCCTATTCTTTGAATCACCTAGAATGCAAAAGATTCCATTTTGATGAAAAAAGAATCTAAGCTATGAAAAAGTGTAATAAATGGTGAAAAATATATAGATCAAGAAAGAAGAGAAAGGTTGGAGCCAAAAAATAAAGAAGAAGTTAATTTTCACTCCCCCAAAAATAGATAACATTTGTGTGGGGGAGGGAGGGAGAGAGAGAGAAGACAAAAGTGGTTGAGAGAGAGGGAGAAAGTGAAGAAGAAGCAGAACAGTGGCAGATGTCCCACAAATTAAGACAGAGCACAAGTTATATAATTGGAGTGTACTGCTCACATTCCACACGAGGGGGCCTCCCTTTATTTACTTACCCTTCACTTCTTCTCACTCACTATTTATTAAATTGACCTCTATGTTTCTTTAACAGAGAAGTAAGAATATCACAATGGATTAATTAGTTCATCTATATCTTCCTTTTTGCCCAAACTTACTGCATGCATTTCCAAGCTACCAAATAGTAAGTTTGGGCACTCTTTCTCCACAGCCGGTTTTAAAGATTTTGCGGCCAACAACAATGCACTGATTAAAGATGTAAATTGCAATGTTATCATTTTTACATTATTCTTAGATATGTTAGTTATCTAAGTTTTAATAATGTAAGAAAACGTTTCTACATGATACTTAACTATCCACATATATATACATATATATATATATATATTTGTTTAGACCAAAAAAGATCTATTGAGAACGACTTCATTTGTTTGAAGAATCTTGTAGAAGACATAATTACACGCACGGATTAAACAAAAAAAAAACCATTCTTGTGAGTGTTCTCTAATATGAAGAATCTTATATACTGGCGAAACATTAGTTAATCATATCATTGATTTTGTGTCAACTCTTTTTAATCATGTATATGTTTGACACTTGAGTGCTTATAATGCAATTGTACTAGTTCACATTCTTAATTGAATCCTGCAAAAACCTCTCAGTGCACTAATGATAATGTAAATTAATGTATGGAAACTATTTATTAATATGATTGGGGACATATCCATCTAAGAACCTTGGTGGATGCTGTTCATTATAAATGGTGGGAAGCTATATATATAATATTACACATGGAATATATGTATATTAATGCATCTATAAGTCTTTCGACAAAAAAATGTATCTATAAGTCAAAGTTATTTTATAGCTTATCTTGCTTAGTAGATCAGCCCAACCTCTATATATAATTATTGATAAATATCTAGCCACTCAAAACTATATATATATATATATATATATCAATCCAAGTGTATCTATATGTGCATGAGCATAAGCAAAAGCTATCTTTTCATGTCACATGGGTTCCATTTATGGTAACAATCCATCCCAATTTATAGCCAATAGTGGACAGACATGTGATAACAAGACCACAAACAAAAACACATATTACAAAATTAAATAATGAATAAAAGTGAAAGGACATAAACTAAACCACCATGCTATGAGAGACCAAAACACATGCACATACATGGGAGCCTACACAAGCATGTATTGGCGAATGCCCTAATTTATTTGTCCACCTTATAACCAACACTTTCACAATCTCATACCCATCTTTGTCCTATAATTCCCAAAAATAAATAGTAAAGAGGTGAGATAACCCCATTTTAAGAAAATCTTCTCCACAAAATCATTATCTAACATTTAAAATTATTAAGAAATTTAAGTTGCAATTGGTGATATCGTACTTTCAGGCAAGCTAAGGTTATCCTAGACAAAATCTTGAGACTAGTTTAATCAAGATTCAAACATGTACTTACGTGTTATGGACCTATCTTAGGGTTTTATAAATGAAAAACTGTGATAATATATGACATAGCAGTGATGTAGATTGACTTGAATATATATAACGTCCATGCAGACGTCATATATATGCATGTATGGTCCATCCATGAATGAAAGTAAAAGTTAATATAGATCATATTCCACATGTAGTTAACTTGAAGATAATTAAACATTCATCATATCATATATTCGAATTCAGTAAACTACGTTTAGTGCAATAATTCATTTATATCAGAATTTGGAACTTGCATCGACCACAAAAATTCTGCAGTGATAAAAAAATATGAGGGGCGACCCAACTTGGTTTTTGTTCTGAATTTATAAATTTTATTTAACTCAAATTCACGATATAAATTTTATATAGATACTTACATATTGCAAGTTGCATGTAATATCAAAAAAATATGGATGTATATTAAGAAGATGTCATAAGTACGATTCATGAACACATGACTTGCCTGTGGGACACTCTTTTCTCCACATGTTTCCCTTTTCTTGCTCTTTTTAGGGCTTTTTCACCAGACCTTTTGTTCTTTCTTTCCTCAATTCACATGTCTTGATTTTGAAATATGTAGACCCAATAATTTGACTCTCCTTAATTATTTGACCAGCGCACGATTTAACCTTCAAGGGCAAAACAAACAAATTATCGAGTATGACAAATAGAAATGTTGTTCGTTTTAATATGTCCATGGAGCTAATTAGATTGCATCTACTAGATCTTTAGTTTTGGTTCATTTACACTGTAAGCGAACCAAATCAAAAGTGGGATGGAGCCTAGAGTAATACAATATAAGACTACACTAATTACTATCTAGTTTTAAGTTAAAGTCTATGAATCGTATAATAACATGGTATCACATCCTGGTTATTGCACCAAGTGGTCCAAGTCCCAACCCAACTAAGTAATGTAGCCATATGTAGCCGATTTTAAATGGATTAGGGATCTCACATGCATCAAAAGAATAAACTCGCGTAAAATTTAGTTTAAAGAAAAGCGTGGAGATTAATATAAACATAAGAATTATCAAGTTCATACACCAAACCAATCTCCTCTGCGATAAAGCCGTATTGATGAGTTTCACTAATTGGTGTAGAAAACCGATAATTTCTTTGTTAAAATTCTGTTGGAGCTGATTGTAGTTACACTTGAACAAGAAATCATATAGTCTATGCTGGTCACCTTTGGTCATGCATGTGACGTCTCTCTCGCTTTCATTTTTCGAAGATTAAGAGTTTCTATCTACACAGTTGGAGGTTTTAGCCGATTTCTAGTAGTCTGATGTCTTAAAGGATATATGAGTATAATAAATCCAAGATTATTGTTCCACATAATTGTCTTCTTCTATGGGTTTTAGTATTAAACATATCATAATACGAATCAAATGATACATTCTTCCATAGATATAACATTCTCCATATTAGTAGTTGGTGGTAACTTTCGTTTTCCATTCTCCATATTAGTTGTTTAATAAAAAAAAAAAAAAAAAAAATCTCAAGACGCAATCGGGCCATTTCAATGACTTACTTAGCCCATACGAATTTAACTTTACCAGTCTTGTTAAGTTTGACACTGCCTAGTTTGATGAACAAAAAAGCCCATATTCCTAGGGACTATTTACTAGAAGTGGTTTGTGTTCTTGACTTCTCGTTTATATGTGTCTAGTGGCTGCATCATATTCTAAATTCAAATCTACAAAATTTTAAGAATGTAAAAAAAAAATTCCACAGTTAGACGAGACTAGACACGCATGTTCATTAGAAGTAAATCATTACAAACGCTGAATCATGAATATACTAATCAAAATTCAAGTCCGGCAGTGAAAGAAAAAGGTCTTACTAATCGATGGATTAGAAAAATCAAAAACTCAAGTGAGAACCGAAATGGACATTACCCGGCATAGTCTTGGACCCAAGCCCATGCCAATTTTATCTTACAATTTTTTTTCTTTTATGATATCCAAAACCATCAACAAGCACACAACCACATTGATGATCCCCAAAAGCATATAAGGTTCACGTGCAAAATCAAGGTACCCAAATAATTGATTTACTGTGTACTCAATAATTGATATCTTGAAATACAAAAAGAGAAAAGGAAAATAAAATAAAATAGAACGTCGAACGAACAAGTGTACGTCGTATTGAAGAAGAAGAAGGACCGCAGGGGAAAGAAAGAGATTGACAAATTCAAATGACCGAAGGGGTGAAGACTTTTTACTTCCATAATTGTATAAGAGATACGTGACCTCACTCTAGATTCTCTTCTTTTATCTACTTCTTTTTATCTTCTCTAGTTCAAACTTTTGAAATAACATTTTTGTATATAGCTAATCCACTATATATAACATTGGACTGCTCTCTCTATCACTTTTTTACACTTAAGTTTCGCTTTCACACATCTTTAAACTAGACGTTGAATATTAATTCACCGTTTTCCATTTGAGTTATAATTAGAAGAATATGATAAAATTGATAAGACAAATATTCTTTTTGTTATATTCTTGAAAAATAAAATTTAAATGGGTTGGTCTCAACTCTCAAGAACTTTCGTTTTCGACTTTACCAAATTTATACAGAGTTTTGGGTCGTAGAAAATGACAAAGGCTGTGAACTAACTTGACATGTTAGGGCTCGTCTACTGAGTGGAATCAGTACTACTGCCTGCAGGATCTGTTTTATGTAAAACAGAATTTTTTTTTTCTCTTTTATTTTAATATTTTATTTCTCTATAAGAGGATCATGATTTCAGATGAAATATGCAATGATTTCGACTATATAGGCTCCAAATAAATAACGCTCTGTAGCATATGGATGCAACATGCCATAGTTTGGAGTTTTGGACTATGCTATATATGTTTTGTAGCAGATAATAACATTATCAAATCACATCACGTTAACCATGGAACGATAGTCTAGTAATCTAGTTAATAGATACCAATATTTTTTTCTTAAAGATAATTTATTTACCATCATACTATAAAGATTAATTTACGAAACATTTGGATTTATATTAAACTAAGGAGAAACATAACTTTATAACCATTATCTGCTTATAAGGCGGCCAAGAAGAGCGTTACGTTCTCCTTTTCACTGTTTTTTACTGCCAATTTCTTCTTTTATCAGAACTTTATAAAAAGTTAATCAAGTTGGATTTCCAAGGCGTATGCATATAGCATAATATGTAGAAACAATAGACAACACATATGCATAATTTATAAGAAAAATATTATATCACCAAAAAAATCCGAAGCAAAAGAATATACAGTGTCCAGCTTTATACGTTAAATACATATATTGGCAACAATTACATACAGTATATGATTTGTTTTTATCTTTCATGTTTCATCACATAGACCCAAGTGATACAATTTTTAGTTAGAAAATTTTCAATGGTAGAAAAGTGTAATAAACAGAATGATTCTTTACTACGGTGATTCAGTTCCTCTTGTCTTATTCACCTTTTTTTTTCAGAAACCAAAATACTTTTCTTGATCTAATTAAAAAAGGAAATGGGTAATTGCATAGGAATGTCAATATGATTACGCAAACAACTTCTGCAGATAAGAAAAGTTTGCAGAAAATGGAAAAGCACCTGTCTATGATAGCTGTCTTGAAAGTCTCATTATTTCAAAAATTATGTACTTATGTATTTTTCCAAATTTTAATATATATATATATATATGTGCTTTTGTTTATTTCCAAGAAATCCATTTGAAAAAAAATTACGAATCCAGAATTTTTCAATGCAATATTAAGTTCCATATAAACAGAAAATGATCATAACTATAAATTTTTCTTAGACCGTATTTTTTTTTTGTTCAACTGATTATATTATATTAGTGATTATGATCCCCTGAGAAGATTTTACAAGACCTTTTTCCCCAAACATTCCTATTTTTCAACCCCAAAAAACAGGTTTCTCTTAATTAACCTATTTCTACCAACCCTACTTCCAGTTAGATAAACCTGGTTTATACAAAAGAATGGTTAAAACTAAAAACCATTTGGGCTGCTAGAAACGAGAAACAGCTATAGAGAGGATTTAACTCTTTCATCTTCGAAAACACCATGAAGCCAAAAGGGATACCCGGATGCTACATACGAATGTAGCCGACCCTCACTTGTTACACTGAGCGCAATGAAATGAGCTCCTCTATTAGCTGAAGGTTTCTCTGCTACCACCCTCCACTGTTCAAAAAGTTCCAACAATCTTACCAGTTCTCCTGTTTCATACGAGAAAGAAGGCCATGCTTTTGGTCTCAAAACACTACTAACCCATAAAGCATTTTCCAAAGCAAAAACCACCTTCCCACATTTGTGACTGATCATGCTTTCCATCGCCCATCGTGTAGCTAGAAAACTTGCCTGATCTTTACTGGTCACCCCTGTAAATGCCGTTCGACTGTGCAAAACCACCGTACCTTTGTCATCCCTCAAAACCCATGAACCACCTGCGAGTTGGTTTCTTCTAGACCATGAACTCCCCACATTACATTTTAGCCAAGTCGTTGAGGGAGCTTTCCACCTCTCCTTTGTCTTCCCTGTACTCGGAGTCGGGTTTGTCGAGACCACCCCTCGAGTTTCTTCCACCGTACTGACCGAAATCCTCTCTTCTCCATTTGAGTCCAATCTTTGAGCTACAAACCATTCATCCACATCCTCTCTGATTTTTTGCACTGATTGAAAGGGGGAAAAACTTTTACCTTCAAAGAAAAGGATATTCCTGTTTTTCCAGATTCTCCAAATGATCCAAGGGAAACTTTTTCTCAAAAAGACCGACCATTGATTATTTCCTCTGTTTACCAGGAGATGTTGCATATTCGAATAAACAGATCCTTTATCAAAACCATGCTCAGGCGAAGGATAATCTGAAAAGGCCCAGACCTGTCTCGCTCCCACACACTCAAATAGAACATGGTTGATCAATTCTCCTTCCTGGCCGCACATGTTACATCTCTCATCGAGTTTTAAACCCATGCGGTTCAGTTTGGATAAAACAGGCAGCGCTCCACTCAAGACTTTCCAGAGAAAAACTTTGAGCTTGGGATCTGTATGGAGCTTCCAAACCTGAGCTTTAAGCAGATTAATCGAAGGCTGAAGATCAACATCTTGGTAGACTGCTTTCTTATTGATTTGTCCTGCTAACCAGTAAGCTGACTTTACTGTAAAATCCCCACTTTTGTTGTATCTCCACACGAGAAACTCCTCTTTATTCAGCACTGGTTTATGCTTTTTGATCCTCTGAACATCCATTGGAAAGAAATGGAAATTCAGCTTCTGATCATCCCAGTCTCTTTGCTGAAAATCAATAAGGTCCCTCACTCTAAGATTTATGTCAATCAAGGAGTTCTTTATCCAAGGTGGTCTCATTATCTCATCTTCCACCCACGGATCCATCCAGACTTTTAGAGATTCACCATTGCCTACTCTGATTTGTAATCCTTTTTTAAGAAGATCCCTCCCAAAAATTATGCTTCTCCAACCATAGGAGGGTCTTTGTCCCAAACCCGCCTCCAGAAACGAAGAATTGGGATTGTATCTCGACTTTACAACCTTGGCAAAGAGACTATCTCGAAACTGGATTAACCTCCATGCCTGCTTTGCTAACAGGGCTTGATTGAACAGCCCTATATCCCGAAAACCCATTCCACCTAGCTCTTTCGGCAAGCAAAGCTTCTCCCAACTTAACCAGTGGATTTTTCTATGCCCTTCACTTGAGCTCCACCAGTAATCAGCAATTGCGCTTGACAGATTTGCACAAGTGGACTGAGGCATTTTAAAGCAGGACATGGCAAAAACTGGCATTGCCATTGCAACTGATTTTATCAACACTTCCTTACCTCCCATTGACAGAGTTTTAGCATGCCACCCCGACACTTTATCCTTTAATCTGTCTTTGATATAGCTCAACATTTCCACTTTTGATCCGCTAAAACACTCGGGAAGACCTAAATACTTCCCTGCACCTCCTTCGTTTCTTATCCCCAAAGTGTTTCTAACCTCCCATTTGACTGGTTCGGACACCTTTCCTCCAAAAGAGATTGAAGACTTTGCTTGGTTAATAACTTGTCCAGTAGCTTTCCCATACGCTGAGAGTATAGCTAAAAGCTCTGCTGCTTGATCCACATTAGCTTTGCACATAAACAGGCTATCATCCGCAAAAAGAAGGTGATGAATATGCGGCCCTTGTTCATGCAGTTGAATGCCTTCAAGTTTTCCTTCTGCTTGAGCTAGGTTCAGTAGATATGACAACCCTTCAGTGCACAACACAAACAGGAAAGGAGACAGAGGGTCGCCTTGCCTCAATCTTCTTTGCGGTTTGATCAAACCATGAGGTTGGTCATTAATCAAAACCGAAAAAGTAACTGAGGAAACACAGAACATCACCCATTCCACCCATTTTGTGTGAAACCCCAAAGCTAGCAAAAGAGATCGGAGATAGGCCCATTCCACTTTATCATAAGCTTTAGACATATCCGTCCTAATAGCCATATAATTCGAAGACACTCTTGGAATGGTTCTTAGACGGTATATAAATAATTAAATACCATGCTAACACAAACTATGAACATATTTTTTCATGTAAGCTATAGCTAAATTTCATAAATACACTAAAAAACAGAAATGGAACCTAAATTACGAATAACCTTTATCACTATACGTTAAAGTATAAAACACTAAATGGACCCTCTCAGTCTATCACGACCAATCGTACGCATACTTCGTCGTATTATCATTTTAATTTATTTTTGAAATTTGTAAAATTAAAAATAGACCTTTTTGTGTTGGTCATAAGTAAAAGAAAAGTGAAACCAAACTAATATTTTTTGTGTTGGTTACAAGTGAAACCAAACTAATTAATAAACCAAACCACTACGAGAAAGCAATCTCACAAAGTTGACGACAGAGTAAAGAGAGAGACAAAAATGGGTCGAGCTTCGAGATGGTTCAAGGGTTTGTTCGGAATCAAACCGTCTTCTTGTTCCGGTTCCGACACCGGAGCCATTTCAAACCGCCTTGACCGCTCTTTATGCGACAACTACGAGACTATACCACCTAACATCTCCGAGAAAGAAGCTGCGTGGCTAAGGTCGTTCTACGCGGCTGGCGAAGAGGAGAAAGAGCGTAGAACACATGCAATAGCGGTTGCTGCGGCCACAGCTGCTGCAGCTGACGCAGCGGTCGCGGCGGCTAAAGCGGCTGCTGCGGTTGTAAGGCTCCAAGGTCAAGGAAAGAGTGGTCCGCTAGGAGGAGGAGGAGGTGGAAAAAGCCGTGAGAATCGTGCCGCTATGCAGATCCAATGTGCCTTTAGAGGCTTCTTGGTACTAACAATTTTTTTTCTAATCTTTTAAATATTTTTAATTGTTAGTAAGTAACTGAGCCTTTATGTTTATTTCTTGTAACGTAAAGGCGAGAAAAGCGTTGAGAGCTTTGAGAGGAGTGGTTAAGATACAAGCTTTGGTTAGAGGCTATTTGGTACGGAAACAAGCAGCGGCGACTCTTCGGAGTATGGAAGCACTTATTAGAGCTCAAGCCACTGTTAAGTTTCAGAGAGCTCTCCGCCGTATCGGAAATGCTGCTCCGGCTAGAAAGTCCACGGTAATTAGACTCACTTATCTACTTTGACCGTACCGAGTTTTATAATGTTTAAATTAATATACTTTTAACCAGGTTGTAAAAAGTGTTTGTTGATGTGAACTTTTCTTACAGGAAAGATTCTCCGGATCTTTGGAAAATCGAAACAACGGCGAAGAGACAGCTAAGATAGTGGAGGTAGATACAGGAACCCGACCCGGAACTTTTAAGATCCGAGGACCCGTTTTATCCGGGTCGGATTTCATAGACAACCCGTTTCGACGCACGCTCTCTTCACCTCTCTCCGGTCGCGTTCCACCGCGTTTGTCAATGCCTAAACCCGAATGGGACGAGTGCAGTAGCAAGTTCCCGACGGCGCAGAGCACACCTCGTTTCGCAGGTGGGTCTCCGGCGAGGAGCGTATGCTGTTCCGGCGGTGGAAGAGCAGAGGCGGAGGTGGACGCGGAGGCTGATGCTCACCGGTTCTGTTTCTTGTCGGGAGAATTTAACTCGGGTACTTACATGGCGGATAGTACAACTTCGTTTAGGTCGAAACTGAGGTCGCATAGTGCACCGAGACAGAGACCGGATAGTAATGCTGTCAGTGGCGGCGGATGGAGGAGGAGTATTGGCGGTGGCAGTGGCGGTGTTCGGATGCAGAGACCGTCGTGTTCGGGTGTCCGAGAAGCCGTGGTTGGGAATATCGAAAGGCGTAGGATGCATTGGTGATTCTTATTCCCATAATTAGTAGTTTATTACCCTTTTTTTATTCTCGTTAATTAAGTTTTATACTATTGTTTGATATTCTTAAATCTAATTACTAAATTAGTCTCGTTAAGTAAGTTCCATAATATCGTGATTTTTGAGCTATGCCGATTTTCTAATTGAGAAAACGGTACAGGTCGGTTAGGAAAGAATTATATTGGTTTGGTTTTAGTTTTTGATTGAAATTCGGTTAGTAAACTAACCCAAACCACTGGTTCACTATTATCGCCTACTACGCATACACGAGATTGATCGTAAACAACCACTTAAAACTAAACACGTGACAAACAATACTTCAACGCGTGTGGAAAAAAGGGAAACTTTGCTTCCTTTGATCCTAATCCTTTGTTTGTCTTGTGAAACACAAACGCGCAAGAACCAAAACCAAAACAACCAAATAATAGGTCCCTCCTTTATATAATTTTCCATTATTTTCCCCTTTACCCTTTAAAATTTTTGATCCTCCCCATCGCCAATTCCAGATTTCACAGCAGGTATAATTGGATCCGATTCTTACGTAATCTGTTTCTTCCTCGTTATTTTATTCGATCGATCGGGTTCATAATTTAGGGCTAATTTTTTTTTTTCGCGGAATTTTTTAGTGACCTGTGCTCGGTGAATTTGAGAGACTATGATGAATCGGCTATTTGGGAAACCCAAGCAGGAGTCTAATGCTCTCCAAACTTTAGACAAACTTAACGAGGTATGATCCGATTTCTACACTTCTCTCTTTTGTCAATCAGCGTTTGATTTGAAAATAAAAAATCGATCTTTTAATCTGAGCTCTGTACTGTTTTGTTTACTCTTAGTTTTGATTTATTTGGTTAAGATTAGAAATCCATTGGGGATTTTATGGTTGTTATTGCTTATTGTTATGTTTTGTGTGTTCGTTGCAGACGCTTGAGATGCTAGAGAAAAAAGAGAAAGTACTCTTGAAGAAGGCGGGTCAAGAGGTTGAGAAGGCTAAAGAATACACCCGTGCTAAGAACAAACGCGGTACTACCCTTTTTTTTTTTTAATTATGATTCATGTGTCTTTTTTAGTCACAATCTAAGCTTGTTGTGTGGTTGAGTACTTAACTGTGTTGGTCTTGTGCAGCGGCTATACAGTGTTTGAAAAGGAAGAGGTTATATGAGCAACAAGTCGAACAGCTTGGGAATTTCCAACTCCGTATACATGATCAAGTAAGTTTTTTTTTTTTTTGGCTGTTGTTCTAAGATTGTTAATTTCAGCAAATAATAGATGAATTTATCGGGATCATATATCTCTTTCCATACAGATGATTATGTTAGAAGGCGCAAAAGCAACAACCGAAACTGTTGATGCATTGAGGAGTGGAGCTTCTGCTATGAAAGCAATGCAGAAAGCTACGTAAGTCTTATATTACGCATTTTATTGTTAACACGACGAGCTTGGTTTTTCAAACTGCATCATCTTTTTTATTGGTTTTAGCATTGCTTGAATGTTTTTACGTTTCTAGTGCCTACCTAACTTTGTAAACACACTATTTTTGCAGGAATATTGATGATGTGGACAAGACCATGGACGAGATCAATGAGCAGACCGAGAACATGAAACAGATCCAAGAAGCATTGTCAAATCCAATCGGGGTGGCAGCTGACTTTGATGAGGTATAACATTCTTGTACCCCAACAATGATCATTTTTTTTTCAGGCTAATGATCTTTGCCTAAGTAAAACTTGTCTTTGGTAGGATGAGCTTTTAGCTGAGCTTGACGAACTCGAAGGTGCTGAGCTTGAAGAACAACTTCTTCAGCCGACAACAACAGCTCCATTGCCGTCAGGTCCCGTTCCTGCAGGGCGTCAACAGGCCCGTCCTGTTCCTCAGAAGCGGACAGCAGAGGAAGAAGAACTCGCTGCATTACAGGCTGAGATGGCCCTCTAAGGTCACTTTTACTTCTCTTCTCTTGATCTCTGCACAGACTATGGATTTGTAATCAATTTACTTATGCAATTGGATTTGGTTTAAACTGCAGGTTATTCACCTCTCCGAGGCAGAGACATGTATGCATTGATGATAAACAAGAACAGACGATGTATATAAGGATCTGAGTCAGATTATATCGGAGCAAAACTTTTATAGTCACGAACTTTATCTGCATTTGGGTGTTCTTCACATAATTGATCTTATGTAATTTTTGTATGTTTTAATGACACTTTTTTACTCTGGTTAAAATAATCTACTGAGTCACTTACTTTTCTTAATCCTCTCTTCTTCACTCTGAACCTACAAGATAAGAATGTAGCGGTGCGTGCATGTATGGTCAGTCAACCATACGTTGACTTCGTTGACATGCCGTTTTGGTATCTTATAATTGAACTCCGTGTCGTTTTTAAATGTAGTTCAAATTAATTGAAAAAAGTAATGAAACAGAAAGCGAGGGGATAATAAGCCGCTTAAGTTTTCAAGTCTTCTTCAACAATTTTCATTTCAAAATTTCTGAGAGTAAGAGAGAGAGAGAGGAGTAGAAAAGCTTCAAATCCTTTGGATTACATTCATCAGGAACAAGAGAACACACGATGGTATTATACTCTGGACGATTGTTCTCTACTTTCTCTACTTGTGATTGATTTTGTTTCGCAGAACAAACCTCTGTGATTCGTGAATCGTTCTGGGAAAATCGATTGATCCTCCGAAATTTTATGATCCATAGTAAATCGTGAACTGATGATCTTCTTAGCTTGTGTTTCTTCTGTTTACAATATAATTTTGATGGTTTCGATTCGACCTATTTGTTTGAATGTGTTGCTACCTTCGATGTGTGTTTCTATTCTTCTTCGCGATTATATAAACTTTTCCTAGTTTGGATCGGTAGCTTTGTTTCTTTCTTCGGTAGCTTAATTACAGATTTGTTTGAGGAATTTCCGCAAACACTTGGACTGCATGACGCGAATCGTTAGGTTTCTCCGATTTGCATTAATATAGCAGCCATTTTTCGCATACTCAGCTCGAAATCAGTGTAGACTGTTTGGATTTTGAAAATTTCGACCTATAAAGCACTTTGTTGTCCATTATTTTGTTCGCGTCTTTCAAACTCTGGAGATTTTGAAGATTTTCTTAATCTAGTTTCTCGTTTCAACTGAATCGTTGCTTTCTATTGTTGATGATATTCAGTCAAAGAAACGAGGTCTTTCGCTGGAGGAGAAGAGGGAGAAGATGCTTCAGATATTCTATGAGTCTCAAGACTTCTTCCTAGTGAGCACTTTTTATGTTTACATTAGCATTAGTTTCACCTTCCAGAAGCCATCTTCCTCAAGTGATCTGATATCTTGTTATTGAACTTATGGATTTGAGATACCAGCACTTATTTGTCTCTCTACTTTTGTAATTATTTTCAGCTCAAGGAACTTGAGAAGATGGGACCGAAGAGGGGTGTAATTAGTCAGTCTGTGAAAGATGTTATCCAGAGTTTAGTGGATGATGATCTTGTTGCCAAGGACAAGATTGGAATTTCTGTGAGTTAGCTTGTGTTCTTATGTTGGGATCCTTTCACATCTTATTTCATTTGTTGCCGTGTATAGTCTTTGTTGCTGTTATATTTCGTTTGACAGTTTTCATAATTATGCACACATGAAGATCTACTTTTGGAGCCTTCCTAGCTGTGCTGGCAACCAAGTGAGCCACCGTTCTCATCCTGATATAACATCATAATGGTTCTTATTAACTTCAGTGTAGCGATGTTTTCTGATTTTGATCTCATTCTGAATGAACAGCTTAGGAGTATTCGCCAGAAGCTTGAAACTGATCTTCAGGGTAGTAATAAAAGGCTAGCAGAGCTTGTTGATCAGTGCGAGGCCCTAAAGAAGGGAAGGGAAGAAACCGTAAGTAGTTTTGGTCATGCAGAATAAATGATTGAATAACCTTGCATACTCTTTTCACCAGAACTGCTATTCTTGCTTCAGGAGGAACGAACAGAGGCCTTGACGCAACTTAAAGATATTGAAAGGAAACACAAAGAGCTGAAGGTCAGATTACATTGGCCATCTGTTTGCATTGAGGTGTTCAACATTCTTAGCTAGTTGCTTACGGTTTCTTCTTCTTATGCAGAACGAGATGGTACAGTTTGCTGACAACGATCCAGCTACCTTGGAGGCAAAGAGTAAGTTCTGCATAACACGTTACTTCTGTTTGCTGTAAAATGTCCTAAAGTCCTAAGGTTTTCCCGGTCCTCGGGGAGCAGAAACAAGAACCAGTCTTGTGCTTTACTAGCAACAAACAACCTAAATGTTCTTCTTATTTTGACAGGGACTGCGATTGAAGTTGCTCACCAGTCGGCTAACAGATGGACAGGTTTTTCCATTTCTAAAACTTGGCTATACGTTTTTAAGTTTAAAGGTTCATAATTTTGACCACCACCTTAATTGTAATTTTTAAAATCTTACTCAGATAACATCTTCACATTGCGACAATGGTGTTCAAACAACTTCCCCCAGGCCAAGGAACAGCTGGAACATCTATACACGGAGGTATCTTCAAGATATTTTCACCTCATATATAATCATTTTTAGATTTCACATTCTTAATCAGATCTGTAACTTTCAGGCGGGAATCACTGACGACTTTGATTACATAGAGCTATCTGCATTCCCTTTGAGCTCATCCCTTGAAGCTGATACTCCAAAGCAGCTAGTAGAAGATGAAGCTTAGTTTTAATACTTTGCAGCATAACAGTTAAAGATACTCTAGCTAAAATCAAAATCTTATGGTTCTTTATCAGTAGTTCTAAAAGGTTGCAACGGTCTGTCATTGTTTGTGACCAGATCATCTAAGTCAAAACTCCGGATTACCAACTCTTTCACCACAGTTTTGTGGTCATATAAGATTTTTAATGCCTATGATTTTCCATGTATCAGTCGGCTATGTCCTATACCTTCTGTTTTTAATATTTTATTGGAGTCATATATATCATGCTTGTTGTTGACCCACAGGTTATTTCTTAATAGCTGTATTACACAGTTTTATAATCTTTCTTAGCCGTTTTTTTCAGTCGTGCGCAGCACTTATATTATACACCTCCAGGCCAATTTTGGTGCTCCCAGAAAAGGAAATAGGCGTCGACTTTGTACTTTCGGGTATTTTGTGTTTCTGTGTTATCTTAATCGCAGGTTGTCTGTTTTGACGATGATGACCTGAGCTTTACAAAAGAAGAACATGGAAGCTCACTCTGTTTTTCTCATCCTTTTTGGCGTCATTGCCACTGCCATTGTAGTTGATGGCCAAGGCCAAGCAGGTTCGTGGCCTCATTCTTGCGTATTTTCCTCTGTTTTGATTTGAAAATGAACAATTATCAGACCAAAGTTTTTCGAATTTTTTTTGTCGATATTACAAAATGAAGTTTGGATCATGGGGTTGCATGTCTGTTTATCAGTTTTGAATGCCTTAGGTTCTAAAATTTGAGATGTTTGGTAGATTTAAAACCTGCCATGGAATTTTGATTAAACGTTATAGAGTTATCAACATTCTTCACTTTCTCCTTCTGATCCAGGTTTCATCAGCATAGATTGTGGGGCGCCCCCTAATATAAACTATGTAGACACTGATACTGGTATCAGTTACACCTGGGATGCACCTTTCATAAACGCTGGAGTAAATGTGAACGTCTCTGAAGAATACGGCTATCCGGCAAACCCGGTTTTGCCATTCCCACTTGCTGATGTCAGATCTTTTCCTCAAGGGAACCGGAATTGTTACTCCTTAACCCCCTCCGATGGAAAAGGGAATCTTTATCTCATCAGAGCTTCGTTTATGTATGGAAACTACGATGGTAAAAAAGCTTTGCCTGAGTTTGATCTCTACGTAAACGTGAATTTCTGGACCTCAGTGAAATTCAGAAATGCTTCTGAGAACGTCGTCAAGGAGATTCTCAGCTTTGCAGAGTCAAATACAATATATGTTTGCCTTGTGAACAAAGGTAAAGGAACTCCTTTTATTTCATCCTTGGAGCTCCGGCCAATGAACAGCTCAATCTATGGTACTGAGTTTGGAAGAAATGTCTCATTGGTACTGTATCGAAGATGGGATACAGGATATTTGAATGGAACAGGACGGTACCAAAAGGATACATATGATCGTATTTGGTCTCCGTACTCTCCAGTCTCTTGGGATTCGACTATGACTACTGGGTATATTGATATTTTTCAGTCTGGTTATCGGCCACCAGATGAAGTTATTAAGACAGCTGCGTCGCCTAAAAGTGATGATGAGCCATTGGAACTGTCCTGGACATCAGGTGATCCAGATACTCGGTTCTATGCCTACCTTTATTTTGCAGAACTCGAAAACCTCAAGAGGAATGAGAGCAGAAAAATCAAGATATTCTGGAATGGGTCGCCTGTTTCAGGAGCTTTCAACCCCTCTTCTGAGTATTCAATGACAGTGTCTAATTCACGAGCTTTCACTGGTAAAGATCACTGGATTTCTGTTCAGAAGACCGTAGATTCAACGCGTCCACCAATACTCAATGCTATTGAGATATTTACAGCACAATCTCTGGATGAATTTTCCACCACAGTTGAAGACGGTATGTTCATCTCTACTACATATATTTTATAAAATCTTTACCTTGATTGTTACCGAAGCTCACAGTTTTTCATTTTCACTTTTTAATGAAGTTCACGCCATAGAAAGTATAAGATCAACGTATAAAGTGAGTAAGGTTTGGAGTGGTGATCCTTGCTCCCCAAGATTATTCCCTTGGGAAAGTATTGGATGCAGCTACAACAATTCTAATTACCAAATCAAGTCCCTGTAAGTCATTCCTTTTAGCCATACAGAACTTTATTTTCCGACTTCCTTCAAGATTGCTGATGAGCTTGTTTCTGTGTTATGCTGCGAGAAGAAATCTTAGCTCAAGCGGGTTACACGGACCAATAGCCTTCGCATTTAGAAATCTCTCTCTTCTCGAGTCATTGTAAGTATACCAAACCATAAATACACACCTACCACCATTTTATTCACCATTAACTAAAAGAGATGTGTGCATTGTTTTCCCAGGGATTTATCAAACAACAACTTAAGAGGAAACGTGCCAGAATTTTTGGCTGATCTACAACATTTGAAGTTCCTGTGAGTTGAGCCACATAGAGACTTTGTTTGAGTCTGTACTGACAGACAATCAACAAGGATTTTGTCTCTGACATTTATTTCTGTCGCAGGAATTTGAAAGGAAATAACTTGACTGGGTTTATACCGAGAGCTCTTAGAAAACGATCAACAGCTAATGGGCTTGCACTGAGGTACATTTTCTTGTCAAAACCCTGTGAACCATATAGCTATCTTGTTAAGATAATCCTACCATTATCTGAAGCTTGTTGATTTCCTCTGTTTCCAGTGTGGATGAACAAAACATTTGTCACTCACGTTCATGTCGGGGCGGGAACAATATCGTTGTGCCATTAGTTGTATCCTCATTAGTGATCACTCTCATTATAGCCGTGTCTATCATATTCATCCTGCGAAGGGGAAAACAAATAAGTAAGCACAGCTTGGTCTTTTACTTCGATTCAAGTTTAACGAAAATCAGAATTAATGCTGAAAGAAAACGAGTGTTTAATTGTTTAGTGTATTCAGGAGCCTATTCAGGACCACTTCTGCCTTCAGGAAAGAGAAGGTTCACATATAGTGAAGTCTCTAGCATTACAAATAACTTCAATAAAGTGATCGGTAAAGGAGGGTTTGGTATTGTCTACCTTGGTTCCCTTGAAGATGGGACTGAAATCGCTGTAAAGATGATCAATGATTCTTCATTTGGAAAAACTAAAGGATCATCATCATCATCTTCCCAGGTTTCCAAAGAATTTCAAGTCGAGGTAATCTAAACAACACTAAAAACATGATCAAATATTTTAGGCAATACTGTTTAAGGTTGCTGAAGTGTAAAATGTTTGCAGGCGGAGCTTCTTTTGACAGTCCATCACCGGAACTTAGCCTCATTTGTTGGATACTGCGATGATGGTCGTAGTATGGCTCTCATCTATGAGTACATGGCCAATGGAAACTTGCAGGATTATCTTTCAAGTGAGAATGCAGAGGACCTTAGCTGGGAAAAGAGACTCCATATAGCCATAGACTCAGCACAAGGTTGGTCCCAGTTTTGACATTCTTGATTTCCCAGTGCTAGTGCTAAATTGAGATATCAAATCAGTTTTTGATATGTTTTCGTCGGCAGGATTGGAGTATCTGCATCATGGATGCAGGCCACCAATAGTACACAGAGACGTTAAAACAGCAAACATTCTATTAAACGATAACTTGGAAGCCAAGATTGCTGATTTCGGCCTTTCTAAGGTCTTCCCAGAGGATGATCTCACCCACGTCGTCACTGCAGTCATGGGTACCCCCGGCTACGTCGATCCTGAGTACGTTTCCTACACATGAACGGTTTAATCTTACCAATGTAGTCAGGCTCGTCTCATCATTAACCTGTTTCAACTGCTGACAGGTACTACAACACGTTTAAGCTAAACGAGAAGAGTGACGTGTACAGCTTCGGGATCGTCCTCCTTGAACTCATAACCGGCCAGCGATCCATTATGAAAACTGACGACGGAGACAAAATAAACGTTGTCCACTACGTTGAGCCTTTCCTCGAAACCGGAGACATAGACGGCGTCGTGGATCCACGGCTTCACGGGGACTTCTCCTCAAACTCTGCCTGGAAATTTGTAGAGGTGGCAATGTCTTGCGTCAGAGACAGAGGAACCAACAGACCAACAACGAACCAAATCGTGTCTGATCTAAAACAGTGCTTAGCCGCTGAGCTGGCTCGTGAGCCACAGAGCCATCACAAGAAGGAAGTAGTGAAAGAGAAGCAAACGAAGTCGCCGACTCGAAAATATAGCAGCGATGAATATAATAGCACGTCCGGATCGGTTTCGCTTACTTATGGAGATTACTCCACGTTTGGCCCAACGGCAAGGTAGTGAGAGACTAATTTAAGGTTTGATTAATCATTTTTTATGCTCATTTAATTTTGTTTTTATTTTCAAGATCATATATGATTGATTTAATTTGATTTCTTTTTGGTTTAAAGATTCATGTGTTTTTGTTTTCTTTTAAGAAAATTTGGTACCGCTAAAACATTCAATTGTAAGTTAAAAAAAAAAAAGATTTGTATATGTTTTTGTTTTCGAATAGTTTTAGAGTTATTTTATTAATTAATAATAAAATAATATATATAATATTAAATATATGTATAGTTTTATTTATGTTAAAAATAAAAATATTAAATAAAATATAAAACTATAGTATTATCTTTAAAATTATGGTATACACATGAAAACGTAATTTGAAGAGAAAATTTATGATTTTCACTAAAAGTTTGTAAATTAGTTATTGTAAAACATCGTAAACTCTTAATTTAAATATTTAAATAATAAAAAAATACATATTTGATTTACATTTGACTTTAAAAATAATCATTATGTCCAAAATTAAGCGAGAAGTAATCAGATTAGAGAGATTATAATCAAATTAGACAGGTATAATTGGATAATCGATATTAGAAATTAGTCATTAATTGAGACAGAGATGATAGATCTAGAGATTTTACGGGGCGTAATCGGTGCTAGACGGGTATTTTTAAACAGGTATAAGAGAGGTCTTTTTGTTGTAATTCTATAATTTGTACCATACAAGAAGATTGACTCGATGTCATTGTATGGTAATAATGTACTAGTCAAAGCCTAAGAGGGGGGTATTAAACTCATATTTTAGAAGATTTTAAAGTATTTTTAAAATTCTTTGTTATTCAATTGATGATTTTTAAAACTCTTTTAAAATCCTATGTTATTCAACTTGGAATTTATATAAAATCATTTAGAATGATTCACAATCTACTGTTATTCAATTCATAATTTGTAAAACTCACTTAAAATCTACTGTTATTCAAAATATTACAACTTTTTTAAAAAGAGCTACTTTGAATGATTTTAAAAGACTTTGTTAGCTTTTTTAGTTGAAAAATATGACTCATACAATCACACCCTTTAAGATGGGATTTTGAAGGATTTCTAGAAAAAAAAAAAGATCAAACCCTGTAAAACTCACACCCTACGTACATGACACCACCGCCGGAAAAGAACCTTGTCCTCAAGGTTCTCATAAAGTAAACAGGTTCATATCTTTCATACGTTGCATCAGTCACGAACTTGTTTACTTCTCGTTTCAGCCATCGTAAAGAAGATAGAAGTAGCTTACCAAGGTTTCTCACGTTGACGTGATTAACTTTGATAGTTACTGCAGTGACCTCTTCTTTTGATGTCGAGAGTTTTTGTTGAACTGAAACCACCTTGCCGACTAACCTCCACACGTCGACCATCGTTCACTCCCTCGATGAAGCCGTCTTCATCGTAAACGTCATAGATCGATCGGATCATCATTGTTGTAAATATCGAAAACTGGATCACGAGAGCCCTCTTCTATAACTTGAAGAAACTGCCTTTGATCCAAATAAAGCATCCACTTAACATGACACCGAGGATCTAAATTTGATTAAGAAATCAAATTGGGGCTCTGATACCAAATGAAGCTAATTTCAGTCACTCTTCAAAGGTAAAGAGAATTGCTCATAAGAACAACACAAGAACAAAAGTTTCTTAACAATATTTTCTTCTTGTTCGATTCTACAATAGCCAAGATGCTTAAATACACATAGGAAATTTGGCCCTTGAATAGCCAATATTTTCTTCATGTTCGACACCGTCTCCATAACTCTCTGTGTTTATTGAACTCTTAACTTGAAAATTTTGGCTCTTGAATCAGTAGGACTCTGATACTATGTTAGAAGCAAAAACTTCTCTCTCACAAAGAAACAAAACAAGCGTACTTGTTGCTCTGTTTTATAGAAGATAGAACAGAGTATTAGAGAAACTTGTGATTTTATTAATAAACTGGAAAAACTTGAGTTTTACAATGACGAGACTATGATTTTAAATACTTAGACACAACCAGAGAAAAAATTGTGTCTTTCTAAATCAAACATTGTAACTGCTACAAACGTCACAATGCTTCTAAGCATCGTTTAATACAAACACAAACTCTAGCTTAATAATTAAGATAATTAAACTCAATTAAATCCAACACACTTTTGGGGTATCACCACCAATGCGCTCTCCTACACCTGCAATCTTCACAGAGAAACCCAAATAAATCTCCTCTATTGTTTTCTCTATCTTCAAACAAATTGGAAACATTAGGGACACTATTCTAGCTCGGAGAGAGCATCATGCGTTTAACAATGGTTCACGAGTAAATCTCGGCATCTTGTACTTCCCTTTTTTCATTACCACTGCTACGCCAAGCTCTTATAAAAAAAAAACTGTTCTTTTTGGTAAATAATATTCATATTTTATATAAAAAAGAAGTAGACAAATGGTGTGTTTTGAAATATTCTAAAATCACTTACAAAATCTCACAGATTCTCATTTCATTTTCATTTTCCTTAAATTAAAATCTCTAACAAATCATCAAAATCTCCTAAAATCTTACTCAAATCTCTCAAAATCCTAAAATATTAAAATCTAACCAAATCCTAGAAAAAACAAGTTGAATACCCCCTCTAAGATTACACATGTACATAGTCTAGGTTATTAATTGATTTAAATAGTAATTGGAAGTAATTTTATCTAACATAAATTCGTTTATATAATTAGGTTTCTTCTTTTTGACCTTACCCTCGAGTTTGTGGGCTAATCACCCTACAAAAATCTATAAATTCGCTGATTACAGATTTGGCCGTTTCCCCATATAAACACTATCTGTATGTACATTCATATTGCATTAAATTATACATTTATGTTTCTTCAAAAATGGTAATTGTGATACCTAACATTGGACCTACATGTCGTCTTTTTTGGGTCGTTAGTAAAATAGGAAGCAAGTATTTCATTGGAAATTACTACTATCATAGTATTAAATTTAGGAAGTATATATGGCAAATTTCCATTTTGGATTTTGCCTTCAACTCTCCCAAAACTCCTAATGATTTACTAGAATTCAAATGTCAAAATACCAAGATTTTCTCAAGAAACATACTGTTGTTGACAAAGTAAAATAACAAAATTCTTAACCTGATTTACACGCTTACTCATTTTTTTTCCCAAACATGACACGGTTACTAATTTACTATTCTAACAAACAAATAAATTATAAGTTATGGCATCACATAAAAGAATGACATCCTCGTACATCTATTTCTAAACTCAATTTTCTTTCTACTCAAGCCTTCCCTGATTTTGTCAAAGATCGATCGGTTTTGTGACTCAGGTTATCACAATATTGGTGCCGGTCAAGTTAAGACTCTAGACTCTTCTTCGTGATAATGTCATTTTCTTATCCATGCTATTGCCAAATCGTATTGGATAATGTCGTAATCCAATGATACGCACAAATCCTATTAACATCATTGAACATTTTGAAATTATTTTTACTTTGGTAAGTCATATTACTTTAACTAATTAGAATTTGACCCATTCTTGCATTTAAAAACTGTATAAAAACTCCTAAAATATCGACGATAAACAAAACTTCTCAATAATAAAAAACACACATAATTATTTCTATTGGATCAAGAAAAGCTAGGGAAACACAATGAAGTACCATTAGATAAGTAATAATTTGCATTCATTCATTGATTAGTAGTAGTACCAAGTGGTTTACATTTAACATTAATATAAAACACAACAATAATAATAATATATATTAATGTTCCGTAATTAAAAAAAACCCTAGGCACATCTATACAACGATTTTTTTCAGAAAAATCAGGCCACAAAAATCCATATTTAATTATTATTATTAGCAGATAATACGAAATTAGTAAAATGAAAATAATATGAACACACTAATTAAGATCTCTTCCTCCTTTTCCTCGGGAAGATATCCCAAAAAAACCGATACTGACTTGACTTCATCACCATCAATGAGACTTCGATGTTCCGGGTTACGGGTCGGGTTTTCATCCTCCTCTACATCAGCAGGTCAGATACCCACCCGACATCAGGACCATCACCCGAACTCTGATCCGGATCCGTGTCAACCCGATCCATGCAATTCTCCTTGTGTAGTTTCTCGCGCATCTTTTCACGTAGCTCCCGACCCGACTCGACGACCCGCTCCATTACAGGCTCTTCCTCTAACCCATACTCCCAAATATCCAGATTCCCGGGTCGGGTCGGAGTAGTGGGCAGAGACTGAAACCCAGGACCCAAGATAGATCCACGGGGAGACCCGAATCCGAATAAAGGATTGTTGTGAGGAAACGACTTCACTTTATTGAACTGCAAGTTCCTAAACGAAGGGACGACGTCGTTTATAGAACAAGACCCGAGTGAACGACTCAGCGACTGAGCCATCGGAGAAGACTCCGAGTCAGCTCTTGGACTCATCGGCGGCGAGCCAGAACCAGGAGAGATCGAGAGCTGAAACGCACGAGCACGAATCGGAGACGAAACGTCAAACGAATCAACCCGATCGGGGCTACGGTTAGGCAAAAACCTAAGCTGATCCGGCGAATGAGCAAAGAAACAAACCCTCCGGCGACAACCACCGCCGTCTTTACACGGCTGAGTACGGTAACGAGCAGGATGAAGCCAACACTCGAAAACACCATGAGCGAACACGCACGAGTCACCTTTCTTGCAACCGCCTTTGCGAAAATCAGGACAAGCCGTGCCGGAGTAATGGTACTTCCTCGGATCTCTCCGGCGAGCTTTCTCACCGGGATGAGCGTACGGACACTCCGTCCAGTCATGGCTACGGCCACGAGCACACCTCCTGACTTTGAAATCGTACATACGGAAATGGTCGCAAGAGTAAGCATCGATAGGCGAATCCGGACCCAAAAGATCCGGGTCAGAATCCGGATCCATCTCATTAGACGGCAAGTAACGTTGCAACGCCGCCAAAGCTTCAAGCATGCTACAATCAGGACTGTTCATCGCCGGAGAGAACAAATCAGCCGACGTAAAATCTTCAGAAGCTGGCCATGGAGGTATCTCAACAGTAGGATAAGTCCGACGTGTTTCTCCGATCATCATCTTCACCGGCGAAATCAAATCACATTCGTCGTTAAAAAAAAATGAGTCTTTCTCTTTTTATTTTCTTTGTTTGCTAATTCACCGGCAAAGCTGACTTATGTAGTTGAGATATTTAACCATAGTTAATTTAACCTAACCATGGTTAACTCTATTAGGCATAGGACTAGGAGCTGCTTTTTTTTTTCTACCGCAGTTAAAAAAAGAAAAAATCTTAACCGAGGGTTAGCGTAACTGACTGTGAGATAAGTGTTTGAAACAGCGGTTTGTGACTTATCCACGGAATAGACGTACGTGGACGTTTTCGTGATGTGGACGTTTAGTAATATGACTTTGAGAAAGTTTAAAGTAACCGAACTGTGAGCGTAAGGTTACTTTAGGTTTATTAGATACGCTGAAGTCGGTCGAAGTTTAGATACGCTGAAAGAAACGACAAAATAGATAATCCCACAGGACACACTTTAAGTTAATTAAATTAATTATACTCTTTATTCGTTGCATATTATCCGAAAATACATGTATAATCTAAATTTAAAAGATTAATTTTTTATTTTTATCTCAGAAAATCATCGTACTGATTTTGTTGTATCACTTTAGCAACAAAACAAATCTTGGAGATAATGAATTTGTTAGAAAAATGTTAGTTTTATCAGGAAATACAAAAAATATATATTTTACATGATTCTCGAAAATTCAAGTACCAAATTTGGATTGAGAGTTTAAAAAAAAAAAAAAAGAGATAGGATAAGAGATGTGTCGGATGAAGAAGACATGTTGGAACAAATTTGGAATAACGTTTAAAAGCATTAAAGGGAGCAAAACATTTATGTTTTCTTTGCTAAATTTGGAAGCAATTCCATATCCTCCAAACAAATTGAACTCTTTTCTTCTTTCATAAATAAAATTTCTTCTTTTTTTTATTCATCCTCTCTCACTTTTTCTATATAAGTTTTACAATTACTTTTGAAAATTTAGGTTTTAATCAAAAAGTTGATATTGTCAATGAGAATGGTGACATTAACATGTGGAAAGAATAAAATGATAGAAGGTTTGATTTGATTCAACTGTTTTTTTTAACAGTTAGAGAATAGTAGATTATATGTGTTCCAATATATTGATTTGTAAGTTAAACCTTTGAACCAAAAACAAAATAAAATAGCCTTATAGTATAATTTTATTATGAGTATAAACGATGATTATGAGGTCGAGATTTATAAAAATCAAATATTTCCTAGATCTAACGAAGAAGACAGGTTGCACATATCATATAAAAATACGTGTAGCTCATCCGATTCAAAGAGCAATTATTATCTATCCTTTATTTGGAAGAGATAGTGAGATTTACACAAAAGACACGATGCCTTCGTTTTCATAGTCACTGAATCTGATTAATCCATCGCCTACGTACGGGCCAAAAATATCTTCATTGTCGTAGCTCTTACGAGGCTGAATTGTATAATGAATTATGATATATAAAGAAGAAAAAGATGTACATAATTTTTTTATTGAAAGTGATTTTATATAATACATAATAGGGAACATATATATATGTACATATTCACTCATTAATGCTTCTTTAAATATATTGGTTCCTCTCAACTTGCAAATCTGTAATCCAATCGAAATGCGGACTTCAAAAAACTTAATAAGTATAGTTTATTTTCACTTTTGGTTTCTTCTCGCTTAGATATTATATTATTCGACATTTACGTTTGGCAGCCATTCCTTTTTTGTCTAATAGTAGTAGTTTAATGAGATATTTTGTCCATAGGTAAAGAAATAGAAAAATATCTCTATTTTAGTATTAGTAATCAAAATAGTTTTTTCCTTGTTAATAATCTATACTAGTAATTTGCGTAAACTATAACAGAAATCAAAACCTAAAATTTTGAATATGGTTTTGTTATAAACCACAAAAAATATATTTACCATTAAACTCCTAAATGCATTTCCTACAATGTATTATACTGCAAATTCTAAAACCAAACTTTATGCATAATTGAATAGGTTAGGAATGACTTAACTTTTTTATAGATATATATATATTATATATTGGCTATAGATATAGGTTCTTTTTGTGCATTAAATGTAGTAAGAAATTTGTGTCCATTATTTTAGCCACCGGAATAGTCTGATCAATTTAAAACTATTTCAAAGTTGTAACTACAAAGTACAAACTGATTAGCCGAACCACAGGCATCTAAGAAAGTAGGTTGGCAGTAGTTATTTACTTCGACTAGAGGAGATGGTATAATATTTTTGAAATTTTTTAAATTAGGCTAGCTTAAACTAAGTAAAATATGGAACTAATGTCACTTGAGATTAAAAAAGTTCATGCATGGGGGGAGGCAACTACATCGCAACTATGAGCAACACCTGTGGAATGGTATAATTACAATTATTTATCCTCGATTTCTGCATTGTAACATTTAATGCTTCGAATTCTCGTCTTGAATCATTTATTACAATATACTATAATTGTTACCTACTACTAAAAACAAAAAATATTGCTAACTACTCATTTAGTTATTTCTTATTGCCAAGAAATCTTTTTAACTAAGATAAAATTACTTTTATCGTATTACAAGTATCTTAATAAACAAAATCAACCGTACCGTTTGTCAACGCAAAATGTTGTTTAATTAACAGGTTTAAACATAACATGAAAAAGGAAAAAATTGGCCACTTGTTTTTTTTTTTTTTGCCTTGTTATTTTCTTTTCTCTTCTCTGTGGATCTATTTACTGAAAGTCTTCAAAGGCTTTTTGATGATTGCTTTTTTATATTTAGATATGATTGATTACAAACAATTGACCGATCAAGTAACTTCTGTTGTATGTGACTTAAATGATAACAGGAAAGAAAAGCCGAAAGGATAGAACTTGTATCTGTATAATTTAGTTAGTATTCTAAAGGATTCATGTTTTATATGTTTAAACAAAACAAAAAAAACAAAGTTTATGCAATAAAAACAAGAGTTCGAGTTGCAACCTGTATATGTTTCTTTGGAGGTTAGATGGAAAAGAAAAGTAAACCATGTGAGCCCCAAATTCCACAATCTGTAATCTCAGCCACAAGTTTTAAGATGTCAATTTATTACTTTCACTTTCTTCTTCTTTTTTTCTTGTTGGTTCTCAAAACTTTTTTTTGTCTTGCATTTGTATAATAATAAATTTCTAATATAGAACTTCCTTTAACCATCGGGCATCTCAACCAAACAACACGATAATATTCCCAATATCTAATCTATATTACTAGTAATGGTTGTACTTTCATTGCCCCTTTTTATTGGTCTGTTATCTTTCATTATTGTCCCCTTATATGTCTATATACTGTGATCAGGACGGGTCGAACCTATAACTAGTTTAACCCTTAAAACTAAACAACCAATTTTGACAGAAGGAACTTCATCAAAATTCCCAAAACAAAACTATGATCCTTATATATACAGATTAACTTGTGTTAGGTTATTATTTCCGTCCAAAATTTTTGATGTTTTTTCCCGTCTCGCATGGTTTCTCTTATATATACAGTATAACTATCATTCGAAAGTCAAAAATGACTAGTAAAACTATTTAGATTGGGAGCATTTTTTTGCATTTCCAAACGATTATTAACAAAATTATAGCGTACGTTTTACTCGAGCATAGTAATGTTAGCTTCCGGTCCAAATCAGATATAATTAATTTGCTTCGTTCGATTAAAGCGATTGAAAACAAAATTGTAACAATTTAAAACGTCTAAATAGGACGCCAATTATATGTCATCTCGGAATGTTATTATAATGTAAAGGAGCTTGTGCATGTGATGTACGTAAAGAGTGTATACGTACACGCGTCGATATCACACATGATAACAATGCCACCTCTTAAGGAAGCATGAGGGATCATGCATGCATGCCCCATCCATCTAGACCGTTCATTACGCTTCAAATTGAATACTTTCTTATATGATTCCACCAAACATTTTATAATAACGCTTTTTATATATACCGATCCCACGATCATGACAACTACGTGATCCCCTTTATTCCCCCTTAATTACTCAACTTTGATTTATATAGTCACCACTTCTTTGGTCTTATCCATGAAATTTCAACTCATATATCTTAAAATTGCTATGTCTTTTAAAAGCAATAGTCACCCTCTCACCCCCGCTTTCTTAACGTGGATCATGGATGTATGTCTATGTGAAAATTGAACCTAGCAATTTCTTAAATCATTTAATTCACTTGTTAAATGTTTTCAATCATTTTACTCTATGTGCAATATACAACATTGTGTAGTATTTACAACAACTAAAAATTGGTATAAAATTATACACTAAACTACAAATAAACGTTCTAAAATATTACTATAAGCAGGTTTTTACACGCGTAGATCATATAGTGCCAAGCGAATCCGAATATCTTTCTACTAAAGTCTTCAATTAGCAAAATTACTTTATTTGGTTACAAAGAAGAATAAAAACTTAAATCTGTCAGATTCTCTAATACCTAATGGGGGATGAAAATATCACATGTACCTGCCTCAAGGTCACGTGACACCCGTTGGCCTAAGCGAACACGTGTCGTATCCTCGCAGCACGTGTCCTTTGACGGTAAAAAACAGTCTAGTTACCAAATTTTACTTTCCACGTCGCGACAAAAAAAAAAGAGAAAATTTGTAAAAAGAATAAATATGAAATATGTTCACGAAATTCGTACGGAAACGTATACGTGGCCGAGTCTTTATGGAGCTTTTGACCACCAAGACGTGTCCTTTCTCAGTGACATCACCACTCGTTACCATGTGGCAAGTGGCAACATCGACGTGACTCTCCAACAATGGTGCATTATGCCATTACCAGAAACAAAACCATGTAGTTCGGTTCAATCGGTTTACTTCTAATATCAAACTATGTTTTTAGACCGGTAACAAAATTTATTTGATTTGTTTCAAATTCTTTTCGTATCGTTAGATTTTTTTTGTTTAAATGATATGTTGAAACAAATATTTACTTTTGATAAGAGTGTGAAGTATTTAATTTTATTAATTTTTGTGATTGTTTTTAATAAATAAAAAATTCTTAATTTGTATAATTTTTTTAATACTACATTTCAAATTTGCTATTCAAATAATTAACTCTAAGAAGAATAGAGCACTCGATTAAAGATGGGAGCCAAATCATGTCCCTTCCATTTCACTTCAACTGAAACACCCGAGTCTGAATTGGAAATGACCCTATCATAAATCCATTATCACGTCACTCTTTATTAATGAGTGAAGATGTAAATAAATTATTCATCGATATAATTGTTTTTGCAAGAAAACTTTTCAAATCATCTTTTTTTTTTTTTTTTTCTTTTTTTTTTCTCCCACTCTATTCTTTACGTCTTTTGATAACAACAACAACAACAACTAGTCGAAAACGAATATTTTGGAAACCTTGTAATGTTTTCGACATAAACTGGACGGTGAAGAAGCACTTTTAAAAGTTTTGTCGTTCAAAATATGATTTGACAAAGTGAATTAGTGGGTTTTGGATATGTGTACCATCATGGAAAAGAACATGAAAATAAAATAAAAATGTACTATCACATATACTAATAATAATAATAATACTAAACAAATAAATATCTGATCAGGAAAACGTAATGAATGGACGTAGACAACATAATTGGAACGGCAGATTCGCAGAGTGGGTAAAAAAACACAAGAACCTAAAAGAGTAAAAGAACTGTTAGAGATTTTGAACTTTAATATTATTATTCAACCATTAACAAGTTCATTAAGTTCTTAATTGATTCGATTCTCATGAATTTCTCATTGTTTATGGTTTTCTTGCTCTAATGACATTACCCTTTTTCTTTTTTTGCCACAAACTGTTATTACTTTTTTCGTTTGTTCTTGATCATTTACAAATTAAACTGTTATTACTTTTTTCGTTTGTTCTTGATCATTTACAATATACATCCAGCTAAAAATATCAACTTTTATTATTTATTCGTATATGATTGAGTTAGATACAGATTCTGAATTCACAACACTTCTTAACATTAGTAACAATGAGTCAAAATTACGTGATGAGTGGGAAAGTAAAGGACATGACGTGGTGGACAATTTACGCCTTAGGCCCAATTATAACCCACTTAAAAACAACGAGTAGAATCTTATGTTTTCGGTCCATTTAGAGCCTAGTAAGGTTGTGTGTGTTATACGATTATTTGATATGGTTTTGTGATTTTTCTGAATTATTTAAAAAACTCATTAATCACTTCACATCTTTTATTAGTAAAAAATAATAGTAATTATAAAATGCACGAAAAGTTGTAATACTTTTTTTTTATTTTTTTTGTAAAATACAAATATGAATTGTACTATTAACTGTTGAAGCGGTTTAACTGGTTGAATCATAATTTTTCTTTTAACAAAAAATCTTAACTGGATAGAGCCAAAAGAACTCATTTATATTTTTATAAACACGCAAAAGTGTTGGAAGAGCCAAGATTGATATAATAAGGGTAACGCTTTACACGAGACCTCAGCAGAGTGTGTGAATGGTCAAAAGTTATACTCCCTCCGTTTCATAATATAGGATGTTTAGAGGATTATTTTTGTTTCATAATATAGGATGTTTCCAACTTTCTATGCAACTTTTAGATTAATTTTATATTTTCTATTATGCAGTCTTGGGTATGATTGGTTAAACTTTTTAAAATTAATTTTTTCTTAATATGTGTGTTTCTACTAAAACATCCTATATTTTGAAACGGAGGGAGTATTTTTCTTCCTTTATCTTTTTTTTTGTGTACGTAAGCAAACTCACTATCTCGTCAGAACCCTCAAGCTTTTTGTTTGGACTTATATGTATGTATTTGTATGTATGCATGAAACTAAAAAATTGCCAAGAAAGAGATTCCACAACATAAGGTATTGAAGAGAACGCTGAGATTTAAATCATTCATTCCGGCTGTGTGTGAGTGTGATTCAAGAGTTCTTCCATCACTTTGTCTTGAATATACTCAGAGAGTCAGAGTCCTCTTTAATGAAAGGCTGCGCAGAACAAATAATTTTCAACAGTTTTTTTTGGTACTTCAAATAACAACACCTAGTTTGGTTTCAAGGTGTTATATATGTGAGGACTGGAAAGTGTACAATGCAGTTCACATTAGTGGACTAATCTTTAGAAACAAATCTTAGGGGGTGTTATTGGATTGAGGATTTTAATAGATTTTAATTAACCCAGGACATTAGTGGATTTAAAAGTCTAATGCATTTGTGTGGACTTTATAATGCATATAAGGTGGATTTGAAAGTCATTGATAATGTATTTTTGGTGATTGTTATGGATTTTTTAAAAAGTTATTGTTAGAAAAAAATATATATATATATCCATAAACTGTGTTATACACCAAAATTATATTAAATTAATAACACCCAGACTTTTACGCATGTCATAGAAAACTTGAATTAAATTGTATTTGTTTTCAATCCAGATTTTTGGTGTAGTTAAAGAACCCAGATGTCATGAACCCAGAAAAAAAAAATTAAAGAATACAAAAAAACACAGATCTGATGAATAAGTGTGATTATATACAAAGGGTTTGAGGAGGAAGAAACAGAGATTGAACCCAGAAAAAAAAAAGTGTGATTATATCATAAACCAAAAAAAAAGTTATAGATCATGAACCCAGAAAAAAAAGTTAAAGAACACAAAAAAAAAAAATTCTCAAAAATAATACATATCTGATGAATAAGTGTGATTATATAAAAGGATTGAGAAAAAAAATCAAATAATAATATGTCAAAGGCTAGAGATCCATCTAAAGAGAGGAGAAGAAAATGAAATGATTGAGAAAAGTGTGGTATTGTGTTTGTTCATATTTTAGAAGCAAAGTACGTTGAAATCCAAAATCACACAAAATCCAGTAGATATTGAATAACACTAGATTTTAATGGATTTTTAAAAATACCCAATTGAATAACACCTGATTCTTAAATACATCAAACTCCTTTAAAAACCACAATCCAATAACACTCCCTTAGAGATTCTTTGAAATTTTTTTATTTTAGCAGGCACTGAAGAAAAAAGTCTTTTTTTTTTTAGCAGTTCTTCTTTTAAAAGTCTTTAACAAATTTTCTTGTAATACAATGACTATTTTAGAAGAAGATAACTTACAAACTTATCATTATATATTGTTTTTTTAAAAAATTTGTCAACTAAAATCTAATTTATTCCGAAAATGTAGTGAGCTGTTTGTTAATATATACTACAAAATTGGAGAAAGTCATGCATAAACAAAAACTATTATTTTTCTTTATCTATTGTTTCTATTTAAATTTAATTTTTTTTTGTTTTTGCTACTTTGGAAACAGAATAACAATATAAATAAATTTGACTTATTTTTTTTTGCGTTTCTTTCCTTTTTTATATGTATGATTGAGAATGAATCTGGACAAAATAATGATGTAACGAGTATACCACCAACAGATTTTGAGTTGTTGTCGCGTGTAATTCCAAAAAAATGTTACTATATTTTAGATTAAATTAATCAGACTTCCAATCACAAACTTAGAAACCAAAGACCACCACCAACTTATAATCCTACTCTCTCTTTCTTTTTTTCTATAATATCCACAACCAAAATAAAAATTCAATCTCTGTAACACTCTGTTTCTATCGAAAGAGAAAAGAGATAGAGATCGAAGGATGAGTCAAGAAACCATCGCCGATCCTCTTCTAGGTATCTACGACCATGATGAAACAGCTGTCGGAGAGAAGAAGAAACAGAGTAGTAGAGTTCTAAAGGTTGCTCTTTTACTGGTTCTGATTCTTGTCGGAGTTTCAGGTTTGTGTTTCTGTCCTTAAAAAATTACTTCCAATATTCGAGGAACAAAGTATATACTATGATCTGATACGACCCTACGAATTTAATGATGATAAAAGATGCTTTTTTAGTGATTTGACTTTTTCCGGTAAAAACTCTGATTGTTGCTACGTGTTTTGAACATTCATAGGTTTTAACTTTAGTGACAACATTAAGATTTTGTTGTCAAGACAAGCAATTGATGATGATCATAGTGTTAGTCATGGAACCGTTAGTGACGTGGTTGAATCGGAGAATGGCATTGTGGCTGCTGACGATGGTCGTTGCTCTGAGATTGGTGCCTCTGTTCTTAGAAGAGGTGGCCACGCGGTTGACGCAGCCGTTGCTACTACTTTATGTGTGGGTGTTATTAATCCAATGTCTAGTGGTATTGGTGGTGGAGCTTTCTTGATCGTTAGCTCGCAGGAAAATTCCAAAGCTGAGGCTTTTGATATGAGAGAAACTGCTCCTTTAGCTGCTTCTAAGGTAAAAACCTTTCACAAACACTTCTTGATTTAGTTTTATTAGTAGATAATGTGTGTAGCTTGTGAATTGATTCAGGACATGTATAAGAATGATGCGAGTGCGAAATCAGTTGGCGCTTTGTCCATGGGAGTTCCAGGAGAGATAGCTGGACTTTACGAGGCTTGGAAACGGTACGGCCGTCTCCCGTGGAAACCGCTTTTCGAGCCGGCGATTGAGTTGGCCAGAGGCGGTTTCGTGGTGCATCCATATCTCGCACGGGCTATAGCAAGCCACGCTTCCAAGATACTTAACGACCCGGGTTTGAGGAGTGTCTTCTCACGTAACGGACAAGTTTTGAAACCTGGTGAGACTTGCTATAACCCGGAACTAGCTAGGAGTCTTGAGACTATTTCTGAGCAAGGACCGGGAGCGTTCTATAACGGGACAGTAGGTGAGAAGCTTGTTAACGATGTGAAAAACGCTGGAGGGATCATAACGATGGATGATCTAAGAAGTTACAAAGTCAGAGTTACGGATGCAATGTCTGTGAATGTTATGGGTTACACGGTTCATGGAATGCCGCCTCCTTCGAGCGGTACAGTCGGTTTTGCGATGGTTATGAATATCTTGGATAGTTACTCGAACCTTTACACTGCTTCGGGAAAAGATCTTGAGCTGCATCGTTTGATAGAAGCAATGAAACATATGTTTGCAGCTCGTATGGATCTTGGAGACCCTGAGTTCGTTAACATTACAAACGCTATGAACCAAATGCTCTCCAAGACTCACGCGGGAGAAATCCGAAAGAAGATTTTTGACAACACGACATTCCCACCCGAGTACTATATGAACCGGTGGAGCCAACTAAGGGACCAAGGGACGAGTCATTTCTGCATTGTGGATGCTGATCGAAACACTGTGTCGATGACCACAACAGTGAATTACGCTTTTGGTGCCAAGGTTTTATCACCTGCCACTGGTATTGTGCTAAACAACGAGATGGATGATTTCTCGGCACCTACAGAGATCACTACCGACATGCTTCCTCCAGCTCCTACAAATTTCATTGAACCAAACAAAAGACCATTATCTTCCATGACACCTCTCATAGTCACCAAGGTTTACCATCAATATTTATCTATCTTTCGTGTTTTAGTGATTACTGTGAGATGTAACTGCAATTGCTTTTCATGGCAGGATGGTGAGTTGGTGGCAGCGCTTGGAGGAGCTGGCGGAATGAATATAATTGCAGGGGTGCTTCAAGTGTTCCTTAATTGCTTTGTGTTGAATATGAAACCTTCAGAAGCCGTAGAGAGTGCAAGAGTTTACCATAGGGTAATGCATATTTCAAAACTATTTGATTAATGTTACTAACATTCAAAAATGCAACTTAACCTTTTACCAAAAAAAAAAAACATTCAAAAATGCATATATATACTCATTGCTTTTTGGTTGTTGCAGTTGATACCGAATGTTGTTCAATATGAGAACTTCACGGCGATCAGTGGCGATTACATAGGGCTTACAGAAGATACAAAGATGTTTTTAGCAGAGAGAGGACATGAATTTGAGGAGGTTTCAGGTAAAGCTATTGTTCAACTTATTGTTCAGAGTTTCAAGGAAGACAAAGAAGAAGATATGTTTATTGAAATTGGAAGAAAATTTGGAAAGAAGTCGAAACAATTGAAGGGGTTACTCACTGCAGTTAGTGATCCTCGAAAAGATGGGAAACCAGCTGCAGCTTGATTCAATTGTAAATCAGTCATTAAGTTTGCTAGTTATGATGATTTCCTCATTTTCTATCATATAAAGTTGATTAAAGATGTATGAACTTCAAAACAAGATTTGGTGGGATATGTACAGAACCAAAGTTGCAGTTGAGATGACAGGACAAGACATAATATCATTTACCATCTTGATCATAAGAGTATAGATAGATTGATTAATGATTACAGATAGTAAATTACAATTTTGGTGAAGCGTAAAATCAATCCAAGAGTCATTACATTATTATTCTCAGAAGGAGTTATATATCTCTCTTCTCTTTGCTTGACGACTATTATAAAACATTTTGAAAAGCTTCTATTCAATAAAGAAACCTTACTTCCCCCAAACAAAGATCTCCTCTCAAGTCAAACACAAATAAATGTTTCTGCAGAAAGTATTGTTTACCATTTCATGGTGCCTGGTTCACCAACCAACTGATTCGACTCAATGTCTTCGTGCTTCATGAAACTTGGCTGATTCGTTGAAGACAAAAGCCTCGCCCACATTCTGTCAGTGATAACCACCTTGTTCTGTTTCTCAGTGATCCTCTGCATGATATGCAAACCAATGTTATAACATCGGTAAATGTAAGAGATACTGAGGTTGATTCACAATGGGTATTTCAGCATACAACAGGCTTAAAAATAAAAAAATTTTGATTCTTTGAGACTCACATAGAAAGGAATGTAAGTATGTCTGCCATTGACAAGGCCAACGGTGAAGCCATTGTAACCAGCCATCACTCCATGAACCGCACTTTGAGCTAATAGCGTGCAGCAAACATTGTCTGATGCATTGCTCGGAACAGCCCTTATCATGTAGGTTGGATCTGAAAGGAAAACATAACTTTTATCTCTCATTTTTCCGAAGACACGCACAAAAGAAAAAACTCATAAGGTATCTATATACCTATGTATTTGAGGTTAAGAGTCATCTTCTTGGCAAAATGATCCTGCATAAGAAGAGATATAAGTAAGCAAATCAATGTCTTGGTCTTTTCTCAAGTTTGTACGAGAAAATCAATATGTTAACCTTGATCCGTTGAGAGATCCATAAGCCAACGTCTTGTAAAAGTTTGTTTCCGGAGGCATCTTTGAGAGTTTTTGACTCTTCTATGCTTTCAGCCAACAAATCTTGTCCCGCACCTTCTGCAATTACAATCACCATATGACCACTCTCCTTTAGCCGTTTAGCAATAAATTCAAAAAGCCCGCCAGGGCCTTCAAGAAAAAATGGAGACTCCGGGATCAAGCAACAGTCAACATCTCGGCTTGCTAGAGTTGCATACATTGCAATGAATCCTGCATAAACCCTTACAAAATATGTAAACATCTCTTCGCTGCTCAACTTAACTTAAGTGAAAACTACCCTAGTAAAGGGAAACTGCTTACCGCTGTACCGTCCCATTAACTTCACAAGACCAATACCGTTCTCAAAGCTTGTAGCTTCGACATGAGCAGCATTGATAGCACGTTGAGCCTCTTCTACAGCTGTGTCAAACCCGAATGATCTATCGATAATCTGTATATAGAAAGAGTAAACAGTCATTATATTATACAACCATAATAAACTAGGATACAAGATTCAAAATTTCAAACCATAGGGGAAAAAAGTTTTACAGGAATATCATTGTCAATTGTTTTTGGGATTCCTGCAACCGCAACTTTAAGCTTGCGTCTTCTAATTTCCTGCAGAGAGAGTCATCAGATATATATCAACCAAATGAACTGATCAGCAGAAGTGTTGCTTACCTCGAATATAGCAGCTGCTCCTTTCTGTGATCCATCACCACCGATTATATAAACCTGGTAAAATTTCAAAACAGACAAGCGTTTTGCATCATTTTCAATGTAATTCTTATGCAGATTGATTGTTGAATTAAGTAAAGCACAAACCTGGTTAATCCCACGATCTTGAATACTATCTACAATCTTGGTGGTGTCGTGACCACCTCTTGAAGTCCCAAGGATGGTTCCTCCGCTTCTATGGATATCATTCACTGTATTTGTATCCAAATGGATTGTGTTTCTCGCGTAAAATCCCCTGTAACCTCCCTGAAAGCGACAACTGATCTCAATCAAGACTTATATATCGAGTAAGAGCAATGCTGTAATAACAACTAAACCGATGGGACTTACATCAATTCCAAGGATTCTCTTGACACCATACATGTAAGATAAACCACAAACTATCTCTCTGATCACAGTATTAAGCCCTGGACACAGACCACCACAAGTAACAATGCAAGCAAGAACATCGTCTGAATTAAAGTAAACCTGCGTAAGCAAAAACATTCCATCAACGCTCTCCTACTTTAACTTAAGCATACACTCTTCAGGTATAACAATAGACAGAAATAATACCCTTTGACGTGGTCCAGCACGGCGGAAATGTGTTCCTCTAGGACTATCAGGATGAACAACTATCTACAAAAGGGCGGCACCCGAATCTTCATTAACAAGATATACAATACAATATAATCGAATACTAATGGCTAAAGGAGAGAGTGTTTTTACTTACTTTTTGAGGAACAGTGTCATCATCATCAACAAAATACTGCCTGAAAACACATTGGATTTGAATCAATCAACAAGCTGATGATTCAATCACAACAAGTAAAAAGAAAGGTCAAGTTCCCTAAGGTAGAAAAGCAAACAAAACGGTAACTTACTTAACAACTGAGTAAGCAGCGTTGTCTTGTAACGGATTTGGATATGTCTGAAGTATTCATCACATAAACACAAAATAACAAAATCAGAGAAGAAATCATTCATTGGCTAACAAAAGAAACGTTAAAGCTATTTAAAAAAGGTAACTTTAAAAGCATAATCATGTAAAAAAGTTTCAGACTTTATTATTTTTCCCGCTTCCACATTATCAAAAAACTAAAAAGGCAGAGGAGAAACAAACGTACAGGGCAATCAGGGAAGTCATCGGTGAAATGAGGAACGTCTTCAAGAATATAACCAGCGGAACCAGTAACGATCTTCCGGTCAGAGTTTGAGACAGAAGATGACATAACCAACCTTGTCGTCGGAGACTCAATTCTCTGATGATTATTCGAAAGGGAAGCAATCAGACGAAGACCCGAATCAAAGCTCAATGAACGATATTTCCTACTGATTCTAGGGATTAACTGATGATGATGATGATGATCGGTTTCAGAAGCCGTACTCCTCCTACCTAAAGAAGATGATCGGAATCTAAAATAATCCATACAATGATGAAAGATCCGAGATAATGTTATTATTATCATCACCCATTTCTTTTTTTTTTTCTATAGAAGAAAACCCAAAAATGGAACTCAGTGTTTGACTTCAAGTTTTTTTATTTTTTTTCACAAAAATAAAAATGCGAACTTTAGAAAGGAAATAAGAAAAAGTATTCACCTTTGAAGAAATTGAAACAAGAACTGAGGAGGAGGAGGAGGAGGAAGCAGATCAGGGCATCACGGGGTTTGTGGTGAATGTTTTGGATTGGATGAAGAAGAAGATAGTGTGTGAACGAACAAGTGGCTATGTGTTTGTGGTTTTTTTGTGCTTTAAAAGAAGAGAAGAGAAGAGAAGATTCAAGACAAAAGGATCATTTAAGAAGAGAGAAGGTTTCTTCTCTACTATTACTATTACTTTGGGGGAGTGAAATTGACCAATTCAATAATTGAAGGGTTTTATTTAATTTTTGTTGAAAGATTTGGAGTAATTATTAATAAAGAGACTGATTTTGATTTTGATTTTGATATATTTTTTTTTATTGGAGTCGGTGTTTTGTGGCTGTTGGGTTAGGTTTCTTCTTTTATAGAAAATTTTTAAGGTAAGGCATGTACAATGCTAGGCCTACCCCGGCATGTTTCTCATTTGACATAAACAGTGTAGTGTAACAATCATATTTTGTCAAGTTTCATTTCGTTTTAGAGAGTGTAGTTTTTTTTTAAGTTTAGTTTAATTTATGTATAAAAAATGTTTAATTTTATACAAAATAAGATGTTGAATTTTGTGGCTGTAGCCTGTTTGGGTTAGTTTAATTCTTTATGCAAGAATTTGGTGGATGAGACAAATTCATTTTCGAATACATTTGTTGGGCTTGATTTCCCTAGTTAATACATTATTTTTATAAATTATGTAAGATACTGTTGAGTATATGGGTTAAGGAAAAGAACAATTAAGTCCGGCCCACGTAAGACAGAACTTCACATCTTATTTTCAATTGGCCACATAAATTTAGTAAGCTCGATAGCCCATTTTTTCTGAACTAATTGAACAACCATAATTTGCCAATATATATCCTATGATCTTCCATGTGTATTACATACTGTAAGACACTTATTAACACTTAGAATAGAAATTTATTTCAAGTTATTTCTGGAAGAGTATCTTCAATCATCATGCAAATGTTTTATGTTTTTGGTTTCAAATTGGTTGCATTTGTAACCTTTTTTACAACCAGCTAAGATAAATAAACCTAATATTGTTTTGTGTCTTACCAAAAATGTCAATATTGAAGATGATTCAGAATTTTGTCATAGGAAATGGGATAAAAATTAAGCTCACATTCTATATGTTCTAAAGATTTCTAAAAATTATATATGGCAAAAGATATAATAATAGCCAGACAAAGAGGCAATCATAAGCATCTATATGTTTTATTCAAAACATGTCTTTGGCCCCTCCATGATTTCATTCTTTGACTCTCTTAATTTTTTGAATTTTCTTTTAAATAATAAATAATGTAATTATGATGTGTGTATATATATAGAGCATATACACAAGAGATTATAAATATATATGTATGTAGCCATGTAGGAATTTTGTTTGCCTCTTTTTGGTTTGGTGGTTTTCTACCGTTGGGATTGAGGTAGGAACTTCTTATGACATTAAAAACGCTAACATCCAAATTCGTTCAACCAATAATATCAATATTTTCTCACCCCGGGTACGATCAAGAATATAAGGATTTACTTTTGAATAGTTACGTGACTTACGTTTAAGTTCTAACGGCTCTTAAATTTAATTAGGAAAATAAGAATAGTATCAAGAGATATGTACTGATTTTTTTCAAATCGCAAAAGTTACTATGAATAGTTTAATTCTCAAGTTACGTTACATGAAATCATATATGTTTGGCAGTTTATTTTGAGATTTTAGAGCCATGAATAATAATATAAAATGGTTGATGAAGAGAGTTCCAACTTCCAAGATCTAAAACAGTCCAATCCAGTCGAAAGATCTCAAATTCAAGAATGGACCCATAGTTTGTGGGGGCTACGTTAATCTTAATTCATACATCATATATTAAGAGCCGTATAAGCTCACTACACCTGACACTTCTAGATTAAACCGATTCTAATCAAAATTTTAAATTGCAGTCTAATCAAGAAAGCAAAGAGTGCTAGGTTTATAAGTCATAATTTTTTTATGTTTATATAAAAAAAAAAAATCAATTTGTCGAATAGAAAATTTAATAAAACAAAAATATTTTCTTACGATTAAAATTATGTATTTTTCTTACATTTAACCTAGACGTTTAAGTGTTACAATACAATTTTCTTCGATTTCTTTTGTTAGTTCTAACCACCTAATTTTTTATTTCTCAAAAAAGTTGATGAAAACCACACTAATATGATTATACGGTAGAAGTTTATAATCATTATACGGTATTAGAAGTTTATAATCATTATTATGAATAGAATGCGTACAATATGTTTGAGCAAATACAACAAATTTAATTTATGGGCGTAATATTTTCAGGATTATTAGTTCATTAAACCTTTTTACGGGAAAAAGGAAACGATTGTCTGATTTGAAACATATGTAAAAAGTACTATATAGTTGCCATGATTTTCATAATTCATGCTGATGTAAACGGATCTCCAAGGAGACCATATCATAATATATAAAAAAAACAAATTCATAATTAAGAAATATTTGCTTTTCTATTTACGAGACATATGATTTTTTTTTTTCATAACTAAAAAAATACGAAAGATATATTATAAATTACAAAAATATGAGATGGTGTGGTCCATATGATGGGTACACTGCTCAAATTGCCTTACTTATCAAGCAACCTCTTAATTCCCTTTTTTTCTTTCAGAAAATTAAAATAAAATAATAACAACGAGGAAAAAAAATTGAATAACAAAAGAATAATGATCACTTCTTCCAGCTCGATGCCCATGTGATCTCTCTTCCTCTTCTCGTCTTTTTTTTTTTTCGTCTCTCTTCTTCTTTTTTACTTTTTGTTGTTGTTTATTCTCTTCTGTTCTAATTGTAACCTTCTACAGATTCAAAATTACTAGATTAATTCCTTAAATAGAAGTTACTAGAGGTTGTGATGACGACTAACGTTTCTCTTAGAAAGACTTTAAATTCTTTATCAAAAGTATGAAGTATATCTATTTTTAATGTATCATATTCATATGTAGACCATAATATCGGACTTTTTCTCAATACAAAATCGATGTAGTTTTCTTTTTTTCCAACGATGTCACATAATCGATGTTCAGTTTTTCTTATGTTTCTAAGTTAATATACTTACAGTCTTACACTATATAGTATGTACATATACACATGTAATACCTTTAATATGTTAACTCTTAAAATTCATCATCCAAAAGAATACGTATTTGTTAAAGTTAATGGTAATGAAATTCTATCTATTTCTTTTGCCAGCATGAAACTGACGATAAAGATAAATGCTTAACTTTTGAATTTTTTTGTAGGAAATTTTTATCACCATATAGCATACAAACTGAATATGTAAATTTGCAATGAATGAGCAGTAAAAAGAAAAGGATAACTAACTAGACTGTAACTTAAAAATTTTAAGCATATACATGTCCATATATATATATACATCGATAAATATTTTTTTGAATATAGAAAAGTGTAGAAGTTGTAGATAAATGTAAACAAACCGCTTCAGAGACTCATAGCGGCTTCTTAAACCAGCAAAGGCAAAATAAAAGGTGGGTCAGTGAATGGGTTTCAGAGCCACCTTTTCCTTTTTCTCTCGCTTACTTCTTCAGTTAAAGTTTGAGATAGACACATAATTTATTTATACACACATACATACATATTTAAATATTTAATACTATACTTTTAATAAAAAATCTATCGAATGTTTTCATTAATTTATAATCTTTCACATCCCAAACTCTCACACTTTCTCTCCTTCTCCTTCGTCGTTTATTATCTCTCTCTCTCGCTTTCTCTCTCTCTATCTCCTCTCTTTAATTCCTGATTTGCAGTACTGTCTGAGATCTTATTCCGCTCGACCAAGTTTGTTCCTTTTAGCATAATTTGGGGAGTTTTTTCCCCATAAAATTCTTACTTTGTCTTATCTTCTTGTGTCGGTTAGGTTTTCAAGAAAAACCCTCTTTTGTCTTGTCTTCTCAAAATCAGTAGCCTCTCTTCTCTATAATAATAGAGGGTTTATTTTCTAATCTTCTCTCTCTCTCTCTCTCTCTCTAGCCTCTCTCTTGTTTCTCTCCCTCTCTCTCTCTCTATACATATACTTCAACTCTTGGATATGATCGGAAGAGTTTTGTTATTATCTCTACACCTACACACATAGGAATAAGAGAAAATAATCAAAGAAGTAAATTAGAGATCGAGATGAACAAGAGTAACCCTGCTGGTTCGGTGACTGGTTCGGATATAATTGACGCAAAGATCGAAGAACATCAACTTTGTGGATCCAAGAAGTGTCCTAGCTGCGGTCACAAGCTCGAAGGCAAACCTGTAAGTAATATTCTTTTTTTTCTTCTTTTCTTTTCCCATTAACTTAAAAGAAAAAAAAATTTCTACCGTCTTTTTCTCAGTTTAGGTCACTTGCAAATGTTTTTTTTTTTATAAAGAAAATAGAAAAAAGAGGAAAAGAATCAATGAAGAACATCAAGAATGATGCTCTCTGTTTTATTCTATCGCTTACAGGAATTTGAAATCCAAAATTTAAAGCGTGTCTATATACGAGTCTTTATATGTATTGTTGTATATACTTATATTCTCTTGTTCTTTATCTTTATATTAATTTTTTTTTTGCTTTCTTTGTTTTTTACCTTTTTAGCAGGATTGGGTTGGTTTACCAGCAGGAGTGAAATTTGACCCGACGGATCAAGAACTGATTGAACATTTAGAAGCGAAAGTCTTAGCTAAAGACTTTAAATCTCACCCTCTCATTGACGAATTCATCCCAACCATTGAAGGCGAAGACGGCATTTGCTACACTCATCCTGAGAAACTTCCCGGTACATATATGCAATGCATATATATCACATTCAACATTTATCTTCGTTGTAATGACTATAGAAATATATATAACATTAAGTCACACCAACGTTTGTTTTTTTTTTTTAATATTCTGGTCACACATACACTATATACCTACCTTATTTTTCCAACCTATAAATCTATATATATATTCTTCATGCATTCTCTCTATAATCACACATGCATGTCTTTTCTTATAATTGTTTGATATGAGTATCAAAGAAGAATTGGGTCAAACCAATGCTCAACTCTTTTGTTCACTTGGGTCATACCAAAGTTTGAATCTTTTTATTTTGGGTAATACAAGAAACATATAAATTAACAATAATTTTTTTTCTTGGTAGGAGTGACTAGAGATGGTTTAAGCAGACACTTCTTTCATAGACCATCAAAGGCGTACACGACGGGAACAAGAAAGCGAAGAAAGATCCAAACGGAATGTGACAGTAATCTGCAAGGAAGTAGTAGCTCGGGTGAGACGAGGTGGCATAAGACCGGTAAGACAAGACCGGTTATGGTAAATGGTAAGCAAAAAGGTTGTAAGAAGATTTTGGTTTTGTATACCAATTTTGGTAAGAACCGAAAGCCGGAGAAAACCAATTGGGTAATGCATCAATACCATTTGGGGACACATGAGGAAGAGAAAGAGGGAGAGCTAGTTGTGTCTAAGATCTTTTATCAGACTCAGCCTAGACAATGCAACTGGTCGTCTTCGACATCTAGCTTGAACGCTATAGGCGGCGGAGGCGGTGAAGCGAGTAGCGGCGGAGAGTATCATATGAGGAGAGATAGTGGGACTACTAGTGGGGGGAGTTGTTCTTCTTCTAGAGAGATTATTAATGTTAATCCTCCGAATCGATCAGATGAAGTAGGCGGCATTGGTGGTGGCGTTATGGCCGTAGCGGCTGCGGCAGTTGCGGCTGGGCTTCCGAGTTATGCAATGGATCAACTCAGCTTTGTTCCCTTTATGAAGAGCTTTGATGAGGTATGCACCCTTTTTTTTAAAATTTAATTATGATTTCTCGTTCAGTGAAATAACTAATTTAATATACATACTCGACTGGGACTAAGACTTAAAAAAAATATATCCAATGTGATTTTTGATTTATTTTGAATTCAATTTAGTTTTGACTAATTATTTACGTGAATTAGTTATAAAAAATGATGCTTAGGGTTCTTATTTGCCTGTTTTGCAAGTAAAAAGTGCTCATTTTTTTGTATATATTTTTTTTTTTGACGAAAAAAAGGGAAACCCCAAAGAATTTTTATGAAAAAAAATAATTTACCCGACGTGATAATAATGAACGGTTGGTGCTAATAAACTTTTGACTAACAACAATATGGCCCAAAGTTTCACCCAACGTGATAACTCTAGAAAACAATGTCTAAACCGCAACGGTCCAAAAAAGATTATGGAATTTTCACCAAAACAAAAAAAAAAGATTATGGAATATATAATTAAATATATAAAAATTCTTTTAATTAGCAATTAAATTATATGATTTTTCAGGTGGCGAGGAGGGAAACTCCTCAGACCGGGCAAGCTACATGTGAGGGTGTTATGGCTGAACAACATCGTCATCGTCATCATCGTCACCAGGCATCAGCATCAACATCACATCATATGGCTAATGACCATCACCATCATCATCAACAACACCAACAACAACGGCACCATGCATTCAACATAAGCCAGCCTACACATCCAATATCAACCATTATATCTCCATCGACTTCGCTTCATCATGCCTCCATTAATATCCTTGACGATAATCCTTATCATGTTCATCGAATCCTGCTTCCCAATGAAAATTACCAGGTAAAATAGCTAATCTTCTTCTTTTCTTTTAACATTTTACTTCTACCAAAGAACTTATAAATGTTTACTATTAATAGTATTTAATTATCTAGGAGTAGGTACCAGTTTCATGTCATGAAACCAAGTTAGCTGAAAGATCACAATGATTCCTTTATATAACAATCAAAAGAAAATTACGTAGTATTAGTATTGATTAGGTGTGAGTCATGCAACTATCAAACTTATATAAGCTTACAAAACATAAACATTGTATATATGTTCGTCAAAAAAAAAACATAAACATAGTATAACTTATTTTAGGGTTGTGATTTTGTAAGGTAATTAATTATAGTTACTATTACCTAAATTATGTGGAGGTTTTTTTTTTTCTCTTCTTCCACACACAGGGACACATATATGTCGGTATCTAATTAAGTAGTAGAAATTGTATTTCTTGCACATGTTAGGTTTAGAAGATATTTGCATGCATGTGACTTAACAATGATGGGACTACATAAGCATGCAAATTGGGTTGTACCAGTATTGATTATGACAAATAAAGTATACATAAGATATTGGTGAAGAAAATAAAATTAAAAAATAGAGTTACAATGCTTAATAAATAATTATGCATGCTAATTTAATTTAGTCTATTAAGATGTGTCGAACTAACCACCCATTATCCAAAGCGAACAAAAGCTAAGTCACTTTTTAGTGTCAGCCAAACTAAGAACAAGTAGGAAACCAATGTGGTCTTTGGTGATGGAGAGACAAGATGAGTAATGTTTTAAGATAACTTTCTTAAGGAATTAAATAATAATATTTTTTCGTCTGAAATTACTTTTGTCTTTATTGACTGAACAAGACACAACAGCAACAACGTCAAGAAGGAGAAGAAGAACATAATGATGGGAAGATGGGAGGAAGGTCAGCTTCTGGATTGGAAGAACTCATAATGGGCTGCACTTCTTCTACCACTCATCATGATGTAAAAGATGTAAGTTATTAATCCCTTTCTTGACTCTTAATTTCATGGGGAAAACCTCTTTTTTACCATCATGAGTTTTAAGAAAATATATAAATGAAACATATAATCATTATCACCTAAATAAAATGTCATGCATTGAATAAGATGTTGCTTGGTACCACGTAGATTCAGAATTATCGTATGGGAGTCATCATATACAAGTGAGACAGACCAAAATCGATGATACAAGTAAAAGTTTTAAGATAATAATATTTTTATAAGGAGATTGTAACTAGTCGAAAATGACAAATGTATGTTATATTTGAATAAAAGTGAAGAATATTTTTAAGAAAAAACTTTTCCTTTTTAAATATATATATTTTTCAGTTTGCATGAGAATGATACTTAGGACTACACATATTCCTTCTGCGTTTATTCTTTACTTAATTGGAAAGAGTTAAAACACAGTTAAGTAAACAAAACCAGAAAAGATAAAGAAAGAGAGATGTGTTTGCTTTATACCTATAAATTACTCTTTTAAAAAACAATAGAAAATTCACCAGATTCTTTTCTTTTTCTTTTTTTAAATAATTTTAAAACTAAATTTAAAAGGCAATGATGGTGGATATCAACTTATGCTTATATGTAATATAATGTGTGTATATATGTAAATAGTATAAAGTCTTTTTTCATGCGTAGTACCTCGCGAGACAAGTTCGGTAAGAGACATTAATAGATTTCATTGTGTTTCGTGGGGGACAGCATGTCTGCGTTCCTTTCTTTTTTTAATCTGTCTAAAATTTGATGGAAGGTTCTTATTATTTTGTCTATAATTTTTTTTTAAATGTAAGTTTATACATATACGCCCCATTTGTGGAGTGCTAACAGGATTTTGGTGTGTAGATTAGGTTTTATTTTTCCCGGGTCTAATGTCGGTTCATGTTATTTCGGATCAGGAAAGACTATCACAGGCTAGTACTGTGTATGTGAAAGTCAGTCCGGTTTGGATTTGTTAAGTTAGTTTCTAACCAAACCGAATGTGATAGACTACTTAGGCCAGTTCTATATCCTCACACTTTTGTATATGTGTGTGTGTGTATTGAGAAGCGATTTGGATTGGTGCAGGGGTCATCATCATTGGGGAACCAACAAGAAGCAGAATGGTTGAAGTACTCCACGTTTTGGTCAGCCCCTGACTCTTCTGACAACCAAGATCATCATGGGTAATTGTGCCATTTTCCAGTTTGATGATCGTGTCGACCAACATCACAAAAAGATTCTACCATCAAACCTAGCTATATATCATGATGGTCATAATCATCATCATCATGATATCTCCATGGAAGGTGGTATATAGATCGATCTTGGACCAACCAAGTTATATATGCATGATTTTGAAATGGTGGAGGGTTTTTTAAGCAGCACCAAAAATCAAGCGTCTTTTTGTGATATATTCAAGAGGATTTTGATATTAAACGGAAAAAAAGGAAAAAAAAAAAAAAAGAAGAAACCAAAGTTAAAAAAAAAAAAAAAGCATGAGAGAAAAAGCTGTTATATTCCAAAGAGACTAAGAAGAAAAGAAGCAAGGTAAATTGCATGAAAGTCATCAACAGTACCATATAAAATTAGATATAAGTATGTTTATTTTTAAACTCATTTCTTTTGTTATTTTAATTTCTTTTTATGTCTTTTCTTTGTTTTGTTAAGTAGGATGAACTGTATAATTTATTGGTTTTTTTGTTTAATATATATGTTGGTAAATAATACTAGTAGTATTTGCTTTTTACTACTTTCCATATACTTTATGAATAGTTCTTTCTCCTTTTGGCAATCCGATGCACTGAAACCCAAGTGTCACTTGAAATTTGATGCTATTACATTTATATATCTACGAAAGGTCAGTTTGATTGTGTATGGAATCATCTAACCTTCGTCTCAAATTATATGTTTAAGAGTATTATGTCTGACCTTTTAACTCAATACTACCATACATTTGGGTGGGAATTTGGGATCTTTTCGAACTGTCATGATCTTAGTGGTCTAGTGGCATAAACCTTCAGATTTAATTTGATCTGTAGATTAGTGGTTAACTGGCTATATATACGCATAGTCGACTTTTATAGGATAATTTTAAGGTTTAATAATGTTAATAAATATAAATTATTGTAAAGTCCGTGGAATGATAATGTTAATAAATATATGTTGATGAAAACTAATTAAGTTCTGAAAAATGTTTGATTGTGTAAGTTTTGGTTGGTTTGAAATGGGAGTATAGGGAAATTGATTCCGGTTAGAAGATTTGAATTGTGGAATCATGGAATATATACCTAAAGAATATAAGAAGTAATGCCATATTACAAAAGCACTTGTCTATGTTTATGTTTGGTCTCTTTATTAGTCTTTAATTTTCTCCATATAACATTCCAACCTTTGATGCTTTGTTCTCTATAAATATTCCATATGCCTCTCGTCTCTTCTAGCATATTATCAAATGACCCCTACAACGGCCTAATTCATCGTTTGATTTTTCTACGTGTTCTGTGTGCATGCTCAGAACTCAGAAGTTAAAATATCTTAATTAGTTCATTTTCGTTAACAAGGTTTTTCTTTTAACAAATTTATACTAGTCTACCGAAAAAATGTTATGCGATCAATTTTAAGATTTTTATCCCATTTACACTAGGAAATAATTTTAATGTAGAATTTTGACTACCAAGAGTATAAAGATAGCAAATTATCAATATCGATCCACGAGGTTAAGGTTTTAGTAGTTAATATTCTCCAGGTTTATTTGTGTTCATGGGACATTGGGAGAGGAAAAAGTATAATCAACATGGGGAGAGATGAGATGAGACTTGACCCTTTTTTTTGCCATGGTTGGATTTCGAAACTGGAATAAAGGCATAAACAGACAATAAATACCTTTATTTCTTTACTTCTTTTAAAATAATTTTAGTTTTTCCTTTCGACAAATGGATTCGATTTCCCATTTCATATTTTGAACTCATATTATATTCCTCGAAATCGTTTTTAACTTACAAATATTCAAAAATTGATATTATGTTTTTGTACTTTTATATTCATTTAGTATAACTATTTATTTAAGTACGCAGCATGGTCAGTCTTTACAGAGAGTTAACGTTAAAGACTCCAAGAATCAATTTTCTTCCTTTTGCTTATGCTTTGTTTGTTTTTATGTGGACTCCATGATTACTTGGCAGAGAGTTTTGGCAAATGATAAAAAGAAGAAATTTGTTTAAGTACATGAGTAATATTTATATATATATATATATTTTAAATGTAGTATTAACAAATGTCCAATTTACCTCTTAGGCTTCTTATGAATTGGGTTTAATGAGCCCATTACAGGCCTACTTTCATTTGAGTACGCTTCATGATTATTATTTTCCCAGTAGGTCTCTGTACTTAAGATCTTCAAACTGAATCTAAAAATGAAGTAATCGTATACGCAAAATTCATACTTGTAATATAAATATTTAGCTAATATATACAACAACAATTTATTTTGTTACTGGGTATGTTCTTACCTTAGAGACTGAAAAAAAATAAAAAATAAAAATTGAACTAATCAAAATTTTCACTTTGATTCAAGAAATATCCCAAAATCCGATTGATTTAAATTTTATATTAACTCGATAAAAGTTGTTTTCTACTAACAACAAAAACTTAACCGACTTAAAAACATGAAACGTACACCAAGCCATATATTTTTCCTTTTCTGCTGGCTTGAAGTCATTTTCTCTCTTTTGTTCGACGAAAAAAAATCTCCAATGGGGAAGTAGGTGCAATCCAAATTTGCATGCGGAATTTTGTCGGCTTTACTTTATTGCTTTTCATTCACATGAAAATCTCATTCACTCCCGTATTGGATACTAATAATATATTAGCAAATCCAACCAAACCTACCTACCACATATCACGGATATATATTTGTCTATAAAGACTGTAACGCTCCGATTACTAATGTTCGTAAGCCCTCATGCACGTCCACTTTCGGTATACAGATCTCAAAAAACGGAACGACTTATCGATTTTGTTTTACAAATGACCACAAATTATTTTTCCTATTTGGTTTTCATTCATATTGTATTGAAAAGTGAAAACTTAATTTTTAATAGATCAGTCATCTTTGTACTGTTCTACCCGAAAAAAAAAAATTGATCTGTAAAGTTCTTTTTATGTTCACCACTGAAAATATAAAAAGACTTCATGACGTAAATAGTCAAATCAACTTATAAATAAATAAAATAGTTGAGCGATGGTATATTCATAAAACAGTGGTAACATAACATCAAAATATAAAGAAATATTTCGTTGTTAATATCTTTGTGTTTGTTGTTTTTATAGTGAATGCTTGGAAATCTACAAATTTTTGTTGTTTAGCTTGATCAAGTAAAATACTATTTATTTATTTATTGTGGGAGTGTAAAGCTTTCCTCTCAATAATTACTGCATTGGAAAAACATTTGGATTGAATGCAGCTTAGATGAAATTGTTTAAATGAAGACACAAATGCATTTGTGCCACTCCATGTGATGCAGTTACTCACACTATCAAAACCTCTCTCTCTCTCCCACACAAGTCAACAACACCCATATTCACCACAGTCACAAGCTATGCCTTTGATTATTTATAGCCTCATCTAGATTCTGTTCGTTTTCTTTCTTTTTTTATTTTATTTATTGTTAGATTCTTGATTACATCTTCTGTCTAAAAGATTGGCAATTAATTAGAACTTGTATAGTAGGTAGAGTTTAAACCAGTATTAATCAAACTAGTGCATACATTCAAATGACAGATGTAAGAGTTTTCTTGTGATTCGAAAACATGTGATCCATTATTTACACTAAAATGCATTAAAAGTTATAAAAATGGAACAAAAGGCAAAAGAAGATGAACCCGTGATATGATTCATGCAATCATAAGTTGAACACAAACAGTAAACTTAACAAAACAAAGGCAAATGTGACATAACTACACAAGGAACAAAATCAGACCTCTTTTTGATAATCTTGTCCCCCCTTCCTCTTATCATCAATGCTTCTTCAACCACATTCACTCTGTTTTTCATAATCTGTCTCTCTCTCTCTTTCTCACTCACACACACATACACACAATGACACAATCCTCATTAATCCACTGAAACAATCACTATTCATTCTCTTTCCTTAAGTGTCAACTCTTACAAAAAGCTATTTTGAAGAAAGAAGAAAAAAAAATGTCTAAGAAGAAGAAAGACAACAACTTAAAGCTTCTCTGTTTCGTCCTCTTTTTGGGTGGTTTGATTCAGACAGATGCTTCTTTTGGAGTAGGAGGCGGTGTTGGAGTCGGAATCGGTGGCGGCGGTGGCGTTTGGATTGGCGGCGGATACAACAACGGTGGTAACCGTAATGCAGGTCCAGGATCAGTTCAAAACAGTGTAGCTTACAATGCACTCCAAGCTTGGAAGTCAGCGATTACAGAGGATCCATCAGGTGTTCTTAAAACATGGGTTGGATCAGATGTTTGTTCTTACAAAGGTGTGTTCTGTTCTGGTCAAACAATAACCTCCATAGATCTTAACCATGCAAACCTCAAAGGCACACTTGTCAGAGACCTCGCTTTACTCTCAGACCTCAACATCCTCCATCTCAACAGTAACAGATTCTCAGACCAAATCCCAGATTCTTTCAAGAACTTAGTTTCACTTCAAGAACTTGACCTAAGCAACAACTTACTCTCAGGTCCTTTCCCTTTAGTCACACTCTACATCCCAAACCTGGAATACCTCGATCTCCGGTTCAATAGTTTCTCCGGTTTAATCCCTGAAGAGCTTTTCAACAAACGGTTAGACGCGATTCTCCTCAACAACAACCAATTCGCCGGAGAAATCCCAAGAAACCTCGGGAACTCTCCGGCTTCGGTGATTAATCTCGCGAACAACAGATTCTCCGGCGAAATCCCGACTAGTTTTGGCCTCACGGGTTCGAGGGTGAAGGAAGTTTTGCTTTTGAATAACCAGTTAACCGGTTGTATACCGGAATCAGTTGGTATGTTCTCTGAGATCCAAGTCTTTGACGTAAGCTACAATTCATTGATGGGTCATGTCCCAGAGACCATCTCTTGCTTGTCGGCGATTGAAATTTTGAATCTTGCCCACAATAAATTCACCGGCGAGGTTCCTGATTTGGTCTGTTCGTTGAGGAGTTTGATTAACCTCACTGTTTCTTTCAACTTCTTCTCTGGGTTTAGCTCTGAGTGTTATTCCAGGATTAGTTTCGGGTTTGATTTCGTCGGTAATTGTATCCCCGGGAGGAACTCACAGCGGCCTCAGCCGGATTGTTCTGGTTATTCCGGCGGTGCTATGAGCTGTTTTAGGATTCCGACGCAGCCTTTAGCTTGTGCTGCAATAAGTGTTGGATTGAAAGAGGGTAACGATCAGTACACTTCATCTCTTCCATAATAGTTTAGATTTTGATCCTAGAAGCTTTGTTTATGCGTAAAGATGTATCCTTTTTGTGACTTGATTAGTTAATTAGTAACCTGTTCAATGTTAAAGCTAAGCCATCTTTTGTGTAATCGAATTGTGCTAATGTCTTCTTTTTTTGTAAAATCTAACATAAGAATAAGATGCCACTATATGTAAGTTGTTTACTCAATACGATCAGCCAGGGCACAAATTTTATTTTAAGGGTAGTGAGGAATCCGACCGTAACAGAAACATGTTTTAAGGGACCATGAAAATTTGACATTCCCTTAGGAGAGGGTTGTTTAGTACATGGGAAAAGAATGTGTTGAGAAACATGAAATTATATGTGAATACTAAATACATACCAACAAACGCACATGTTATATATATATGGTATATACGAAAATGTACAAGCACATCAAACTGGATTCGTAACCAAAGAACAAAACACAAAATGTTTGCCAAAGAGAAGACAATAATGGTGGAGGACCATGTGAGATTCATATGCAAAAGAACCGTGGTGAGCACTAGATCGATCGAACCAGGGAGATTATACCAGTTTTCAGTTTTGGACCATGTCATGGAACCAAATCATATTCGTCTAGTGTACTATTACCGGTCTTCCAAGACTAGAGAACCGGGAGAAATCACAAAAAAATTAAGGGAGTCATTGGCATACACACTCAATTGTTATCCGATTGTAACGGGGAGATTGGTTAAGGAGACTGATGGTACGGAAGAGAAGGAGGATGTAAACCTGCGGTGGAAGGTGAAGAGCAACGACGCTGGCGTGAGGATGGTGGAGGCGAGAGCAGCCGGGTCAGTTGAGGAATGGCTTAGGAGTGTAAATAGAGAGGAAGAACTCAAGCTTGTTCATTGGGAAGACATGTACCAACTTCATTATTATTGGTCTACCTTTAATGTTCAGGTATGTATAATCCAGTTTTGTTCTGGTTTGGTTTAGTTAGGTCAGATTTTGTCTTATGAATTGGTTTCTTTTTATTTACAGGTGACCGAGTTTGAACGTGGTGGGTTAGCTATTGGGTTAAGTTGTAGCCATCTCTTAGCTGATTCAGTGTGTGCAATGATGTTTATTCGAGCTTGGGCAGATTTAACTCTGTCTCGTTCCATGATGGCTCCACCACTCTTCCACCCGTTGCCGCCTCGCCGGTTTGCTAACGAGAGACTGGTCTCTAACAACCAACTGATCAGCCAGTACATCAAATCTTGTTCTCTAATGGTTTCACCGTCAAACGTGTCCGAGGACCATATGGTCACCGTTACTCTTCTATTCCCGGACCCGTTGGTTAGAGCTGGAGAGAATGAGTCAGAGATTTCGACATTTGAGATTTTGGCTGGACTCTTTTGGATATGCGTGAGTCGAGCGAAAGGGAAGAGAAACGAGCTCATGAACATGTCCTTGTGTTTAGACGTTAGAAACTTACTGCGTTTAGACCAAAGTTATTTTGGTAATTGCATGATTTATCACAGGGTTCCCTATTCCAAACCGGTTAAAACCAAAGACAAAATGTTATTATTTCACGCTGTTGAAGAGATTCAGAACATAACTAAGAGACTAGACTACGACACGGTCATGGACTTGATCGAATGGCTGAGTAGCAATAATACTGGTTCAATATGTAATGGTTCGGATCTCGTGTGTACCAATATAGAGAACATGTCTCATCCGCGTCCAGTTATGTTCGAGGAAGATTTGGTTCTTAGCCACGTGTCTTGCTATGTTAAAGGACCTGTAGCTGGAGGTGGACAAGTCATAGTGCTTCCCTCACCGTCAGGTAAGGGACCAAAGAGCCGAGTGGTTATGGTCAGTCTTCCTGAAAGAGAGATGGTTAAGGTTGTAGAGGATGAGCTTCTTCTAAGCTTTTCTCCGGTTGTACTTATGAAAAATACAAAACAAATATATAATCAATAAACTAACACTACACAAGTCTCTTACATTATTTTGGTACAATGGAGAGTTCTTTGAAATAATCATATAAGTTACAAAAGATATATAAGTTCTTACTCGTTACATGTCTAAAAATTGGCTGATTGATTATTCTTTCAAAACCCCAAATCACGTTTTGAAAAACAAACATAAGTCAGAACCGGGTGATCAAGCAATGTAGTACATAGGGTTTGGGACTTTGAAAGAACGATCAGCAACAGCAAAACCTTGCAAATCACTCCATTGATCACCAGTATTGCCTCGGACTTTGAAACCTTCCTCAACCAGTTTCGATCGCTGCTCTGATTTGTAATTTGTAGCAGATGTTCCTTGATCTTTTGGACCTCTGCAATCACAATCTTTTAGATTAGTTACATATACACCAATTTGGTATGGAATGTTTTGGTATAGCTTTACCTCAAGAGGAGACGTTCCCAACCGGAATAACCGGCGTCGCGGAGATTTGACTCAGTGAAACTCCTTTGATCCTCGTCTCGTCCGGTTAGCAAAATGATAGTGAAACCAAGTTTCTTGAGAGCATTATATAGTCTCAAACTCGCATCAAAAGCTGGAGCTGTTCCTTGTACCACCCACTCATTAAAACTATTCACGTCGAATGGTTCAGACCTAAACCAACCACACACAAAAAAAAAGAACAATCTAACCGATCGGTACACCAAAATTAATCGCTACAATTACAATATAACCGTCAAATTCAGGTTTAGTAATAGGTCAACGATCCAAAAGTTAACAATCATCAAGACCGTTGATCTTAAAATCACATTATAGGTAAAGCAAATCGAACGGCTAATAATAGAGAGAACATACCCGTAACTATGAGCCTTGTAGTAGTCGATATTGGTGAGGAGCGTCTCGTCGATATCGAAGATCCACACGTCCTTGCCGTCGCCGGAGATTTCAACCGTCTTCGCGAAAGCGATGGCGTAATCGGCGATGACATTGTAATCGGATAAGAACTGTTCTCCGTTGAGATAATCAGCGACGGAATCAACGCAGACGGACGGGATCACATCCCAAGTTCCGGCGTTGTTGGTCTCGGCGGCTAATCTCCAACTGTCGCAGTAGCGAGATCCGTCGTCGCTTCCCGGGAGTTTGATGAAAGTGGTGCGAGTAGAGATGGAAGGATCGATTAAGAAGACGAAGAATAAGAAGAAGAAGAACCAAATCGAAAGGCTAAGAGGAGACGCCATTGGAGAGATTTAGAAAGAGAAAGTGACTTCTCCCAAATTAATATTTAGTTATCGTTTGTTTATCTGTTTCTGTTCGCCGGAAAATTTTCTGTTTTGTAACTGCTGTCAGATTGTAATTTCAGGCCTAAGCCCATTGGGTCGGCCCATTAATAAAAATCGTTTTATTAAAAAAAAAATAGTTATCGTTATATAACTCTTACTAAACCAAAGTTTTTAATTAGTTAAATTATTAATAAGCTTAATAACGATCATAAGTCATCTTCGAAATATTTATTTTATCGACGTAAAAATATGAAAGCAGAAATAAAAATTAAGAAAATAATTAAAGTGAATAGATTTTTTTGCTTCTTTTTCATAATTGCGTAACGTAAAATAATCTAAGCATACTAAATTAAGAAGATATCATGAATAGAACTTTTTAAGGAAATGTATAATAGGGTTTTGTACTAAATCGATTTTTCAATTTTTTCTTCTCCTTCACATTAGTTGTCAAGGAAAAAAAAAAGATTCTCCTTCACGTTAATTTTAGTAGATATGTTCCCAAGAAGAGATTCTTTTTTTTTTTTTTGGTTATCTACGTTTTTATTTTTTGGGGTTAAATGTACGTTTCTCTTGTCGCCTATAATCTATATAAACAAACATATTAAGTCTATCCTCCCACTTTCAATATCAAAAAGTTTCTCCAAAAAAAAAAAAAAACTAATAGATCAACAGATCCTCTATTTTTTTTTTTTCTGCAAGTCATGTCCAAACTTTTGTATTCGTATTTGTTCATCTCCATGTTTGTTCTCTCAGGTAATTTAACCTTTAGATTTCATTAAACATGTTATACTCCCTCCGTTTCAAAATATAGAATGTTTTAAGCAAAGCACGCAGATTAAGAAGTCTTTACTTTTAAAAGTTCAACCAATCAGAAACAATACTGTATAATATAAAATACTAAACTAATCTAAAAGTTGCATTGAAATCTGAAAACATCCTATATTATGAAACAACAAACTTCTCCAAAACATCTTATATTTTGAAACGGAGAGAGTAAAACTCTTTTTTTTTTTCTTTTGCAATCGGTGCATCTGATTGTTTTATATATAATTTATTTAGTTCATTAAAAAAACCATTGCGACTGTGATCGATATATATGGTTAATTCGTTTACAACTAATATTATTGTACCATCACATAATTTTTGAAATTTTAGGTTTAGATACTTTTGAACTAATTATTATCAAATAGAATATGCTCGTACGTTTATTTAATATACTAAAATTATTTTTGTAAGCTTATTTAAAAATAAGTTCTTTGTTTTTTCAGCTTTGGCAACTTCAGAGGGAGAGGGACCAAAAAGGTGTAGTACGATCATAAATCTTAGCAAGCCATGCAATTTTCAAGAATGCAAAACATTTTGTGGTACGAAGTTCGCCGGGGATGGCCTTTGCCCCGAAAATAACAAAAATAGTTGTGCTTGTGAATACGATTGCTAAGCTGAGAAATATCTGATATCTCGTATGTTGTTCGATAGAATATGCGAGACTTTTAATGTTATAATATCTTAGTTATTTGGAGAATGAATAAAAAATCTTATACAAATATATATTTTTTGAGTTTTATTAAAAGTATTATTTTGATACATTTCACACAAACATGTTTTGGATAGAACTAAAATTTAATTCATTATAGAATTTTGAACTAATGATTTTTACATTATTTATGTCAATTCAAACTCGTTTCATCATATAAATTTAAATATTCATAATATTTAAAAATTTTAAAAGGTGTAAAAAGATAGTATGTATATCTAAAATAATTAAACGGTTAAATTAAAAACTGAATTAAACCTATAATTATTTTTAAAATTGGATGTTTGTCAAATTAAACTTCTTACTCACTATAAGATTTGGATTCGGTTTGATCTTGTTTCTAATATAACTCGAAACCATTATCTAAAACATACATAAGTCCCAACTGGATGATCAAGGAATGTAGTACATGGGATTTGGGAATTTGAAAGAACGATCAACCACGGCAAAATCTAGAAGATCGCTTCATTGATCACCGTTATTGCCTTGGATTTTGAATCCTTCCTCAATTAGTTCCAAATGCTGTTCTGATTTGTAATTTGAGGCTGATGTCCCTTGATTTTTTGGACCTCCGCGATTATATGTTTAGATCAGATATATATATATATATATATATATATATATACCAATTTGATAATTGAATGTTTTGGAACAATGGAAGAGTTTTTTTTTTTATATAACCATGCGTCGCAGAGATTTGTCTCGGTGAAACTCCTTTGATCCTCAACCAATCCGTTTATAGATGAATCTACGCATACAATCTATGATAGGCTGATTATATATGTAATTTTGAATAACGAAAACGTATTAGGAACGTAAGGATATATTCTTACTATGTCGGGTATTCAAATTAAAAACGTTTAAAAAATATGTGTAGGGTTGTATTGCATATTATCATTGACTTAGTATGATTGATTTACATTTTTTAAAGATGGAGGGTAGAGTTGCAAAAATTAACGACTTTAAAGATTTATTTGCACAAAACCTTTTGTAAACTTATTAATTTTTGTTTGTTTTTGTTTTTAGCTTGTTTGGTTTTGGCAATTTCACAGGGAGAGGGACCAAAATTGTGTGGTCGCGCCATAAAACTTAGCAGGCCATGCAATTTTCAAAAATGCCAACAACTTTGTTCTAAAAGGTTCGATGGGGATGGCCATTGTGAAGGAAAATACACCGATATTTGTGCTTGTGTTTACCTTTGCTAAGCTGAGATTTATCTTATATGTTATTAAACTGAATTAATTATGAGAAAACCTTTTAGTTCTATGGGTATTGTCGAATTAGAATTTTCTTCAGATACTTTTAATTTTATGCATTTTTTTACAATGAAATAATAAAGTTACCTTCCAAAAGTTGAACTAATTTAAAATTTTTTTTTTTTTAATATAAATTTGCATTGTAAATATAAAAAGACAAGTAATATGATACAAAATTTCAACTCTAAACGGAAAAAAAAATCAGGAAGAGTATTTTCCTGGATGACGCTTCGATACCCACCGTCGCCTCTGTTATCTTTCTCTCTTTGCGTCTCTGTCTGTGATGAAAAAATTGGAAAACCACATACAATTTATAGATTGATGTGGTCATATAATTCTATTATCAATCAAAAACGAAACGATTCGTTATCAAAGTATGTGAACAGATTCACAACATCGATGATGCAGCTATGTGATGATTCTGCCTATTATTGTTGTTGAAGAATGCATTACATGGAGATGAGAAACTTCAAAGATTAAACCATCTCAAACATTAAAACGAAAAATTTGCAGAATTAATTCGTTTAATTTTTCTCTTTCGGTTCACCCGTTACTAGTTTGCTTAGGGTTTAATTTTCATCAATAGAGTTGAGGAAATTAATCAGACATGGCGCAAGCAGAGGAATAGAGGAATTACTGAAAATATATGTGTTTTGATTGATGGGCCGAGGAATAGAGCAAGTGAGAATGAGAGTAAAAAAAATAGAGGCAAAGAAAAGTGAATTCTATAAATTTTACTCAGTTTTTTCTTCTTTTTTTAGCTTAACGTTTTCAATCTGACTTGTAAAAGAATGGAGTAACCTAGCTAGAGTAATTATAAAGCTTTCTAAAATATTATGCTTATTTGTGTGTTGTTATTAGCTTTTTTGACTTTGCCAAATGTAGAGGTGCGCCTGCGAGTAGAGATGGAAGGATCGATTAAGAAGAAGAAAGGCTAAGGGGAGAAGACATCATTGGAGAGATTTAGAAAGAGAAAGACTTCTCCCAATAATTATTTTGGTTATCGTTATGTAACAAGTAAAAGTTTATAATTAGTAAAATGAAAGGCTAAGGGGAGAAGACATCATTGGAGAGATTTAGAAAGAGAAAGACTTCTCCCAATAATTATTTTGGTTATCGTTATGTAACAAGTAAAAGTGTATAATTAGTAAAATTATACTTTATTAGTAGTATTAAAAAGCTTAATAACGATCATAAGTCATCTTTTTCTCTGTAATCTAATAATCATAGTTTAGTTGTCAGAGGATACAAGTTTACTGAACTATACAAGAGGGAAACAATTTTTTTTTTTTTTTGAAATAGTATTACCTTAAGAAATATGAAAGCAAAAATAAAAAGTACGAAAATAAACTGATTAGATTTTTGCTTCTCTTTCATAATTGCGTAACGTAAAATATCTTTTATTATTTTATTTTTTTTGGGCAAAGCGTAACGTAAAATATCTCTATGCATACTAAATTAAGAAGATATGATAAATTAAGAAGATATGCATACTAAATTGGGTTTAATGTTATGTACGTTTCTCTTGTCACTTGTAAATCTATATATAAACATATTTTAAGTCTATCCTCCCACTTCAAATATCAAAAAAAATTTCCAAATAAAAAGAAATTAATAGTTCAATAGTATCCTCTAGTTTTTTCTGCAAGTCATGTCTAAACTTTTGTATTCGTATTTGTTCATCTCCATGTTTGTTCTCTCAGGTAAACCTTAAGATTTCATTAAACATGTTATAAAACTCCCTTTTTTTTTTTTGCAATCGTGCATCTGATTGTTAAATCAGAGTCAGTTTCTTCAGTCTTTTTAAAAACATATAATTAATTTAATTCTTAAAAAAAACTATTGAGATTGTGACTTGACACGATAGATCGATGGTGTTAATTCGTTTGCAACTAATAATATTGTACCATCACATATTTTTGAAATTCTATGTTTCCATACTTTTGAACTAATCATTATCAAATAGAATATATATGCTCGTACGTTTATTTAATATACTGAAATTATTTTTGTAAGCTTATTTAAAATAAGTTCTTTGTTTTTTAGCTTTGGCAACTTCAGAGGGAGACGGACCAAAAAGGTGTAGTGAGATCATACAACTTAGCAAGCCATGCAGTTTTCAAGAATGCAAAACACTTTGTGGTACGAAGTTTGACGGGGATGGCCTTTGCCCCGAAAAGAACAAAGATATTTGCGCTTGTGTTTACGATTGCTAAGCTGAGATCTCGTATGTTTACGATTGCTAGGCCTATGTTTTTTGTTATAATTTTTTTTTTTTATAAACTAGACCTGTACCTTTTTTTATTATTTGGAGATGAATAAATTAAAAGATGCTTTTGAGAATATATATTCTAGTATCTTTCGAGTGATTTTTTTGGTGTTTAGTATCTTTCGAGTGATTGAACCTTAATAAGCACAAAAATTAATTAATTAATAATATAGCCGTTCCCTTTTCTATCCTACAAACCGGTGTTAACAGTATCCTCTCATTTTTCGCGAGACATGGCCAAATTATTGTGTTCGTATTTGCTCGTCAGTTATCTCCATGTTTGTCCTCGCACGTATAAACTCATACATTAATTAATTCTTGAAATCGATGCTTCCAGATATAAGCAGAGCCTGATTATTAATTTATTTTCCAGTCTTTTTGGAGAAGTTACTGAAAACATATGTGATTTGATTGGTGGGCCGGGGAACAGAGGAAGTGAGAATGAGAGTAAACATATAATAGAGGGAAAAAAGTGAATTTTAGAAAATTTTACACTGTTTTTTTTTCTTCTTCTTTTGTTAGCTTAACGTTTTCGATCTGACTTGCAAAAGAATGAAGTAATTAACCTACCTAGAGTAATTATACTTTCAGCTCAATTTTTTTTTAAAGGGTAATATTATCAGTCACACTCATAAAGCTTTCTAAAATATTATGCTCTTTTGTGTGTTGTTATTAGCTTTTGTTGGCTTTGCCAAATGTAGAGGGAATGGATATCAAAAGATGTGTTGCATGTGGAGGTGGAACTTACCAAGCCATTCACTTATCAAGAATGCCAACCACTTTGTTTTATGAAGTACAAAGGGAATGGCGTTTATCCCTTAACAAAAATCAATATTTGCCCTTGTGTTTTCTATTTGCTAATTGCTGAGATATTATATCATATGTTGTTAAACTAGACCTATAAATTCTAAATGTTATAGGTAGTAGTACCTTAAGTTACTTGAGGATGAATAAAAATATACATATTCTAGTATCTCACTGCCAAATTTTACTTCCAATACAAAAAAAAAAAAAAAACTCCTTAAGGAAAGGAAAGTAAATGATTTGTTGCTTCTTTTACATATTTCGTAACGTAAAATCTTATAAGATATGCTGATTATATATTTATTTTTGATAAAAAAAAAAAGTCTTAGGAACATAAATTTGATTCTCTCCACATTAAATTAAATACTTTGAATATCTCGTGTTTAAACTAATAATTTTATTCTCTCCACATTTAAATGATTTATTTACTTTTTTCACGTTTTGGTCAAAGAGTCTTCCTGAAAAGAGTTTCTATCTATTTTTCTCTTGTCACATAAAAACGTTCTTTCTCTATCCGATGTTCAAATATCAAAAAGTTTCTCCAAAAAAAAAAAAACTAATAGATCAACAGTATCCTCTATTTTTCTCTGCAAGTCATGTCCAAACTTTTGTATTCGTATTTGTTCATCTCCATGCTTCTTCTTTCAGGTACACTTTAAATTTCATTAAACATGTTATAAAACTCAGATATTATTTTTTGCAATCGATGCATTTGATTATTTAAAGAGAGTCAGGTTCTTCAGTCTTTTTAAAACATATAATTTATTTAATTCATATAAAATTATTGAGTGTGACTTGAAGCGATGGATCGATGGTTAGTTTTGCAAACTAATAATATTGTACCATCACACATTTTTGAAATTCTAGGTTCCCATACTTTTGAACTAATCATTATCACATAGAATATGCTCGTACGTTTATTTGATATACTTAAATTATTATCGTAAACTTGTCAATTTTTTTTTGTTTTTGTTTTTAGCTTCTTTGGCTTTGGCAATTTCACAGGGAGAGGGACCAAAATTGTGTACTCGCGCCATAAATCTTATCAGGCCATGCAGTTTTTCAGAATGCAATGAACGTTGTTCTAAAGCGTACGACGGGGATGGCCATTGTGAAGGACCTCACAAGTGTGGTTGTGTTTACCTTTGCTAAGCTGAGATATTTCTCGTATGTTATTAAACTGAATTAATTATAAGAAAACCATTTAATTTCTAATTTTCTATGGGTATTGGCTAATTAGAATTTCTTTTGTGTACAAACAAATTTCAAAACAAAAAAGGTAACGTAAAAATCGTAAGTGCGATAAAATTCTCTCTCAGACACTAATATCGAGGAACTAACTCCAAAATCCTCTTTCGATGCCGGTGGAGCTCTTGTTCACCAGCGTCCGGACCTCTTTACTTGCGGCTCCCTCTCTGTTATCTATTCTTTAGCTTATTTGAGTTTTTCCCCGTTTATTCTTCTTTTTTGGTTACAAATCCCCCCTCTCCCCTCAGATCCTGGCGATATTTCAATAGAAAGAGACAAAAGACGAGGGCGGCTTCCAATGAACCCCCTCCTCCTCTCTCTGATTACTTCAGCCGGCGTAAAGATTCCACAAACAGCCAACATGCCTAAACCCAGATCTGGATGTCTGCTTCCCCCTGCAAAAGCTTATTCTGAGACACCGAGGTTAGCAGACAAACTCCTCTTTGGACCATCTGCTTCTTCCCACCCGGTGGAGACGCCGACAGCATACGTCGTCCCTTTCTACAGGCGAAGCTTTCACCCTTCCAATAACGGACTGTTTTTGTGGTCTCTCGTCCCAGCCACTGACCTTTCCGGCTTGGTTTTGCTGAAGTCTTGTCCCCCATAGATGCTCCGTCTCTTGCAAATCTATCCACCATCTTCGGACAACCGCCGCCGCATGCTCATTCCAGCTAGGTCGACCATCAAGGACAAAGATTTTCTCTGGTGGGCCTTGTATCCTTTGACGGCCCATTAACGCTTCACCAAACCAAGCCCTCAACAAAAATTTCCAGGTACGCTTACTTGCATCTCTTGTGGACATCAATCTCTAGCCAATGGTGTGGTCAAGAACTCAAGATTACAAATTATATGGCTGCCATCTGAGTAGTAATTCATCATGGTTGTTTTGGTGTCACTTGATATCCTTGAGAATCCTGGTATTAGTAATCATTTTGGAGCTCAGGTCTGCTTATCCCTTGACTGTGTCTTGCCGAATACAAACTTTGTGTGGAATTCTTGATCACCATTTTCATGGGAGAGAGGATCCACCTGTTCTGTTACGGCTTGACACTTATATTTTGCATGTTCTTAGCTTCCATGGTGTACTCTACCACTACCAATACCCAGCAACCTTCCTCTTGTACCAGGTCTGTTTTTTCTGATAGTGTCTTGCCGACTACAAATTTAGTGTGGAATTCTTGATCACCATATCCATGGCAGAGAGGACCCACCTGTTATGTTACGGCTTTACATTTATTCTTTGTGAATCCTGGTTTTAATCTCAATGCTGAACATTATTGCTCCCAAGTTTTTGAAGTCTCATGGCGTCTTAGTTCTGAACTCAATGTGTCGAGAATGTGTTTATGGTCTTAGAGGCTCCTCCACCAATATTCACCTCTCGACAGTCTTAGCTAACTATTTCAAGAACCACCTCTTTAAGCAAATCATCATCAGCCTCTTTATCACCATCCGGGCTGCTGCCCCCTGAATCCATGCCATGGCATTGCTTCCGCTAATGCTTCTCACTTTGGTGAACTCCTTGGCCCTGATTCTTCTACCAATGGCACAATATTTTTCGACCGTGACCTATCTGTCATCTCTCGAGTTCCTCGACGATGTCCAATCTTGCAACCATGATCGCGCATGTCTCCAACTGCTTTTTAGCACTTGTTTTTTAGTTCTCATGGATTTTTGCTTGATGTTATCTGTTTCATTGTTCTTGCTTATGACTTTGGGGAAAGTCTATGCTTGTAACCTTTTAAACTTTGGGATTCTTTATCCCCTTCTTGTAATGTTCCTATTTGAATGAATAGAATCATTCGTTTGATCAAAAAAAAAATTCTTTTGTGTGGTCGCGACAAGTAATATGATACCAACTTGTAACTCTAAAACACAACTAAAAAGAGAAATTCTCTCCTCCTTCTCTCTAAACAACTTTCTCTAGGCTCGCCGTTTGCCTCTCCGGTTTGCCGTTCCGGCGCCGGAGAGGGCTTCTCCTCTTAGTTTTTTCTTTCTTTTTAAGCCTTCCTTCTCCGTCCCCTTCTCCCTATGCTTAGCTGTCCTTTGTTTTCGGTCTGGTCTTTGGTCTTCTGAGAGGTGGTTTCTGGTGAAGGTGTCGGCGCGTGAAGTGAAGTGTCGTCGGGGTGGGGTCGCTAGAGCTTCTAGGGTGAAGTTGCTTGAGGACGGTGACGAATCTGTGGATAGATCTGGCGGATCTGGGTTGGCGTCTTCGTGCTCCGGTGGGCTTGTTCGTCTGTGGTGAGTCGTGAGAGTCGGGGGGCTTCTTGTGCACTCCGTGGATCGGTTTTTGGTGTCTCTTACGCCGGATCTGGTCCTCTCTCCTCCAGCCGAGGCGTGGCTTTGTTGTAGGGTTTGGTTCGGTGCAAGGTAAGGTTGGGCGGCGCTTAATGGAGGTCTTGAAAATGCAAGGAGAAGGCAGTGGTGGGTAAGTCTTCTTCTCCGGCGACAGCAGTGTGGTTGTGTCTCCTTCCCGATGCGGCTGTGGTTTCATTTTTTGGTGGGTCGAGAAGCTTCTGATCAAGTCGCGTTTGCTCGCGGTGGAGCTTCTTTCGGGGCTCACTCACCCAATCGAAGCTGCGGTTTGCGGCGGAAGTCGGTGGGAGACAGGAGGGTGTGTTGCTTTGTTGCGGTGGTTAGCCAAGGATGTTTTATGTCTTGGGCTTTCGTGGGTATTGGTTTGTGGAGGGTGAAATGAGCCACCATCCTCTGCTAGCTACCACGGATTTGCCTCCACGTGACCGGATCTGAAAAGTCTTACATGGGGTCGCGGTGGTCGCTGTAAGAAGAAGAGAGGTGTTAGTTCTGAGTGAGCAGGTTGCTAGGTTGGGACCTGTCTTCGCGGAGCCTTTGATCGGTGGCTTGAGCATGCCGGAAGATCGGTAGCGGGTCAGGAGGGTCACCGGAGAAGAAGCTGCGACGGAATTTGGTTGCTTCCGTCAAGGTTTTTATCTGGTGTTCCCGACGCAAAGCCGTCGTTCTTGCATCCACTGGCATTAGTGTTTGAGCCTCTGTCATCGGTTATCAGCAAGTTCCGATCCCCTTTTCCGGCAACAACATTGATTTTCCGATGTACCTCTTTTTGTAATTGTTGGATATCTTGTAATTTCTCAAGGCCTAGCCCACTTTAGTGGAAAGCCCATTAATGTGAATATAAGTTTTTTTTTTTTTTTTTTTTAAAAAAAAAAAAAAAGAGAAAAAAAAGAAAAAAATTCTGGGAGATGTCTGATCTCCGCTGCCGCTTTGTTATCTTTCTTTCTCTCTGCGCCTTCGTCTGTGATGAACAAATTGGAAGAACACATACATCTCTTTCTCAAATCTAGAATCTTATGAATATTAATTAGAATTAGACAAAAAAACTTATAGATTGATTCGATAATATAAATTTGTTATCAATCAAAATAACGCCCAAATTAGCAATAACCCCTATTGAACGAGACATTTAATTGTGACTTGATGGATTAGATTAGATAAATGATTAGTTAGTTATGCCATTGCATCTAAATTTTGCAATTGTAAACTATCTTATATATGTAGAATTGTAGGTTTGATTCCTCCGAACTAATAATTTTCAAATAGTATATGCTTTTTCGTTTATTTTATATACTCAAAAGCATAGCTTTCTAAAATATTAAGCCTTTTTTTTTTAAGCTTTGTTGGCTTTGTTGGCTTTGCCAAATGTAGAGGGACTGGATTTCAAAAAATGTATTGTGGAGGTGAAACTTAGCAAGCCATGCACATATCAAGAATGCATCGACCTTTGTAAAATAAAGTACACATCTGAAGCGGAGGACGGCGTTTGTGTCGGAGATAAAACCAATTATTGCGCTTTTATTTTCATATGCTGAGATACTATATCATATGCTGTTAAACCAGACCTATACATTCTAAATGTTATCGTACCTTGAGTTCCTGGAGAATGAATAAAAGATGCTTTTAAAATAGTTGTTCTTTCTCTCTCTCTCTCTCTCTCTCTCAGGCATATCAGTCAATAAAAGCGTGGTACATAAGACATTAAGAATTAGCGGTCCTTATGTTCGGTGAATTACGATATACTTTCATAATATTCTTATTCATACATAAATTCTAAATCATTAAACATATCAGTAGTCGATGATCAAGCAATGTAGTACATCGGATTTGGGACTTTAAAGGAACGAGCAGCCACGGAAAAACCTTGCAAATCACTCCATTGATCGCCGGTACTTCCATGAATTTTGTAGCCTTCTTTAACCACTTTTGATCTCTGCTCTGATTTGTACTGTATTGCTGTTTTTCCTTGATCATTTTTACCCCTACATCAATCACATTGACCAAAAATAACCTTAGTATTCTTTTCCCATCATGAACCGGTTCATAAGTTGAATATATATGGCCAAAATAGTTTAGTAGATTGGTAAATTATTTTTCAGAGATGTTGGTTTTTTACTTTCAAATATTTTATAGAAGAGACTTTAGTCTTCCTAATTTGTACTCATAACTAGATTATAATCATTTTGGTATAGCTTTTTTACCTCAAGAGAAGTCGGTTCCAACCGAAATAACCGACGTCCCGGAGATTTTTTGCAGTAACACTCCTTTGACTTTCATCTCTGCCGGTTAGCAGAATGATAGTGAAACCAAGTCTCTTGAGAGCTTTGTAGAGCTTCAAGCTCGCATCAAAAGCTGGGGCTTTTCCTTGAACCGCCCACTCATTGAATGTAGTATCGTCGTATGGTTCAGACCTAAATCCACCATATACAAATCACTTGCACCAATAAGCAAGTATACACTAACAAAAATAATGCATACAAAAGTAAAACACACAAAAAAAAAAAAAAATCTGAAACCGAGAACTAGATCTGCATGTACAAATATATCCCCGGTTTGATGGTCAACGAAGTTAGTCAAACAATCATTATGACTAATAAAAAAGCTTGATTATAGAAAAAAGAACATTAGTGTAAATAACACCAAATCCAAGGACTAATAAAAGAGAGATTATGGACATAAAATTACCCGTAACCATGAGCCTTGTAGTACTCAAGATTCGACAGAAGCGTCTCATCGATATCAAAGATCCACGCGTCCTTGCCATCTCCGCCAAGCTTGACCTTTTTAGCATAGGCGATAGCGTAACGAGCAACGATGTTGTAATCATTGTCGAACTGGCCTCCAGTGATATAGTTTTTAACGGAGTTAACGCATCTGGTCGGTACCACCTTCCAGCTTCCTGCATTGTTGGTCTCGGAGGCCAATCTCCAGCTCTCGCAGAGGGAAGCGATGGAAGAATGTTGCGGGTGCTTGGTGAATGAAGAGGAGGCCCGAGAAGAGATCGCCGGATTCAGTAAGACGGCTAGTATAGAGACGATGAAAAGGAACGTAATCGAGCTTGAACTACGAGATAACATTTTTTGAGAGGCTTTGTTTTTTGGTTTTCTAAAGTATTTTGACTTTGTGTGCAGATGGTATTATAAGAAGATTGGTATAGATGAAAATAGATGAAACGTTGTCGTATTACACCCGCGTGATTTGTTATTGAGAACTACAATAATGTTCAGTCGTTCACACACAGGCTGGATTAGAAGATATGATGGTGTAAAAGTGGTAATTTAAAACGTTTCCAAAAAATGTAATAACCAATTGACCATATATAGTTTAATGAAACATGTATAGAAACACTATAGGTCAAGATTCGACATTCAACAAATTTATATATTAGATGTTCAAAAAGAAGAAAACGATAGGTTAATTCTTTATGACGCGCTAATCACATACAGAGTTTTATACTAAAAGTTACTTTTCAATTGAAAATTTAAGTTTTTTTTTTTTTTGGATCTAGTTTTAAGTTGCAATCGCGTCGCGAAGCGGATTTGGCTATGTGATTGACTGACTAATTAGAGATTAATGCTTTCTACATAAGGTAACATGTTCAATTCTCAGCCTTTAATACAGTATTGGTTATCTTTTTGCCACTTTTACCAAAACAATACTCCTTCTGTTTCATAAAGAGTGTCATTCTGGAGTATTTTTTTTGTTTCACAAAGACTGTCACTTTATATTTCCAATATGATTTTTAATATCAAATTTTCAAATTTACCCTTAACCCAAAGCTTTTTCTATTAGATTTAAATGAGAAATTGCTCATTAAATAGGGGTATATATGTATAATTCAAAATTTTCTTAATTTGTGTGTAGTTGGTCAAAATGACACTCTTTGTAAAACAGAGGGAGTAATTTTAATTATTAATAAGCGTGTTAACACGTTAAGTCATCTTCTGTGAATCATCCCAAACCTGCTAATTATTACTCCCTCTGTTTCGTAATAAGTGTCATTTTGACACTTTACATACAAATTAAGTAAACATATTTAAATATCTCTTATACCTTTAAAATTGATATTGACTCTTGATATTCTTCAATGAATATGAGGTTAAAGTTGGAAATTTATGCTTAATATTACATTGAAAATCTAAAATGACACTTAATTTGAAAAAAAAAATCAGGCAAAAATGACATTTTTTGTGAAACAGAGGGAATACTGTTTTATTTTATTTTCTCGACAAACGATAATAACTCTTTAGGTTTGACCATAGTATCATTTTTAAGAAACATTAAAAATAGAATACAAAAGGTATAAAAAATGCTTAAATCCAGTAAAATGGTTCCACAAATATTTTCTAAATTAATGGTTTTGATGACTACCACTAACCTTGTACCGCTGCAGTACACTTCAAAAAAATATTTTCTTCAATGTAGAACTAGCTGAGCATACTGTTCCTATTCAATTATTGATAATGAAACCATTTTTACTGGTGAGTACTCAGTGGGTTACTCTCACATTTGGGGTCCAATATGTTATTAAAAAATTCATTTCTGTGTCCAATAAGCAGAGTATCGGTACTGCCGGAAGCAATTGGAGTAACCCATTGAGTAACGCGACGTGGCGTTTGCCGATTGGTGGACTCAGAAATATAAAAGGTATTTTTTTTTCCTCAAATTTTCTTTCGTTCTTTCCCGACACCATCTCTCTTCTCTCTTCTCTCTCGTTCGTGGGCGACAGAACATGCGATTCATCGATGAATCGATTGAATTTTCCGGCTAAATCTCGATGGTTGATGGTCATCCGGAGGCTAATTGGAGTCTAAATCGGCGTAACCCTAATATTAGGGTTTGCCGCTTCGATTCTCAAGGGAAACGACGGCGAAGGTTTCACAGTGGTAGGACAACGACGGCGGAGGATTGGTGGGATAACGGTGGAGGTCCGGCGAGGTCCACCGGCTAACGAATCGAAGATTTATGGTTTGTCTTCTGATCTATAATTTTGTTTCGTTGAGTAGATTATTATGATTTAGTTAGAACAGAACACATGCTTAGTGAAGATTGTCAAATTGACGAGTGTGTATGATCAAATAATTTGTTTAATCTTTCATCACTGAAGTGCTTTGAGAAGTAATCTTTATGTCATGTTTGGCTTTTTGAAGCTCCAAGCATATTGATTTTGGGTTAGATGTGTCTTTGTCTATGATTTCAATGGCTAATAACATTGTTGATTTGTGGGAAATCCTAGTTTCTGGAGGTTTTTTGTGAAGTTTCTGGTAAGGAATACAGATTCACGAACGGGACAAAGGATTGGTTTTGGTGTTCTAGTTTTGGTTAACTAAAAATAGTAAAATCATATGTTCTCAAATGCTTCTCATGCTGGTATATTTGGGGCCTTGTTTAGTGGGAGAAGTGAATCGTGATTGGTGACATATGAGAGCTCTAGTTTAGTGGGAGAAGTGGATGTAATTAGATCTTTAAACAGAGAGAGCCATTAGCTTGAGCTTGCCTCCTAAGAAGATGAAGGTGCGAGACAGCCTGTTCCTTAAGTCTGTTTCATAAAGTGTTCTTGATTACTATGGATTCTAAACTATTTTGTGTTGTGTGTTCTCAGTTGCTGTTATATTGGTAATTATCTAATTGTTACTTGTTTTGATTCTTGACTTCTGATATGTATACTATTAAATTCTGTATGTGATTCAACCAGATTTGATGGATTCAGATGTCTTTGTATTCTCACCTTATGTGGATCTCTACTTTCTAAATGATGTCTGCAGAAATTTCTGGAAGGGGCTTACCAGCTTTAAACAAAGCTTCCTTGAAGAAGCTTCCAATCAGAGGATCCACCTTTCTGCTGGGGCAGAGCATGTTAATGATTTCTGCTCATCCACAGTTGGCGGCAGCAGCAGAAATCATAAAGCCCGAACCTATTTAAGAAGTTGCGGAGTTATTTGAACTTAGTATTCAACTTTCTTACTTGCTGTTACTACTGGGTTTGCTTGGAGTTGGTACTTTCTATGTGATTCGTCAAGTACTACTGGGTTCTATGGTGATGCTGAGAAGGAAATTTTACCCTGTGGCCTCGGCGATATGGGTTAAAAGATCGTGTGAAGCTCTATAAAGGCGTTGTGGCTGTTAAGTCTAAGAAACGGTGGCGGCTAAAGCAAGAATCAAACTCAAACCAAGAGCTGTTGGCCTCTCTTCCTCTTGTCTTTTTCGGTTTGGTAATATGTAAAACTGTAAGGGAGATTTTATGTTAATATGATAATGAAACTTTGTTCTTTCGTTTTGTGTTGATGGAAATATATAGAATGCCTAAATTATTTGAATGAGTATATTTAATATGACGTCTAAAACTTGGTAACCAATAAAATCACTCATCTTATTATTCAGAATCGATACAAACCTTTTAGTTGACATAATAGTGGAAGACAAGCAGAAGGAACCGGAGTTTGGTGCAACCTAACAATAGAATCGAGTTCATTTTTTTTTCGTATCATGTTTCTTCTATTACAATTTATGTTGTATTTTTTTCGATTTCATAAAATATGTTTAATATTTTCAAATTATGTAAAATATGTTTAATATTCTGAATTTTGTATCTTATGTTTAATATTCCGAATTTTGTAAAATATGTTTAACATTCTGAATTCTGTAAAATTTTATTGTTTTCTATTTAATGTAATATAAATAATTGTTTTATTCATAATAGATTAGTAAAATTTGATAATTAATTAACAAAAATTTTAAAAAAAAATTATTTAGATGATGAGTAACTTTAGTGGAGGGATGATTTTGTTGAAGTTCTAAGTGAGTTGCTTTAATTATTTAGTATTAATTATATAATTAATTAAAACTTGAGTAACTTGAGAGGAGTACTGGAGTAATGATGCTCTGATAGTGGTACTGATACCTTTATTTACGTCAAGGGGTATGCACGGTTCAATATATCAGTCATTCAGGTGGATATGAGTGTACTATCAAATCTTTTCCAATGATTTTACCGGATATATTCTTGGACGGATTGGAATAATCAATAACATTACTTGATTTACGCCGACAGTTTTACTTACAAATTATTTGGAATCTTTATTCGGTCCTCTTTTCTCGCACTCGTAGAAAAATCGTACTAAACAAGAAAAGGACAGGGTACATTATTTCGGTGAATTACGGGAATACATTCATAAGTTTCTTATTCAAACATAAATACGAAAACTCAATGCAAAATATCACTAGTCAGATTATCAAGCAATGTAGTACAATGGATTTGGGACTTTGAAGGAACGAGTGGCCAAGGCAAAACCTTGCAAGTCACTCCATTGATCGCCTGTACTTCCATGGATTGTATAGCCTTCTTTAACCACTTTTGATCTCTGTTCTGATTTGTACTGTGTTGCTGATTTCCCTTGATCTTCATGACCCCTGCATCAATTAGATTAACCAAAGACTAAACCTTAGTATTTTTTTCCTCATGACCGGTTCATAAGTTTAGTCTAGATGGCCAAATTAGCTAATTAGTGAAATAAGTTTTAGAGCCGTTGAGATTTTAAAATCACTTTATTTTTATTTTTATTTTTAAGTCACATATCGTAGAGAAAATTATTATTCATATATAGCTCTTATAACAGTCACACCACACACGTAACCCATTATCTTTTTTTTCCTTGTCTTTTTCTTTCATGTTTATTTCTTTTAGTTTTAGTTAATCTAAAATCCTAAATCATTTATATGTTTGGTATATGATAATGATTTAGGATTTCAAGTTTACAGAACTAGACAAGAGAAAACGTCATAGCTTTTACCTCAAGAGGAGTCGGTTCCAACCGGAATAACCGGCGTAGAGGAGATTTTTCTCAGTAATACTCCTTTGACTTTCATCTCGTCCGGTTAGGAGAATGATTGTGAAACCAAGTTCCTTGAGAGCATTGTAAAGCCTCAAGCCCGCATCAAAAGCTGGGGCTTTTCCTGTTACCACCCACCTATTGAATTGAGTATTGTCGTACGGCTCAGACCTAAATCCACAATTAAACAAAATCACTTGCACCAATTAGTACGATATATAGCAAAAATAATGCAAATTAAATAAGAAAAATAGCACAAAAAAAAAACTAAACCGAGAACCAGATGTAATTGTCAACGAAGTTAGTCAAATAATAATCATTACGACTTTATAAATGAAAAAAAAAAAAAACATTATGAATAAAACAATATCCAAGGGCTATTAATGGAGAGAGCATGGGGCATTATTATTACCCGTAACCATGATGAGCCTTGTAGTACGGGAAATTTGAGAGAAGCGTCTCATCGATGTCAAAGACCCATGCGTCCTTGCCGTTGCCGGCAAGCTTGATCGTTTTAGCGTAGTTGGTGATGTAAACAACGAGTACATCGTAATCCGCGTCGAACTGGCCACTGCTGTAGTAGTTTTTAACGTAGGGAACGCATCCGCGCGGAACCACCTTCCACTCGCCGGCATTGTCGGTCTCCACAGCCAATCTCCAGGCCGCGCAGTGAGCGATGACTTGAGATTCGTCGGGAGATTCGTCAGGAAATTCGTCAGAGTTAGGGAGCTTGATGAAGGATGATGCACGTGAAGAGATCGCTGGATTGATCAAGACGGCGAATAGAGCGAGGATGAAGAAGGAAACCGAGCGGCTACGAGATAACGTCATTGCTGAGGCTTTTCTCAATTATTTCTTCTTGTGCATATATATGGATAAACAAGATTGGCCTTGAATTTAAAGTGAAATTTTACTACGTTGTCTTACTATCTTGCACGTGATTTTATTGCAAAAGATCGACGTTGATGTAATTATGAACTTTCGAAGGGTACATAAAGTTACAGCCTGAAATAGATACTGTATATAAAACGTTTTCAAAAAATTAATAGAGGAAGTAAGAGTTCGTTGATGAAATTTTTGTTAAATTGGTAAAATAATCGAGTTCTTTAGACTTCTAGTTGTGGATGTTATGTTATGTTTATAGTCGTAAGGTTTATTACGCAACAAGACCTCGGAGGAAGCATATGTAGTCAAATGGTTGTTTCACTAATTATGGTAGAATGTTAAAATCACGGTATATACATACCGTAGGTTATTATTGTACAGGTTTAAAATTATCCAAACATATATTATGAATAACGATGTAAATAAAAACTAAAAAATGATGAAAATATTTTGACTTTTTGTTTTTTTTTTTTGAATCTGTTCATCATCATCATAAGAATTCAAGAACTGTTGGAGAGCTCTGAAAGTTTGGTTAGTAAAGATATGATAATTAATCATCACCTTTTTATTTCAAATCTAGCCGTAATTGTTTTAAAATTTAACAATAAAGGTGACTGAAATCTTCTGATTTTTTTCCAATTGTTGTTCAACCATAAGAAGGCTTGAAGAACGTTGATCTTTAAAAAAAAAAAAAAAAAAAAAAAAGAAGGCCTGAAGAACTTCCAGAGTTTTATTCATATAGAATCAAAGAAATTATTTTACTAATTTTAAAATATGATTATTTAGAATTTGTCTCTTTAACAATTATAAGTACAAACACATTTAGGATCTCTACCAACTTTGGTTTTCAAACATTTTCCAACTCCATTGTATCCCATATAGCAGTTTAGACGACAGTCAACAAGGTCAGAATATGGAGTTTCTGGATTGATGATTTTAGTACATAGATTTCCCTTAGCTTTCTCAACCGCTGAATAAAAAAAAAAAAATCATGTTATGAGGTGATATATGTGCGCCCACTAAAATATTTTATGTAATGTAAAAAAAAATGAAAAATACTTTTCATGTTTGGAAGGGGATATCATGAAATTACCGGAGAACACAAGCATGATTATGAGGAAATAATAAGAACATGGTATTTTGGCCATGATCATTGTATCACAACAAATGAAAGCTACTAATGCTTTGTAAATTAGAGATAACAAATGAAAGTTCTGTCTTCAAAATTAGAGATAACAAATGAAAGCTACTTTTTTTTTGATCAAAGAGGTATTCTCGTTCCATTAAATAGAACATAACATACATGGCATAGATTGTTTGGAATACAATAAACATAAAGCAGTAAAAGTACATAGATAGATAAATGCAGTCGATATGAAGAGCTTGAGAGCTATCAACCACATGCTTAAAAGCAATATGAAACTTGTAAGGTCAAGGCAAACCGATGCAGACTCCATGAGCAGGTCAAAAGAGTATAAAGCCACTGTCTTGAATCTTCGAAGACTTGGCGGAGATGAGAATGACAAAGCTACGTTGCCAAAGGTTCAAGTATGGGTGTTGAGGCTCTGATGACCGGTTACTACAAAGGTAATTGATGGTCCAAGGTTGGTAGAGTAGGCCTTTAGAGGGTTGTGGTAACCACTACTCCTTTGAGTGAGGGTCATAATGCCACTAACCTTTAAGGTTATATTCAGGGACTTCAAGAAGTAGCAACTATGCGGTTTAAAGATCTTTAAGGTTTGGTGAGGTATGGACAGGGCAATGGTAGAGCACCGGTAATCACCACTCCATAGAGATGGGATCATAATGCCAGCCTGCACCAAATTGCCTTTAAATATGGGAGCATCCCTAGGGTATCCAACGAACAGGGTTTTCAAAAGATTCCTATGCCATTCTAGCAACAATGTTGGTTTAAGGTTCAAAAGCAGTCTTCGGATTAAAGAGACCATTAAACTAAACACAAATTGCTTAGGGTGGGAAGGGCTAGAGTTCAACTCAAAACCGGATACATACTGGTCTCGACACAAGAGATTATCAAACAACCTAGAAGGAACCAGTGATCTGTTCTCGAGAATTACTCGACTTGACCAAACAGACAACAACGGTGCTAACAGGTTTGAGCTTGATGTAACATTATCTAAATCGGGTCGGATTAGGTACCAGTTCGGGGTTATGACATAGTTTAACCAAGGTAAACTATCTAACAGGTAGCTAAGATATGAGTGGAGAGCAAACCTGGGCCAGGGAGGTGTCATCAGGGAAATAGGGACCGCCGGGTTTGTTGAAATCTCCATCAAGATCTCCCATGGCTCCGGCATCAAAACAGAGCTCCCGTCCATCTGCGACCAAGTAGAACACTTGGAGAGTGGATGTAGATCCGAGGAGCGAAGAGATGTTGCAGTTGATTGTGGGATGTGCCAGATCGAGGAGTAGAAATCACGACTACCGAGGCGGTCTAGGGTTTGTGGAGGCGGTTGCAAGATCAGAGGATCAAGGTCGCCGAGAGGGATGGACGGAGGTGGAGGGAAGAGGGGAACGAGCTGAAGCTTACGCATTGCCGGGGTCGAGATCTGAAATCTCAAAGGGCCTCCGGTGAAGAGAACAAGAACCATAAGAGATATGAGCGGAGAGAGGGGAGGACGAAGGTTACAGATCCAAGGTCCAGCGACGCCGATCGGTCTCGACGCTGCCGGGGGAAGCTACTTAAGAACCTTTTTACTATTATTTTGTGTTCATTTTTTTTTTTGACATCTATTATGTGTTCATTTATATATAAGGGTAGACATGAAAACATACATATAAGCAGAGATAAAAGAATGTGAATGAATGTTGAAAGTGTAGGATTGACTACACTGATTACTATATGCACCTTCCCACCCTATTCAATTATAGCAGTTAAATTAATTCATGGAAAGAGTTTTTTTTTTCCTCTCCTTGTGCTTATTTTATAGTATATATGTATTATTAATCTATTATTATACATAGAAGTTTTTTTTATATCCATCCCAGAAAATCATACTTAAAAACTAAAAAGTGTTTTTGAAACAATCCGACCCATTTTTTTTTTTTTGTTTTTTATTTTTATTTTATTTTCAATAATAATAAATGTAATATATATAATTAATCATCCCATACTATTTAATTCAACCAACCCAAACTACAGCTCATCATTAAACCAGCAATAACCAATATACACAGCCGAAACATACCAATAATAGAAATACATTCTTAACCATTCTATCCAACAACCTAACATAACTCTATCCTAGGTTCCAACATAAACAATATAACCAACAATACACAAACAAGTCCTCATCGCCATGATTCCACATCAGATACATGCACACCATAAACAACAATTGAGAGGCGTAAGTATTATCATAAATACTTAGTGAGACAATCCTCCCATCTACTAGGCTATACACACAAGCAACTGAGAACCAATGTTTAACAATTAACAACCAAACACAAACAAACTAGGAAAAACGAACATCAACTGATGCTGAACAGATTGGTGTCGACCGACACTACCTAAGTGTCGATCGACACACCTCACTTGGTGTCGATCGACACCGCCTCTTCAACACGATTTGCATGAAGCCGAAAGTCAAAGAACCGCTTCCCAAATCCTCCAAATCGTCCGAAACTCATCCAAAAGTCCTGGAAACACATGGGAACCACATCCCAACCACAAACATACAAGGAAACACCACAAAAAACAACGATACAAGCAAAACAAAGGATTCTCAGGTTTAGATTAGCCATGGTCATGCACTCACCTCTTTTGCAGGAAGATTCTGACTCAACAACGACGAATCCAACCCTTAGAAGCCTTCTCCTTTGTTCCTAGCACAAGATCTCCACTCCACTAGAATAGATCTCACCAAAACAGCTTAGAATCTCCTAATCCCCTCAAGAACACTCTCTCTTCTCTCTTTTCTCATAAAACGGCCAAGACAATCTCTTTTCATGACCTATGTCAAGTTTTCTCTACAAATACATCGGTTTGACACTTCAATTGAACCAGACCGAACCAAAACGACGAATTAAAACATTATGGTCGAATCAGAAAAGCTGGTGTCGATCAACACTCCCATGGTGTCGATCGACTTCCACCGCGAAATCACCAAATTTGATTTGCGGATGTTACAGTCTTCAACCAGATCAATCAAATAATTATTAGATTAACATTATTCCCTAATGTTCTTAGCACGCTATACCAAAACTATTGTGTTTCTATCAGTTCATCACCATATCTATAGATTAACACTATCCCCTGATTATGTTAGTATGTCGTTAGCTTTAAGAAAAAACTAAATTATATCCTTTGATGATAATAGGTTATTTTGGATTTTTATGGGTATTTTTTAAAGGTGGTTATTAATTTGGACCACTGAAAATTGGATAAAGAAGAGACTGAGCCTACTCCATGTTTCCTCGTCTTTTCCTTCAGCTCAGCTGCTCCATTAATTTTCTTATCATCAAGAATCTAAGTCAAGAAGTCGTGGCCACGTCTCAGACTCTCAATGATTCGCATTTTCGAGATCCAAAAATAGAATCAATCATACAGTCCTTTCATATATTCATTTTCTAGTTGTGAGTAATTTGTATATATATTTGGTTGTGGGTATCGGGATGGCTTTTTATTATTTTTATGATACTAGTTTTTGCACATCTAATGTATTCGATTTACATACTATAGGTTTGGTCAATAGGTTTCAAGAGCTAAAAATAATTTTAATTTTAAGTTTTTATCTAGTTAAAATTTAATCTTATGTCAATATTTATGCTGTAACGATATTTTTAAATTTTGGATGCACAGATATGCGGATGACTATTAATTTATACATGATTCGATGGAAATATTCGATAGTCTAACTAAGATCGTCTTATATAGTCGATATCTTATTATACAACTAGGTTATATCCTGCGGGAGGATAAAAAATATGATAAAATAAAAATTAACTATGATGTTCAATATTAATTTAAGTTGTTCATATAAGCTAACACATAAACTAAAATATTAAATGCGAGAAACGAAATTATTTTCTATAAAATTATATGAAATGCAAGCAAAACTTTAAAGTACAATTTTCAAAGATTAATTTTACTTTTAAGTCTCTTTTTAAATTGCTCTCATTTTAATTTATATTGCTAGACTTAGTTATAATTGTTTCATCTTTGTAGTAAAAGCTAGATAGAAAATAGAATATTATATTGTTTTTTATATAGATAAATCCTGTTGAAGTACATATTTGAATAAAATAAGTATAGCTTAATGATTTTTATGTAATTATATGTTTAATCAGAAACTAAATATAATGATGAGTATTCTTTAAAAATGTATTACACTTTTGTTAGAGGTACGAGAGAGTTAAGAAAAACTGATTTGATATTTCATAATTATATTACAAAATTTTCTTTCCTTAGAAGTTAGAACATTACATATTTTTAAGAATCAAATAAATATATATGAATGTGTAAGAAATAATCTAACATCTAAAGTAAAGAAAGAAGTACATAAAAACAAGAAGAAATAAAATGGAAAACAATGTAAAGTATATTATTAAACTCTTACAATATTATCTTCATTGAGATTTCAACCAATGCAAGAACATTAAAAACAAAAAAGCAAAGAAAATATTTAGGATTTGAGATATGATGGAGGAGGATGTGAGAATGATTATTTATAGGATAAGAAGTGAAGGAAGTTACATTTTCCAAAAATTAAATTAGAAGAGTTATAATTATAATTGTTAGGGTACTTAACTGAAAGTGAATGGAGAAAACAAACAGTCAATTCACAATTTATGTAATTTATGCTACAATTTAGTACTAAAGTGTATATTTAAAGTATGCATTAATATATATGATTAAATATGTTGTATTTTAGGTTTAATTAAAAATAAATATTATATGTTTAAGACACTAAATGGACCAGTAAGGAGAGATAACTGAAATTAGAAAATATTATATAATATTCATTATATATTTAGCTAAGAAAATATTAAAAAGAGACAACAAAATAAATTTATAAGAAAATTACATGACAATATGTCACATTTCACAAACAAATTAAATATAAAAATAACTTATATATATTTTAATTAGATTATAATAATCAAAAATAGAAGAGTGTGTTTCTCAATTACCCACATATCATTGTTACGATTTTTAATGACGTTAACATAATTTTTTTACAAACGAAATATTGATTTAAGATTTCTGTTGTTGATCAACGAAACACCATGAAAACGGAGGTGAGATTAATTAGGGTTTCTAGCGGTAACTGAATAGATAAGAGGGGAGGGGTTGGGAAGAGAGAGACGAGAAAGAGGAGAAGAGGGAACTGTGAGATATCGTCAGTTTTGTTTTGAGAAGTCGAGATATTTCTGTAGTCTATTAACCATTTAGAATCTATTAATAATTAACTTAAACATGAGATAAAAAAAACTTAAAAGATTCAGAGGTGCCACGTGACAGATAAATAAAGCTTCATTAGAGGGTGTAAGCTTACTTTATTATATTAAATTACTGCAAATTTAACGGTAAAAATTTTCATTTGTATCGTACCATAAGGTTTGGTAAATGCAAGAAATTGAATGGCATGGTGTTATTTATTAATTTTTACGTCGACAGCACCAACCATATTTACTTAGGTCCCATCTTTCATTTTTTTTTCTATGGTCCTCATTACATTAATTTTTTTTTGGGATATAGAAACTCTTAAACCTTTGACCATTGGATAATAGGTTTCCATTATTTAGGTTAATAATATAAAAATGTCAAAGCATAAAATAAAAATTAGAGAATAATAAAAGGAAATTAATTTATTCGTTGCCTATATAAAGGTGAATGGATTTTTTTAGTTCTTTTTTTTTAATACTATTTAACATTAATTTGATTCAAATCACTTTACTTTTTTTGGTCAAAGACTTAAAGTCTTCACATTTGTTTTGAATATGCATGTTTCCTAAAAAGAGTTTTAATCTATGTTTCTCTACTCATTTGTAATCTATATAAACGTTCTCTCTCTATCAACGTTCAATATCAAAAAAAAAATCTCCAAACAAATAACAAATAATCTCCAAACATATATCATCTAATTTGTCCGTAAGTCATGGCCAAGCTATTGTGTTCGTATCTGCTCATCTCCATCTTTATTCTCTCAGGTTCATATGAATTGAAATCGTATTTCTAGCTATATCATCATCATTTAAGATCCATTTGTAATCTTTTTAATAAATTTTATTTTCTCGTTTTAGCTTTGTTGGCTTTGCCAAGTGCACAGGGGGCAAATATAAAAAGATGTTCTGTGAACGTGAAGCTTAGCAAGCCATGCACTTTTCAAGAATGCATACCAATTTGCTATCAAAAGTACAAGGGGAATGGCGTCTGTACCGGAAATGAAAACCAGTTTTGCACTTGCGTTTACAATTGTTAGTCTAGACAGAAAAAGCAATCTTTAAATGGTGCCTTAAATTATACTTTGACGTACTACATACATGTATTTGGACGATATGATCATATTAATAAATGATACCTTTTTTTTTTTTTTTTGGACAACCTATAAATGATACCTTACAAAATATTTTATTTGCTTGTCAATGAAAACCCGGTTTATTTATGATTAACCAGTTCATTCTTAAACCGATGAAATTTCAAAATTTAAAACTTAACCGACGAAGTTTCAACTTTGGTTCAGTTCGAAAGGCAACAGTTAATTACAAAAGTCTCGTGTGCTCTGTTTCACGATACCCTACTCTGTTTTGTTAAAATTGTTCTGTTTTTTTTTTTACCAAACTCATTATAATTTCTTTGCTGATTAATTAATTCCACATTTAACGAACAAATAATAAATTTGTACATTTATTCTCTACCAGTTTTTTTAAACGCTTGGAATTATTATTTTTATTATTTTGGTTAAACGGAATATTTCTTTAGTAACATAAAAATCTCAAAGTATAAATAAAGTTACGAAATATTAAAAGAGAAGTGAATGGATTTTTTGCAAAAAAATTGTAAAACGAATCAGCATATAGTGAATCCCAATCCCTTCTGCGTTCGATCGTGGCATCCACTTTAAATTTAGTTTATAATCTATAAAGTTTGATATGGTATTAGAAGCCTTTTTTTTTTTTTTGGTCAAAGAAGCCTTATTGTTCTAAGTTGGTTACTTATTCTGATTTTAAACTATGTTTTTGTTCAAAATGGACAAGGAAAAATATCATATTGTGGACATCGTAAGAATATCATCATGACAGTAAAATGATAGCTAATTTAGTATTCGGAAGCTTTCCAAAACAAACCATTCAGACTGCAAATGGATGATATACGGAAGGATGAAGATCTTTTATTCATATCAATTAAGAAAGTGATAAATTTAATTTTATTATAACTAATGACCACAATGGTTATAAAGAAAACACATCTAACAGTTATATAGACAACCACAATTTTGAGTCCCTCCGACTTTAGGATCGTCAAAACATTTGCCAACTCCATTGTACCCATTAAAGCAGCTTAAACGGCAATCGACAATATCACATGGCATTTCTTTGACAATCGTCACATGACATAGCTTCCCCTCAGCTCTTTCAACCATTAAAAAAGCTACAAAAGTAAAACATCGTGTTACATATATTAGCATGATCAATCACAATTCCATAAAATTATCATGTACATGTCTATTTTAGATGCTTATAAATATGAAAAAGTATGAAATTACCTGACAATACAAGCATGAGTACAAGGAAATAAGAACATGATAACTTGGCCATGATCAATATATATATTACAGCTAAACAAAGACCGAAAGTTTTGTGAAACTAGAGGTGATACGGAAGGGTCCTTTGTTTTGATTAATGTTTAAATGGCTGTATATAAATGGTTATGTGGATACTATTATATACTGGTTGCTAGGTACGGGGTGTTCTTTTTCATTGTTTAAGTATCACTATCAAAGCAAGATCTCTAATTTTTTGTTAACTTTTAAATTTTTTAGAAATCTTACCTTTTTTGTTTTTGGACGAAAAGAGATCTTTCTTTAAATGGTTTCTTTACAATATACATCAACCATAATTATAGAAAAACAATATCGGTGTCCTCAATTAATTGTAGTACGGACTGATCTATTTCTAAGTCTAATTACTCAAATTATTTGATACATTTATTCATAAGTGTGCTTAACGGAAATGGAAACTGATTATGGCAACGAAAATATATACTCAACGGAAATGGAAATCTATCATGTTCCAAATATTCTTCTTTTTAACCCATATTAATCTATATTCTAAACCGTTACTCTTTTTCAATCTTGATACTAAAAGATTAAAGATTAATGTGTAACTTGTGTAGTGTAATATATTAGGGATTGGACTCGTACATACGTGTGGAGTTAATTTTTAAAAAAACTAAGTTTGCAATTAGGTTTAGACTATTTTACGTACATGCAGATTTATAATATTTGGTGTTAATTTTTGTAAACAAAACCTATGGATCGACCCGCATTTTTGTGCAGAGTTTTTTTTTTTTTTTTTTTTTTTAATTTGTTTGTATTTTATTAAAAGTAGTGAGAATAGGCCTGGGAAAATAAACCAAACCCGAGGAACCGACCTGACCCTGACCCGCAAAAACCCAACCCGACCCCGACCCGCTTTTGTATTAGTAACCACTCGGTTTTTGTTTCTAAATACCCACAGGTATCGGGTATTACCTGAACCGAACCCGAGGAACCGACGGTATTTGTTTGAACCCGAGAACACATTTATACATGATATCACATATATTGCCATATTTCCGTTTACCTTAATCTCCTCTCCTTGAATCCTTGTGAATCTTCTTTACTTTGCATAATCATGTCGAAGTTGCCAATTTTTGTCCGATTTCAAGAATCTTTGGCTTTTACAAACCAAAACTCTCAAATTGGATCTTCAAAACCTAATTCTGCTGTTAGTCTCATCTTTGGATTCTCCGTTCATAGCAGCTAGAACTCGTAAGTTTCATTCTCCTCTGTTTTTTTTTAATTATTGATTGTTTTCTGTCTGAAACTCTCTTGATTAATTTACTTGAACTTGAACCTGTTGTGATTTTAATTGATACTTGTTTTATACTTGTTTTTTTGGGGTCGAATTTGTACTTGTTTGATTCACATTAGTTTTGATCTTTTGGGTCGAATTCTCTTCCTTAATCTCAATCAGTAGCCTCCCTCGAACTGTATCTAATATGATTATTTTCTTATTGCTTGAACAAGCTATTATACCGTGAAATGTTTACATATTTTAATTTAAGAGTACACGGCAATCGACTTTGAAAAAGCATTTTAGGTGTAAAAGACTAAATTGGCTTGTAAGTCAACCCTCAATAGCTTAATGTGGTAAATTAGTAATATCTTAAATCATGAAAAAATTTCGATAAGTTTGCTGTTTTGTTTACAAACCCAGAATTCTGGTAGAGACTTTTGCCTACGTTTTTATTATATTGATTCCAAGTTGATGCTTCTTCTTTAGTGTGATAGTCACTAACCGTGTGATAGGTTTGCTGTTTGCTTCTTCTTTATTATATCGATAAGTTTGTTGTTTTACTAACCGTGTGATAGTCACCCTCTCTGATCTTTCTTGTTGTTTCATTTATTGAATAAAAATATCATTGTATATTATCATACATGTTTTGTTCATAGGTGTTTCTTCTCCTCTTTCTTCTTTGTTTTGTTAATTTAGAATTTCAGTTCAACTGATTGAATTATATAATTATCCAAAAGATGTTAAAAAGCAAAAGTAATCCAATAAGAAGAAGCAAAGCATTAGTGTTTATCATCTCCACATGTGCTCTCAGCTTCTCACATATATAACCTGATTTTAACAGATTGGTTTGAGATTCCAAATCATATTATCTACTTCGCAGGCCTTGTAGAAGGTGATCAACTTGGTCTTCTTCACATGTCTACATTTAGCTAAGTCCGCAACCGGCTTTAGGAACACATCCAAATTTTCATCTAAGCTTTAGTGGTCCTCCATTTTGAAGTTCTTGTTAGATAGGGACATGGTAGTTTCTTTCATATGCTTTCCAGTTTCCACATATGGTTCAAACCCTTCTAAGTACTTGATCCTCAAGACTCATGCTCAACAAGTTTTAAAACTTTTTGTCTTTATCGTTTCTCATAAGATCTGGTTCGATTCTGTTTTTTTCTTTTGATGAACTTGTTGGAGTCAAGCTAGTATCTCTAGTTGAGATAAAATATTGTGTTTTGAAAGAACAAAGTTGTATTTTCCAATACCTTTCAGGACACGATCGATGCTACAAGAAGAAAGAACCATTTTTTTTTTTTGCTTTGGAGATTTTTGGGGTTTTCTTGTATATTGGATCGGTTGTAATGTGATATAATGTTGAGAGTTTGGGGTTTCTTGTATATTGGACCGAATGTAATGTTGAGTGATGTTGTTGTGGAGTATCATACATGTTTTAATCCGATTATCTTTGAAATGTTGTAGATGGATTCTTCGAACAACCACGATGCCAATGATGAGAACACACAAGGACAAGGAGAAGGACAAGGAGATAGGTGTAAGATGCCTCCGCCAAGTGATAAAAGTAAAGGGAAGAGGAAAGAAGCTCCACGAGGTGATGATGATGGTGGTAAACCTAAGAAGGTACCTGTTCAATGGTCTGAAGTCTAGAACCATTTCACGAGACAAGAGAAGAATCTGAATCTGGGTGATTGTCACTATTGCAAGAAGTCCCTTGTATGTCCAACTAAACAAGGGACTTCAAACTTGAAGAAGCATTTGGATACATGTAAACCGTACAAGGCATGGAAAGGGCGTCAGACACAAGCTGTTATTAGTGATGATGGAAAGCTGCAAGATGGAAGACTAACAGAGAGTGTCTTCCGAGAGGCTTCAAATGAAATGCTTATTTTGGCAGAATTGCCACTTGCGTTTATTGAGTGTATGGCTTGGAGACATTTCTGCAACAAGTATAATTTATTCAAACCTCATTCAAGAAGAACAGCTAGTAGAGATATAATTCAGATGTTTTCTGCTAGGAAAGCATCTTTGAAGGCTTGGCTATCTTCTCAGCAGCATAGAGTGTCTCTTACTACTGACATATGGACTGCTAAAGTTACACGAGCTAGTTACATGGTGATTACTGTGCATTTTGTGGATGCAGAATGGCGCTTAAGGAAGTTGATTCTTGGATTTAAGTATATCACGGATCACAAGAGCAACACAATATCAAAGGTTTTACTTGAATGTATTGTTGATTGGGGCATAGAGAAGTTATTCACCATCACAGTCGACAATGCAACTGCCAACAGTAATGGATTGAAGAAGTTTGTTGAAGAATTTAAGTTATTGAGGCATGATTCTTTAGTCTTAGATGGGACTTACTTGCACATGAGGTGTTGTGCTCATATCATCAACTTGATTGTTAGGGATGGTTTGTCTGAAGTGGGTGATAATGTGGCAGCTGTTCGTAATGGAGTGCAGTATGTTCGGTCTTCAGGTCCAAGATGTGACTCATTTGAGCAAAAGGTTGTTTCAGGGAAGATGACTAGGGGGAGTTTGCCAATGGATATGAAGACAAGGTGGAATTCTACATACTTGATGTTGACAAGAGCCATGAAGTTTAGGCTGGCTTTCCAGAAGATGGAGGATGAAGACAAGTTATATAATGACTACTTCCTGGAATTTGTCGATGGGGTGAAACGGAAAGGACCACCTTCTTACACGGATTGGAGGGCAATAGAGAGGTTAGTGAAGTTTCTTGGCTTGTTCTACACTGCTACTTTGGTTGTCTCAGCTTCGACTAAGACTTGTTCATACAAGTGTTATGGTGAAATTGTCACTATAGAGAAGAATCTCACGACTTTGAGCAATAGTTATGATAGTGAACTAAGCAAAATGACGATTGAAATGAGAGAGAAGTTTACTAAGTATTGGGAAGGGATCAAGAACATTAACAAGATGTTGATTGTTGCTAGTGTGTTCGACCCTAGACAGAAAATGCAGTTTGCTAAGATGTGCTTTGACAAACTCTTGGAAAAGATAGTCAAGAAGCTAAGGGTATGAGCACATCTGTTCTTGATGTCATGAAGGATATGTTCAAGGAATATAGTGTCAACTACAAAGGATCAAGCACACAATCATCTCAATTGATTCCATCTTCTTCTGGTGCTACACAAGATCAGTTTATATTCGAATCAGTCTCAAGTGACTTTGCAGAAGAAATCTCAGAGTTTGAAAGGATGGACAATGCTTACACTGAAATGGTTAAGGAAAATGGACTTGATGATGAAACAAAGGATGAGTTGGATATTTATCTCAAGGATGCTATAGAGACTCCTAAAACCCTTCTTGGAATAGAATGGGATGTTTTGTCTTGGTGGAGACTCAATAGTCAGAAGTTTCCTGTTTTATCTGAAATTGCAAAGGATGTTTTTGCAATGCAAGTGTCCTCTGTCGCCTCTGAAAGTGCTTTCAGCACTAGTGGTCGAATCATTGAGCCTCATAGGAGCTGTTTAACTCATTACATGGTGGAGGTGTTGATGTGCACTGAGCAATGGATGAAACAAGATATGAAGATTAATGAAAAAGATTGCCTTGCAAACTCACAGATCCTTGCTGATATTGAACTATTTGATAGTCTTCAGAAAGGTAAGTAATCCGATTATATTGAACTATTAAGTCTGTTTTTTTTTTTCAGTTGTAACGGTTTACTAACATTTGTTTTTGTTTGTTTTCAGAGTTTCAAAATGAAAACAACTAGAACTCAGAGACTCATGAGGAGACATTATACTTGGCGGTAAGTTCAGCTCTTACATATTTTTGTTCTTTCAAGTGAGGTTTAGTTTTTAAAATGTTTAGTTTGATGTAACAGGTCATGATCTATGGACAATGTATTAAAGGCTGACATGCTGGGATGATTCTTCTTTCTTTTTTTCTTTCATTTGCGAGACATGCTTTTCTTTGTTATGAAGTTTAAGTTTTGTTCGCTTTGTTGGGATGTTTAAGATTTTAAGACATGTTATGCAGTTTCGTTTGCTTTGTTGGGATGTTTAAGTTTCATTTGCGAGACATGATTCTTCTTTCTTTGTTAAGATTTCAAGTTATGCTGTTGCATTTGTTTTTCAAGTTATTCGGGTTTTATGGGTACATTTCAGGTTTTTTTGGGTACTTTGGATATGTTCAAGTAGGTACTATCCATAACCAAATATATTTTGGATACATTACAGGTTTTTTAAAGTCAATACTCAAATAACCCGAACCCGAGAGGAACCGAACCTGACCCCGATCCGAAATTATATGAACACCTATGCGGATCCTATATTCGTAAACCCGAAAAACCCGAACCCGAATTACCCGAACCTGACCCCGACCCGAACACCCAAATGCCCAGGCCTAAGTGAGAAGATCTATAATATTTAAATTTTTGACAGAAAATCTTTAGGGGCCATAATTGTAGAAGTTCATTATATTTTTAGACGGATCTTATGTTGAAATTATATAACCCTCATTCTTTGTATTGGTTGAAGTTCTGATTAAAAGAAAGAAAAACAAAAGAAAGAAATGAAATAATAAAAAACAATTGGTATCTTCACCAGAGGAAATCGGCACCACCAAAGTCAGATGATTAACCCGATAATAGTTCCATTAAAAATTCGATGTGTTTGTTAAAAAGTTTATTTGGTATAATATTTACAATCCAAACTCATATATGTTGGATATTTAGTTTGATTTTCAATTTGGTTTCAATGTAATTTTATTAATGTTTGAATGTTTTTAAATATCAATTGTTTTCCAGTATTTTAAAATTCTAAGTGACCCACTAATTGGACCAGAATCAATCTAAACTGGATTAGTGGTATAATAAAACTTTTACAAATCTTATTGATTATTAATTCTTATTATTTTATATTAGTGAATAAATCATGATAAATGTCACACTCTATAACTATTACCACGACGACATATGATAAATCTTATATAATTAAAAAAATATAAGTTAAAATTTTTTAAAAACTATAAATAGATGAAAATTAAGTTTAAAAAATAGAAAATTATAAACACAGTGATATATAAATTTTTGATAATTCAACTGATGAAAAAAGAAACTATAATAAAAATTTCAAATACTACAATTATAATTGACCAAAAAAAAAATACACGGTTAAGTAAAAAATATAACAAAAAAGGGCAAAAACATATTTGATCTCACATATTCCTAACTGAAAAATAAGAGTGAAAAAATATGAAATATGTGAAAGTTAAGAGTAATATTTAGGGATATAATATTTATAATACAATTAACAACATATTTTGGGCCCGTGTTTTGCTTAATCACATTTTGATGGTTATCATATTATATTTCGTGGCCTTTTAAGTTCTTTTTCTGTTTCGACCATGTGAAAAAAGGGGACGAGGCTAGAATGCCATAAATTGAAAAAAATAATCTGGCGTGCCCTCTTAATTTGTATACTATTAAAAATGCGATTTTCCCAAATTATCCTTAATGAATAGTACAACTAATACAACTAAATGATAATAGAACAACTGGTACAAATGATATATAACGAGATAACTAGAACAAATGGTACAACTTCGATATTATAAGATCAACGGTGCAACTGATATATAATAGGATAACTGGGTACAACTGAGTGAAAATAGCACAACTGGTACAACCACTAGATAATAGGACAACTAGTACAACTAATAAATAATCGTACAATTGGTACAAAATGGTACACTTGTACAACTCAAAACTCTAGCGTCCCTAGACTCACTAATTCGCCGATTCTTCGCTGTTAACCTTCCAGTATTCCTCTGTCGTCAACCTTCCACTACACTGCTTCCTTCGCCGTCAACTTTCAGTACCTCTCTTCACCGATTTCTCATCTTCTATTTCGAAACTACCTCCCTAGATCTTAACAGATCTGTCACAAAATCCAACCAACTTTCTTTCACCGGATTTGAAACCAACACAAATCCATCAGCGACTGGGATCTGATCACCTTTCTTCACTCATTTGTTTGATTTCACGTTCATCTCTCTCTCTCTCGATTTCATCATCTTCTTCGATGGTTTTTTTTTCACGTTCATCTTCTTCTCTCGTTTAGATCTAAATTTTTTGTTAAAAGTCATTAGATCAAATGAATAAAAGATAGGGGGTTTTTGGTCTTTTCTGATTATTTTTATTTAAAATAAATTATAAAATAAATTAAAAACAAAACCTTGGCATTCTAGCTTTTTATTTTGCCAATTATGGCTTTCTAGACATTGATTCGTGAAAAAGAGGGAGGAAAAAAATAACACAGAGACTTTTCCAGAAGATGGAAAAACTTTACTTTTACAGAGATATCCGATTGATCAAAAGTGACGATTTGTAGCAAAAAATCTTTCAATCAAATGTGATTATCAGCGAATCCATCTACGATTTTAAGCTAAGACCGGATCAAAATAATGTATGGTTTGAAGAGGTGAGTAAGAATTTGTATGTGTCTTATACTTTTTTTTTATTCCCAGTTGTATGATTTGATTATTAGTCTTATTAAACTTTCATGGATCAATAGATCTTGGGTAAGATTCTTCAAGTTATCTCTGTTTACATACATGTGTTACTTTTTCATGTTTGGATCAAGTTTTAGAATCAATTTTCAGTTTCTTTTTCAAATTTTATTTCGATGCTTCAAATTCTAGTTAATTGATCTGAGACGATTTAATATTATAGATTTCGATTTCTGTTTATTGATTTATTAGATTCCATCCAGTATATGATTGTTGAAGTATATTGACCGAAATAATAATATTTGGGCTGATGGGCTGAATTTTTTTGAAATGTATACTGGATGAGGCTATTCAGAAAAAAAAGAAACTTGAAGAAGAGGTCACATTTTTACAACCACCTAATGACCTGCTTCTTGCACTTGATAACAAATGTATCTTCGTAATGATTTTGGTTCGACCTTGAGTTTCATAAATTTGGTAGCTCACAGTTGAGTCTTATTCTTCTAGATGAGACGATGCTTTGGACAGAGGGACCAAACGTTTCCAAGCAAATTAAAGAGAATCTTTGAACGGACAGAAGGCACCGTTTGCTACACTATGTGAGCAAGGTAATAGGAGTTTCTTCTAAAATGTTTTAAGTCAGTGTGTATAAAACTGCCTTTGTGGTTCTTAGAACTTTCTATCCGAATGTTTGGTGAATCTTGCAGCCAAAGTTAACTTTTTTGCTCACTCACATACATATATATGATCATCTCTTGAGATGTTTTGTTGCTATAAGTTCTCACTGTTCCCCTATTTTTCTTTTGATTCGATAAGTAGAAGCAAATCAAGTTAAGGTGGGATTACAACGTTGGTAATAATGCTTCTCAGAAGCTACGAAGATGAAACTGTCTGAAGAGGCGCCGCTGGTGCAATCGCCAATGCAATGAATGGTTAACCAGATGGTGAAAGCAGAAACAGACACTAATTAAATGGCTATTATTTTCTCTCTCTATTAAAAGGACTGAAATTTCTATTTCGTGTGATGAACTTGGTATGACATATAGTTGTTTGATTTTTTTTTTTTAATGTGAATTACCTAAAAAAAAACTCACTCTTAAGCTTCGTCTTTACAACAATAATTATTGCTACTATACTTTTGCATTTTGCAGATTCGAGAAGTAAACACTTGGATATAACTACATCCAAGGGATTGAATTTTTCTCAAAAATTTGAGAAATAATTTAGGTAAGTAGTAAATTATTTAAATGCCAAAATAGTAATACAATATATGAAATATATAAGGTATATAACCATCTCCAAGAATTCTTCATTATGCGGAGAACCATAACTTAGCTTTGTTCCTTTAGAAACATAATCATAGCTTAGCTGGAAAGGAAAACAGTTTTATTAAACATAAGAGTTGCTTATTTTCTGATAATGTAAATGATAATATAAAAACAGGAAGATAAACCAATAAAGATATCATATTTGATTGTGTTAGAATATAAAATACACACGTAAGGGAGTTTTTAAAATGGTATGGTCTCCACTCGATAGTCTTTTCATCTTTAGTCTTCTCATGAGAGATTGATTGAGTGCATTCTTTTTTCGATATAGATCAATAAATGGACATCGGTTTATAGAAGTCATGTTCAGGAAGCTCATCTTGTAAGCATTTGGTGCTGCCTTCATATATTCACTTGCATAAAGTTCTCGAGAACTTTCCAATCTCCATGAGATCTCTCAAAACTGTTTGCATGTTGTTTTCACTGAATCATAGTTTTTTCAGCCTACAAACCAATCACACAAACAAGAATAAGAATTTTGCTAAGTATAAACTAAGATATGAGTATTAGTTTAAACGTTTGATACTTACAATTATGTTTTCAAATCGTTTCTGCTCTCTCTAAATTTTGCATAGATGGCTTCTCGAAATGGAGAAGCTTGATTTGGATGTACCAGCCGGTTATAAAAATCTTCGCATTTAAGAAGTGAAACAAAGTTTTCAACAATTTCAATGAGATCTATTATTCTAAAATTAAAAAAGAGATTTATTATAAACATATAAACATGATTTAAAATGTCTTACATAAAGAGTAAAAAAGGATCCTTACCACTTTACCCCGCCGGGGAACCGTTGAATGAATGTGTCGAGTTGTTGGTTTTGCAGTTTCCTCACTTTTGGATATCTTCCATGATATGCTTGTAAAATTCTTGTAAACTCAGGTATATCTTGCAAACTTACTTTAAGAATGGAGCTGATATCTAGTGGCATGAATCAGAGAACCCTAGCAGACAAAAGTTTCACTATTAATGTCAGAGTCAAAACCTTAAGAGTTCATTCTATGATAGAGGAAGATAGTTAAACTTACCGCAGTATCGGCCAATATCATCTCAATTGTCTCTCGAGTGTAAGTTGTAAATTTCTTCGACGTGTGGACAGTTTTAACTTTGATCTTCCATGCTGTTTTGAAGGGCTTAATATCGGACAGAAGAGTGATTCCATCATTGGCGGCCATCTATACTGTCAAGGTAAACTTTCAGAGTTGTTATTTTAGGTTTGATGTGTTTGGTTGTGTATGACGTTTTGGATGGTTTTTATAGTAGTAATGGAAGTGATTTGTTGCGATGATAGAAATCACACAATCTTCTTAGTTGTTAATTGAAACATCCTAGAATATTCTATGTAATCTATATTTTTGATTTTCAGTTGATGTTTTCCCGTTTTGGTAAGATTTTGTTTGCTTTGAAAAGAAAATGATTTTATTTTGGTTTGATATAGTATTATAGAGGATGTTTAGGGATATCATTGCAATCTTTTTAAAACGTTTTAAATGGTGAATTGGAGATTATGGAGATTATAGAGAATGATTTTGTTAGTTTTGGAAAGGAGTAAGTTTCGGGTTATTTATATTCTTTATATGGGATTATATTGTAATCATTGATAGATTGATTAGTTCATCATGTAAACAGTATTTTCCAAATTTCTGGTTATTTTGGGATTTAAATGTCGAAGAGAGTTGATATGGTACATATTTAATATCCTTACTACACGATCCGAAATAAGGTTGTTGAGGATGAATTAAGTAGGTAGTTAATATCTTTAATATACTATCCCTTATATTTCGTTGTATTTTTTACACACAGGTTGATGTAGAAGCTGTTTGGATACACTTGCAATATGTACAGGATCCGAATAGACTAGTAGGCAAACAGTTGGGTCCGCGTCCTTTTACACTTCAGATTACCTATCTGCCTTTAAAATCTTTTTTTTTTCTCTTCTTCCTTTTTTCTTGCGTAGGGTAACATATAGAATTTTTGCCAAAGTTTTTTTTTCTGCTTTTGTAATCCCCGATTAATAGTATAGATATCTTTGATTTATAATAGTTGTGTGACTCGTATCCTAATAATTACAGTAAACACGCATATCTTAAATTCTATAGAACTATAATCGGCGTAGGCCATCAAAACTAATCTCCCACTAAAAAAGTTGACTACAAATAGATTGATTTTAATCAATAACTAGGATATATCCCGTGCTTAAAACACGGGTCAACATTTTAAAAAAAATTATAATATAATAATAAAAATTATTATTTTTAAAAAAATTATTTTGTTTGAGATAATATTTATTTTTAATTGTTATGTAAATCTATTAGTCTATTTGAATACTAATTATTTTAGAATATTATAGTATTTAATTTTTGACGTATTATTACAGTTTTATATTGTTTATTTGTTATACTTGCATCATATTTTATGAAATATAAAATAGTAATTTTAATATTATAATTGTGAGTAAATAAAAATTATTAATTTATCATCTATATAAATTTAGTTTTACCAACCCGCCAATGTGGAAATTAAAACATACATTTTCATACATTGAGTAATATATCTTTGTTTTAAAAAATTCAAATCACAACATATGCAGAAAAATATGCATTTTATTAATTATAAGTATTATATGAAACTTCTAAACAATTTGTAAATAAAATAAAATAAAGATGATAGGAGAATTTGAAATCTTAACAAAATCTTCGAATTTAGTTATTAAAAATAATTGTATTGTATACTTGGATATAAAATCTTAGTTTTTAAAATTCTGATTGGTGTATATATTTTTTTTTAAAAAATAATTAGTAATTTCGTTCGTAATTTATTAGAGAGAGAAAATATTTTTTAATTTTTTTTAGATTTTTTAATATTTGATATGTGAGTATTTTTTATTTTTTATTTAATTATATTTATTTAAATTAGTTAATTAAGCTTAATTAATTTAGTCTAATGGCAATTGAATGTAATTTTTTACACATTATAAGGTTAGTTTCATATTTGTACTTCTCAATTAATATAGTAGGACTAGGTAATAACCCGCATTATGTGCAGGATAAATATATACAGATAAAATTAGAGTTATGTATAAAATTATTTTCTAAGATCTAAAATTTGTTTGTGTATAAAAAATATATGTATAACCCGTGAAAATATGTTTAGATCAAACTATTATGTATCAACTAAATATATGTATAACCCCGCTCTTTCTTCAATCTATGAAAGATCTTTTATTTTGTGTAAGAATATGTTTCACCAATGAAATATTATATCAATGGTATTAAATAAGTCAATTCCCCTATAATAATGATTATTGTGATAATTTTATTTTGGAAACTTTAAATATATGAATAATAATCAATTTTTTAATAGGTGAATAAGTTCCGGTTTTGAAAATGTTTTAGATCTAATGATTTTATATTTTAATGATTAATTATGTTATAATAATGATTAAAATAAATTTTAATTGAAATGTTAGATTTTTTAATTAATTGTAAAAAAATATTCCTTAATCATTCAATAGCAATAATGTGAGGGCAATAAATTCATTGGTGTTTCGAACTCTCTAGCGACGACACATCAACATTTTCTTGAGAATATTTCTCTATTAATATATAGGAGATTAGACTAAAGTATCTTGGTAGATCCTCTATTTATTTATTTATTTATTTTTTAACAACTTAATTATCTTTTTCTTTTTTGAATAAAATGTAAAATTTATTCAAAAAAATACTTTGTTACATCAGTGCAACGTGTTGTTAAAAGAGTTTAAGAGGTTTTGTATAAAGTTCTAAGTTTTCTAAACTATCTTGATGCAAACCATGCTGTCATGCTGTCATGCTGTCATGGAGTCTCTATCTTGTTCACGAATAGAGGTTAAGCGGTTGCGTACCACCTTATCCAGCTCGTGAACCATTTGTGCTGGAGGAGTCGGTGCTGCACCATGGGGGCGACTATTGCGTTCTCTCCAGAGAGAATAAACTGTTAGTTGAAAGGCATACCGCAGCAGGAACATAGCATCATTTCCAATGGACTTATCTGTGAGGAGTTTAAGAAGATCATCCCATATGGTGGAGGATTTTCGAGAGAGAAGTCTCCCAACCAAACCCGACCAAATTGTTGCAGAGAATGGGCATAAGAAGAACAGGTGGTTGCGGCATTCTATTGGTGCTTGACAGAAGACACACGATGGATCCACTGCAGCGTTCCAACTCGTCATTCTATCCCCTGTTGACAATCGGTTGTGAACAGAAAGCCAACCTAGGAACGAGTATTTTGGTGTAGAATGTGAAAACCATACCCCCTATACCAACTTAATTATCTTTAATTTAGTCTGATTTGCAAAGTCGTAGTTTACTTTCAAACTATGATCGTATTGTGTTCATCTTCAATACTCGTGGGAAAATAGATCGTCTTCATTGTGAGTTAAGTAGTTTTTAAAAGAAAATATATCATATTCATGGTGAAAACTAGAATAACAATAAAGTGACTGAAGAATGATGGAGACCTAGTTTTTTTTTTTCTTTGACATCAAAATCACCGTAAAGTATTAAATTTGTTCGAAAAACTGATCTGAAAACACAGCTATTTCGGAACCAACAAACTTACATCGAAAAAAAAAATAATCTCGTACTCGAGCATCTTTTGCAAGGCTATGTCGATACAGATATTGTTTATTCGAGGAATAAGATAATAAATAAATAAAAAATCTAAGAAAGAAGATCTAAAAATTATGAAATAACTAGTATTATTCAGTAACCAAAGCAGGCCAAACATCTGTCTCTTGATAGAGACCTAGTTTTTATTCATATCGATTAAGGAAATCGAATATTTATTATATGACGACAGGCACAGCTTTTTATAAAACTGTAGCTCTAACAATTGTAGAGACAACCACAATTAGAAGGTCCTTTTACTTGACGATCGTCAAAACACTTTCCAACTCCATTGTAGCCACTATAGCAGCTTAAACGGCAATCGACAATATTACATGGAGTTTCTTTGTCAATCGTCAAATGACATCGCTTCCCCTCAGCTCTTTCAACCATTAAAGATGCTACAAAATTAGTTACACATCATGTTATGATCACAAACTATATATATTTATTATATAATTAACATTTTTTTCAGATCTTTGGAAATGGTAACATAAGAAATTGTACCTGAGAACACAAGCATGAGTACAAGGAAATACGAACATGATAACTTTGCCATGATCAATATCACAAAACAAATGTTTCCAATTAAAGCTTTTTTCTTTGTTACGTTTAGTGTTTTTAACTGGGTAGTAATGATTCTTAATGTGTGCCCAAAGTATATATATATATGGCCAGATTGGATGGTTCTCCTTTTTACTTTATAGGAGTATCATTTAATATATAAAAAAGGTTTTAATAAATTTTTAAAAAGGTTTTGATAAAAAAAAAAAAAAAAAAAGGTTTTTGAGTTTTGACTATTGCTAAAAGCATTAACTAATTTAAAATTGAACAATAAATTGGGATATTCGTTTATTGGTTAACCGAAAAAATAGCTTTTGACTTTTGAAAAAATCATTAACTAATAATAGACAAATATATAAAAATAAATATCCCTAAATAATCAGTGTATAGAAGTATTTTACAATCAGTCCAATATATTGGTAAATAATTTATTAATATTCTCATCATCGAAAAGTTAAATACTGTAGTTGACAAAAACACTATATATCTTGCTATAAAAATAAAAATAAATAATCAGAAAAGCACAAATTATATATGTACCTCTTATCCTATGGTTAGGACTCCCCTTTTTCTGAGTTCATCGTCTCTAGGGGGTTCATAGCGATGAAAAAATTGGCATCTCGATCCGGAGATGAAATCAACTCTCTTCCAGACGAGACACTTGCTCAGAACTTAGTCATATCGTCCAACAAAACGAGCTGCTTCAACAACAACCCTTTCCAAAAGATGGAGAATCATTTTTGGTCAAAATATTTGGTTCATATTGACAACTCTACATTGACGCATCATTTTTGGTCAAAATATTTAAAATTCCAAATGTAATACACCAAGTGTCTCACCAATGTAAATAAAAACTGAAAATTTTAAACACAAAATGTTAATATTATATTAGCTAGAGATCTACTCCCTCCGTTCCAAAATATATGATATTTTAGTGAAAACACACATATTAAGACATAGTTACTTTTAAAAAGTTTAACCAATCATAAACAAGTCTGCATAATATAAAATATAAATTTAATCTAAAAGTTAAATAGAAAGTTGGAAAGATCCTATATTATGAAACAAAAATATTTCTCTAAACATCCTATATTATGAAACGGAGGGAGTATTAAATTTTTCTCACCAATTTTTACTTTTTTTTTTATAATAAATAAATATATATGAGAATTCAGAGAAGCCCAAATTGTTAATTGCCTCGTCAATCATGCGGCAGAAAAAGTTAAGGCTCCTCTCCTTTTGCTCTAGTTCTCGTCGTTCATCATTGAATCAATCTCCAAAGGTTCCGTCTTTTTCTCTCTTCTAATAGGTTCAATATCATTCTCTGATGCGGAGAAATATATGTCAATTTTGCATTAAATCTTCTAATATTGAACTTACTCGTAGGATTTAGTGGCGACGAAAATGTTAGAATATGAGTGTGAAGATGCAATCAGCTCTCTTCCAGACGAGATACTTGCTCAGATCTTGTCCTATCTGCCAACGAAACAAGCTGCTTCCACTTCAATTCTGTCTAAAAGATGGAGAACTCTCTTCTCACTGACGAATCATCTCTTTGCGTCGCAACACCATCTCGACTTTGACGACTCATATTTCTTGAATCCCAAGCTAGGTAAACAACAGAGATCAAGAAGACGAAACGAGACTGAGCAGAGCTTCAGAGCTTTCGTTGACAAAACATTGTCTTGTAGTAACAAACCCATAAACAAATTCTCACTAAAACATCGAGAGGATGATCTTCACCACATGGATCAAACCAATAGATGGATATCAAATGTCTTGGAACGAGGCGTATCGGAGCTCGATCTTCACATAAAGACCACTTGGTTGGGGAGGCCACCACGTCCTCTTCCCTCAGATGTATTCACAAACAAGACTCTCGTTAAGCTGACATTAGGAACATTGCTTTTTGTTGGAATTGATCCTCCAAAAGTGTTCCTTCCATTGCTCAAGAGTCTCTCCCTTGATACAGTTTACTACGTAGAGGAAGAGGAAGGCTATTCCTATTCCACCTCTTTTTCCGAGGTGATGCTTGAAGGTTGCCCATTACTTGAGGAATTTTTCCTGAATCACGTTTCAATTGACCACAAAGAAGCTCCATACCCATCCGAAATCATATCCCATCAAAACCTTCAAAGACTCACAGTTCACATAAGATTCCAACTATGCCAACAAATGGTATTTGACACGCCCAATCTTGTCTACCTCGACTACTCTGATTACTCTACATATGGTATCGAATCGGCCAATTTCTTGGATTCCCTTGTGGAAGCCCGCCTCGATCTTGATATACCATGGCGGGGACGGGCGAGAACTTTCCGTATGAATAATATAACGAGAGCAATTGAATGCATGACTAACGTTGAGATCCTTCACCTCTCTTCAAACACTGTTAAGGTCTGAAATTTCTCACATTTCCTTTCCCTCTCAAAACCATGTCCATGACCACTAGTATTGTACTGTTGCAGCTTATGTATAATAGACTCTATGATTATTGGGAAGAAGATCAAGATGGTTGCGGCTTGAGTTTTCCACGGTTTGAAAACCTTGTTAAACTATCTTTCGAGACAAGATCGAAACGACAACCACGTTGGAAAATGCTAACAGTTGTGATGGATAAGGCACCAATTCTTGAAACTCTTGTCCTCAAGGTACATTTTCACTTGTTTGTTTTTGTTACTTGCACGTTTAGTATGCTAGCTGCCTTATAATTGTATATATGGTTGTTCTCCAGGGCTTGTACTCTATCCGCTATGAAGGTGTCTCCGTCAATGAGAATGTAGTGAAGGTGTTAGAGATTTATGGCTACAAAGGAGGTCGTAATGAATTGAGACAACTGAACCGTTTCTTGTCCCAGATGAATTGTCTTCAAGTGATCAAAGTGGAAATTGATGCTGCAATAGATGATATCGACAAGAGACTGCAAATTACCAACGACCTTCTTTCTCTTCCCAAATGCCAAGTCCAGTTCTTGTGAGAATATTATTTATCTATATAACCAAATTGGCTGCTATACTATTTCTTAGGACTTTTATATAAGTATTTTTACAAACTATGCTTTATTATTGAGAATTCAATATACCCTCCTCTAGTTATCCACTACATTCATATAATCTTTCTGCATTTTCTTGAAGTAGAAGATGTTCTTCATAAGAAAAGGATGGAGAAAAACTACAAAATAAGTTACTCCTAGATTAAGGAAATTATTATGATTTAGATATAAAAGCATAATCATTTAAAATTTATAATTAATAAAATAACTCCAATGAAGTCCGTAGCATTTCAGAAGCAAGTAAAATGGAGTACATTTTTGACTCACAATGTATTAAAAGAATGAAAATAATGAAGATATGAAATAATGAAAGTAATCAAGACACATATGGAGAGAAACGGAAGAAAATTAAAAAAAAAAAAAAATAAATATGATACAAAGTTACACACAACACAAAGATCCATTGTTGTCTGTACAGCTTTGTCGAATTTTCACATCAAACTGATCCTCGAAAAAAAAAATGAAAAACCGAAATCATGGTTCACGGATCGGCCTTTTGTTAAGTCAGTCAAAATGTACGTACGTGGTCGTCTCGACTGAAAGATATAATAATATTTTCACGTGAGGGAGCTTTGGTCGTCGTGACAGAGCTCTTTACGGAGCTTACGAGAGAAGAGCTGACACGCGTCAACGCTAAGATCAACAGCGGCGGAGAGAGCGACGAAGAGAGCTGCGTCGGCCATGCATGTCACGTGCTGTGCTCCTACGTGGACCACCGGTTTGCTCACTTTCCCTTCTCCTTCGACGCTCGAACCCATCACGAACCCTTTCACGGGGGATGATATTGCCGGCGACTCCCCTTGGCCTGAGACTCTCCTATCAATACTGAACTTTCCTCCTTGTTTTGTGCTCATTGTCCCTATTAATCAGATTCATTATAATGACTGTTTTAAGTGTTTTATTTGTGTTAGCAAATCATGTAATATTTCCGACATCTTGAGGATATCTTTGGTATTTTTCAGTTAGCTTGAAATGTATTATTCGCATTACCATACTAAATCATTTGGTCGGTTAGTAATGTGGATTTGACCCACATTATATAGTATTTTAATGATAGCTTATAGTATAAATTTGTTACCTTCTGCAATGGGAATGCCGGTGCTAGTACTATTATCCCTCACGAGCTCGAACTTGTAACCCAATCCATCAATAGCTCCTCTCTCACGCCAAGCCTCAAGACGTCCCCACGGTTTCCAACTACTGACACAAGTTCCGTGAGGTCTAAGGATTAGCCACGCACCAGGGTTTGACCTAGAGACTCGGTCTGACCCTGGAGATGCCACGAAAGGAGTGATCATTGAAGCTGCTGCTACAGGTGATCCCGATAGATCATGGATCGTTATCATCCAACCTTTACGTTCTCTCGCTTGTTTCTTCTCCCATTGATCACCTGATAGTGTTCTTGTGATCCATCCTCTGCTACTGTATGTGAATCCTGATGGTAGTGACCTAAACCAAAAAAACAGAACCGATCAACACACTAATTGTAAATCAAATGAGACAAGTGGTTTAGAGATTCTTTAATTACCGAGATCGTCCGTTACGGTCGGAGCTGAATTTGCAGCTAAAGACAGGCTGTTTGAGATTATCTTGAATCTGGTAAACCACAGGGCTACATTCCGGTTCACCACCGAATTGAAAAACAAACCGAGGATCCGGTTCAGCACGAACCAATAGATGTAACCGAGCCGACGGTTTATCACCACCTCCATCTCCGCCAAGCTTTTTCCAGCCGCTATGAAACGCGACGGTTCTACTCAACGCCGCAGCGAGATCAACCGCTACCTCGACTCTACCTAAAAGCTTACCGGAAGCGACGCCGCAAGTGTGTCCCGTGCGTCCGGCGTAGACGGAGACACGGAGAGAGATCTTTTTGCCGGAGACTCGTCGGATCGCGTCGGCGTCGAGGTGAAACCCTGGAGCTGAAGTGGAGGATTCAGGGGGAGAAGAAGCGTCGGAGAAGGAAGATAGAGGGAGAAGCGTTTTCTGAGAAGGGAAGTGTTTGATCCGGAGCTTACAGTAACATGGAGTAGAAGAAGGATGTACTTCGCCGCCGATTTGCTTGTTTGTTGCTGTCTCCGGTAGTCTTAGCGCGAGTGAATCTATTGTGAGCCGTACAAATGGACATGGATCCATCCTTTTTTGAGTTGAGTGGTTTGTTCGATTTTGAGATTTTATTGGATTGAGAGAGAAGAAGAAGAAGAAGAAAGAAAGAGTTTCATGAGGAGCAGAGGCAGAGGAGAGCAGAGGTCGTCGTTGTTTCACGTCGGTCGTCTTCATTGATGGGTTCTCTTGTTTTTGTAGGAGCAACAACATGAGAGAGTTAGTGGGGCCCAGTTGTTCTCTCGTAACGATAAAATTTAATTTAGTAGTATATTTTAGTATGTTTTTCGATTATTATTTTTCTGATTGGTCGTATTTTTATGATTTTTATTTTAATCCCGGGAAAATCGGCGGCACAATAAAACAATTCGTCATTTTTTATAATTATTTTTTTTTGTTAAAGCATTTTTTGTAATTATTTTGGTTATTTTCTTTCTTTTTTAAGTTTTTATTTTTCTTGTTGAAGCACAAATGTAACATGATACATGAATCTCTCTTCCATATTTTTTTTTTTGGTTTAAAAACAAATTTAATTATATTTATTACTCAGACTTTGTTTTTTGAATTTAGCAAAGAATAACATTTCTTTACATTTTAGTTAACCATTGTGATTAAGACAATCATAGATGATATGATACTATTACTTAGAAAATTATAAATGTATAAATAAAAATTAATTACGCAACGATAATATGTATATATATAATTAAATAAATGATATTCCCTCTGTCTCACAAAAATTGATGTTATGTGATTTTCTTTTGTCCCACAAAGTTTGATGTTTTACCATTTTAAATTAACTAATATTTAACTTTTATAAACTTCAAGAAATGATCATTAAAAAAATTCAATAGTCATTAGTTTATAAATATATAATACTTTTAATAAAAAAACAATATTATAAATAATTATTATTTCTTAATTTGTGTGAAGTCCCTCAAACATCAATCTTTGTGGGAAATATATTTACGAAGAAAAAGAAAATATATGGATGGAAGAAATGAAACAGAGCAAGAGAGAAGTTTGCATTGGATTGGGTTCTGTTCAAGTAGGTCCAAAATCCAGCTGTACTGAGTTGTAATCCGTTTGGTAGTGGCTTTACGGTAATTTGGCCCACTTATTTATTTTATAAACTAGTCCGTCGCCGTGTAACGCCGCGTCAGGGATCGTCGGCGGGAGAGAAGGAGTAGCCACGTGGCATTTCGCTGGCTACTATTTTTGTCGTCTTCCGTCCCGATTTGTTCGGCGCTTCTCTCTAGAATCTAGATCCTTCCTTCTCTTTCTTGACGGCGCTTTCAGACTTTTCTAGCAGCAGTTGGTGCCGTTTTCACTTATTAGAATCAGTTAACTCGTTAGTAGAGTTACTAACTCATGATAAATAATCTTTTTTTTTTATGATAAATACATAAATAAATAAATACCACTAGTAGTTTTTCATTTTTCTTAAGCAACAGTGGTTAGAAGTTTACTTTTGTCTAAACAATACCTTGATGATAACTATTCCAAATACATTAGCAAAATTGGTCTGCTTGAAAATTAGATTAAGAGAGACCGACCATGAAATGTGTTGGCTTACTACTCTCCAAGCAAAAGCAAAAGACTTTAGATTGAAATTTTTAGAACATGTAGATTATAGAGATAGGGAAAGTGCACATGAAGACACATATGCATCGAGTCGTGTACACTCATCATCGTTTACAAGTTTATACGCATTTGCATCTCATTGTTTACTTGTTTATTCTTTTTGTTCATCATTCAACTCATAAGTAGAACTTCGTCACGCTATTATTAAACCTTTGTTCGATCATCACATTCATTTTTAAGACTAGTAGTATAGTAGTGTGGGTACAACTATGTTAAATTTCACTATATCGGTTATCCAGTGATTATTATTGTTAAATTTACTACTGTGTTTAGATCGTTAAATACCAACCAATAATTTTAACCAAGACTTATAGCATGTTGATTTGTGTTAGTGTTACTTGTTGTTGTCTTGTGTCACACTATTAGATTCAACCCGTATAATTGTTTTATTTGGATCAAATCCGTATAAATTGTTAATAGGATGAAGTATTTATTCCCCTAATCATTCCACTTATATATAGCATGCAAGACTCATTCATACCATATGATTGATTGTTGTGCACTAGCTGAATGGAAAAGTTTAACTAAAATCAATGCTAAAACAGCAAGTTCACGTACATATATAAATTGAAATCATGTATAGTACATATACACATAGTTGACTTTTATTTTATAATATATAGAAAACCTTTTTCACTTTCTTTTTGTTTAAGGATCTTGTCTAGGAAGCTTCTTTTAATGAGTTGCAATGAATTGGTTAGCAGATTAAAGAAAAGTCATCTTTCATTAACCCAAAAAGAAAAAGAAAAAATCGGTTGTGTTAATTATAATTCTATGCTTAGCCTATATATGTTGGTAATGGTTATATTTATACTTAGTAAACCTGAACACTATATTGACATATTGCAAAATTCATTTGACGTTTCTAAATTCAACCAACTAGCTAATGGTAGTTCAATAGTTAATTAATGTTTGTATTTGACCAATGTAAGTTTCACTAATTGAGTTTGATAATGGAGATATGGTTATTAAAAATTCGTGATTTTGTTCTTTTGGTATTACGGCCACATGCATGTAATATGCTATGAAATCCTATACACATTAATTAACGACAAGAAATTTAACATTTATTTAGTAAAGGTATACATTTTATGCTATATCTCAAACAGCTATCTTATTATAATACACATGTTCAAGTAAAATTCTGGTCATTCGAATTTCTTATAAAACTTTGCATCTATTTCGTGGTTTGGTCAGATAATTATGATCTATGTACCATGCATCTTATGAAGTGTACATGTTGCATTCCCATTTTGTAGATGATGAAATGCACTTACAATACTTCTCTTAATGTTCCCTAAGGTAAGTATAGGATAATACTTTAAGTAAAGGAAAAAAAAAAACAGAGAGAGACTATTTATTGAATGTATTACTGCAAAAAGTTAGCACCCTTATTGATAAATTGGGAATGCTTCATTGAAAATCATTTCATTGCCGTCCAAAATAAAATATTTTGTTTCCGATATTTTTTCTGCACTAACTTGGATATATATATGTTAGAACTAAAAACAATAGAAACATCGCGATCACGTGCAAAGATATTGAAATAGATATGTCTCCCTATTTTTAACTGTCTGTGATAGGACGTATCAAGTTTCTCTTCTAGCTATATAGACTAATATAGTTCGCATTTGGCAAATACATTGATATTAATAAGAATTTGCCCAAGTTGCTGCTAGTTTTTCTTCTTCTTTTTTCATCCTGGTGAATTTTCAATGCCTTTATGGCTGTCAATAAAAGATTAAGTACATTTAAGTAAGTAATAATACTCTCCTCACAAATGAAAACAAAACCTCGAACAATCAATTTACTTGCTATATGCGCTAGGGCCAACCTACTAGGCAGTAGGCACTATGTCCCGTCTATTCAGAATCACTTTTGATATGGACTATAGAGTCTGGTCGGATTCCTTCGACCCACGGATTTGTAAAACCATGTTCGGTCATATGCATCCAGAGTTATTCATATCACGTAAAACGTATTGTTTGTGTTGGCATAAGCTTGAAGATAGCTTGAGCAATAAGCTATACCAAAAGACATTAGGAAAAGTGTTATATTTAGAAGTTATCTAAATATGTAAGATTTCCTTTGAGATTAGGAAACTCTTCTCTATATAAGAAGATGCTAAGTTGTGGTATAACTTAGGAGTTTGTAGAGAGAGAGAATTAAAAGGTTTAGAACTACGTGTTTGGCTTGATCCCTTCTAAAGGGTACGTAGGCAATCTTCTTTAGAAGGTGCAGCCATTCAATATTTGGTATCAGAGCGTAACGAACCTGGAGATCTCGGAGAGGAGAAACAATCGGCGGTCAACACGATTCAATCTCAGCGTTGAATTTCTCAAGGTTTCACCAATCCATACCCCAATCAGAGCCATGGTTCTCAAGGTTTCATAGAGTCTACGGCGGTGGTGAAAATCTCTCGGACAGAGGGTTTGTACGATGAAATCGGAAGTTGAACATGAGGGCTCTAAGCAGAGAAGCTTGCCGGTGAAGGTGATTGTTTTTGAGTCAGAGAAAGGAGAGAGAGGAGAGGTTACTTGAAACGATGGAGATGGAACACTCACCGGAATCAAAGAGACGGTGGTGGTTTCGGACTACCAAAAGAGACAAGGGTAAGATGCAAAGTCAGTCAAAACAGAAGTTATGTTTTTTGACGGGATTGACACGAGCTCCTAAGGTTACGGTGGCCGTTGGTGGTTGAAGACGGCGACATAGACGTTACAGGTGGAGTTTGTGGTCGGAGTGGCTTCGATTTGTCGTCGGGAAAAAGCCACTGCATCGAAGAAGAGAGAAAAGATTGGGACTGGACTTAAGTTGTTAATGGGCCTGTTTCTTTTGAAGAGAAGAAAATACAGCTGGACCTAAAGTTGTGTTAAAAGCTTAAAGCCCATTGTTTCCTTCTTTGGAAAAGATGTCGTACCAAAGGTAGCCAACACAGTCGATTGGAAATTTGATCCGACGAAGATGGCAAAGTGATGACGGCGACGGTCACACAGAAAATTGGTGATGTGGTTTAAAGTCAGTTGAGGTCGAGGTAGAGATCATGTGTGGAGGTCATGTGATTTAGTTGCGACCGGATGTTATGTGATGTAGTCACATTCGGAGTGACAAAAGCTCAACTCTCAGATAAAGTTTCCAATACTGGAAACGGTTTTGTTCGACGGTGTAGTCGAAGGTGGAGCAATTGTCGGAGATGCATTTTCTCACCAAACCACATCAAGGTTCTTGTTGTCGGAGGAGGTGACGTTTCAGAGCAGTTGTTCTCAGTTCTCACCAGAAAGCGTCGGGACTAGGATTCAAATTCTTTACAGGAGTAGATAAGCGGCTGAAGTTGTTAAAGCAATGTCAACTCGGAACTAAGTTAGGCTGTACTTGTTAACGCTACCGTCGGTGAAGAAGATTCGTGGTGGTTGATTCACGAATTGAGTTTTGCGATGGAGACAAAAGTTTGACCTGTAGTTGGACTGTTGGAGTTAAAGATGGAGTTGTCATTGGAGAGACATATGCTTGCTGGAGATAACGTCTACCATCAGAGAAAGTTCTCGTGAAGAAGATGATTGAAGAGAGAAAGAGTTTCTCTTGGTGAAGTGTGTTGATTTCTTGGTGAAGAGAAGTCACCAGAGGTTCAGCAGTGGTTGAATATCACTGGAGAAGGGTCATTGGAGTCGGACAGATTCTCGCCGGAAACGTTGCAGTAACTAATTCTGGAGAAGAAGAATGAAAGGTCTTCAGATTTGTTTTTTCTTTGGTATTGAAATATCTAAGATGCGACTAAGGTTTGAGAAAGAATTAATCCGGAGGCTGAAGGTGATGAGACTCATATCAAGGAAGGTTCTGAGACGGCAGTTACGAACACATGGTTTTTTGTTGTTGTTATGGATCTGCGGTGACAAATTTGGTTAGAGATTGGGCGTAGGGTGAAGGTGCTTTCACCGGTTTCAGATAGATTCAATATCAGGAGACCATTAGCCATAGTTGGCTTAGGTTATGCATATGAGAATCGGGTCACCAATCTCTAAAGGCTCAAATCTTGAAGTTTTATCTCTGTTCGCAGCAAAAAAATCAAAAGGTGCTGCAAATTCAGTATAACGGTGTTCAAGTCGGTTTTGCAACCATGGCCAGTGTTAAAGCGTATTAATCAAAAGACTAGGGGACGCCTTAGAAGTTGGTTGGATGTGTGTTAATGGCTTGGAGGAATTGGTTGAGAGTTTGTTTTCAGGATAAAGAGAATGGCAGACAGTTTAAAAGGGTCCAAAAGCATTCCAGATAATTAAAGGTTTGAAGAAAGGTTTTAAGCAGATCAGTCTCAGTGAGAAAGAAGGTTAGTTCAGTTTGATGTTTTGAAAGCTGAGCTGGTTAGCTTCTAGTGAAGCAAGGTTCTTGGTAGGTCTTCAGATGTTTTTTTAAAGCATGGATCAAAGAGTTTGTGAGGACAACTTTAACTAGGAGAGGTGGAGTCATGTTTACGAAGCACAAGGAGTTCTTATTGGATTCATTTCCAGGTGGAGTGTTTCTACAGAGAGATACAATTGATGTTGAGAGTTGAGTTTCAGGTGGAGCATCACAGTGAACATGTATCTCAGGGTGCTTCAGGTTCATCTCTAAGGAATTGGTTAATAGTCACGGTTGGTCAAGTTATGCTTAGAGTGTGAAGAAGACAGTTAAATCCAAGAACATTTATTCACAAACAGGAAGTTGCAGGTGTAAACTTGAGATGGAGGAGATATAGAAACTAAGAAGAGACATGGAGAGGAACTTAATACTTGCGTTTTAAAATCCGAAAAGATGATTGAAGCAACTGTGAAAGAGCTTGAGAAAGTTAAGTTTGAGCGCGAGAGTATTGTGATTGAAGACGACAAAACTCATAGATTAATGACCGAGACTGCGACAAAGTCCTGTCAAGAGAAGCTAGTGGAGTTACAGCGAAGCAAGGTGAAAAAAAAATCGAAGTCGGAAACCGAAAGCGATGGTTCCGATTCTGATTCGAAGGCAACATTGAAGAGGAAGTGTGATTCTGTCTCGATTTTGGGTATTGGTAAATGGGAAACGGATTACGAGGCGATCAGGAGAAGAGTATAAGAAGCTTGCTGTAATTGGTGATGATAGATCCCATGGGAGATAGAAGAATATGGGCATAATTGATTTTAGGGATTTAAAATCAAAAGTGGAGTAAAGACGAGAAATGGAATAGTTTTGAGTGATTCAAGTTGGGATTAAGTGAAGTTTGCACATCGCAAGGCATATAACACATTAAAAAAGGGAGAATCTATGTTGAGTTATGACATAGATTAAGAGAATCTCGGAGAACCGTTGTTGGGCGTGACATAGGTTAAGAGAGATTGTGTGAGCTTTAGTTTTTGAGTAAATTTTCTAAAGGAATAAAAGAGTGAGTCTTTTATAATCTCGTGTTCTTAAATGAGAAGAGAGCGATGGTGCAGAACACACTTGGAAAGGGTCAAGTTCAAGAAGATGAGAGATTTTATGGGAGTTCAAGATGTGTCAAAAGAAGAATTCAAGCTTAAGGGGGAGAATGTTAGCATAAGCTTGAAGATAGCTTGAGCAATAAGCTATACCAAAAGACATTAGGAAAAGTGTTATATTTAGGAGTTATCTAAATATGTAAGATTTCCTTTGAGATTAGGAAACTCTTCTCTATATAAGAAGATGCTAAGTTGTGGTATAACTTAGGAGTTTGTAGAGAGAGAAAATTAAAAGGTTTAGAACTACGTGTTTGGCTTGATCCCTTCTAAAGGATATGTAGGCAATCTTCTTTAGAAGGTGCAGCCATTCAATAGTTTGACATAACATTAACATATTCATACGGTATGCTATCACTTTTTGAACTATGGTTTTCTATATACTATGTTTTATCTTTTTGGTTGGGATGTATTGAACTAATAAACCTTATCACTCTTTTCTACGTAAAATACTAAATCTCATACTTATAAATTGTGAGTTTTAGGTAGATATGTGTGCATTGTTTTAATTACATTGAGAGTGTTAATAGTAGTAATACACACGCATATTCAGGTTTTCTCATCTAGATAACAAAAACAATGGGGGAAATAAAGAAAAAAACAACTTTCCCGACAATAAACATGCGAATTACTGAAACATGGATAGGTCCACCATTATTATCCATTTGCATTTTGGCCATTCAACAAGCTCGGTCTCTTTTTTTTCCTTGTTCATAAATGATTTTAATTTGTTCGCTTTTCCAAATACATCTTTCTGTCGCTTTTTTTTCTTTTGGTGGCAAAAATGTCGTTTTCTCTCCTCCCCCCTTTCCCGGGATTTTACCTATCACAATGTAATGTAATTGCATGTTCCTCTCTTGCCATTGGCAAGTTCCATTGTAATGTCTCCATCGATAGGTCAAACAATTCAAAAGGACCAAGACCCCTTTTATTTTCTTTTCCACACACATTCAATCTATAGGGACCCTCTAATCTATTCATTTTCTCAGCGATATTGTAGAGAAAATGTATAGCAAGTTATAGGAAAACTTAGCTTTGTAGAGACTATTGATTTCTTTTGGAAACCAATCGGACGCGAACGCGTTTTGTGATGACGTGGTGTTTAAAATCATTCATAAAAAAAACGTTTCATACTACCGTTTCTAATCTAGAAGCGGTTATTAGCCGTCCAAGAATTGTTTTATCGTGACTATGCATGAAACACACTTAAAAAAGCTCTACCTAGGGAACATTACAACGAACTAGTGATATTTAACAAGTTATATAAGATTATGAAATTAAATCTTGTAACGTATCTAACAACTCACATGATCTACAATGTCACATTTTTTATCAACCATATTTTAACCAACTAAGCACTTTACTCTACTCTTTTATCAAACTGATTTTTTTTTTTGCATATAGATCCAAAAGGAACCAAGCGGCATACCTGCATATCTCTGCGCAATATGGTGCCAAACAAATGCATATCAACTTGATCATAATTTAGATATTGTCTCATCATTTTATTTTAACATATATTATATTATATCGGTTCGAATTTTGATGATTGATACAATACAACAATTAAAAAAAAAAAAAAAGATTTTGAAAGAATTTGTCTTGCACTATTTGTTTAAAATTTTCAAAGAAAAAACAACAAAATCATTTCTGAAATTCATCAGTAATTCAGGTTGATTTTTCTTTACATAAATTATACTAAAATATACCAAGTTACATTAAAACAGTTGTAAAGGATAAGATACGATAATACTGTTTACAGTTGATGAGAAAATTCAATTTTATTGTAAGAATAATACATGATTATTAATATCTTGTAGTTCCACTTCCAAGCATCCAAAGTAAGTAACATATATAGTATAGGTTAACGTCTGGAATGACGTGAGGATGAGTCAGGGAGGGAGACAAAGGAGTGAGATCGAATCGGGTCAAGATTATCTGGTTGGGACCCGTCACATGCACATGGACCCTGCTCTCTACCTAATCCAGGTTAATAATCTTTTGAGTCTCTCTTGTTTAAATTACCTTAAAAACGCTGAACACATTATTATTAATATTAATAATTACTGAAATTAAATAATTAAAAATCGGATCATTGGTTCTCCGACCATACTCACGAAGATCATGCTCACGACATAATTAATGCTTATGTTTCTCCAATTTTGATCTTCCTTGAGATTAGATTCCCTCTTCATTGTCTTGTTTCTTGTTAATTTGTTAGGGTTCCTATTCTCTCACATTATTCTTATTTGGTAAATAGAACCAAAAAATTATTGGTAGAATGGGAAACTTGTAGAAAGAAAAAAAATAAAATAAGATAGATAAAGCATTTTTATTGATAAGTCAAAAAATCTCTAATCGCTTCGCTTGTAACAAATTAAAACCTATCTATCAATCAATGGGTCCAAGGAAAGCCTTTTTGGCCCAATTCAACAACCCAAGGAAAAAAAAAAATCACATCTCTCTAATTAGATACTAATTAATTAGACAACATTATCTAATTAGAATTATGCATACGGATAAATTAGTAACAAATGGTATGGGTCGGTCCCCAACATTACCAAAACACGATAACAAATGTATGTAGTGTATACACAAACCTTAACTAAAAATTATGCGAGCCCAAGCCAATCAGAACGTGCCACGTTATCAATCTGGTCACTAAAAGACGACGTGGCGTGATATCATTGGCTAAATTACGCGAACTGCCTAACAAGTGAATGAATAAAATTCACATGATTAGAATTTAGAACTCACCGGAACGTTCTTCTAGCTTCCGTTTATGCGGCGTTCTTAGAAGAAAAGCTCAAAACTCAAATCCATAAAACTCTCTGGAATCGTACTGAGATAACCTCGGATCTTCGAAATCGAACGATCATGTCTTCTCCTGGCGAGTGAGTCCCCTCCTCCATCTCCGTCTCTCTCTCGTTTGCTTTGTTTTTGTTATTTAGTACTTCGCTTCGATTCGATCTTGATCGAGAGTTGATTAGTTGGTAGTTCGTGCCCAGGATTATGATTTAGTTTAACTTTCGTATAGTGCCTTGAAGCTAAGACTCGATGGTATCACAAATCCGTAGCTTTTTTATGAAATTATCAAAAAAAAATTGAGTCTTTATTTTTCTTGGGACAAAGCTATATGCTTTCTTTAGCTGATTCTTGAATATATGTAATGTAACTTAAGTTTCACAGTATCTGTCAAATTGTTTCTCATAGTGCTTGTTCTGTGGTGTGTATATATTGATTTCAGATACTATAACTCACTTCCACCAATAACCAAAGCTTATGGAACCTTGTGCCTTTTCACTACCGTTGCTAATCAGCTTGGTATAGTTGCTCCGGTGTTCATTGCTTTGATTCCTGAACTTGTTATTAAGCAGTTCCAGGTAAAAAGAATGTTCTTTTAATGATTTTCCTTACTCACACAAAACTGTGTCCATCCCTAACACTTTCTAATTCATTGTGCAATTTTGATCTGTTTTGGTGTTTTGCAGATATGGAGGCTGATAACAAACTTCTTTTTCCTCGGTGGTTTCTCTATCAATTTCGGTATACGTCTTTTAATGATGTGAGTGTTATTGTTTCCCTATATATGCAGAAAGCTAAAATTTCTGCTTTTTATATTGTAACTTACTCTCTGGACTGATTGTGCAGAGCAAGATATGGAGTTCAACTTGAGAAAGGGCCATTTGAAAGGCGGACTGCTGACTTTTTGTGGATGATGATCTTTGGATCCTTGACTCTTGTGGTATGTTTTGCTCTCCCTGTATCTCTTCTCCCACTCATCATTGTTATTTGTTCTTTGAGAACCTACCACAGTGTAGTATATGTTTATGGTATGCCACAGAGTAGATAATAGCAGGTACATAACTTTAAGATTTCCTAAAGTTGAGATAATCAAAAGTTCTTAGGTTAAATTTTGTTCAAAGCGAGTTGAGTCAAGCTTTTGGGAGATTTTTATTCATATACTTGTGAATCTGTGTGTGTTTAAACAGCTTACCTATCTCAAATTTCTCAGGTTTTATCATTAATACCATTTTTCTGGACACCGTTCCTTGGAGTTTCACTTGTGTTCATGCTTCTATATCTCTGGAGCCGAGAATTTCCAAATGCCAACATCAGTCTATACGGTCTTGTCACTCTCAAGGTATTACAAGTGTTTATTTGGTCAGCTCATTCCAGCCCACTCTTTCTTTAGTATATATAATGTTAATGGTGAAAGTTGTAATTACTCTTGTCAGGCTTTCTACCTCCCATGGGCAATGCTAGCACTAGATGTTATCTTCGGCTCTCCGATCATGCCAGATCTTCTTGGCATCATAGCTGGACATCTATACTACTTCCTAACAGTCCTCCACCCTCTTGCCACTGGAAAAAACTACTTGAAAACCCCAAAATGGGTGTATCCTTGATTCGAATTCTCGATTATATTCTTCTCTCGCTTATCTGTAGTTGCTTTGCTGTTATTCCTTGACATTCTCAAACAGTAACAAAATTGTAGCAAGATGGAGAATTGGAGCACCAGTAGCAAGTGTTCGACAAGCAGGTGGCGTAGGAGCATCAGGAGCCGGAGCTGGAGGATCAGTAGGAGGTGGAGGAGCTTATTCAAGTGCACGTGCCCCACCCGAGAGCTCGAACACAGCATTCAGAGGTCGATCATATCGTCTCACCGACTGAACTAGAATCTTTACCTCGTTTCTTTGTTTCCAGTATCCCAAATCTTTTCTCAAAACAATGCCACTAACAAGTCCCAGGGTAGCTTTTGTTGTTTTTTCGAGCAGTACAGTTTTTGAATATATGACTTTGTAGGAAGAATCTTCGGAGTTTTTAGTACAAAACAAACACAATGTTGTATTCATATGCTTGGTGCCGTTTTTACGCATAATCAATCTCTTTCACAAAACACTTCAACAGAAGAATGCTAAACACTATAATCATATTATTGTACCACTATGAAATAAATCAGATGAGATTAGTGAGAGGTTTGGTCGTAACAAGTTTGAATATTAAAAAAGAACAAATTGTTATTGATTAAGAGTAATAATAATTCCTTACCTGAAAAATCCGTTGGTGATCGTTATAAATAGGGGAAAAATAAGAAAAGGAAGTAAGTAGACGTGGCAATTAGGGAAATAAATGATTGAGCTATAACGAAGGCGAGACGTAAGCGGTCATTAATTGAAATGGATCCTTTAATTTTTGAGATATTACGTAAGGCTAAGAATTCGTCTTTGTGATCCAACGGTTTTAAAAACCATTCTTCTTACCTCCCCTCCTATTTATCTGAGGGAAGAAGTCACCACGCTGCACATAATAACGCAGAGAGATCACAACAACAACAACAACAACAAAATTAAGGAGAAGAAAGATGTCGTGGCAAACTTACGTTGATGAGCATTTGATGTGCGATGTGGGTGATGGTCAGGGACATCACCTTACCGCTGCTGCTATCGTTGGTCATGATGGTAGCGTTTGGGCTCAGAGTGCCAACTTCCCTCAGGTATTCCATTTCAAAATGTTATTGTGTACGTACTGTTTCATTTTTTGCCGATCGATAGATTTGAGGGTAGTCTTAAAGTAGTGGATCTGATGAAGTTTTGGTATAAAGCAATGAATGGATGGGGGATCCATTTTTTCTTTATTTTGATACCAATTATCTTGCATGTCTTCGTTATCTTTATGTATATTCCAGTTTTCATAATTGTCCTAAGCTTACTAATAATGTATATGATTCTAACAAATGATGAATGTTGTCTCATGGTAACTGTGGTTTGGTCTTTGATATATAGTTCAAGGGACAAGAGTTCAGTGATATAATGAAAGATTTCGATGAACCGGGTCACTTGGCACCCACAGGGTTATTCCTAGCAGGAGCAAAGTACATGGTTATCCAAGGCGAGCCCAATGCTGTAATCCGTGGCAAGAAGGTATAAAAACTTCACAATCAAATGTTATATGTTGCATATTTGTATGATTCAAATTTGGGTGGGATCATTAGAGCAATAATACATCGTTCTGACGACTATGTTATTGGTTTTGATTATTGGATAGGGAGCGGGAGGAATAACGATAAAGAAAACAGGACAGTCGTGTGTGTTTGGGGTCTACGAAGAGCCAGTGACACCAGGACAGTGCAACATGGTCGTCGAGAGGTTGGGTGATTACCTCCTCGAACAGGGTCTCTAGAATCTTGTCATTTGCTTTTACAATGTTTTTCCACTCTTCTACATTTTTTTGATACGGCCATCGTTTTCTCTTTCGAGTGATTTGCATCTTTTTTTTTCTACTTATTTAATGTATAAGTTTGGGTGAATGGACCTTCCTGGTTTCTTCTTCTACCCATAGCAAAATGTTAAGAAAACTTAAAGCCTAAAAGGCCTTTTCTCCCATTTCCTTGTTTTCTTTTTGGTTGTTTTTTTTTTTTTTTTGACAATTGCAAATTTTGTTTAATACATTACTATTCACGTATTGGCAATCTTAACTCTTTAGTATTTGTTTATAATTATATAATCGAGTTCATTGTTGTTATAATAGACGATTCAAGCTGAGCTAGAATTCTGAAAAAAAAATCACTCATAATAGAAAATTGTACGCAGTGTAGTAGAATCATTAATCTCACAATATAGAAATCACTCTTAAACATTTTACACATATGTGTAAGAAAGAAAAAAGAAAAAACTTGAACAAAAAAAGAAGAAAAAAAGTGGTACATTAACAGGCAGAACTCATTCATCAATCAACTTTAATAGGAAAGTAATACGACTAATTGATAATTGAAAATTTGTCGGAAAATCATTCCCATCCCATCTGTCTTTTATTATGGTTCTAACTTCTAACAGCTCATCGAATCTCAAAATAAATTTCCCTTTACTTTATTATCAAGATGTAATGATTTTTTTTTTTTTTTTCACCTCTCATTTTTCATTTTTTTTTTTTTTTTTTTTAAATCAGTAAGTCATTGTTTCTCTATTTTCTTCAATTTTATTCCCCCGGGAAAATAAAAAGGTCTGATAAACATATCTATTATAGTGTTTTTTTATTGGGTAAATAATTAAGAAACATATTATTGACAATGACATAAGGAAAGGAGAACATTATAAAGGGTGGAGTGGACCGAAATAATGGAATAATTTTTTTTTTTTCGTGTATGGCACACAATGCAAGAGCATATCCACCCTGTTAAAAACAATGATGTTGCCATACTTGGATTTTTTGGGAATTAATAAAATTAAAAACTCTACTGTATTTGTTCTGTTTGTGTAAAAACTCACTATGGTAATTTTTATGTCAATATGCAAATACCATTTTTAACTGGGAAAAACGTTATTTTTATTTATTTATGATTATTTAGTATTTATAAAACTAGTTTCAGTAATAAATTATTATATATTGTATTTTTTTTCTTTTTATTGTTGACTAGATTTTTTTTTTTTTTTTTTTTGGATGCTCCTCTTAAATCGTGTTATTTATTAATTTTAAGAGCTCAAAGGTTTTCTCAAAGAGTCCACGAACGAACCAAAAGCTCACAAAGAGAAGAAGAAGCAGAAGAAGTAGAGAAAAGAAAAAACAAGCTCGTCTCATCTCATCTCGCCGGAGAAGAAGAATAAAGATGTCGTGGCAATCATACGTCGATGACCATCTCATGTGCGATGTCGAAGGTAACCACCTCACTCACGCCGCCATCTACGGCCAAGACGGCAGTGTCTGGGCTCAGAGCGCTAATTTCCCTCAGGTTCAGTTCTTCTTCTCTTTCTTCTTCTTCATCTTTCTTCCGATCCTTTTTGTTTCTTCAATTTAGGTCATCGATCTGATTCCATCTCCTGATTTTATTGTGATCCGATCTGAAGAAAACTTGGATCTGGTTTTGATTTGCTACCTCTGTCTTGTTCTCTTTGAAAAATCTGATTTTGTATCTCACTGATTGAATCGAGTTTGATTCTTAGATTCTCCATATGTAAAAGGATCTTGTCTGTTGGTAGTATCATTGCTTTGCTCAATAGGGTTGAAGAAGCTAATTGCTTTGTTTTTTTTTTTTTTTTTTTGTGTGGTTTTTGTTTCATGTTATATAGTTGAAGCCTGCTGAGATAGAAGGAATCAACAAAGACTTTGAAGAACCAGGACATCTTGCTCCAACTGGGCTATTTCTTGGCGGTGAGAAGTACATGGTTATCCAAGGTGAGGCCGGAGCCGTCATCCGAGGCAAAAAGGTAGTAATGTTTGAAGTTGAACTCGAGAAGATATGATGAACCAAACGATCAGTCTTTTTTGCTTTTTTTTTTTGTTATCAGCAGCAAGTTTTAATGTTGATGCTTACTTCTTGCAGGGACCTGGTGGAGTCACTATCAAGAAGACTACTCAAGCTCTTGTCTTTGGCTTCTATGATGAACCCATGACTGGAGGCCAATGCAACTTGGTCGTTGAGAGGCTTGGTGATTACCTTATTGAGTCTGGTCTCTAAGTTCATTACCAATATTGCTTTAAAACCCAATATCATCAATTTTTATGGTTCTTCATCACTACAGAAGACACTCTCTTCTGCCATGTATTCTGTGATTTGATTGTTGTTGTTGTGCATCAAACAAATTTTTACTCTTTAGAAGAACAAAGAAGCAATCATATTTGTTATGGTTTTTGATCTTTTGATTCACCTCCCTCCTATGATGGCTTTGATGTTTTCTCTCTTCCTTGTACTACTGTATTTCATATCGTGTATCTCTGGTTTTCGATTTCAGTAATGAAATAATTACGGTTTGGTATACAAATTTGAGTTTCTGAAGTAGGTCTTGATCATTCCTTTTCGATCAGCTCATAAATTTTGACACGGCTCAGGTTCTTTTAGATTGCATTTTGAACCACACAGATACATCACCAAGCTCGACATTTAGGTTATGCAGTGGAAGAAATTACTCGTTCAACAGTTGGGCTAAATTCTAGTTTAGTTCACTACTCAAAAACTTCAGACAAAAGAAGGCAACAGTGCATTCATGTACACACTTGTCACCACAAACAAACTACAAAACACGGCAACAAAACAGAGATTGCAACGGAGATCACCGTCTGTCTGGATGCTTCATTGGTTGACGAAGGCGAAGCCAAGGGCGAATTAATGGCAGTTATATTTCCTGTGATATCACCCGCCATTGTTCTGTTAAATCTGCAAATGTAACAACAACAACAACAACAACAACATCAGCAAATAAGATTTGTTTGTATGGTTGCATGGTCGCTAGATTGAGTATACCAAGAGAGAACTCTCACCCGGTGGTAGCCGGAGCAATCATGTACAAACAGTTACCATAACCTGCAATTTTTTAGAGCTCAAATGAGACTACTGTGGCTTCACCATTTACTCTATACATATGTTTTGTAATGTGTATGTATGCAACTACTTACTTGGGTCCTTGTCAACTTCAACGCTGGCTCCATTAAAGCTGCAATCTATGCTGCTTGCTCCACTCTGCTGGTAATAAGTATTGAATGCATACGATGCGTGTGAGAGAACAGTGTCTGGTTCGAAGCAAGGTTGGTCTGGTTGCACAGCGGAACAATCAACATTCCCAGGACCGCAAGCCCAGTCCAATGCTGTCTGCAGTTCCGTCACTGAAGCCTGTGAAGAAGCAATACACCATTTCTTGGTTCCTCCTACTACTACTCCTCCTCCTCCTCCTCCAATGATCACTGTCGAGTTACCATTGTTAATAGGACTGGAACTTGGACTTGGACTCGTACCCGTGGTAGCATTTGTTGGAGAAACAGGTGTAGAGTTCTCCCCAGTGAAGTCTAAAGCGTAAACATTTGTTCCATTTGCGTAGAACATTCCCCAGTTCCTCTCAGATTCTATCCCTGGCTTCCGGTTCTCATTAAACAAGGAGAATAAGTACACATCTGTCTCTTCCCCAGGCTTTGCAGGAGTACCTAACCAAAGATAACAAATCAGTTTATAAAATGTTTCTGAAGGTCACAACTTTGGTTTCATAAATAGGTTACCTGGATCACCAATGACATGGCGGATAAGGTTGGTATTGTAAGCCAAAGCGTTATCAGGAGTTGCAGCTGTTTCTTTAGGCGAGCCTTTACTCGGCCACCCTGACTCAGTGACCATAACCTTAATAGTCTTAAAGTTCATAGCCGTCAAGACGAAATAGATAGCGTCAAGCTGAGCATCAAACATGTTGGAGTAAAGCAAACCAGTGGCAGAATCAACAACTTGAGAAGATGACTCGAATAAAGCATACTCCAACGGAATCTTTTCAGTTGAGTCTCTATAAGCATAATACGGATACAAGTCAATCATAAAGGGAGACTCATTCTCAACCAAGAACTCAAGCATTGGTTTCAAGAAAGCTGAGTGTTTCTTGCTGAAAGAAGCAGACGAAGGAGGGAACGAGCGTGACAAGATAGCAAGTGAAAACGAGCTCGAGATCTTGATCTTTTTGTCCAAACCAGACTTCTTGAGAGCGGTGTGAATGTTTCGCATAGCAGGCAAGACTAGACCAGTGGCATTGTCTGGTGCTTCGGTTACTTCAAGACCGACTGAAATCGAAGTGATTTTGGTAGATGGGTAATAAGGGATGATGTTGTTGGTAAGCCAAGTGTCTACATTGGATTGGAACTGAGCAAATGCAAGTAGGTCAGCGTTAGGGACACCAATCATAAGCTCGATGCCAGTGTTTGCAAAAGCTTTGAGAACATCAATGTTGGCGTCGTAGATTCTAACAAATTTGATGTTGAGATGTTGGATTAGCTCAGATACTCTGTTTGGACTCGGGAGATTATCAGCATTTCTTCCGTAACATATCCCAATCTTACTCGCCATACCAAAATCTGCAACAAATTTTCATAAAAGACATTGAGATTTTCTTACAAATCCACAAAACAAATCTCAAAGCTAACAGATTCGAGACTTTAAGACAAGAACTACAGTGAAACAGAGATTAACAAAGTAAAGCACCAAACTTTAACATTAAGAAGACAAATCTAGGTAATTAATGCAACACAGAGGAGAGAATCAAAAGGTAAAAAATGGAAGATACCCAAAAAGGCAAGAATGGAGACACAAATCCAGAAGATTAGCTTCACTCTTTTATCCATTTCAAAGGCTGAAGCTTTCAACTTCACTCTCAAGTGTTTTGTTCTACTCAAATAAAACCCAGAAGTGTGTTTTAAAGAAAGAGTTAGAAAAGAGAGCACCGACTACTTTAAGTGGAGTGACGCAAAGAGAGAGAGATTTAGAGAGATAGAGAGAGGTCACTGGAAGGTATACTACGTTGTGTGCTTTTCTATATCAGACAAGAGTTCGGATTCCAGCTCAGAAATATACAATTGGGTTTATAGAAACGTCTCGATTCCGTGAATTAAGCAAAAACATGTTTTGCTCTCTCTCTCTCTCTTTGGCCACTGTTGTAGTAGATTTTTACTGCTTCCGAGGAAAAAAAAAAACTCTTTTTGATTTTTGAGGAAACGAAAATAAAAATAAAAATAAAATAATATTTAAAAAAAAAAAAAAGTAAATGGGTTCCAGTGCAAAGAGTACTACAGACAGAACAGAACACAGTGCTCTGTTTTTTTTTTTTTTTTCTTTCTGTTTTGTCTTTACTTAACGGTCCAATCTTCACTCAATGCATTTTTTGTATTTACCAATATAATTTGCAGCAAGTCACTCGGTGTATTTACTACTCGAAGATGATGCCAAATTTTTTTTAAGATGTAATTAATTGATTGATACACAAAATATTATGAAAGTATCCAAAAATCATATTTATCAGGATGATGGCTAGTGGCCACCAGGTTAATCATCAGCTTCTTTGATTTAGCCATTAACTACAGCGAATCATCATCTTGTAAAAACGATGGTGGACTTTCTTGATTCTTTAAAATTTGACTTTGAAAAAAAAATGATAAAAATGAAAACCAAAGTCTTTTTTCAAGTCATCATTATTAATTAACTTTGGTAAAAAAAAAGTAGAAACATGTATTTGCAACTAACTTAGTTAACGATGAACATGACGTATATGAGCAAGTATATTCATTAGAAAAATCACCATTAATATGTCTTTATAGATAGATGATGCGCACTAAACAATTTCATGTACAATATTTTTGTTTTCTGTTCTTAACATGGGATAAGTTATCCTCAATTTGTAAAAAGACACCTATTTTTTAAGTTTTAATTGTTAATGATTCTAGATAAGTACTCGTACTATAATACTGGTTAAATTTTATTTTCTACAAAATTTTGTATATTTTTTATTTTAAAATAAAATTTGTATATGTTGTATTAGGTTATATATGTGAAGTTATTTCAACAATGTATATTCTACATCATGATTTGATTGTCATTAAGACATAATTTTGTAAATGTGTTTTTTAAAAAGCGAGTTATTATATTATGAGTAATTTAATATATTGTTATACTTTTTGTTTTAATATACTTGGTTTATTGAAATTCTTTCATATTATAGTGACATATTATTGACATTGCTATAACAAATCAATTTAGAGTGTTTATAGTTTCTAACTTTTATATCGAGTTTCAATATATGAAAAATATTTCGAAATAAATTATTTAAAGTTTATTATATTATTTAAAATTATAAAATTCAACAAAAATATAAAATTGAATTTAAATAGTCAAATTATGACCCGTTACTCAGTAAATTTTTTAATTCAATAGATATTATTTTTAAAGAATAATATTACTAAAACTTGAATATTTTATAGATTAAACCATTTATATTTGTTTTCAAAAATTCAGCTTATGTTATATCCAGAAATAAAACTTTTTCTTAATAATAATAAATAATATGATAATTTATTTGTTTCACAAAATAGAATCATATAGGAAAATGAGAGGTGAAATATAATGATAATTAACAAATTAATATGTTAAGTTAGATATCAAAAGATTTTATTTGATGAATAATTTAACAAAAGTAATTAATATGGTAAGTTAGATGATATGATTCTTTAGAATATTCTCTTTATATTAAGATTTTCTGTATAACCTATTTGTAACCAATTAATCTATCAATTAATGTATAATCTATTTGTAACAAACTTATTAAAATTATATAGTTGTACTTCCATTTTATTATAAAGGGGAATTTGGATTTTTAACCAATGTAATTATATTCAACAAAATAAACAAAAACCACGGCCAAGTGCCAACAAATAGAAATTGGTCCACTACGTACGTACGTACAATGGTTTTTGGGGTATATTTTAGGATTTTTTTCCTTTTATTTAAGGTTATTTTTAAGAATAATTGATAAAAAAATAGTTTTTGCGATTAAAAAAAAGATTAAGCTCGTTGCTTAATTTTTCCAAACCCTAATTATATAACTTCTTCCCCACCGCTTCCTTCCACTCCAGTTTTCTGCCGATCGATCATGATCCGCAAAGAGGTTCAAGAGATGAAGAAGAATAAGAATAAGAGCCCTCATGATCAGCCACTGACGCTTTTGTCTCTTCCAGAAGAAATCTTAGAGAACATCCTCGCACGTATCTCTAAATGGAATTACCCTAATCTCTCTCTTGTCTCCAAGAGATTCCTCTCACTTCTCTCTTCTCCCCAAATCTACACGACTCGATCTAACATCGGAACCACAGAACCATGCCTCTATTTCTGCTTAGAATCGTCTAAGAACCAATTCTTTGACTGGTACACTCTTTGGATGAAACCTTCCGAAACCCTAACGAATGATGGTGACGATGATATTCTTGGTGACTATTCATTGGTTCCGGTACCTTGTTATCCCCATCCTCATTGTGTACCGTATGATTCCACTATAGCTGTTGGTTCGGAGATCTACCTAATCGGTGCACCCTCCGAATCACCACCGACTTCAGCTATTCGTATCCTTGATTGTGGGAGTAACACGTGGCGTGATGGCCCCAGTATGATGGTTGCTCGGGAGTCTGCGCATGCATTTTTTGTTGATGGGAAAATATATGTAATGGGAGGTTGTGGGAAGGACGAGTCCATGGCTTGGATGGAAGCGTTAGACATAAAGACTCAGACTTGGAGTTCTTTGCCGAGCCATGGAGACTCAGCCGACGAGTTAAGTAGCAGCGAGGAAGAGTTAGAAATCAGTATGCTGGAAGTGGAAGGAAAAATTTACGCAATGGATGATATGAATAACTATGCCTGTTGTGATATGAAAAAACATACATTGGAAGTTGTTAAAACGCACTCGAACAAGATGTTGATATATGGTTGGTGCGTGATAGAGAATGTAGTATATTGTTATACAGACTCCAATATTTGCATGTGGTATGAGTTGAAGAGTAGAAAATGGAGAGAGGTCAAGGGTTCGAATTTGGAATTATTGCTTGGGCAGGATACATGTTGCTTAGCACCAGGGTATGTGCTTGATTTAGTTAACTATGGTGGGAAGCTTTTAGTTTTGTGGATGACGGTTCACATAGACAACGCAAAACAGATAAAGAGAATCAGGTGCGCAAAGATGGGGTTAGAGAAGCGCCATGGAGGTGAGGTTTGGGGTAAGATGGAGTGGGCTAATACTCTTCTTACGGTTCCAGAGTCGTTTCAATTCTTGAATAGTTGTGTAGTAGTTTCGATTTGATCAGTCTTAAAAGAGTGGGCTAATACTCTTCTTACGTACTTAAAGATTTGATTTCCATGTCACAGGTTTAATAACTTATACTATATTTCCGGCCAAGTGTGTAGAAAATAATTAAGTGTTTCAGTTGCTTTGAACAAAATATTACAAGATGAGAACAAGCGTGTCATGTTTGTGCAACTAACTTGTAATTCTTAACAAGTCATTCATAGAAGCTTTGAATGTATTCAGGGCATTGTTGGATTCGACATTAGTTTAGTGGCAATGGTATTGGTGAGTGAGTTCTTGCTTGTGTTTTTCTTCTGTTCATATTGTGGCCAATTTGATAACAACACAGCCAATTTGATAACAACACAGACTCAAGGTTCCTCCTATCTTAACTGATTCCTCAAAGCTTTGAGTTCCCATTTTGTCTCAAAGTCTTTTTTTTTTGTAATTAATATTCATCAACAGCCTGTGATACTTGATTACATGTTGTCCTTATCTCACTTCTCCTTTTATTTTCTTCAGTTTATTGACATGTATATTGTTTTGTAATGGAAGTGTTACAATTGTTGGTGCAGTTTGTCTCGTAGATTGTCTGGTTGGTCTTTATATGGCTTGTCCTTCTCTATATGTTCTGTAATTTTTTCCTTTTTATGTTTAGGAGAGCATGATGATGATAGACGTGTAGTTGGTACAATTAGGAGATATATACCAGTTGATACTCGAATTGATGCTGAGAAACTGAGCTTGGTTGGACGAATCTGGTAATTTATGTTTCCTTTGTTGTCTGACTAAAGTTACTTAAAACTATAGTTATCTTCTCTGATTAAGCCATTAAATACAGCGAATCATCATTTTGTAAGGTGGACTTTCTCTTGATTCTTTAAAATTTTGACATTGAAAAAGCTAGAATAAGTCAATTTTTTTCTTTTTTTCTTTTCTGTTTAAGATACGTGACAAAAATGAAAATCAAAGTCTTTTCTCAAATCATCATTATTAATTAACTTTGGTACAAAGAAGTAGAAACATGTATTTGCAACGGACATATATGATTCCATTGTTCGGATATTGATCATATAATTCATTTAATTCTTCTCCAATCGACATATATGATTCCATTGTCCGGATCGGATATCCCTTATTTAATATTTCAGAAGTACATGATTCTTTTTTTATATATATAATAGAGATATATATGATTTTTTGGTTATAAACTTATGACATTCATGATTTAAGTGTATCATAATATACACAGATTAGTTTGATTTTTGGTAATTAGGAATAATATGCATTTAGTTAATTATAGTAACATATAAAATCAATTATAGGTAACATTAAAAGATAAAGAAATCTTTCAACTTAATTAAAGCAAACATATGTAATTCTTCTTTTACTTCTTTTTTTGTCATCAGATAAAAACAAAGTAACAAAAGTTTGAACAATAGCAGAAAAAACCAAAGAAAAGCCAACTACAACTAACTATAATACCTCGCCCCTCACTTGATCATGAAGCCAATTAAGAAGGCCCTCTAAGTGAAAGGTAAGACTTAAACCAACCATCTCTTGTAACACTTGATGCAATCGCCATCGCAACCTTATTAGCAGTACACGCAGCTGAGTAGCATCTCCACGAAGAGAATTTAGACAAAGCCGTGAGAATCTCATTTAAAACCAGATGGAACCGTGGCCAAACTTTGGGGTTATTAACAGCCTCGATAACCATAGCATTATCCATTACAAACTCCACTTTAGGCATCTGCAAGATCAAAACCGCTTCTATTGCCCACAAAAAGGTGCGCAATACCGCAAGAAACCGTGAATCAGAGGCAGTAAGAGCATGCCTAGCATGGTATAAAACCTGGTCTTCGTAATCTCTCACGATCCAAGCACCACCCGACAAGCAAGAACTATTCCTCAACGATCTTCTTTTACTTTTATTTGATTTTATATTTAAATTATTATATAATATATTTATTTAATAAAATTTATGATTTTTTCTGCATATGATGTAATTTAAACTTTTTTAAACGGACATATATTTCTCAACTTGTGAACAAAAAAATGTATAAAATGTTTAAACCACAGTGTCCTGTTGGTTAAAATCTAAATCTATTATACTAAATCTTACAAAATAGATATTATTTCATAAGTCATATTTAGAACATGATTTCATGACATATTGTTTCATTCATCCCGAAAGAAAAAAAACTTTTAAAAAAAGATAAAACAATCACATATATAGTAATTTAAATAAAAATTACAAAATAAAAAGAATAAATTTCAACTTGTGCTACAACACGGGTCCAATTCTAGTTAGTTTTGAAAATTTTATATATTACTAAAAATATTACTCATTTACTCAAAACTTAAAATAAAGTTTTATTCTATTTATTTATTGGCACTAATCTTTTATATTTATCAAATTTAGGATTTTTCCTTTTTTTTTTTGGATTTTTCCTTTTCTTTTTAAGGTTTTTTTTAATAAAGAAAAGAATCAGTTTTTGAAACTAAAGAAAAGCGAAAGCTTGTTATCTAATTTTTCCAAACCCTAATTATATAACTCCCCACCGCTTGCTTCCACTCCAATTCTCTGCCGATCATGATCCGCAAAGAAGTTAAAGAAACGCAGAAAGAGACGAAAAAGAATAAGAATAAGAGCCCTCATCAGCCACTGACGTTTTTGTCTCTTCCAGACGAAATCATAGAGAACATCCTCGCCCGTATCTCTAAATGGAATTACCCTAACCTCTCTCTTGTCTCCAAAAGATTCCTCTCAATTCTCTCTTCTCCTCAAATCTACACGACTCGATCTAACATCGGAACCTCAGAACCATGCCTCTATTTCTGCTTAGAATTGCCTGACCAATCTCCTGAATGGTATACTCTTTGGATGAAACCTGCCAAAACCCTAACGGACGATGGTGATGATGATAATGATATTTCTGACGAATTTTCATTGGTTCCGGTACCTTGTTATCCCCACCTTCATTGTGCAACGTACGTTTCCACCGTAGATGTTGGTTCGGAGATCTACTTATTCGGTGCATCCTACGGTGAGACGCCATCTTCAGCTGTTCGTATCCTTGATTGTAGGAGTAACATGTGGCGTGATGGCCCCAATATGATGGTGGCTCGGGAGTGTGCGGATGCGTTTTTTTTTGATGGGAATATATATGTAATGGGAGGTTGTGGGAAGGACGAGTCCATTGCTTGGGTGGAAGTGTTAGACATAAAGACTCAGACATGGAGTTCTTTGCCGAGCCATGGAGCCGACGACGAGTTACGTGTTAGCAGCGAGCAAGGGTTAACAATCAGTATGCTGGAGATTTACGCAATAATAGATGATAAGAAGGACTATGCTTATGATCTGATAAAACGTACATGGGAAGTTGTAGAAACGCACTCGAACAATATTAGGAGATATACTTGGTGCGTGATAGAGAATGTAGTATATGCTTATACATACTCCAATATTTGCATGTGGTATGAGACAAAGAGTAAAAAGTGGAGAGAGGTCAAGGGTTCGAATTTGGAATTATTGCTTGGGAAAAAAACACCACCAGGGTATGTGCTTAATTTAGTTACCTATGGTGGGAAACTTTTAGTTTTGTGGATGACGTTTCACATAGACAACGCAAAACAGATAAAGAGAATCAGGTGCGCGAAGATGGCGTTAGAGAAGCATCATGGAGGTGAGGTTTTGGGTAAGATGGAGTGGGTTAATACTGTTCTTACGGTTCCAGAGTCGTTTGAATTCTTGAGTAGTTGTGTAGTAGTTTCGATTTGATGAGTCGAAAAAGATTTTTTATTTGAATAACTTTAACAAAATCTCTCTCTGGTTGATTACATTTGTTTTTGTATCAATTAATATATAATACAAAAAAATTGTTCAGTTCGCCACAGGCTACACCTTTGGAGACATAACATTTAAAATCAACTCGAGGGAATACAACACTCAAATGAGCTAATTTTCACAAATATTACATATATACAGCGGCCAAAGATTGAACACTTCTTCTTTGGATGAAAAACATTCTTTACAGCATTGGGTAGAAGCTATCTCATTCATTAGCTCATAAACCTAGCTTAACAATACCGACCATTCTTAAAAAAAGCGAAAACAACTACCATATGTCTAAGCTCTCGTTCTCATATTATGTGCAATATATTGGGCACATACCAAACTTTTTTCTTTAGGAGAGAAGTTATTGCTACATTAAATCTCATTTTCAATACCAATTTTTGACAAGTTATCGATTATTTTCTCAACCCAATATATTATTAAAATACAAAATTGAGTGATATATATTAATGTAGCTAGGTTTGAACTTTCATTATAAAAAAATTGAGTGATCCGTGAAGCACCCGTCAGGATCGAACGAATGGTTAAGTGGTCACCTCCAGTGACAGGTTTTTTTGAGCTGAATACGGATGGTGCTTCACGCGGGAATCCAAACTTGGCAACGGCCAGAGGGGTGATGCGGAATGAGATGGGTGAATGGTGTGGAGGTTTTGTATTGAATGTGGGGAGATGTTCATCGTCGTTGGCAGAGTTGTGGAGGGTATACTATGGACTGTATATCGCGTGGGAGCGTCGGATAGAGAGGCTGGAACTAGAGGTGGATTCGGAGATGGTGGTGGAGTTTTTACGGACAGGAATTGGTGAGTCGCATCCGCTGTAGTTCCTGGTACGTCTGTGCTGTGGCTTTATTTGAAGGGACTTGATGGTCCGTGTTACACACGTGTATAGGGAAGCTAATCGCCTTGCAGATGAATTAGCGACCTATGCGTTTACTTTACTTTTAGGATTTCATAAGTTTGACATACTCCCAGAAGTAGACCTGTGTGTCCTCCTAATGTTGTTTTGTAATTTTTACACTTTAGTTAATAAATAACTAGGAGGTTTTCTCCTGGTTTCTCAAAAAAAAAAAAAATGAAAAATTTTAGTAATTTACGAGATTAATAATCTTGTTTTGTTTGCTAATGCAATTATGGTAATATTATTATTTTTTGTTTTAAAGTCAATCTTCTGTACCTTTTAAAATACCAATTATTTTGGTTTATCTTTTGGGTATTTTTTTTCTATGTTACTTTTTTAAAATACTCTTTGATGGTGTCTATTTTCAAAAATACCCTTTTTAATATATAATGACAAAATTATAAATCCTAAACCCCAAATAGTAAACCCTATTCCTTAAAAACTATACCTTAAATGTAAATTGAAAACCTCAACCTAAAAAAACAAATTCTAAAAATTAATTTAACATAGAGTAATTATGTAAAATAGGACAAAAATAAAAATATTCAAAAAATATATTTTGAAAGGTATTTTTAACAAATTCTCTTTATCTTTCTACTAATTTCCTCGTATCTATGTCTTACTTCGTTTCCGTCCATTACATTGATTTCGAGTTTTATTTTAGAGTATCGTATTATATGTTCAATGCTTAATGGGCTCATTTTAATAGTTGATTAATAAAAAATTTATTTTTCAATTATAAGAAAAGTGAAAGCTCGTTTGTTAAACCTAATTTATAACTTTTTCCTCTCCTTTCTTCTCCAAATTTCGCCGACCATGATCACCGAAGAAGTTGAACCACCACATAAAGAGGAGGAGACCGAACCTCAGGCACTGACATTTTTGTCTCTTCCAGAAGAAATCATAGAGAACATCCTCGCACGTATCTCTAAATGGAATTACCCTAATCTCTCTCTTGTCTCCAAAAGATTCCTCTCACTTCTCTCGTCTCCCCAAATCTACACGACTCGATCTAACATCACTTCTCTCGTCCGCATAGCAGTTCAGGAAAATGCCGCTTGATTATACAAATGCTCACGACATTCTAACATGTCTCAGTATTCTACCATATCGACTCTATGCTATAAAGAAAGGAAAACACATGGGTGTTGTTTGAACATCACACAGCATGACCACCATGTCAATAAGCTACAATCTCAATGGGCAGATCACTATCTAACTTGACTAGATGACTTAGTTTGATCACCAAATATGCAGAACACAAGTATCATGGGAGATTTGCAGAATAAAGTGTCACCAGATAGAGAATATTAGGACATACTACAAGATACGGTCTGGCTGCTTAATATCAACTAGCATGTGAATATGAGAACGCATGAAAATAGAAGGCTTGCTTACCCTGCAATAAAGCTTGAATTTTGTGTAGTAAAGACTGTCCGCCATGACGACTATAGCATGTCTCCTCTTCATTGAAAACCACTGGAGAAGATGATTATAAAGACGCACAGGAAAATATCAAGCATCAAATAGAATCAACTGGAAAAGAACTAAGAAGCAAAGGGAGGGACGATAATTAAAGATACCATAAAGAGAAAAAATGTCACATACATGACTACAATAAAAAATGACCATTGTTTTTGTCTGAACTGTAAAATCACTTCTATAAACTTCTAATATAAACACTTTGCAGGAAGAAGAAAGGCGAAAATCTGATATCTTAACACATAACACATAAACGCATACCTGTGAGCCTTTCCGAGTATCCTTCTTTTCAACCTCCGGCAGCATACGTTGTGGATACCGACCAGATCCATGGGGACCAGGATCCTCAAAACTGAAAATATGCAAGATGAAGATACTTAACACCAGAAGAGAAGACGAGATAACAGCAAGACATAAAACAGATTCAAACGCATGAGTAAACTGTAGCATAATAAAAACAACTTACCAATCAATGAAGCTGAGATTAGCGAACATCAAGTGATTATAGATATAGTTAAAGTCGAATAGCCGTACACAACTGCCAAATAACAAGAAAGAAGATGGTAAGGGTAGAGATTATTTAAGCATTAACAAAGACCACCTTAGGATATTTAATATCAAAGAGAGGAGGATTCAATCACCTATCTGAAAGCAACACAAAGTGTTGATTGGTCAGGATCAACGAGAGCATGAGCTAATAGCCTTCATTCTGCATCAACCATGGATATCTGACCCCAAGAAACCTGCACAAGATTAACATAATAAAGCTACCTCACAACTAATAACAAAAATCACAAAACCGACTAGATAGTGTAGTCAGACAGCCTCATTTACCTTATGACTGTGAATATCTCGATCGACCAACAAAATAGCTGCTTGCATGTACAGGACTTTTCTTTGACATAGATTGTATATTTGTCCTCATGACCCTGAGTCAACAAAATCCACCATTCCGTCATACGTTTGACAAAGTTACATCTCTAAGAAACTCAACCTGATTAAAAAAGGGGGAATTCTTACACGGAGGAACACCTCTCAAAGAGGCTCAAAAGGCAGCGGTCCTGGTGTTAAGAACATGAAGGCTATCTTAGGATTCTTTATCTTAGATTGAGGTAGGTTCAGAATTTCATTCATCACAACTCACTGTCAGTCAATTCCCTCCAAGGCACAAACAAAAACTGTTGGTATAACGGACATCCAGGACCAGAAAACATGTAGCACGCCACAGAATTCCGGCCGGGGAGGATATACGAATGGGGTGATGACAACAACCGCAACCAGTTGAAGTATCAAAACCATCTTCTTAAACAATCTGCTCACTGATTCTAGTGCCAATTCTTTAAACACATACATTAAAATAGCTCCTAACCTTTTCCAAGTGCCAACCAACATATTACATCGTGGCTTCAACATGTGTATCTTTTCCCGGTTTGTTGTCGTATCAAATTAATGGAACTCACAAGTTTGAATCCATAGATTTCCATGAAAATGTATTTATGTCATTTAAACATTCAGAAGCAGAAATAAAGATGTCGTAAAGAAAGGGATAAGAAAACAACATATAGTAGCTAGTCTTCGCAGATTTTGTCACACATGACTAGAGATATTATACTAAGATTCGAACCAGATTTCATTATAAGCATTCAATACCAAGCATCTTGGAAGTTGCATTAGTTTAGGCTAGTAGTAGCTAATGCGGGTCCCTGCTCTGGAACGAGAGCACATGATGGTACCTGGGTTTCTTTGTCAAAGAGCGACTTCCACAAATCGAAAATGCTGGACTCCATTGCATCCCTAGCAAACCCGTGCGCCTCTGAAGCATCCTTGGTAGAACTCAACTGCTCCTCTAACTTCTTCAGCGATTCTTCAATGACCCGCGTGGACTCGCGGCCATACCTAAACCCTTTTCCAGTTCTGAGATTCTTAACAAGGAGGTCCAGATCTCTTATTCCCACTCTCAAAGTCGCCCACGTCGTCATAATCAGTCTGCGGTGGACCGACTGGCTACCTTTGTAATACAATAGCTTCTTTGGTATGATATGTTTTGAGTAGACATCACGAACAACACGATATAGCCTTTCCCCCACGGGGCTATCAGGTTTCAGGTCCCTTCTGTCACTATACATCGATAACTGGTAGAAGAATGCTACCATAGTACGAAGGTCATCACAGAGCAAGAACATTATTTCAGCCACATGTAGCGAGAGATCAACACCTAGTCGCAAAACCTCCTCTTTCAGCTCCTGCATTGCAAAATCATTCCTGCGCGCGCAAAAGAGGAAAAGCAAAAAAAGATGCATGAAGGCTTTTGTTTGTAACCTGAGGAGGGTTGAATTGCAAAACTCAGTAAGAAAATGTTACGTACTGACCCTAGAATATAAGGAGAAGGTGCGGGCAGCCTCACTATCTCGCTTGGCCTGTATTTACCAACAAGAATAGGCTGAAATAGGTCGTCTAGGGTTGTCACAGAGAGAGACTCATCAGCAGTGTCAACGAAGAGAGACTTCCACAAGAAAGAAATGTTAGACTCTATCGCCTCCCTCGCAAACCCGTTCGCCTCTGACACATGTTTTGCGGACCTCAATTTATCCTGAAGCGTCTTGAGCAGTAGCTTGAATTTTGCAAGAGCCGAAGAGAGTAGTCGATCATCAAAGTAGCAATCTTTCCTTCTGAGAAGGAGAACAAGGCGATGCAAGACCATGACCCCTTCAGCAAAATCCTTCCAAAGGGTCTTGATCAATCCAAACTGAACCGAGTAGGCAACATCCTCCTGGTAAACTCCATTCTTGGGTTCGATATGTTTAGAGTATACCTCACCAAAAACATGGACCAGCCTTTGAGACACGGGAGAGGAGCGTGGTACTATGCGTATCCATAACGTGTAGCCGAACCACAACAAAGTACGAATGTCATCACACAGCAAGAACATGGATTCAGCTACACAGAGTGAGAGGTCAACTCCTAGTCGTATGACCTCCTCTCTCATGTCCTCCTTAGCAGAGAACGTCCTAGAGTTCGAACAAAAAAATATATCAGACGTTTTGTTTGTTTGTAAACAGAATAAAAAGAGACAACTTAGCATCACATTGTCTTACCCTGTACCGTATGGATAGAATCTGAAGAAGTTCGAATTAGGACGGAGACCACGAGAGCAAGAAATTGATGACATCCTCCCTCTGATCAGGGATAATTCAAAAAAAAAAAAAAAAAAAAAAGCATACAATATGAAAATAAAGACAACTTTGGAAATCATGAAAACGCATTTGCAACTAGGGAAAACGGGGAGAAGAAACCCTAGAAACAGATCATATCTTTCTTCATCCACAACTTTATCATATTCCCATTTGAAACAATAAAATATATTTACTGTAGGAACGTACCACTCACCTCCAACTCGTAGTCCTTGTAGACACAAAATCTCTCGAGAATTCTAAGCTCTTTTTTCCTTTTTTTCCTTTCTTTTTCTCTGCGAGGAGGAAGAATATGCAGATAAACATCACTACGGAGGTTCTTTATATCATAATTGATGTTGGGCCTTTTGTCGGTTTATTCTAACCTTTGGGCCTCCGCCCACTTATTTATTCCGAGTGATTTCAAACCCTTTGAACCATCTACTGACTACTACTGTACTGTCTATATCTTTTTATCAAATTTCAGTTTTCTTTATAGAAATACTATAATTTATACCTGCGCACGCGCGAATTTTAATTTAAAATATTTTCTATCGATATAAATTCTTGATCTCAAATATAACCATTCAAACTTTTGAGTATAAATCTATATAAACACTTAACTTACTTTACTAAGTGATATACAACATATATATCGTTGAAGATAATAATTTCTTTATCATATCTATTTACGCGGCATTTTAGTTTAAACTTTTTATCAATAAAAATCATTGAATATATATATATACATATAATCATTTGAACTTTAGAAGATAAATATATATAAGCGGCATCCTTATTTTACTAATCAATATATAACATATATTATCTAGTAACGCAATATATCACAATATATCATATGGTAACAAAAAAATGACTTAAGAACTTCACTGGAAGAGTCGTCAATCTTCAAACGTTTTATCCCTAGAAGAGTTCATTCCATATTCATATCCCATGAAAACATTTTTTAAAAAATTCTAACATTGAATGTCGATCGTTGGTCTAATTATAGAGATCATTTAACTATTTCAATATCCCACATTAAATACAATATACAAGTTTCATGAACATTTTTAGTGCTATGTCTCTACAACGGGGTTGTTCAAATGCATCACCTACCATAATAGAATTTTCAATCAAGTCAAGAATCCTTAGATGGTGAAACGATTAAACCTGACACTGAATTTCCGTTCACTAATCCAAGTTACATATTTTTCTAAAATTTCATATGTTATTTTCAGATGTTAATTTTGTGATGCAATCTCATATTCGTCTTCTCAAAAAAACATAGTGTACTTTAAATATGTTGTTTATGCCAATGTTTTGGGTTAAAAGCATTTGATAAATTGATGAAATCTCAAACTTGTTTTATATTTTACCTTTTTATCATGTTATAGAACTGTAACTTTAGTTGATAATGTCTTCTGAGATATGCTACACAAATCATATGTCACTTTATATAACGTCTTATATATCAATTTTTCTATATTTTGTGACCACTAATTTTGTTTTTTAGATGGATTATTTTTCAAGAGTCTTTTTCGTAGTTTTCCCAAAAAAAGTGTGACTCTTACAATGTCTTCATTTTTGATCAAATTTTTTAAGTTGAGTTGAGTAATTAATCTTTTGTTTTTCTTTACGTGAAACTTAATAATAAATATTTGTAGTATATGTTTCTTAGAAACTAATGTTTGACTTTAATTTTATTTTTATGTTTAGAATTTTATAAATACATTTACATAATTTTTCTTACTCCACCATGCATTAAAATCTTATACTTCCATTCTAAAACTCATTAACCCATTCAAAATTTTGAAATATGATCATTTTTTGGTTAAAATTTGAATATATAACATTATTACTAAAACAAATTCATAGTATTATTTTTACTATTTTCAAGTTTTCATTTATGTTACTTAATTCATTTTTCTATAGTTATTATTTACTTAAAAATTTATATTATTGTTTTTACTATTTTAAAATTTAATTAATTTTGCTTAATTCGTTTTTATTTATTTTTTACTACTATTAATTATAAGTAATAAATCTACATTGAATAAACATTTAAAATAGTAATTTTTAATGCAAAAAAATATAAATAACATTACTTAGGTGGATGATGATGTGGAGAAAGGAGAAAAGAGAAAAGTTATCTGTATAAATATAGATATCTGTATTTATGTTTAAATTAGTACGGCTTTTAGTAATAAAACCCCTCAAGTAAAGATAAATCATAGAAAAACCCTCAATTATATATTTAACAGAAAAACCCCTCAATTATATATTTAATGGAAAAACCCCTCAACTAAAAATCCGTTATATATTTAACAGAAAAACCCCTCAATTATATATTTAATGGAAAAACCCCTCAACTAAAAATCCGTTAATGTTTACCCCTCCATCTAATTAATTAAACAGATACAGTTAACCTGAAACGCAACCTTTTTCAGAAAAAAAAAAAAACGACATTTATACACACTTCTTTTTTTTTTCCACAAATCAATTATATTGATATCAAAAAGTGTTTACAAAATACAGAAACATTCCAATACAAACGTTGTACACAAATACATGAAATTGATATAATTTCAGTGAAGGAGTGGAAGTGACCCTGCTGTTATTTAGTCTTATAGGCAACAGATAACATCTGTTAAGTTCCCCCTTCACACACTTTTTATTGGCTATCAGCTTGGTGCTGAAACTCCAAAATGTCATTGACATTACTTTAACTAAAAAAAAAAAATCTAATGTTGTTGGAAATGATTCTAGATCTTGTCGCCTTCTTGAGATCGATATACTTAATAATTCCGGCAAAGATTCTCTATGATGATTAAGAAAAATCCATTGTCTTCTCATCCATGATTATTTCCATAGTGTATGACGTCTCCAATGTCTCCTAAGACTACTCGAAAGTCCTTCATCTTTGTCTCCACCAAGTATAATAAGACCAAGAGGATTCTGAACACATTTTTGTTTAGACTTGTTTACATATGTGACTGTCTTTCTTTTAGTCACATTGTCGACATTTTTGTCAATCGACTCTGCTGTATATCTCTCTGATGCATCCCTTAGAAAATATAGAACCCCACCATCACCGGATATTGTTAGTGTATCCAATATATCACTACCATCAGTTGAATTCTTCGGGAAAGAGAGAATACCACTATCTTGAAAAACAGTTTGTGTTAAACACACAAACTCAACAAGGAGACCATCCACAAAATCAAGATAAACACGCTCATCCCCAATGGTGCAAAACAGATCAGATTCAGGCCGGATAAAATGTGAAGTCCCGTCACGATATGAATGAATTTCCAGATTCGATCCATAGAAAAACTAATTCCTTCAGCCACCGTGATTAAATTGTTGATTCCAGGATCAAAAACCCAAATGAAAATTCCATACGGAGACACTCACCGATTAATCGGACATTCCACCGGAAAAGGATTAACTCACCGGAAACAAACCTTCTACAAGGAAGGACATCACGATTCCACCGAACCGAAAGTACAAAGCATAAACAAATTTGGGGATGGCTTGGATCTGCATCGCTGGGATCAATTAGTGAAATTTGGTTGGTTCGATGCTTTTCCCAATCCAACAATGGAGCCATCAACGAGATCAAAGCCTGAATTGAAACCACTAAACTTAGACCATGTAACACCATCGTTACGAAGAGGCCAAAGACGTAACTTTCAAAACCACGATTTGCCATTATTGACTATCTAAAAACTTAACAAAAGAGAAATATGAGTAAGTCTAGAGGGTAGGAAGGGCCGACCGACGTCGGAAAAACCGACGCCGGTCGGAAGCGGTGAGGATTACGAAAGATTGTGTTGGATCGCTGAAAAGAAACTGCTCGATAGGTACTTTAGTTAAGATTTAAGAACAAGTCGCAAATCTCATGGTAGGAAAATGCGGGGACAATGTTGATATGAACCTTCACAAAACACGATTTGACAGGTTTCCCTTTTCTAATCTAAAAAAAGAGATAGATATTTATACACACTTCAACAGCACAATTTGTAACTGAAAATAATAAGATGTTTTTATACCCAAATTTAAATCCCAAAACCAAAACCTACATTGACGAACCCTAATTTATCAAAGTGAACCCTAACTTTTTTTTTGTGTGTAAATCATGAGAATGATTTTCATAGTAACTAGTGACAAAACCTCTTTATCTTCCTATACATTTGCAACCGATATATACATTGAGAATCTTATACTATTTCTAAAAAAAGTACTCATTTACTCAAAACTTAAAACAAAGTTTTTATTTGTTGGCATTGACCTTTATTTTGGATTTCTTTTTTAAACAATATAATTATATTCAACAAAATAAACAAAAACCAATGCCAAGAATATAAATTGGTCCATTACAATGGGTTTGGGGTATATTAGTTGTAATTAATTGATTGATACACAAAATATTATGAAAGTATCCAAAATCTATTTTATCAGGATGTCTAGTGGCCACCAGGTACAGCGAATCATCATCTTGTAAAAATGGTGGACTTTCTTGATTCTTTAAAATTTGACTTTGAAAAAAAAATGACAAAAATGAAAACTAATGTCTTTTTTCAAGTCATCATTATTAATTAACTTTAGTAGAAAAAGGTAGAAACATGTATTTGCAACTAACTTAGTTAACGATGAACATGACGAATATGAGCAAGTATATTCATTAGAAAAATCACCATTAATATGTCTTTATAGATGGATGATGCGCACTAAACAATTTCATGTACAATATTTTTGTTTTCTGTTCTTAACATGGGATAAGTTATACTAAGTTATATGTAATTCATTAGATTCTTCTCCAATCCACATGTATATCATTCCATTTTTCGGATATTAATTTTGAAAATCGTATAGTTCTAAAAAAAATTACTCATTTTAAACAAAGTTTTATTTATTTCTTTATTGGCATTGACCTTTTATTTATAAAATTTGGATTTTTAACCAATGTAATTATATTCAACAAAATAAACAAAAACCACTGCCAAGTGCCAACAAATAGAAATTGGTCCACTACGTACGTACAATGGTTTTTGGGGTATATTTTAGGATTTTTTCCTTTTATTTTAGGTTATTTTTAATAATTGATATAAAAAAAAATTAGTTTTTGCAATTACAAAAAGCTTAAGCTCATTTTTCCAAACCCTAAATATATAACTTCTTCCACACGGCTTCCTTCCACTCCAGTTTTCTGCCGATCATGATCCGCAAAGAGGTTCAAGAGATGAAGAAGAATAAGAATATGAGCCCTCATGATCAGCCACTGACGATTTCTTCACTTCCAGAAGAAATCTTATAGAACATCCTCGCACGTATCTCTAAATGGAATTACCCTAATCTCTCTCTCGTCTCCAAGAGATTCCTCTCTCTTCTCTCTTCTCCCCAAATATACACGACTCGATCTAACATCGGAACCACAGAACCATGCCTCTATTTTTGCTTAGAATCGTCTAAGAACCAATCCTTTGACTGGTACACTCTTTGGATGAAACCTTCCGAAACCCTAACGAATGATGGTGACGATGACATTCCTGGTGACTATTCATTGGTTCCGGTACCTTGTTATCCCCATCCTCATTGTGTACCGTATGATTCCACTATAGCTGTTGGTTCGGAGATCTACTTAATCGGTGCACCCTCCGAATCACCACCGACTTCAGCTATTCGTATCCTTGATTGTGGGAGTAACACGTGGCGTGATGGCCCCAGTATGATGGTTGCTCGGGAGTCTGCGCATGCATTTTTTGTTGATGGGAAAATATATGTAATGGGAGGTTGTGGGAAGGACGAGTCCATGGCTTGGATGGAAGCGTTAGACATAAAGACTCAGACTTGGAGTTCTTTGCCGAGCATGGAGACTCAGCCGACGAGTTAAGTAGCAGCGAGGAAGAGTTAGAAATCAGTATGCTGGAAGTGGAAGGAAAAATTTACGCAATGGATGATATGAATTAATGAATAACTATGCCTGTTGTGATATGAAAAAACGTACATTGGAAGTTGTAGAAACGCACTCGAACAAGATGTTGATATATGGTTGGTGCGTGATAGAGAATGTAGTATATTGTTATACAGACTCCAATATTTGCATGTGGTATGAGTTGAAGAGTAGAAAATGGAGAGAGGTCAAGGGTTCGAATTTGGAATTATTGCTTGGGCAGGATACATGTTGCTTAGCACCAGGGTATGTGCTTGATTTAGTTAACTATGGTGGGAAGCTTTTAGTTTTGTGGATGACGGTTCACATAGACAACGCAAAACAGATAAAGAGAATCAGGTGCGCAAAGATGGGGTTAGAGAAGAGCCATGGAGGTGAGGTTTGGGGTAAGATGGAGTGGGCTAATACTGTTCTTACGGTTCCAGAGTCGTTTGAATTCTTGAGTAGTTGTGTAGTAGTTTCGATTTGATGAGTCGAAAAAGATTGTTTATTTGAATAACTTTAACAAAATCTCTCTCTGGTTGATTACATTTGTTTTTGTGTCAATTAATATATAATACAAAAAATTGTTCAGTTCGCCACAGGCCACACCTTTGGAGACATTTCTTAAAATCAACTCGAGGGAATACAACACTCAAATGAGCTAATTTTCACAAATATTACATATACAGCGGCCAAAGATTGAATACTTCTTCTTTGCATGAAAAACTTTCTTTACAGCATTGGGTAGAAGCTATCTCATCGATTAGCTCATAAACCTAGATTAACAATACCGACCATTCTTAAAAAATACGAAAACAACTATACCATATGTCTAAGCTCTCGTTCTCATATTATGTGCAATATATTGGGCACATATCAAACTTTTTTTTCTATAGGAGAGAAGTTATTGCTACATTAAATCTCATTTTCAATACCAATTTTTGACAAGTTATCGATTATTTTCTTAACCCAATTTATTACTATTAAAATACAAAATTGAGTGATATATATTAATGTAGCTAGGTTTGAACTTTCATTATAAATGAAAAAATTTTAGTTATTTACGAGATTAATAATCTTGTTTTGTTTGCTAATGCAATTATGGTAATAATATTATTTTTTTTGTTTTAAAGTTAAGGGGAGTGTATTGAAACAATGATTTTGGAAGATTCGATGGTATTTAGGAAATTTGGAATTTTGATAGATTTTAGAGAAGTTGATATGATTTACGGTAAAATTCTTTCAAAATCCCACTTAAAACTATGAGATTTGAATTTCTGTATTTTTTTAACTAAACAAATCCTCTCAAATCTTCCAGAAGACCTAAAACTTATTAAAATCCAAATCTACAAACTGTTTTGAATAACAGTGGATTTTAAAGTAGATTTTTAAATCATCAGTTCAATAATAGTAGATTTCAGGAGGTTTTTTAATATTCATGATTGAATAACATATGATTTGTAACTTTTATACAAATCACCTAAAATGTCAAGTTGAATACACCCCTTAATCGACCGTAACTTTTAAAATACCAATTATATTGGTTTATTTTTTTACTAATTTCCTCGTATATACGTCTTACTTGGTTTCCGTCCATTACATTGATTTTGAGTTTTATTTTAGAGTATTGGATTATATGTTCAATTTTTAATGGGCTCATGTTAATAGTTGATTCAAAAATATTTGATTTTGCAATTATAAAGAAAAGCGAAAGCTCGTTAGTTAAACCTAATTTATATAAATTTTTCGCCCACTTTCTTCTCCAAATTCCGCCGACCATGAGCACCGAAGAAGTTGAACCACCACATAAAGAGGAGGAGACCGAACCTCAGGCACTTACGCTTTTGTCTCTTCCAGAAGAAATCTTAGAGAACATCCTCGCCCGAATCTCTAAATGGAATTACCCTAATCTCTCTCTTGTCTCCAAAAGATTCCTCTCACTTCTCTCTTCTCCCCAAATCTACACGACTCGATCTAACATCGGAACCACAGAACCATGCCTCTATTTCTGCTTAGAATTGTCTAAGAACCGATCTCCTGAATGGTACACTCTTTGGATGAAACCTCCCGAAACCCTAACGGACGATGATGATATCTCTGAAGAATATTCATTGGTTCCGGTACCTTGTTATCTCGATCCTCATTGTGTACCGTATGATTCCACTATAGCTGTTGGTTCGGAGATCTACGTAATCGGTGCACCCTACAAATCACCACCTACTTCAGCTGTCCGTATCTTTGATTGTAGGACTAACACGTGGCGTGATGGCCCAAATATGATGGTGGCTCGGGAGAATCCGAATGCAGTTTTTGTGGACGGGAAACTATATGTATTGGGAGGTTGTGAGAAAGACGAGTCCATGGCGCATTGGATGGAAGTACTTGACATAAACACTCAGACTTGGAGTTTCTTCTCGAGCTATGGAGCCGACGAGTTACGTAACAGCGATTCGTGGTTTACAATCAATGCGCTCGAAGGAAAGATTTACGCAATGGCTGATAGGAAGGACTATGCGTATGATCCAAAAAAAGGTAAATGGGAAGTTATAGAAACGCACTTGAGCAACATATGGATAGATGACTGGTGTGTCATAGATAATGTAATGTATTATTGTACAAACTCCGGTTATTGCATGTGGTATGACTCGAAGAGTAGACAGTGGGAAGAGGTCAAGGGGTCTGATTTGGAATTATTGCGTACATTTAACTTAGCATGTGGGGTTTTTCTTAAATTGCTTAATCATAGTGGGAAACTTTTAGTTGTGTCGGCGCACAGCTTTGAGGAATACAACAGAAAGTGGAAAAGGAGAATTTGGTGCGCAAAAATCGCATTAGAGAAGCGCAATGGAGGTGAGATTTGGGGTAAGATAGAGTGGGCCAATTCTGTGCTTACGGTCTCCAAGTCGTATAGGTTATTGAGTTGTGTAGCTATTTCAATTTGATGATACACGAAGGATGGTACATTTAAACAGCCTTTGTGAAATCTAATTAAATAGAGTTGCTGTTTTATTTTGCTTTGAAAATGCTATTCTTTGTTCTTTAACGCAAGAGTCTATATTGCTATGTTATGGTCTTTCATGAGAAGGATTTGAGGATCTATAGACGTTTATATTACGTGGATCATTTATACAGCAATATCAAAGTTGGATATTTGTTTGATTTTTTACATGAAAACGCGCGGATAAACTTATGAGAATTACAAAAGATACGAGAAACCAATTGAACCAACTCTTTAGACTAAAAATCTGTCAAAACATAGAGGAAACAGAGCCAGAAATTAAAAGCAGTTCATGGAAAAAAGTAGAGACAACAATTTCTCTGTTTTTGAGAATATTTGAGAAACTGATTTGATGATTATGTCCGAGTAATATAATTTGAAATGAAAAAAATCGACCAAAAACCAACATTTTATAAATATAACTTATTATATATGTTCTAGCTATGGTGATTGGTGAAAAGCTTTTAGTTATGTCGAATCCCAGTCCCAATGTTATGTTGTCGAGATTTCATTAGAAAGAAGATGCAATGGAAGTGAGGTTTGGAGTAAGGTTGAGTGGGTTGATGCTATGATTACAGTTCCTCACAACTCATATATATATTCGAGCATTGTGTAAGTGTTTCGGTTTGATGACTCTTAGTCTCTTGGAGATGGTATAGTCTTGCTTTATTTGCTTTGGAGATGCTGTTTTTTTCTTTCTTTTTTCTTTAATACAGATTTTCATTTTACTATGGTAATTTAAATCACTTAAGCTTAGAGATCTCTTGAGTTGACCATTCAGATCCTCCTATAAGGCCTTTTTTTTTTCTTTTTCTTTTTCTATTTTAACATCTTTTTTATTACTTAGAAGTTAGAAATATAGTTTTAAAAAAATGATATACAAAGTCAATGATAATCATAAAAAACATTAGAATAATTTTAATTTTTGATTACCAATATCATTGCTGGTTCATTGGTTGGAAGATGTAGATGTAACATAGCGCAACATGGTTCTTCTTATGCCAAAGGCTCTTCCAAGTGTAATGCTTTTGTCAACCAGATTCAGTTCCACCCGCGAGATCTTTGTGAATGTATATGTACGTAATCACAAGACAAGGAAAGACAAACTTTTCCTCTGATCAATCTTACGGAAGTTGTTTCTTTTGATTTAATTCAATTTCTATAATTTTTTTCTTTTTTTTACAACAATCTCTTTTTTTTTTCAAACAGACCAAAAGTTTTAAATTCAGTTTCCACCTTTTAATAAATATTTTGACCAAAAGTTTTTTTTTCTTTAAATAGAAAATCCTTATTTGCTAACAACATATATTCATGAATATTATCACTACTCATTAAGTAAAATATATTTTCTTCCATTGGAAACGTGTTAATACGTTGGTGTTCTTTTGACAGTATTAACAAGATTGGCTTGCTGAATCTGTTGACCTAAATCATTTCTATATATCTTAACCCATTCTCATGATTTTTTCTCGCCACCGTAGAACGATGATCCCCGAAGACGAAGCTGAGCCGCGGCATAAAAAGACGAAGAAGCTTCCACCACCGCTACATCTTGCACCATGTCAGTCGATGACGTTGTCTTCACTTCCAAGCGAACTCATCGTTAACTGCTTGGCACGTATCTCTATATCCCATTACCCTTCACTCTCCCTCGTCTCCAAAACCTTTCGTTCTCTCATCTCTTCTGAAGATCTCTACGCTGCGCGATCTCAACTCGGTACCACCGAGATCTGGGGCCTCTATATCTATCTACGGTTTCCCACCGTACCATCCGAGGAGCCAACCCCACGCTGGTTCCGTCTCAGAGCCATCAAACCTAATCAAAACGAAATTTTCTATGGTGGGAGAACTGTGTATCGCTTCGTTCCTTCTTATATTTTTCTTCCGCATTCAAACCCAACCCTAACCCTATCCATCGCTTGGAAGATCTATGGTGAATACATGGCCGAGAACTTTGGTCCGTCTTCAGCTATATGGGTATTGGACTCTCGGAGCCGCACGTGGGGACATGTCCCTAACATGAAGATGAAGAGGAAACACGCGTCCTCATGTGTCTTTGATGATAAGATTTATGTAATGGGAGGATGTGACCCTTCTTGTGGGGACATAAATTGGTTCGAGATGTATGACATAAAGACTAAGACTTGGAGGACCTTACCGGAGAATCCTGACATTAAGGTGAGACAGGGAGATAATGTAGTTCGAAAGATCGATGTGGTGGAAGGAAAGATTTACGTTAAGACCGAGGCTGGGGTTAAGGATTGGGTTTATAATGTGAAGGAAGGTAAGTGGAGTGTTGCTGAGGAGCAGTTGAGCCTACTATGGTCGAAATCTTGGTGTGTGATTGACAATGTGATGTATTGTTACTCTTGCTCTAGATACAAGTGGTATGATTTTGAGGCTAGAGAGTGGAGAGATGTGAAAGGTTTGGAATCATTGAAAAAGCACCGTACTGCTAGTACTGATTTCCGTAATTGTATGGTTGAATTAGTTAACTGTGGTGGGAAGCTCGTTATTCTTTGGGATAGGTTTCAGCGGCCTGGTCGTAGTCACAACAAGAATATTTGGTGTGCGATGGTTGCGCTCGAAAAAGGCTTTGGAGGTGCGGTTTGGGGGAAGATTGAGTGGGTTAATGTTGTGCTTACGGTCCCCAAGTCATATAACTTCTTGCGTTGTATAGCCCTTTCGGTTTGATGACTCTTAATGATCACTTGAAGAGTCATCATTTTCCTTTGAAAAATTTGTACTATGTTTTCTGTCGGTGATATACCGTCGAAGTATCTAACATCTTAAATGGCTGTTCCAGTTTGCATTTTATATTGGTTTGAGAATAATAGATAGAGTGTGCGGTGTGCCCATCTCTAAGCATTTTGTTTGTTTATTTCCGGCTACAGTAGTCTCTATGCTGTTTAAATAATGTAGGTGTATAAGTATCTTGGGTAGCATTTTGTTTTCACTTTGATCAAGTGAAGAGATTTTCAGAAACTTGCCCTAAAATGTTCTCATCTGCCCTGGTGAGATTTAAAACTAGATTGACATGCAAGATTGTGTATTTAAGTATGATGCTTGCTTTGACATTTTCATTGTTCTAATTTGTTTTAAATCCTCTGTTTTTTACTTTTCATTCTTACATATTAATGTGTTAATGATTTACTGTCATCATTTTTACAGTTGATCTCTTCCATATCTCAATAAACATATGTTGATTTATTTCTAAATAGAGTTCAATCCCGTAGACGTCAAAGAAGAAAAAAAGTCATCTCAAAAACAAGATAGTCTTGTATTCTGTCAAGTTCTAAACCGTTATTTCTTTTGGCTAGAAACATTTGCTAAATTGTATGATTAGAAATTTTTTGATACTTGTGTTGTTTACTTGTTTCTATATGTATTAGAGAATGGTTGTTACTAGCTGATCTTTCATATTTTGTTTTTGAACTATTAAAATATATAAAAATAATTAATGAAAATATTTGTCAAAAGATTATTGAAAATTTAATCTCATAAGTATTGGTTGACAACACTGAGCTAATCTTTCATATTTTGTTTTTGAACTATTAAAATATATAAAATTAATGAAAATATTTATCAAAATATTATTGAAAAATTAATTTCATAAATTAGCATTAGTTAGTTTAGTAAGTAAACCCTTTATTTGGGTCGATCCAGTTTTTTTCCCAAATTAATAATAGATGCAAATTTATGAGTTTGAAATAATTGAGTTTTTAGCGTAATCTAGTTGAGTTTTTAAAATTTGAGTTACTTGCTGATACAAAACTCAAATAGTTTGAAAAGTTTTAATTATGTTACAAAAAAAAAACTGAAGATTTAATAATCCACGCCTACGAACACCAACACCAGATGCTTCGCCATCTCCAATCTGGTGTTCTCTTCCTCTTCCCCTGGCCCTCCCCTCCCACGAACAACTCCACGCCCCGCAACACCAACATTCATGTCGCCATGTCCTGCGAGTTGGTGTCCACGCCCTGCTCCTCCCATGTCACCAATTCCTCCCAGATCAGCCTCTTAAACAACACCAAGATCGATATGAGCAAAATCTTCAGCATCCCGTTGCAAAATCTTATTCATCGAAAATATCATCAATATCATCAGGAAGAGGCAGATTCATCAACCAATCAAAAAGATCTTCAGGTAAAGCTTCGCCCACGAACACCATTTACTTTTATTCTTAAATATTAATGTGTTATCGATATACTGTCTTTGAAACAGTATTAGTTATGAAGCTACTTAAGCTAACTCATGCAATATCACATAATACAGAATTCGGGATAAATATGTTACTCAAAAACACAATTTAGTTAGCCTGCTGTGTAATTTTGATAATGTGATTTAATTTTGTTCATCATTTGTTCAGTTGATCTCTTACATATCTCAAAAAACATATGTTGATTTAATTATTTCTAAATAGAATTCAACCAAAGATAAAAAAAGTCATCTCATAAACAAGATAATCTCGTATTCCGTCAAGTTCTAAACCGTTATTTCTTTTGGATATGAACATTTGCTAAATTGTATGTATGATTAGAAAAAATTTGATACTAATGATTTATGTTGTTTCGATAAGAAAATATTTATTCAGGCCGACCAACTTTCTAGTACGCTCCTGATTACAAGTTCTTATAAGCTTAAGCTCTATTCTTATTTTTTTTTTTTTAATATATAAATCATAGACCATGAAAAAAAAACCAATTTATGATGACTTATGATTTTTTTTTGGAGAAGCTTTGGTTTTGCTAACAATATTTCTTGTGCTACAAAGAGAAGGCCAAAAATGTCTTTTACTTGCTAATCATAATTTATATAACCTAATCATCATCTTTTGGATCCACGGCTACGACCTACAATATCTGCCAACGATGATGATCTCCGGAGCCGGAGGCGAAGTTAAACCATCGCATAAAAAGAAGACTCCTCCGCAATGTGATGAGTCGTCATCGTTCTCGCCACTTCCATACGAACTCATTGTAGAGTGCTTCGCACGTATCTCTAAATCGCATTACCCTTCACTCTCACTCGTCTCCAAAACCTTTCACTCTCTCCTCTCTTCACCGGAACTCTACGCCGGCCGATCTAAAACCAACGATATCTGTCTCTACATTTGCTTACGCTTACCTAAACGTCCATGTCCTCGCTGGTTTAGTCTTTGGATTAAACCTAACCGGACACCAACCAAGTCAAGCGGAAATTTCATGGTTCCGATTTCATCTAGTTCTGATTCTCTTCCGGCATCAAAGTCCACCGTGGCGATGGGTTCGGACATCTATGCAATCGGTGGAACTGTCGCGCCCTCTTCTGCGGTTAGGATATTTGATTGTCGGAGGCACACGTGGCGTGACGCACCTAACATGATGGTTGCTAGAAGTAACCCGGTGGCATGTGTCCTCGGTGACAAAATATACGTAATGGGAGGTTGTGAAGGATCAGACAAGTCCACAGATTGGTCGGAGGTATTCGACACAAAGACACAAACTTGGCGACTAATACCGAATCATGACGCTGAGGCAAAGGAAGGTACGCTTTTATTTTTAATTAGCAGATCTCTCTGTTCGCTATTTCTCTTGATTAAACTGTTGCACAAGATATAAAAATGCTATTTTTTTTTTTGAATCTAATTTAACATTTTTTTCAAAAAAAAAAAAGGTACGTGGAATATTATGGATATGAGGAGAATAGTTTGGTGTGATTGGTGGTGGGTGATAGACAATGTAATGTACTGTCGATGTGGCTCGGGGTATATCATGTGGTATGACTCAGTTGGTGAAAAATGGAGATATGTTCAAGGTTTGGATAAACTGATGAAGTACAATTATAGTAGATCATGCCGTCTGATAGAAATAGTTAACTGTGGTGGAAAAATCGCATTTATGTGGGAAACGTGTGTGCTATCGAGACGCTGTCCTAACAAGAAAATTGTGTGCGGGATGGTTGCGTTTGAAAGACTTCAAAATGAGATTTGTGGGAAGATTAAGTGGTTGCATGGTGTTCATACACTCCCCAACTCATATAAGGTTTTGCGTTGTCTAGCTGTTTCAGTTTGATTAGTCCTACAACTAAATAACATGTGATTCTCTTGATCATACTACTATTTTATTTGTATTTTTGATCAAACTTTTACAAGTAGAAAATTAGATTTAATTTGATTTTTTTCTCTTTCTCCATTCAAGAGTGATTGGATATTCCAATATTTATTGAAACTTTGGAAAATTAAAGGGGTGTATTCAACTTGACATTTTAATTGAATTGTGTAAATTTTACAAATCATATGTTATTCAATTATGAATTTTAAAAAGCTCATTAAAATCTACTATTATTGAACTAATGATTTAAAAATCTACTTTAAAATTGATTGTTATTCAAAACAATTTGTGGATTTGGATTTTAATAAGTTTTATGGATTCTAGAGTGTTTAAGAGGATTTGTTTAGTTAAAAAATACAGAAATCCAAATTTCATAGTTTTAGGTGGAATTTGAAAGAATTTTACCATAAATAATAACAACTTCTCTAAAATCTATAAAAATTTCAAATTTTCTAAATCCCATAAAATCTTTCAAAATCATGGTTGCAACTTTCAATACACATGCTAGTCAAATTTACTTAATTTGGTTATAGATATAGTTTTTTAATTGTATTTTGTTGAAAAAAAGATATACTAGTTTTTAATTTAGTAGATAAAATCTCATTTCAAAATAACTGAATATTGTATAATAAAGTTCCCATTTTTTTCTTTGAAATAAATAAAAATCTGAAAAGAAGATTTTATTTAAGTAATTAATTTAAGATTTTTGTTTAGAAATCACTAAATAAAATCTGCTTTCACTTGGTAATAATTGAAAATTTTCCCATTTTCGAAATAAATACAAAAAGTGCAAATCTAACAAAATTTCCAAGTTTAATATATTTATACATGTACGGAATATTATGTAATGTTTAGAAACTAAACTAATTAAGAAAAAAGAAATTGGAAACGTGTCGAATTGGGGAAAAAAACTTATCACAAAACTTTAAAACTTATATTTTCCCCATTTTTTATAAAGTTAGTTTAAATGTATTTTATTTTATAATTATAAATAACAATATGTATTGAAATCTTCTAATATTAATTATTATTTGATTATGAAATAAAACTTTAACATAGAAAAATATAATAAAGTAGAGAACCACTCCAAAACATAAGCAATTGAGAGGTCGTCACTTGTCTAAATCTATGTTATTTTTTTAAAGTATTATAATTAAAATGTTTAAAATAATAACTAAATCAAAAACAAATTAAATGAAATAAGATTCTCTTTGTATTTTATTTGTATTTTTATTTTTATCAAACTTTTGAAAGTAGAAAATTTAATTTAATTTGATTTTTTTTTCTCTTTCTCCATTCAATTAGTGATTGGATATTCCAATATTTATTGAAACTTAGGGAACTTTGGAAAATTAAAGTTTTATGCTAGTCAAATTTTCTTAATTTGGTTATAGATATATTTAATTTACTAAATCAAATCTCATTTTGAATTAACTGAATATTTTCTAATAAAGTTCCCATTTTTTTCTTTGAAATAAATAAAAATCTGAAAATAAGTTTTTATTTAGTAATTTAATTAAAGATTTTTGATTTAGTACTAATCACTAAATAAATTTTGCTTTCACTTGGTAATAATTGAAAATTTTCCCATTTTTGAAATAAATACAAAAAGGAGCAAATCTAACAAATTTCCAAATTTAATATATTTATATATATATATATATGTATGGATTATTATGTAATGTTAAAAACTAAACTAAAACGTTTCTGGAAAAAAAACTTATCACAAAACTTTAAAACTCAAGAGCAAAGTCCTCTCTCCTTCCTCCGTCGCCGGAGACGATTCTGTTTATCGCCGGAGTAATCAGATTCCATTTTCTAATTCAGCTGAGTGTTTTATAACCTCAATCGAAGGAGAAAACAATTTTAATTTAAGTCTTCGGTATGGGAAACAAAATCGCACGGACGACACAAGTCTCGGCGACGGAGTACTACCTCCACGACTTGCCGTCTTCGTACAATCTGGTTTTGAAAGAGGTTTTATGTCGAGGAAGATTCTTAAAGTCGATCCAATGTAAGCACGATGAAGGATTGGTTGTTGTTAAGGTTTACTTCAAGCGTGGTGACTCGATCGATCTCAGGGAGTATGAGAGACGTCTCGTTAAGATCAAGGATGTGTTTTTGTCTCTAGAGCATCCTCACGTTTGGCCTTTTCAGGTTTTTGATTCGATTCTCTGTATTGGGTTTGTGTTTTTTATCTTGCTGCGACGATAAAGGAATGATCTTTTTTGAAGACTCTGGTTATGTTCATATCTTTTGTGTTGAATTGAGTTAGTTGGTGGTTTTGATTGCAGTTTTGGCAAGAGACTGATAAAGCAGCTTATCTAGTGAGGCAATACTTTTACAGTAATCTCCATGATCGGTTGAGTACTCGGCCTTTTCTCAACCTTGTAGAGAAGAAATGGTTGGCGTTTCAGGTTGTTTTCTTGGTCTTGCTACCGTTCTGTTTGAGGCGTAAGGTATTTTGAGTTTTCTGAATTTTGGTTTGTTCTTTCTGCAGTTGCTTCTTGCTGTGAAGCAATGTCATGAGAAAGATATATGTCATGGTAAGCTTTGGTAGTTCGAGGGTATATGGTCATCATGATGGTTCATTGGATATTTGATGTGTGTGAATATGCAAAATTTTTAGGTGATATCAAGTGCGAGAACGTATTGCTCACTTCCTGGAACTGGCTTTATCTTGCTGATTTTGCATCCTTTAAACCCACATACATTCCTTATGATGATCCATCAGACTTCTCCTTTTTCTTTGACACAAGGGGACAAAGACTTTGTTATCTGGCTCCAGAGGTATTTTTAGAACACTTATCAGAATTTATTCATTTTAATATGATCGGCGTAGATCTGTCAATTTGTTTTGTTGCACCCTCTGCTAAGGATAGTATCACTTTGTTTGTGGTGCGCCACAGTTAGTTTCTTTCCTTATCACTACTAAGAATTGGTGGCAAGGAACCATCAAGAAAAAAAAGCACCCTTTCTTGTTGGTCATGTTTTTGTTTTTTTTTTCTTGCTTTTCCATGTTTGAACAGATTGTTGCTTAATTACAGAGATTCTATGAGCATGGAGGTGAGACACAAGTAGCACAAGATGCTCCATTAAAACCGTCCATGGATATATTTGCTGTGGGGTGAGCTCATATGCCATCTGTTTTTGTATCACTCTATCTGTTCAATGCTCCTAATGGTTTTCAAAATGGCAAAAACAATATCTTACCTTAACTCCTTAAGTTTTAAAGTTGATAACATATTGTAATAGATTCATATTAATGCTTCAGGTGTGTGATAGCAGAACTTTTTATGGAGGGTCAGCCACTATTTGAACTGGCTCAGCTTCTCGCTTATCGTAGAGGGCAACATGATCCTAGCCAACATCTTGAAAAGGTATTTCTTCGCATCTTCCTATTTCATTGTCTCCTCATAGGTATCAATCTCATCCCATCTGAATGGTACATGGGACTTGTGTCTTCTGTGGTTTGACTTCTGAGTTTGATTTTTGTTGGCTGATTGTTTTAAACTCTTTCTCACTCATCTTCGTTGGTCTTTATATTTTTATTGGATTCAGATTCCTGATCTGGGAATTCGCAAGATGATTCTTCATATGATTCAGTTAGAACCTGAAGCACGCCTATCTGCTGAAGACTACCTGAAAAATTATGTGGGAGTTGTTTTCCCAAACTACTTCTCACCATTTCTGCACACTTTATATTGTTGTTGGAATCCACTTCCTTCAGATATGAGGGTAACTATCGAAATTTTCTGATACTCGTTCTACATTCCGTATCGACTTGATTTATATCTTTTTTGCTTCATTACGTCTAGGTAGCGACTTGCCAGGGGATATTTCAAGAAATACTTAAAAAGATGATGGAAAATAAGCCAGGTGATGAGGATGACGTTGATCCTCCTGTACCTTCAAATTCAGTGAACGCAAGCAAGGTGCAGGAAACTTTTGCAAATCACAAATTGAACGCATCGAAGGTCTTGAGCAGTAATACTGTTAACTCAAAGGATGAGATTCACTCTATTTCTGATGCAGTCAAGAAAAATCGCCATCCTTTCTTAAAAAAGATAACAATGGACGATTTGGGTACACTAATGTCTCTTTATGATAGCCGTTCTGACACTTATGGCACGCCTTTTCTACCTGTAGAGGGTAACATGAAATGTGAGGGAATGGTTCTTATTGCATCTATGCTCTGTTCTTGTATCCGCAATATCAAGTTGCCTCATTTGAGGAGGGAAGCTATACTTCTATTGAGGTCTTGCTCTTTGTATATTGATGATGATGATCGCTTACAGCGTGTACTTCCATACGTCGTTGCCTTGCTTTCTGATCCAACAGCAATTGTGCGGTGTGCTGCCATGGAAACTTTGTGTGACATTCTGCCGCTTGTCCGAGATTTTCCTCCTAGTGATGCGAAGATTTTCCAAGAGTATATATTTCCTATGCTCTCCATGCTACCTGAAGATACAGAAGAGAGTGTGAGGATATGCTATGCTAGCAATATTGCAAAACTTGCTCTTACTGCTTATGGATTCCTGATGCATTCTTTCCAGTTGAGTGATGTAGGGGTTCTTAATGAATTGAATTCCCAGCAGATCCCCGCTTCACCTCCTAGTGAGACCCCTAGTCACTTGCAAAAGGCAAATGGAAATGCACAGCTTGCACAGCTTAGAAAAACTATAGCTGAAGTTGTTCAAGAGCTTGTTATGGGTCCAAAACAAACTCCAAATGTTAGAAGAGCACTCCTTCAGGACATAGGGGAACTTTGCTTTTTCTTTGGTCAGAGGCAGAGTAATGACTTTCTACTACCGATCCTCCCTGCTTTTCTAAATGACAGAGATGAACAGCTAAGATCTGTATTCTTTGAGAAAATTGTTTATGTATGCTTTTTTGTCGGTCAGAGAAGTGTGGAGGAGTATCTGTTGCCCTATATCGATCAAGCTTTGAGTGATCAGACAGAGGCTGTTATTGTCAATGCATTGGAGTGCTTATCCACATTATGCAAGAGTAATTTCTTGCGGAAGAGAGCTCTCCTCCAAATGATAGAGTGTGTTTATCCTTTGCTACGCTATCCATCTCAATGGGTAAGGAGGGCAGTTGTCACTTTCATTGCCGCAAGTAGTGAATGTATAGGTGCAATCGACTCTTTTGCTTTTATTGCCCCAGTAATACGCCCCTTTCTCAGTAGACTGCCTGCGTCAATTGCTTCTGAGGAAGGTCTACTTTCATGTTTGAAGCCCCCAGTCACAAGGGAGGTGGTTTACAGTATCTTAGAAAAAGCTAGAAAGCCAGAAATCGTGGCGAGACAGCGAAAGATATGGTACAGTTCTTCACCTCAATCCAAAGATTGGGAAACTGTTGATTTGTTTGACAAAGATACTGGGGAGTTAAATTCAATAGAATGTGGGGCTGAACAGAAGCAAAATGTGGAAGGAAAAAAACAGATTAGAAGTGCATCGAAGCAACCAGAAGTTCAAGGAAAGTATGCAGAAAAGGATGTGAAATTGAGAATCCCGAGAAACCCTAGACCCAATGTTTCCAACAATGTTGAGTCACGTGATCCCTTGTGTCAAGAGAAGTTACAGTTCTCTGGGTTTATGGCACCATATGTATCTGGTTTGAATAGCTATATTGAACCAGAGAACATACCTCTCTATTCGTTTAGCATGGACAAAAGAGCAGCTACAAATCATCCTGTGGCTTCTGAGTCTTCATTGCAGATGAACTCTCTGGGAATGGGTTCATTGTCAGTGCCATGGATGGATTCCATGAGTAAGTCCTTTAACTTGGCTAGTTCGGTTCCAGTGCCTAAGCTGATTTCTGGGTCATTCCATGTCGGGAACAATCCTAAACAATTTTACAGAGTGGTACATGAGCCAGATTGCATAGATAATGATCAAGTCTCCTCAGCTATCAGTAAATTTCAAGATCTCGGTGTTTCAAGCTCCTCAAAAAGCGCTTCTGTGACTTCAGAAGATGCTTCTTCTCCAGCAGATCTTGTTGGAGAACCATCTCTGTCAAGGACATCGGTTCCGGATTCAGGGTGGAAGCCTCGTGGAGTATTAGTTGCTCATCTACAGGAGCATCGCTCTGCGGTCAACGACATTGCCACTTCAAGCGATCATAGCTTTTTTGTTAGTGCATCAGATGATTCCACAGTGAAGGTGTGGGACTCTAGAAAACTGGAAAAGGACATCTCTTTTAGGTCAAGGCTAACATATCATCTCGAGGGAAGCAGAGGGATGTGCACAACAATGCTTCGGAATTCAACACAAGTTGTCGTTGGAGCCTCTGATGGTGTGATACATATGTTTTCAATTGACCATATCTCCAGAGGCTTGGGGAACGTAGTGGAAAAGTATTCAGGAATTGTTGATATTAAAAAGAAGGATGTTAAAGAAGGCGCTCTAGTTTCTCTATTGAATTACACTGCTGATAGCCTTTCTGGTCCGATGGTAATGTATAGTACTCAAAACTGCGGAATCCACCTTTGGGATACAAGATCAGATTTAGATGCATGGACACTGAAAGCAAACCCTGAAGAAGGATATGTGTCTTCTTTGGTTACAAGCCCTTGTGGGAATTGGTTTGTCTCTGGTTCTTCAAGGGGAGTGCTTACTCTTTGGGATTTGAGATTTCGTGTTCCCGTAAATTCATGGCAATACCCTCTTGTATGCCCCATAGAGAAGATGTGCCTCTGCTTTCTTCCTCCAAGCGTCTCAGTGTCCACCACTATGAGACCTTTCATTTATATTGCTGCCGGTTGCAATGAAGTTTCACTCTGGAATGCAGAGGCAGGTAGCTGTCACCAGGTAATGTTGTTCTACCGTTACGTTGCACCTTGACTTTCCTGAGTTATGGCCTACAGTTTTCTGTTGGGTTCGCAAGTTTCAATAGTGATTGGAAGCGCAGTTTGAATTAGTCCATGAAAGAAACTTTTTTTTTTGATAGAGTAGACTATATCTTTGATCTGAAAACCGATTTGGACTTGTAATTAAGCTGATACTGTCGGGATTCTGTAGGTATTGAGAGTAGCCAACTATGACAACGAGACGGATGTTTCCGAGTTTCAGTGGAAGTTACCAAGCAATAAGGTAAATTCCAAGCCGAATCTTCGCCAGAACATGAGTTCCAAGTACAGAATCGAGGAGTTGAACGAGCCTCCTCCTCGTCTTCCTGGTATCCGCACTTTGCTTCCTTTACCTGGCGGTGACTTGTTAACAGGTGGTACTGACTTGAAGATTCGGTGTTGGGATTACTCCAGGTCTTAAATCTAAAACTTTTATTAACTTGTGATTATTACAATCAAACGTTTTGTCACACTTGTTGTGAATAAAAAACAAAAACTGACTCAATTCTTGTTTTCTGTGTGTTTGGACCAACACAGTCCTGAGAGAAGTTATACTATATGCGGTCCGAATTTGAAAGGAGTCGGAAATGATGATTTCTATGAACTTAAAACCAACTCCGGCGTGCAATTTGTTCAGGTCTGTTGATCAGATATATTTTTGATCTTCGCATAACGATATCTTGCCGTTGTATAAGGTTAGCCTTTAACGATCTTTTATGATGAGCTTGTGTTTTGTTTTTCTTCTTGCAGGAGACAAAGAGGCGGCCTCTGGCAACCAAGCTGACGGCAAAGGCGGTACTTGCGGCTGCTGCGACAGACACAGCGGGTTGTCACCGTGACTCAGTTCAGTCTCTGGCATCTGTAAAACTGAACCAGAGACTGTTGATATCAAGCAGCAGAGATGGAGCCATTAAGGTCTGGAAGTGAAAAAAAACCATGATGGTGGTCTTTTATGTACAGAGTGTAATAGTGTTTCTTGTTTGAACATTTTTCATTGTAACATCAATTGCTAAAAGAAATTTTTTAGCCTTGTATCCTTTTTTCATTCCATAAACTTTTATTTGTACAGATTTTTACAGTGTAGTGAATCTTTTCATATTATGCTTTGTTACAATATTACAGACCGTTAAAAAGCGTAAATTACTTGAAACATAAGCACTCTGCAGTACATTCTAACTCCAAAGTATCACTTTAGGAGTATGTACTTAGCTCGGGAGTAAACAGTGATTATAGAATTGCAATATCAGGTTGCAAATGTAATGAACATCAGTTGAAGAAAACAAGGTCAAAAGTCTGATTTGATTGAGAAATGAAATGAGAAAATTACATTGTCTATAGATATTGCAGAACTCGACTAACCAATGATCCATCACCAAAAAAAACAAGTCATTAAACGAGACAGCAAAACAAAAGCAAAATGCAAAACTTCTCGAGCTTCATCCAGTGATCGATCATCATCTACTTCTCAGAAGAGTTGGGTCCTCTCTTCTTGCCAAATCCAACAACTGCATAAGATGAAAATAAAAGAGGAAATCAAATTCCAAATTCTCTCATTAAGAAAGAATCTCTAAAAACGTATACAAACATACACACATTACAGATTGATACTCTTATGGAAATGTTTCAAGAATCACTAAGCATATCTCAAGAGCTAATTCAATTCTCAAAACCATAAGAACACTGAACAACATACACAAGTGTTATAGTAGACACCATAAGAACTAGTAACTTTGATTAATCAATACAGAGGGAAACAAGCTCAACTAACTAACTAACTAACTAACTAACTTAACAACCCAGATTACAGATTCTAAGACAGTGAAAACGGAAAAAATAATATTACCGGCGGTGACGAAACGGCGATTGTGTTGCAACCTTTTGTGAGCACGACCACGTGGCTTCTTCTTCTTATCCTGTTTAGCCACTTTCGGGGTCTGACCTCTCACCTTACCGGCACGAGCCAACGAACCGTGTACCTTACCTAATCAATCCATCAATTCCAAACACAAAAACATCAATTAAACATCAATCCCACAGAAAATGGAATACAAAAACAGTTCAAGAGTAAGTCTTTCTTACCCATGATTCTTCTGACGACGGAACTGGAGCTCTGTCTCTCTCTCTCCGGCTTTAAGGTGGGCGGCGATTAGGGTTTTCTCTTGAGTGATATATTTAACCGAGGAAGACGATTCTGTACGGATACGGCCCATTCCTGATTTATCAATGGGCCTAAATATTATCATTTAGAAAGCCCATAAAATAAAAATAGTAAGTCCAATTTTAACTTCTCGTTTTTACAGATTTACCGGAAGTTGTGGTTTCGTCTATGAGGAATTCATAGAAAAGAAATTTAGACTAGACGTACGATGTGCCTTGGTTTCTGAACCATTTGAATATGAAGGTCATGAGCATCCCTTGTTCCTAGCTTTAAAGCCAAAAGAAGAAGACGCGGCAGTCTGTCAAATCTGCCAACAAAGTAATGATAAACTTTCTTATTGTAGAAAACTAAATTGCATCGAATGCGATTATACTATATGTTTCAAGTGTGCTACCTTACCATACAAGGCAATGTATAAGCATGATACACATTCCCTCACATTTTACGAATCAGAAGCGGCAAAGGATCATTCAGAGTGGTGTGATGTATGCGAAAGAAAAATAGCAGATTCAACAACAAAAGGGTTCTATTCGTGTGATGACTGCTGCAACACTCTTCATGTTGATTGTTTACTTGGGAAAGACATGTACATGAAACCTGGTCAAATCGTGAAGGATAGGTGGGAGGTCTGGTCATTCATATTCTTCGCAACAATACTTTGTCTCGGCCATTTTGCGAAAGGTGTGACAACCGTTGTCGACACAACAAAGTTTTCAAAGGGCTGCGATTTGAAAATTTATTTTGTTCTCTGTTTTGTTCGCAACCGTTGCTTTTGGGGTAAAATATCATCTCCAGTAGCTTTGCCATCTTCTTCGTTTTCTCAAGTTTACTTGGCTATCTCCATCTCCCATATTGAAGCTTGTAGTCTTTTTTTTTTGTATGATTAAAATATATTGTCCTTTGGTTTTTTGTTTGTTGGTTTGGTCGCCAAATGGAATAAGTTCATAGATTTATTTTAACAGGACTAAGGTAAGAAAAAAGTCAAGCCATGAAAAATCTATTAAAAAGTAACTATATAACTTGAATGATAAAATATCTTGTCCTTCATGTGTAGTAAGGGATGAAACAAGAAGCTGCAATAGTAAGATAAGCAATTTCATTCGTCTTCTTCGATGACTTTGGTTCCCAAACCAGACAAACCTTCAGCTGGGATCTCAGCCACAGTGACGAGTGAGAAAAACTCTTCCTTCGCATCTTCATCATCGTTCCTCTTGCGGGCAACACGCACTCTGATTCTCCTCGGTGGACCTCTGATTCCTTTGCTCCATATCTGCTTGTTAAGCTTCACATCAACTCTTACATCTTTTGTTCCCATGGCTTTCTCTGAGAACTTCCTGATCTCCTTAATGGCATTGGGTGCCTTCTTCTTGAAAGTGCTGTTCATATAAACCCACGACACATCATTTGTAACTTGTACGTACCAATCAGAAGAAGCTAGTAACCCTATCATTCATTGCTTTAGTAATTAACCACAGAAACAGAGATGAACGTATACATTATGTATACATAGAGTTCTACTTCTACATATTGAATTGACCATATAACTAAATTTAGAAGTCCAATGATGCAATGATTCTTCAGACAGTCCTACATATATGGAATTGAGCTACTCCAAATCAGCAATTCAATAAAGACACACTAAAATCACAATACATAAGCAGCATTCCAATCTAAATAATGAAAAACTAGGATAAATGCAAGCTCATGATTTCACCAAAAACACACACAAAAATGAAAACTTCACATAAAAAATCTAAGATTGTGAATGTTATTACCAGCTATGGAGACGCCTGTGAAGATTGATAGTGTACTCCCTTGTAACCACCTCCTCCTTTCTCCCTTTACCACCTTTCTCCATTATACTCTGTCACTCCTCACTTCAGCTAAGCCCCTGCAAATTCGTGTAAAGCTAAATCACTCCAACACATTTCATATCTATAAATCAATATGTCTCAGCATTTCTTATTATAAACAGCACAAACTCAACACGAGAAATCAACAATCAATCTCAGTAGTACCTACCTTTCGCGCCGTGACAAGAACGGAGATGGACAGTGAACAACAGAGAGAGAAAGGAAAAAAATCAAACCCTATAAAACCCTAATTTGTAAGCTTTCGTCTGGAACTGTCCTACGGATCAATTTTAGGCCCAGTGGGCTTTGTATTAATATCCATAGACAGTAATCTGATTTTGCAACATCAGCTTTAATATTCCTGTACGCTGACGTTCACCGTAAACTACGATAAACCCCTTCACTTCATCTTCTCCAAAACCCGTGTTAGCTCTCAAAAGCTACTTGCAGAAACTCAGAGACGAAGTGAAGAAGATTAAAAAATGTTAAGATTTCAATGCTCTCTTCACCTTATTCAGCCTTCCATGGCGAAGAACAACAACCACTCGAATCTATGCTTATACAATTTGCCGCCGTTTCGGGCCACCGGCACGATTCCGGCACCGAAGGTCCAGGGAATACGTGCGAACTTGTCTAGGAAGAGTGGGAAGTTACGAGTAAATGGTCTGGATCGAGAAATGGAAGAAGATGTGATAGAATTTGAAGAAGATGAAGAAGAAGAAGAAGGAGAGGATGAGTTCACGGCGAGGAAGAGAGGCGTTTACGGAGCGAAGAAAGAAGATATAAATTACGATAAAGACCCTGAATTCGCTGATATTCTCGGAGATTGTTTAGATAATCCAGATAAAGCTCAAAAAAAGGTAACAAAGTTTTGATCTTTGATATATATGGATCTTAAATTGAGAAGCTTGTTGAGCTTAAACTTAGAGTAGCCTTTGATTTTGAAGTGGGTTTAGTATCATCAGTGAACTCTTTTTGTAGATGGAAGAGAGATTGAGGAAGAAGAGGAACAAAATTATTCACACTAAGACTGGTTCTGCAACTTCGATGCAGGTGTCGTTTAACAAGTGAGTGGCCTCAGATTGTTTTATTCATTTCGTTGCTTTGAAGTTGAAAGTGCTTATATGTGATTCTCTTGCTTGCCCATTTGATTGATCTGGTAGGTTAATAGTTTTTGATATCACTGCCCTGATCTTCTATGTCATTGTATTTTTGGTGTTCTATTGATGTCTGTTAACTCTCTTGGTTTTTGTTGCTTTGTAAGATTTGAGTATTCCAACTCATACATGTGGATGGAGTTTTACAATGCACCACTGGATAAAGACATTGCCTTGATCACTGATGTAATCCCCTCAAACTACATCTTAGCATTTACCACTATTCTGAGAATATTGGGAAAGCCTGAACAAATCTCTTGTGTTGATTTTGTATTGATGGCTGTAATTTTGTAGACAATCCGTTCCTGGCATATCCTTGGACGACTTGGTGGATACAACTCCATGAATATGCAAGTACGTCTCTTATTGAGGAAGTCACAAACATTTATCTACTCAGCTCACACTATATAAGCATATGAAGCTGATTTCTCTTTTGCCCTTATGATGCAGTTATCACAAGCACCACTGGATAAGAGGCCAAACTATGATGCTATCCTTGGAGCTAATGTAGAGCCTACCACATTTTATAACATCGGGGATCTTGAGGTCCAAGACAACGTTGCTCGCATATGGTGATAACTCTTATTATCCTAAAACGTTTTTTCTTCAAGTCCTGTGGCTTTGGATTGTCAAACGTTTGTTGCTTTTGCAGATTTTCTTCTCTAACGTGAATAATGGTTTTCACAGGCTTGATATTGGGACATCGGAGCCGTTGATTCTTGATGTTCTGATAAATGCATTGACGCAAATTAGCTCAGAGTGAGTCCAGTTCTCTCTCTCTGTCTGTTGGCTAAAAATGTTTTTAACCGGTTCAAAATTGTGGAAGCGCTAACGTAGGAATAATGTATGTTTATGTCCAGTTATATCGGGATAAAGAAACTTGTGTTTGGTGGATCTGAGTTCGAGAGCTGGAAGGAGAATATGACATCCGAGGAATCTGGTTTCAGAGTCCACAAGATTTAACATCTTACATTTATACATAATCCCTTTAGATTTACATCTGTTTCAGAAATCAGAAGCTACAAGTTTCAACACTTTCTATATGTTGTATGTTTTTTCTTAGATAACATTTTCTATAGCTAGACGTATAATCATATACACCATGTCAAATTGGGGTGCACATTGACATAGTTATGATCAGATGACGACAGACTTGCCAGTTACTACTACATGGCTTGGTTTAAACATTGCAGTACATGTAACTGAAAGGCAGCAGCAAATGATAGTAATTCAGAATTAGTTTAAACATGATCATATTAAGAATACTTTTGAACTTCATTAAGTGAAACAAAAGATGACAAGGGATGGTGGTTTAAGCAAAACTCTCAACTGTTCAGGAAAAATCTTAACCTACAAGCTGCTGTCTGAAACTCTCAATGGCTTACAACAAGCTTTTATAGAAGGTGAAATAGTGGTGAATTCTTCAAGCTTGTCTGTTTCTCCTCTTGGGACCAGATTTGGCGACTCTAAGACCTTTGCTGATAACGCTGAGCCGAGCAAGTGCTGCCTTCTTCAAATCAGGCCTGTAGTAGTTGTCCACCACCTGTATAGAGTAGACAATAAAATGATTAGCACATCAAAAACATAAACACAAACAATTTGAGATAGTGCACAGAAAAAAAAAGATTTATCTCAGAAGCCAAGCGTAACAATTATATTTCATAGAAGAAATACCCCACAAAGGAGTACCTCTTCTTACGTGTTAGCTTTCTCATCACAGATAATATTTGTCACAAAAAAAAAAGGCAAGACGAAAAACTAGATTAAAAACATTAACTAAAGAAGTTTTAGCTCAGAAGCCAAGCGTAACAAATGTATTTCATTGAAGAAACACCCCACAAAGGAGTACCTCTTCTTACGTGTTAGCTTTCTCATCACAGATAAAACTTGTCAAGAAAAACCAAATTAAAACACTAAATTGAAAGAAATAGCTAAGAAGTTTTAGCTCAGAAGCCAAGCGTAACAAATGTATTTCATTGAAGAAATACCCCACAAAGGAGTATCTCTCCTTACGTGTTAGCTTTCTCATCACCGCTCATCAAACCTATGAACCATTACCAATCCTCAATTTCCAAATACCCCAACAAGTATAGAATCAAATACAGCAGACCCTCTACATTCACTTAAAAAGAAAGTGAGTAAATACCTGGTTGACAACAGCTTTGGTCATCCTCGGGAACTCCTTCTTGAGGACAGACTTGTTAACAGAGAGCTTAGGCTTGTTTTGTCTCTTTGTCTTGGTGGTTCCGAGTACCACACCTTGGTCCTTGTCAGCAGCCTGAATGGTCACTGTCTTCTTGTTTGCCAAACCTGTAATCATATCAAAAAGACTACAAATTAAAATAAAGTCTACAGATTCTTATACAAATTCAATCACATAACATCAATAAACAAGCAAATATCCAACGAAAAGATACAAACTTTACAAAACTCTACAGATTTCAATTTCAATCTAGCAAACTCAACCAATTCAAGAATTCACTAATTACATTTCGAGAGACTTAACATATGCAATGACTTGTGTAATGTGTTCATATAAGCAACATTCTACCACACAGATTCAGAATAAAACTTGACATAAGTCTAGAGTGAACAAGAGTTGAATCAATACCAGAGTGCTTGTAAGAGTTGAGGTTGACGAGGTTGTTTCTCTCTTTGCTGAACTGAACCTTAGCGTTACCTCTGCCGAACTGCTTCACCAAGAAACAGTTGTTCCTCTTTACGATCTCCCAGACCAGCTGTCCTGGAACTGTTGCCATTTCGAGCTCCTTCACTAATTATTCAAAACGAAAATGTCTATTAACACAAAATATATGAAACGATCAATCAAGGGATTAAACAGAACGAAGAACGACCTAATGCTTAGCAAAGGGATGATCCAAGCTCACCTTGATATTCGCAGACCTAGATGACGGCGGAATAGAGAAGAGAACGAAACTCGTGCCGGAGTTAACCTTATGACGATGAGTAAACTATATATACACTCTCTACAAAACCCTAATTTAGTTCTACGAGGCACTAACTATAGGTAATAAATAGTTAAACGAGCCAATTCATCAAATGGGCGTTTGGTCTAGTGGTATGATTCTCGCTTTGGGTGCGAGAGGTCCCGAGTTCGATTCTCGGAACGCCCCTTTTAATATTTTATTTTTGTGCCAATAGACTTTGTCTCCTCACCCTTTTGCTCTTTAGTAGGTCGATTCTCGGAACATCTTTGCATCCGTTAGACTTAAACTAAACAAATACAAATTATCAACAAACACAATTCTCTCACCAGAGAAGCAAATCCAAAAAATATGTTTTTATACGTTGAAGCTATAGAATATAGATCTTACATGGTTACGAACTCTATATTTGTATACAAACTCTATATTGCAGTTTTAGCACAACAAATGGAAAACTTTCACACATCAAATCAAATTCTTTGTTACCATCATCGTCATCATCAGAAGTATATACAGAAGAACTCAAGTTTCAGACTTGAATCCTATATCCTAGGCGCTATCAGAGAGCCACATATCTTCAGTCTCATATCTTAGGCGCTATCAAATGGAAAACTTCTACACATCAAATCAAATTCTTCGTTACCATCATCGTCATCATCACAAGTATATACAGAAGAACTCAAGTTTCAGACTTGGAATCCTATATCTTAGGCGCTATCAGAGAGCCATATATCTTCACCTCCTTCAGCCCATATTCCCCATTTCCATCTCACTCTCGGGTTACTCATCATACACGCTGAGATCAGATTGGTTCTTACTCTAGGGTCTTTGTCCTGGTGAATCATCAGTCTCATATCTGTCAAGCCTCTGTAATTATTAAGCATAGACCTGATGAAAGAAACTGTTTGATGAACATCCGTATGATTTGACGACTGAACACGTGCTGTTATTAGCTTCAAGCTATTCGCTCCCTTCATATGTACTGGGCCTTTGCTTTGGAAATGGGTTTCGAAATCTGACCAAGTCTTGGGACTCAAACTAAGAGAAACGACGCCAGGGAATGCTTTGAGGAGTATTCCCAGTCCAAGTTTTTGCCTTTCAGATTGTTCTATAGACTTGACTAAATCCACTGCAAGCATTCTGATCTTGTTGCCAAAATGAGTGTTTCTGATTAGCCTGTATATGTCAGGAGATTTGAGCTCTAAAGAATTCAGATCTCGAAACTCCCCGAAACAAAAACCTTTAGCGTCCTCAACAGAAAAAGTGAATTTCACCAACTTGGGCGTTTCAAGGAGAAAAGATTTAGGCTTGCTGCATCTTAGCTCGAGTTCAAGGAGGTTTGGCGCCACTATAGCCATGGACCGTGGAGCATTCGACACAGTCCAATGACAACTCTTTAGGTGCAGTAAACGTATTCTCGGTTCATTCAACCCTCCAACACCAATCAAATTTAACACATGAAGAAAAGGGAAACACTCATTGACCTTCTCAAGATTCTCATCATCGAGTCTGATGAACTCGAGTGTCAAATGTCTTAGATTAGGCATCTGAGTCATTCCAACAACTGAGAGCCATGCACTCTTCACCTCTAGTTTCACTAACTTACTACCTGCAATATAGAAATAGACTTCAAGATACACATCCATTACAACTGCATTTACTCGTTCCTTTAACAAGCCGTTATATCATACATCATCATCATCATCATCATCATCATCATCTTTGCTTAAGAATCTAAGATTGGTTCCTAATGAAAACGTATTGCAAACGAATCCGAAACTTACAGTTTGAAGAAACGAGCGCCAAAACATCTGACTTCCTCCAGCAAGATTGAAGCCAGAAATCAGAAATTGACAACATCTCCAGGTCATCACAAACCCTAGGCAACCACTCCTTCACGAATTCGACATCGGTAAGGTACAAATCTTTGAGGTCATCTTCATTCAAGTCGTCAAACGACATTCTCTTAAGCGCATCATCGACCCCGACTGAGATCGAGCGAATGTTAACAGAATCATTGATCAGGCTCTTGAAGATCGTTTTGAACGGTGTGACGGTTGGTGTGACGGCGATGGGACGCGATTTGAAGAACCGGGACAATGTGCAGATGAGATTCACGGTGTGAATTTCACGCTTGAGAGAGTTCATTGTCTTGGACGCGACTCGGCATCGAGCTATGGATTCGGAATCGTTGAGTCGATTCAGAATGTTCACCAAGAGCTCTGGAGGTAACTCGTCCATTGGTTTGTTTTTGTTCAATTTGGGAATTGAAAAAGGATGAAGAAGACGAAGGAGAGAACCAGAGTTATTGAAATGTAAACGTACGTGTGGTTAAAGCCCGCACGTGTTAAAAGTGAAAGACTAAAGTACCCTTACGAATTCTGGGAAATAACAAAAGTGTCACTCACCCTTATTGATGAGTCGTCGTCGTTCTAGAAATTGGGGTTTTGTAAATTTCTCCGATTTGTGTAGCGTCGGGTTTTTTCGACCGGAGAGAGAGAGAGAGAGAGAGAGAGAAATGGGGAGGAGGATTTTGAACGATGCGTTGAGGACAATTGTGAATGCGGAGAGACGAGGAAAAGCTTCGGTGGAGCTCAAACCAATCTCCACCGTTATGTCTTCCTTCCTCAGAATCATGAAGGAGAAAGGTGAAAATTTTCTCCCCTTTTTGTTTTGTAATTTGGTTCTTGACTCTTACCCATTTCCCAGTTTTTGCATCTGAAGTTGGTCAATTCATTGATACAAGATTTAGTTTTTCATTTCGTCCGTTTCACTGAGTGATGACATTGTGGAGTGAAGGATCTAGTTCTGTGATTTAGTTTAATTCTTTCGAAGCTTGCAAAAAAGTTCCTGAGGTTGTTAGGCTTAACAAATTGTGTTATTGGCTAGTGGTGAAGGCTTTTTTTGCTCCCAAGTTTATGTTTTTGCTTCTATGATGCTATTTAGTGGTGTGCTTTGCTTTGTTCTGTTTTATGTAATATTGCTTGATAGTGATTTTGGATTGGTTAGCTTTACATGTTACAGAGTGTTTGATGGAATCGGCTTTGCCTTTACAAAATGTTTCCTTAATAATGCTAATGTAGGTTATATCAAGAACTTTCAAGTCTATGATCCACATAGAGTTGGTAGAATAACAGTTGATCTGCAAGGGAGGGTTAATGACTGCAAAGCTCTTACCTATAGGCAAGACGTTAGGGCCAAAGAGATTGAGAAGTACACTGAACGCACACTTCCTACACGTCAGGTTTGTTCGTTTTCTCTCTCCCTCCCTATCCAGGTATGCAGCTAAATATCATTACTTTTAACAAAGCGTAACCTTGTTGATTTGTTCCATGTACGTAGTGGGGTTATGTTGTAATCACAACCCCGGATGGAATTTTGGACCATGAAGAAGCAATCAAACGGAATGTGGGTGGTCAAGTTCTTGGGTTCTTTTACTGAGTAGCTTAAGCTAGCACATGGCAAGAACCTTCTAGTGTCAAAAGGATTCAACAAATGTTTGAAATTTCGATCCTTCTTCCTGTTGCTTTTAGTTTTTGTAACTTGCATATTGCCTTTGAACAGGCAATTAGATAACACATATGTTGCTAAGTTCAAAGATCTTGTTGTTATGACAACATTTTCTTTAGCTCATCTTTTGGACGAGAAATTTGTTCTTCCATAGCTATCTATCAGAATAATCTATATATGCAGACAGGGTTACGGATATCTGTCAAAATGATTCAAGAAAGTTTGAAATTTCGATCCTTGTAACATCTTTTTCTTCTGGTTTTTGTTTTGGTATCTTTCTTGCATGTCTTTGAACAAATTGGCAATGAGAGAACACATTTGTTGTTATATTGAAAGATCTTTTCATGACAAACATGTTATTCTCTTATTATCATTGCACTATATACCATCGCTGTTAGTCCACCAAAATATATGACAATAATCTGATTATATATGACAAGGAAGCCAAACATGTTATACAAAAGAAATGAAATACTTCAAGGCAAAATGTTATGCTCAGGATACGAAAATTAACTTCAATCTACAAGCAAACAATCAAAGAAAAGAATGAGCGCTAATAAAACAATGAGTATGTATATATCAACAGGCGGGAAGAATGAGTAGAAGAAGTTCAGCGACGAAGAGCCCCAAGCTTGGCAAATATGTCGTCGTAATCTGGGAGTTTGGGATGAACATGGCTAGATTTCTCCTTTGCCGGAGGTTCTGGCTCAGGTGATGTCACAGTTTTGGGAGGAGAGCTTGAAGAAGCTGACCCTTCTTGCTTAGCCAATGACTTGGCCTCTGGAGTTGGCTTTGGAGAAGATTCTCGATAGTGAGAGACTTTTCCAGTTTCTGGAAGAGAGCTTGAAGAAGTAGCTGATCCTTGTCGCTTAGCTGCTGGCTTGGCCTTTAGACCTGGCTTTGGAAGAGATTCTTGATAGTGAGAAGCTTTGTCGGTTTTTGGGAGAAAGCTTAAGGAAGAAGCTGCTCCTTGTTGCTTAGCCAGTTGCTTGGTCTCAGGAGTTAGCTTTGGAGGAGATTCTTGTTCGTGAGAAGCTCTGTCAGTTTTTGGAAGAGAGCTTGAAGAATAGGCTGATACATGTTTCTTAGCTAGTGGCTTGGCCTCAGGATTTGGCTTTGGAGGCGAATCTTGATCATCAAAGACTGTCTCAGTTTTCGTGGTAACCAGAGATGATCTTCTCTCCTGTCCCTTTGTTCTTCGTGAGATGGAAATAGAAGGCTTGGTTTGGGTGCGTGCAGCATCTCTACCAAATTCTCTCTCATCTTCATCGTCACTAGATATTGAGTGAATATATGAGGCAGAAGCAGAGGCAGGGGTGGTCTTGTGGATCCTCCTCTCTTGACTTCTGGTGGAAACTCGGGTCGGAATCTTGTTCTCCGTGTCCTCATGGCTGACGCGCGAATGTAGATGTGTTGGCTGAGTTCTTGACTCAGTTTTTTTATCTTGATATCTGACAGAATTTATCTCCGGAAGTTCCGTCTCTGATTCATCATCACTAGAAAATGAAGCTGGAGGTATATAGCTTGGTCTTTTGTCCGTGTTGCTTGCTCTCTGAGTGTTAAGTTCTTTCCTGTCTGTCTGAAAAGAAGAAGACCTCGATGGATCAACTACTGTTGGGACATGCTCTTTAACAGATTTAGACCATGTCTTGTCTCTTGGCGGACTCATTCCATAAGATGGGAGAGTTGTTTCATTCTTAGTTCCAGCGGCTAGAGGTTCAATCCTAAGACCTGTAGGAGTCTCTGAGTCGGATACTTCCTGTATCTTGGAATCATCTCCTTCGTCTTCGGAGTCTGAGGGGAAAAAGTAGCGTCCTAGATCATCAGGAACATTAGACTTTGGGGACTTAAGAGATTTCAGCTTCGGGCTTTCTTCTACATGTCCTGAAAATTTTCCTTTGTTTTTCAGATTGTCTTCTTCACTTTCAGAATCTCGGTCATAGTCATCAAACATTGCAGACGGCTTAGGCTCATGCAGAGAAGCCGGAGGACTTGTAGGACCATCATCAAATATAGGAGGCTTCTCCTTCTCAAGAACCTGTGAGGTTGAGGCTGAGCTGGTTTGTCCCATAGCCTTGTCTCCTTCGAAGCTCCATGAACTTGTCTCTGTTGGCATATGATCAGGTGTTTTGCTGCTACTGCCGAGCAAAGAAAATCCTAATCCTTCTTCTGGTTCATCATGATAAGCATCCTCTGTGTCAAATTGAGGTTTATCGAAAAACGAGCTATAGTCATCAAAAGCTGGAGCAACAACAACATCAGGACCATAATTGCGACTCTCTGTATCTTCATCTTCAACAGTGCTCTGAAATCTGTCTTTTTCCAAGATACTTGGTGAATCGATATGGTCCGAGGCAGTTACATCATAGTCATCAGATAAATTGCTTGACTGTGAATGTGATGAAGCATGACTTGACTGTTTCTTGAGCAGAACACCTTCTGAATTGCTAAGGTCTAAATCATCCACACTTGGCTGCTTCTTCTCTCCACCCATTTTAGCAAAAGAATCGTTCGGCCTCATCTCCAATGAGTTCTCCCGAGAACGACCTCTCCTCCATGAAGCATTTTCTGATAGCTCATCAACATTCTTCTTAGAAGATTCTGCCCTAGTAGTAGTAGATTGATCTTCTTGCATGTTACTGCTTCTTAACATCTCTTCCTTACCAAAACCTCCGCCTTGCACATTTGAGCTACTTCGACTATGTGGGGGATTGTTTCTTAAACTATCATAAGAGGATGAGTTCAGCGACTCTGTTGAATTATGCATTGCCATCATCCGTTCTTTACTTGAAAGCTCAGCAGCTGCACGTGCAGCAAAACTCGCTCTTTCTGCAGATTCAGCAGCTGCACGTGCAGCACTTGTTGCATCAACAAATTCTGTTTCCCATGGAGATGAATCCCCATGACCTGGATTGGGATGTCTGTGTTCTCTACCGTCAGTTCTACCTCCTGTATTAAAACAAATGACGATTTGTTTTAATCTAACGGTCAGCACAAACAAAGAACGACGAAAAAACAGAAGGAACATCAAAGATATGAAAAACTAACCAGACGGTTTTGGGTCTTGATGATAGTAATCAGCTGTCTTCCCAATGTTGAAATCAGTAGATGTAGTGCGGCTTGAAGATCTTCCATCAATGGCATATGAATTCTGCGACACATTGACAGTCGTAGCTGGAGCTTGAAACTCTGGAAGTTGATTGTTTTGGATTCTTGAAGACTGAGAGTGAGAGGAACTTGCTCCACTCTGCTCAAAGAAATCGAAAAATGCTAATGAGGAAACAGATACTAGAAGGTGAAAGTAACATCAGCAATATTGAACTGAAAAATATACTACTAACCGCTAATACAGTTTCCTTTGGATCTGATTCAACCAAAGATTCTGCTTCCCAAGTTACATTATGCTGCGCAGCAATATCCGTCAAAATTTTGTTCTTCGTTGGACCATCAGGAGCTTTAACAGACAATTTATCCACCAACTAAACATAAAGAGACAGAGAGAGTCTCATAAGCAATCACACCTCTCTTAAGTCTTAATACAAACAGCGCAAGAAAAGAAGAGAACACCGTTACAACCACTTACCAAACGACTGACACCAGAATCAGGTTGCAAACCAATAGCAGCTGAAACAAAATCTTTCCCATACTTTGCAGAGAACTGCTTAACAATATCTGAGAGTTCTGAAACATCTGTTAACCTTTGAGAAGCGTACAAGACACTCGCCACAGCTTCCTTAAGATCATTAGGGCAAGTCCTGAAGTAAGATAAGAAAACAATGATCAAACACATATAACACAATAGAACAAAAAGAAACAAACACAAATAAACTTTTTTAACTTACTTTTGAGAGTCAATGACACCCAAACGAGCAACAAGAAGTTCACAATATATACTAACGAGCTCATAAGCAGCTACAGTCTTCTCTTCTCTCACCACATGCTCCACCTGAGAGAAAGTATAATAAGCATTTCACAATCCATGACTCAAAAATCACATATTTTCATACAAACAAATGAAAAAATTTGATTGCTTGCTTACTCGAATTTGAGCTGTCTGGGTTTGGCCGGACTCGAGCAATTGAGCCAATTCTCTTCTTAATTGTTTAATCTGTGTATCCTTTTTGTTCTTCAGTATTTTCAGGCGTGACGCCGCCATTTGTAAAGCAGTTTTGCTTCATTATTGAAAAAACATGAAAAAACAAATCACAAAATCATTCAAAACAAACCCAGATTGTATCATTCCTCCGGTAATGTGAACAAACTGAATTTACCATTTAGCAGGCTTAAAACTTCGATGAAGCACCTTCTTCATTGATCAGAGAAACGAAAGATGAAGCCTTTTAAGGTCTGGGGAGTCTCTGAGTACACAATTGAAACGAAAAAAATCAAGGGCTTTTTTAGGGTTTTTGTTTAAGAGGATCAGATGAAAATGTTGTGATCTGAGGAAATTGGACCTTCTCTCATGACCCGAAGAAAAGTATCAATTTTGGAGAAGAAGAAGATGAATTAGAGATAGGAGTAAAAAAAAAAAAAATTGACTTTTTTGGGTAAACGGTTAAATAGGTGTTGAAGATTTTGATCACGCGTCAATATGACAAACTAATGTAAGAAAAAAAAACTCGGAAAAAAAAAACGAAAAAGACATGTATGTCACATGTGACATGTTGCATGTCGACAGAAGAAAAATAATAATAATCATTTGGAATTAAGTGATTTCTCTAAAATTTACAAATCTTATGTTATTTAATCATGGATTTTTTAAAGTCAGCTAAAATCTACTGTTATTAAAATGATGATTTAAAAATCTATTTTAAAATCTACTATTATTCAAAACAGTTTGTAGATTTGGATTTTAATAATTTTTAGAGATTTTGGAGAATTTGAGAGAATTTATTTAGTTAAAAATACAGAAATCCAAATTTCATGGTTTTAGGTGATATTTAATTTTTTTTTACTATAAATCATATCAACTTCTCTAAAATTTATTAAAATTCCAAATTTTCTAAATCTCATAAATTTCAATACACCCCTAAATTTCATCATTTCATGATATCCATATCTTTTTTGTCTAAAAGGCAAAATTATACTCCATCCGTTCTAGTTTAACTGTCGTTTAAAGTTTTTGCACACAAATTAAGGAAACTATTAAATTTTATGTTTTGCTCTTCATTAATATATTTTATAATTTTTCATTAGTTAAAACTTTAAAACAGCAGGGATAAGATTATAATATTCATCAAACATCTGCATTGAAAAACTAAAACGATAACTAATATGAAACAAAATTAAATCCTAGAACGACAACTAAATTAGAACGGATGGAGTATTTTGTATCGGTTTATCACTAGATCACGATTTATTTAATTGTTATAAATAAAGATCGAAGAGTTAGTTGGTCACATGTTTCTCATCCATATTTTATTTTGTCTTTAAATATGAAGACACCGACAAAAAGATATTTGAAATACCATAAAACCAAAAATTGCGAAACATAGCATCATCTCTTGTTGTAATTAATTAGGTTTTCAATACAAAAAATATCGAATATTTATACTCTGTATCGTTTATCCTAAATTCATCAAAAATAACCCGATTATAATAAACTCTATTCATCGCCTAAGTATCGAAAAGTTCACTTGTTGGGATGCATGTACACGCCGAAGCAAGGTTACATTTTATCACAAAACAAAGCATGTTTACTTATATTAGTAAGATTTTTACGGAAACGACAACAAGAAACTATAAAACGAAAAAAAAATTGAGTAAGAACTCTTTAGAAATTACTGTCAATCATATATGAATCAGGCCATACATTATACAACACAACAATGTATATAGAGCATAAAGTGATCAAACCTCTCTTTTAATCAATTTTGGTTAGTCCTACGTACGTACTTCCATTATCTCTTTCACTAGACACTAGTGGCTCTGTGGCTCTCGATCCAGCTCGGCGGCTAAGCATTGTTTCAGCTCCGTTACGATCTGGTTCATTGTTGGTCTACTGGATCCTCTCTCTCTGACGCAAGACATTGCGATCTCTACAAACTTCCAGGCTGAGTCCTCCGAGAAGTCGCCGCGAAGTAGCGGATCCACTATACCGTCTAGTTCTCTGGCCTCGAAGAACGGCCAAACGTAGTGAACAACGCTGATATTGTCTCCTTCTTCGGTTTTGATGATGGCTCGCTGGCCAGTAATGAGTTCAAGAAGAACGACCCCAAAACTGAACACGTCGCTCTTCTCGTTCAGCACGAATGTTCTGTAGTGTCTGTCACCACAAATCTGATTTGTTTAGTTTATAAGATATGATATTGTTGTCCACTTAAATTGGTTATAATTTTTGCTAAACTGAAAAAAGGGTTTTGAACTGAATTGGCCAACCCTAGTTTCAGTATTACCCCTGGTTTGTGATACTACCAGCCAGACCGTGTGATCCGTAGAGTGTATAAATTAAAGGAACTTACTCAGGATCAATGTAGCCTGGAGTTCCCATGACGGTAGTCACGGCGTGGCTGAGATCGTCCTCAGGGAAGACCTTAGAAAGGCCGAAATCAGCAATCTTGGCTTCCAAGTTATCGTTCAATAGGATGTTTGCTGTTTTAACGTCTCTGTGTACTATTGCTGGCCTGCACCCATCGTGCAAATACTCCAAACCTGCCAAGGCGAAAGAAAACTAGGTGTTAACAACTAAGCCAGGTTTGGTTTGTAGTTAAAAATCAAGGATGTCAAAACTAAGACCAACCTTGAGCAGAGTCTATGGCTATATGGAGTCTCTTTTCCCAGCTAAGATCTTCTGCATTCTCACCTGCATGTCCGTAGACATAACACCGATGACGGTGAGCTCATAGGAAGCAACAATTGGTAACAGAGAAATAGAGAGAGATGAAGATTACTTGAAAGATAAGCTTGCAAGTTGCCGTTGGCCATGTACTCGTAGATGAGAGCCATACTGCGATCATCGCAATATCCAACAAAGGAAGCTAAATTGCGGTGATGCACTGTCAAAAGAAGCTCTGCCTGCAAACATTTTACACTTAAGCAACCATATAAAACAACAATTTCCAAAATATATGATCATATTTTTGATGTTCTTTAGATTACCTCGACTTGGAATTGGTTAGAAGCCCTGGATGATGATGATGACTCTTTAGGTTTTCCCAGTGAAGAATCGTTGATCATCTTTACAGCAATTTTAGTCCCATCTTCAAGGGAACCGAGATACACAATACCAAACCCTCCTTTACCAATCACTTTATTGAAGTTGTTTGTAATGCTAGAGAGCTCATTATATGTGAATCTTCTCTTCCCTGAAGGCAGGAGTGGTCCTATATAGGCACCTAAAATCAAAACATTCGTTTTTCTCAGCAAAAATCTGACTTCAAATTTATTAACCGCGCGTGAAGTAATAAAATTCTAACCTAACCTTTTTTCCTTTGCCTTAGTATGATCCATATGATAACTAAGACAACAATGAGAACGATTACTGATGTCCCTACGGCTATTGGTACGACCATGTTGTTCTTCTTCTTGTCTTGACATGAACGTGAGGTACAAATGTTTTGATCATCCACACTGGAAAACAGAGGAAATCACAAGATTCATAGAGAGTGCTTGTGTTTCAGTAACTTTTCTGTAAAATGCTAGATGTTACCTGAGTGCAAGTAGACCAGCCTTAAATTTTTTCATAAGAGAATTTGGAATAAACCCAGTAAAATTGTTTCCTTTCAAATTCCTTGCAACACAAAAGAAAAAAAAAATGTCAAGAGGCAAGTTCACTATTAAAATAGACCAAGACTATATATCTATATATTCTGTGGTCACTTACAGAAGTTTCAAATGTTTTAGATCCGCCAAAAACTCAGGTACATTTTGTTGTAGGTCGTTGTTAGATAAATCCCTGAGTAAAACAATGCATTAGTCTTTTATAGTTGATGTGAATAACAGTGGTGGAAAGTGTCAATGTATTTGTATACTTACAATGACTCAAGAAGAGAGAGATTTCTAAATGCCAATACTATTGGTCCTTGTAATCCGCTTGAGCTAAGATTCAGGGACTTGATTTGATGATAACTATTAGTGCTGTAACTGCATCCAATACCTTCCCAAGGGAATAGTCTTGGGGAGCAAGGATCACCACTCCAAACCTTATTCACTTTATACGTTTCTTTTATGCTTTCTATGGCATGAACTGCATTAACAAAATAAAAATAAAAAATGTGAGTTTTAGTAGCAATCTTACAGAGTCCAAGTAGAGATGGAAACACACCATCATCAGTTCTGGTGTAAAATTCATCTAGAGATTGTACTGTGAAGATCTCAATAGCATTGAGAATTGGTGGAAGCGTTGAATCTGCGGTCTTCTGAAGAGAAATCAAGTGATCATTACCAGAGAAAGCTATTGGATTAGATAACGTCATTGAATACTTTGAAGAAGGAACAAAAGAATTTTCAGAAACAGGGGAACCATTCCACAAAATCTTCATCTTTCTAGTCTCATTACTCTCTAGCGCCTCGAGTTCCGCAAAGTAAAGATATGCGTAGAACCGAGCATTTGGATCGTCAGATGTCCAGAACAGTTCCAACGGATCATCATCGCTTTTAGGCGAAGCAGCTGTCTTAATAACTTCATCAGGCGGCGAATAACCGTTCTGAAAAACATCGATATAGGCGGATGTTACAATCGAGTTCCAAGAGATATTTGAGGAGTATGGAGACCAAATACGATCGAATCTATCGTTTTGGTACCGTCCTGTTCCGTTTAAATATCCAATGTCCCATCTTTGATAGAGTACCAATGAGACATTTCTTCCAAATTCAGTATTATAGATTGAGCTGTTCACAGGCCGGAGCTCCAAGCCTGAAATAAAAGGAGTTCCTTTACCTTTGTTCACAAGGCAAACATATGTTGTCTCTGACTCTGCAAAGCTTAAAATCTCTTTTATGACTTGGTCAGAAGCATTCTTGAACTTCACTGTCGACCAGAAATTCACGTTTACATAGAGATCAAACTCAGGCAAGGCTTTTTTACCATCGTAGTTTCCATACATAAACCAAGCTCTGATGAGATAAAGGTTCCCTTTTCCTGGAAAAGTTTTTAAGGTGTAACAGTTTCTGTTTCCTTGAGGGAATGCTCTTACTTCAGCAAGAGTTGACGGCAAAACAGGGTTTTTCGGATAGCCGTATTCTTCAGAGACGTTGAAGTTTACGCCAGTAGTTATGAAGGCATCATCGGAGACGTAAGTGATTTTGGCCATAGTGTCTTCAGGGGTTTCGTAAGGAGGTATGCCACAATCGATGTTGATGTAACCTGTGGATCAGAGGAGAAGAAAGGGAGATTACTTACAACACAAGCTAAAATGTTAATGACGTTTGAGAAAGTTTTTAAAGCCAACTTCATTTCACAAAATTTAAACACCTTCAAGAACATGGGCCAATTTATAATCAAACAACAGAGAGAACAGAGGATTTATGATTACTTGCAACACAAGACATTGTATTAGACTTTTGACTAAATTTACAAGACAGGTTTTCTCGATTCTATGTTTTGAGTTTCAATCACAAACTCAAGGTTTCTTTAGTCTGAACAGAGAGGAGAAAAGGAAACCTGATCGGCCTTGGCCGTGAACTACAATGGTGATGGCAAGGGTAAAGAAAATGCCGAAAAAGAGAGAGTGATTAGCCCTCATCTTCTCCGATCCTTTTTGTTTTTGTTTTCAGAAGTTCTTCAGCTTATCATCGTCAAGAATAAAATAGACAACGTGCGACTAAGATAACAGAAACATTAAAAGTACAAAAGTCTACTCTTTATGTTATTAGGCAAGGGTTTTGTAGACTTTTCTTTCATCGTTGGCCCAGTGGCCATATATATACTTCCCACTAAGGTGAGGAAGACAACCTGGATTTTATAAGATAGATGGCAACAGAGGTGGAGTTACCACTTACCCCCACATGTTCCTCTATAAAGTCCTGTTTTTAATAATTGAAATACATATAATTTATAGATAAAAAAATGGTGAATGTTCTAAAATAGTCACGTTTTGACTTTTGGTGAAGTTATTTGTGATGTGATTAGCAATGTAGCATTCAAAATACATAGACTAATTCATTGATAACCAATTGATTTTGATCCGTGTGAAAGAATACGAAGTCTATTTAATGACTTTTCTATAACCATGAAGTTACAGATTTTACAAAGTTGATAGAACATGATCAAAAAGTAGAAGAGCTCATATTTAAAGAAGCATAGACTTTGGAGCCTTCTTTTGTTTGAAGGCCTTCATTTATTCCAAGGCCAGCCTTGATGTCCACTTTACTCCTTGAGAGATCCACCTCCACGAGAGGCTTGCTTCCGAGCATGGGAGGTTTAAGGATATTACCTGAACACAGATTATTCACAGTAAGTACTCTAATCAGAAATGTCACAATGTAACAGAGAGTCATTTGGTTTCATCACTAGGACTAGCTTATATACTCATACCGTTGTAGTGGCAAACAATTTAATGTCCCATAATCACAGGTTCAATATGAATATATCGGAGCTTCAATGTCAATACAATTACCTATTTTACTGAAGAAAATGCCGTAATTCATTCCGTTGTACACGGTTGGTATCACTGTCGAATAAGGGCATTGCTCGGAGAATCCAATCTTTTGACCGTTAGATTTTTTGATTGATCTGCTTAGCTTGTTTACGCAACGTATGAACTGCTTGTGACAGTTAACGTAAATCATACCTGAAAAAAAATTCCATAATTGATTATCAAATACTCAAAATGATATCCTGTTTTACAACTCAAGAATGAGCTTTCTATTCTTGATTGGTTTTACCTTTTTGATCAACACAATTGTCATGTGTCATACAACAAGCATCAAGACCATCACAAGGTTTCTCTCCAGGACATCCATAGTAACCTATCCCACAATACTTCCCATATCGAATGACGAGACCTGAAGAAACAGAGAGATGGGGTTAAGAAAAACAGATCATGCACTAAGTTAGTTTTTCTCCAAATTTCAAAAGAATGCACACAAATCATCTTACTGTTGCAGTTCTGTACAATGCACGTTTTGCTGCACTTCCCCTGTCATTTGTGATTCAACCCATCAGAAAAAAGGTAACAATAAAGACACAAAACATGAACAAAGAACAGTAAGTACATATAACCTCGCTGTGAACGACGGCGAAGAGGAGGAAGGCGGTTAAGCCGGAAGCAATACGTGCCAAAGCACCGCCGCAAATCATCTCTCCCCCGTTAACGTTTATGGGTTTTGACTTGTGTTCTTTCAAAAATTTCTGTCCCAAACTATATTTGGGTCTCTTTTATAATGGAAGATCCCATCGTTGGTGCTCCTGCTTTCTCGTCCCTTCTGTCTCTCTCTATTTTATGTACACAAATACTAAAAAAAACTGAAGCAGTTTCATGATTTACACCCTAACAAATCTTCAGTTTCTTTTTGGACGTTCCTTATCCATAATAAGAACTATTATTATTATTGACGTTAAAAACAGAGGATCATTTTGGTGTAATCTATCAGATGTTACGTATAGATTGCTGTTTTTGACAATACTAATTGAAATATCTTGCAGTTGACAATAACACAAGTAATAATCACAAATATAATGAAACAACAAACTTTATGTTGATTATATATATATATATATATTAATATATATCAAAAAACCATAGTTGAAATTATTTCTCTACATTATATTTCCTATATAATTATATGAATTTCTTATAATAAACACACATCTAGAGTGAAATAGAAACTAAAGTAATATGTAGATGGACACAAATCCATTCACTGCTATTTTGTTTTGACCTGAAAATAATCATTTGACCATTAGAAAACAAGGTTTACGAATTTACAAAGTTGAGAGATATATATAGAGTTATGAGTCACCTTATAAGCTGATGATCAAGAAGGGGAAGGGTTCATTGGAACAGAGACTTTGGAGCCTTGTTTTGTTTGAAGGCCTTGCTTTGTACCAAGGCCATCCTTTGTGTCCGCTTTACTCCGAGCGAGATCCACCTCCACGACAGACGCGGGCCTTGCTGGCGGCTTAGGTGTAATGATGTTACCTGCGCAAGATTATTCGCATCTTATCGGTATTTAACTGAATTAAGCGATTTGCACTTTAACATCAGAAGACAGTATAGTAAAGGGTTTATAATCAGCAATGTCACAAACAATGTAACATAAGTCATATGGTTGGAAGTTTTGAACACTACCAGCTTATTAGTTTACAAGTGATTCTCATAATGAATTTATAGTGACAAAAGGTTCAATGTCATAAATCACAGGTTCAATATGAATAAAACAGAGCTTAATTAGTTACTTACCTATTTTACTGAAGAAAATGCCGTAATCCATTCCTCTGTACACGGTTGGTATCACTGTCGAATAAGGGCATTGCTTGGAGAATCCAACCTTTTGGTTATTAGATTGTTGGACTGATCTTTTTAGCTCGTTTATGCAACGCTGAAACTGCTTGTGGCAGTTAACATAAGTCATGCCTGCAAAAAAACCAGATGCAGCAGTACATTCTCAGAATCCAATATCTAATAGATTTGTAGTTAAAAGATGATCATTTCATTTCAATGTCCCTCTAAAGATATTCTTGATTGGTTTACCTTTTACAGTAACACAATTGTCATGGTTCATACAACAAGTATCAAGATCATCACAAGGTGGCTCTCCAGGACATCCGAAGTAACCTATCCCACAATACTTCCCATATCGAACACTGAGACCTGAAACGGAGATGGACCGAGACAGATGAGCTGGTTTTGCTTGAGAAATGCTCTTTATATTCAAAGGGTATGCATAAGAAAAACGATAAGCTCACCGTTGCAGCTCTGTGCAATGCAGGTTTTGCTGCACTTCTCCTGTCATTTAGATTTAACCAATCAGAACAAGATAATATCATCGTCTTGACATTACCATAACTCACAAACATGAACAAAGAACAGTAAGAATATATCTATTCATCAACCTGGCTGCAAACGACGGCAAGGAGGAGGAAGAAGGTTAAGCTAAATCCGACATTTGTCAAAGCACCACCGCGAATCATCTTTTTATCTTTGGCTGTTGAAGTTTCTGATTTTGGCTTGTGCTTTTTTCAAATTCTGACACCAAAACGTATAATTGTGACTCTTTGAAGTGGAAGTTCTCATTGCTGGTCCTCCTGCTTTCTCGTCCCTCTTCTCTCTTATGTACCACAAAGACTTGAAAAAACAATAAGTTTCATATTTACCAATCAAATCTTCATATTTTATCAAAGAAAAATGAAAATTCAGACGTTAACTGATTTTTAGTGAGACATGTTACAATATAGATTGCATAAATATGGTTCAACTTTTCTATCAAACAAACATTAAAGTGAGAGAAATTTCCTGGGAAATTTTGTTCTTATTGAGAGCAATCTTATCAAAGAGTTATAGCAAAATGGATTTTCTCAGCTCCAAAGCCTCCGTTTCAGGGAAAAACTGTAAAAAAAAATCGATTCAAGAGAGAATCATGAAAACTAAAAACGGAGGAGGTGATTACACAATCTTCAAGTTATTGTTCCTCTCCTTCAAGGGTAATAGCCTGTGAAGGTGAATCCTCTGCCGGCGATTTCACCAGCGCAATACCAAGCAAAGCATTCAAGACCAAACAATGCAGCGATTCCTGCATCTTCTACCTTTAGACCAGATCTGTTCTTCCATAAGTTCTTTGCGTAGTCTACTTCCTTCCAGAGAGTTTCATAGCGTCCGGGAATGCTGTAATAAGGAGTGGATAAGTGTTAGATACTAGAGTCAAGTCGCACATAAAGGCAACATCAAGATTACAAAATGCAAATGCCCAAAACTTTTCAATTCATGGTAAGATGAAGTGTGGTGATGGAACGGGTCTCGCCTATGAATCAATTTATTATCAAGCAAGAGGCAATATACTGAGAATTCTTTTGTACCCCGAAAAAGATGGACCGTACTGCATATTTGAGATATAGACAAGAACAATTGTTGCAGATGAGATTACTAAGAGTCGAGATTAAGAGATTTAATAATCAAACCAACCGAAGCTTGACTACTTTAAAACACAATCCTGCAACTTATGACAAAGAACTAAGCAAGACCAACAGCTCAGCTAAAAGATAGCATAAACCACATGTAAACGTTTGAATCCAATATCGATTATGGGGCGGGCAACAGAAATAAGAGGAGACATCAGAGGATTCATAGTATGCCCGTTTAATCATTTCATGTCTACTTTACGCCTTAAAGAAGAAAATGAGAAAATGACAAAAGTCTCTTGCTAACCAGAATATCGGAAATGGTTCTATATATGAAAAGGGAAAATGTTGAGAGATAAAGGAGGGAAGAGAGATATCAACCTAGCAAGACGGGTGTACAGCAATTGCTTAGACAACTCTTGACACTTCTCCACAGTGGCAGGTTCCTGGATATACTGCTTGTTCTTCTCCAACAACTGTCTGTAGTAGGAAGTTCCATGCTTAGCCACAAACTTCGAAGCTTCACATGCCTTTGATTGAACTTGTATCAACTTTGATGCCATCTTCACAACCTAAATCCTTCAAATACAAAAAAGAGAACTTTACATCAAGCTACCTTCAGCGTTACCATTTCAGCTCTAAAATAGAGCAGAGAATTCTCAAGCAGGTATCTTTTATTCATAAAAACCAAATTAACCAAAGCTTTCACATTTGAAAATCCGTTAATTTCTCTACTAAAGCAAACATTTGAAGAGGCTTCAGTGAATTCACACAAATCAAGCTAAAGAAACCTAAAACCCCAAATTCTAAATTCCAGAACGATTAGATCGAACAAGCTCCATTGTAAAACAAACCAAGCCCATCAAAAATCCAAATCCGTGACTCCTAAAACGAACAATTGTAATCGAAGAAAGAAGAGATCACAGATATATAGATCTAAAAGTCAACCACAAAGCATACAATATACAAGAGAAAGCAGGAACAAAACCCTAGATACCAATTAACAAAATTCATAAAACCCAATTAAGAATCTGAGAACAAATAGAAAAGAGCGAGAAAGATCGGTAGGAGACGAGAACCTCGCCGTACCTTTCTGCAAATTTGATAATGCAGCTCCGGTGAAGCTGAGAGAGAGATGATGATGAGTCGATTCGAGATTTCGGGCCACTGATTCAACAACTTCGTAATATGGTCACTTCTCTTCTTCGTGTTTAAACGCTGTCGTTTCTCCCTACGCTTGAAACGACGTCGTTACTTGTTTTGTTGTCCTCAAGTATTGAAACGACAGCGTTTTGTAATACTTAGGCACAATAAGATCTGCCACGCCGGGAAAAAACAAAAGTTAGCCCAGTCGTCATGTCGTCTCTATCTCCACCGCCGATTCCTATGGAGCTTCACGCCGGTAACCGGCAAAAGCTCGTTGATTCAATACGCCGTGACTTATCTAGTTCCAATCGTTCTCTCGATGGATTCGTTTTACTTCAGGTACTCATTGGTTGCTCAAAGCTTTTATCGTCTTTAGTTTTATAATTTCGTGGTTTCTCTTGATTTTTTTGGAACGATAGGGTGGTGAAGAAAAAAATCGATACTGCACTGATCACGCTGAGCTTTTCAGGTACTGATTTGGAAATTTTATCTTGAGGGTGATTGAAATCGTACTAGTTTAGTCTGTTCAATGTTTTAAGTGGAACATAGAGTGATCTTAATTTGTTGAATTGACTTGGAATATAGGCAGGAGAGTTATTTTGCTTACTTGTTTGGAGTCAGAGAGCCTGATTTCTATGGAGCTATTGTGAGTTTTTTTCATCTATTTTCTCCATTTCTTTGGATTCTATGTTGCTTAATTGATGAATTTATTTTCTTTTGGTATTGGAAGGACATTGGAAGTGGGAAATCTATCCTTTTTATTCCAAGGTTGCCTGCTGATTATGCTGTCTGGTTAGGTGAGATTAAGCCATTGTTACACTTTAAGGTAACTATTTGAATATTTTCTAGTCTTGTTAATTGGTTCAATGCATAAATTTCTCTTTATAGTGATGGCATTTTGTGCTTTCTGTTGCAGGAAACATATATGGTTGACATGGTTTTTTATGTGGATGAGATTGTTCAAGTTTTTAATGAACAATTCAAGGGATCTGGAAAACCTCTGTTGTATCTCTTGCATGGTCTTAACACTGACAGCAGTAACTTCTCAAAACCTGCCAGCTTTGAGGTTTCACATTTCTTCCTTTCTTCTTCACTTGCTCTGGAGATTTCGTCTTGCCATTTTCGTGTCTTGATCCTAAAAATAAATAGCTTCTGGCACGTCTTGTGATTAACAGTTTTGGGATTCTGATGCTCATAGTGTTTCCTTTCCTCGAATATTGGAATCTCATTTGTACTTTTTTTTTTACTGTTTTTGTGTCTTCTTTCAGGGGATAGAGAAGTTTGAGACTGATTTGACTACCTTACATCCTATTTTGGCGGAGTGTCGAGTTATTAAATCAAGCTTGGAGCTTCAACTAATACAGTTTGCAAATGATATAAGTTCTGAAGCTCACATAGAGGTCTGATATGCTTCTACCAGTGAATGAAAATATGTTCTTTTCTGTTGTCTTGTTCAATATTTTTCCTTTTCATATCATTTCACTACTTAGGTTTCCGACCTGAACTCTTCTTTATCTACTCCATGTAGACGTTTTCTCTTCCTTTCATGCAATTGTCTTTTAACCATGTTGTTTATCCACATCAGGTTATGAGGAGAGTCACACCTGGCATGAAAGAATATCAGATGGAAAGTATGTTTCTGCATCACAGCTACATGTACGGTGGCTGTAGGCATTGCTCGTACACATGCATCTGTGCAACAGGGGATAACAGGTTAGTTATGATGGAGAAAATCTTGTTATTACTGAAAATGCAGACATAATCAACCTTGAATTTTCATGTCTTTTTACATAAAAAAAATAATAAATTGCTAAATTATTTGTTTGCAGTGCTGTTCTTCATTATGGGCATGCTGCGGCTCCAAATGATAGGGTAAATACTAAATGAGAATCCATTCCTCTCTTTTATTAATTCTCTCAGTATTACCTGTTTGAAAATGTTCCATTACTTTTGCAGACTTTTGAAGATGGAGATTTTGCATTGCTTGATATGGGTGCTGAATACCATTTTTATGCGTCTGACATAACATGTTCATTCCCCGTAAGTTCCTTTTCTAGCGTCGGACCTATTGTTAGTTTTCCATTTTATGTGATGTTACTTATTCTGTTATTCAGAAACCTTAAAAGTGTTACCAATTTGTATTTACACCGCATTGACTTGTGTTTTTAATCCTGATTACATGAACATCATAATACGTTGAATATAGTAATTTAGTGCAAGTTTTGCCTTATATTTATCAAATATTGTGCAGGTTAATGGTAAATTTACAAGCGACCAGAGTCTTATCTACAATGTAAGTGCTTTACAAGATTGGTGGAACTTGTGCTTTATTTTTGTCAACTTTTCCTCACAATCCAGACTTTTGGTGATTTTCTATACCTAATTAGGTTTCTCTGATCTGTCGTCTTTTCAGGCTGTTCTGGATGCTCATAATTCTGTAATCTCTGCGATGAAGCCTGGAGTAAACTGGGTGGATATGCACAAGTAAGACTAACTGTGATGCGGTGTAGTTCTGTTTACGTATGCATGCAGATGTGGTAATTGGGAATTAGATCTGCCTATGAACGACATCCCCATCTGTTTATTTTGAACTTCATCTCCATATGGTTATTTAGCTATCATCAACTGAAGCAAGTCAATGTACAGGTTAGCCGAAAGAATCATCCTTGAGTCACTGAAGAAGGGGTCCATCCTCACTGGGTAACTCTCTTTCTGACATTTGTTTACTAGCTACTTTGTTTTCTCTTCTCTAAAGCTAAATTTCATTGTTACGGTTCCATTTTTGTTTCCTAGGGATGTGGACGACATGATGGTACAACGCTTGGGTGCTGTTTTCATGCCTCATGGGCTAGGTCACTTCATGGGCATTGACACACACGATACCGGTGGCTACCCGAAGGTACATCAAAAATCACTATTTCACCCAATAGTAGCATCGTGTATGTAAAAACTACAGTCCGTGTTTCTTAGCCGTTTCTTTGAGTTTTATCTTTAAGGGAGTGGAAAGACCAAAGGAACCTGGATTGAAGTCATTACGCACTGCAAGAGACCTTCTTGAAGGAATGGTAAGGCTGATAGTTTTGAGTATAAATGCTTTTGGTTCTTGTCATCTAGTCTCTATTCATTGCCCAAGTGGTATGTATGCAGGTCATAACGGTGGAACCAGGATGCTATTTTATTAAGGCATTGCTGCTCCCAGCCATTGAAAACGCAGCAACCTCTAAGTTCTTCAACCGTGAAACAGTAGAGAGATTCAGAAATTTCGGAGGTGTCAGAATTGAAAGCGATTTGGTAACACGACTAATTCACCATATATAACCTTTAAATGTTGAAACTCTCAGCAATAGTAATGTCATATACAAAAATCTCACTTTTGTTGTGTGATTTGCGTAGGTCGTGACTGCGGATGGCTGCAAGAACATGACGAACGTTCCGCGGGAAACATGGGAGATCGAAGCTGTGATGGCTGGAGGGCCTTGGCCACCGGTTACTACCAAAAACAATTCGACCAAGTGATCTATAACTACTACTTTAGCCTACAGAAATTAAAAACTTTATAAGAAACTCAATAATGCAACCTTGTTTGTTTTTATTTTTGTTTCAATGTGTTGGTTCATGAACTCAGAACTCATGTGATTTCACTTACCAAATAAAACAAAGTTATGTCACCACTTATTTGTGTGGTCGGATTGAATCTAACCGGTTTGGTGTATGTCGCCGAAAAACCGAACCGGTACAATAAATTGTACATAACAATATAATTCAATTAAAATTTCGTTAACCAGAGAGAGAGAGAAAAAAACAAAAAGTAAAAGACTTCAAATAAAAAAAGCTTGTGTCTTCCTAAAACCCTAATCTTGTGCACTTCGTCGTCTCTATCCCCAAAATCCTTCTCTCTCTCTCTCTCCTATTCCTCCTTCTTGTGTGAGACAGAGGAAGAACGATGACTAAGAACAGTAACCACAACGAGAACGAGTTCATCAGCTTTGAGCCGAATCAGAACACAAAGATACGCTTTGAAGATGCTGATGAAGAAGAAGAAGTTGCTGAAGGGTCTGGTGTTGCCGGCGAGGAAGCTGCCCAAGATGAATCCATGTGCGACGCCGAGGCTTCTGATGTCGCTGACGATACCACCAGCGCTGATTACTACTTCGATTCTTACTCTCACTTCGGTAATTTATTAATTCCCTTTGTGTTTTTCACAAGTTCAATTTAGTCTTGTATTAGACTGTTAGAATAGTTAGTGTTCTGTGATTATGAGTTTATTCACAAAAGAGTTGACTTTGGTTTCACTTTGATCTGTTTTGCAGGAATTCATGAAGTAAGTATTGAGGACAGAGCTCTCAGCTGTTTTTGTTTTAGTATCGGATTCTGTATACGAATTAGTTCAATTGAATTCAATGTTTTTTTTTTCTTGTGTCTATATCTGATGACTGATTTCGAGGATGGTATCTTACAGGAAATGTTAAAGGATGTAGTGAGAACAAAGACTTATCAGAATGTTATTTATCAGAACAAGTTTCTCATCAAGGACAAGATTGTTCTTGATGTTGGAGCTGGAACAGGAATCTTGTCTCTGTTCTGTGCCAAGGCAGGAGCAGCTCATGTCTACGCTGTATGTCTTTATATTCTATCTGTCGTTTTAGTTTTTCAATAAGTACAAATCTCTCTCTATCTGAATGATTTAATTGAGGATGTTCCTTAACAGGTTGAATGTTCTCAAATGGCTGACATGGCAAAGGAGATTGTCAAAGCAAATGGATTTTCTGATGGTAATTTTCTTGTTTGCTCAGTTGTTTTTAGAATGGATAATATCTGTTTTGTAATTCTCTTGACAATTTGTGTTTGTATTAATTATCCTTGCAGTTATTACGGTTTTGAAAGGGAAGATTGAAGAGATAGAGCTTCCCACTCCTAAAGTGGATGTGATTATATCTGAATGGATGGGTTACTTTTTGTTGTTTGAAAACATGTTGGACAGTGTCTTATACGCTCGTAATAAATGGCTTGTAAGTTTTACAGCTCCACCTTGTTACACGGGACTCTTACTTACCAAACGCAATTGTCAATTACTCAGTTGCAAGTTCATGTCATTGTTGAAATAACCATGAAAACTTCTTGGTCCTTTGTTTTTATGGATAGGTTGATGGTGGAGTTGTGCTACCAGACAAAGCCTCCCTGCATCTTACAGCCATAGAGGATTCAGAATACAAAGAAGACAAAATAGAATGTGAGTGCATCGATTTGACATCTTTCCTCTTCTTTTTTTTCTTTCTAACATTCGTCTTTATGTCTGTTGAGATTTGCAATTATAATTTCTTTTGTGTTGTTCTACTACAGTTTGGAACAGTGTCTATGGTTTTGACATGTCATGCATCAAGAAAAAAGCTATGATGGAACCACTTGTTGACACTGTCGACCAAAACCAAATCGTCACTGATAGTAGGCTTCTTAAGGTAGGATTTATTATATACTGTATGTATACTATACTGTATGTATACACATGGAAATGTTAAGTAATATATCTATACCTATGGCTAATGCTCATTTCATTTTATTTTGTGGGATTGTAACAGACTATGGATATCTCAAAGATGTCTTCTGGTGATGCTTCCTTCACAGCTCCCTTTAAACTTGTTGCACAACGAAATGACTACATCCACGCCCTTGTAGCCTACTTTGATGTATCGTTTACCATGTGCCACAAGCTGCAGGGTTTCTCAACAGGTAAATATTCTTTTATGTTTTTTTTGAATCCTTGTTTAAACATAGACACAGATTGTTTCATTATTGTCTGAAACATACACTGAACAACCATGGGTAATGCAGGACCAAAATCCCGAGCTACGCACTGGAAACAAACAGTTCTGTACTTAGAAGATGTGTTAACCATATGTGAGGGTGAGACAATCACTGGAACCATGTCCGTTTCTCCTAACAAGAAGAATCCTCGAGACATTGACATAAAGCTATGCTATTCTTTGAATGGCCAGCATTCCAAGATCTCTAGGACTCAACACTACAAAATGCGCTAAAGTTCTTCCTGAAAAAGCAGAACTTCAAACCTACTGCTGAGAAGATACAATTCTCACATTGTGATTTAGTTTTTGTATTTTTTCTTCTTCCAGTTTTACAACATTCCATATGCTTTACATTGCAACATTTGTTTCTGTTCTTTTTTATATTTTAAAGTTACTGATTTTCCTCTAAACCATCTCTTGTATGTGCCATCTTGTGTTATAGAACTGATGTCTCTCAACACTTGTAACCTTCTCTCCAAAAGATTATAGAAACTAAAATAAATCTACAAAAAGCCAACGTGAAGAAAGAGTACATTAAGCAAAACCAGTTGTAAAACTGTATCTATAGCTCAGACTTGCCAGATTTAGGTTTCTTTGAAGAAGACGATCTAAGTCCTTTCCACCATCTCCGGACCCGGTTTGACACTTTCTGTGCATGTCTCTTCAGAACCTCACTTGTCTTCTTAAATTCCTTGGTGATAGTCTTTGTCAATTCTTCCGTTTTACTCTCTTTCTCTTTCTCTTTCAGAACTTTTCCCTGAAAACCAAAAACACAATAAAAGTGATTTAGAGAACAAAGAGTGAAATATCTTGGTTCCTTCTTCTTCTTCTTTCATGAAAGTTTAAACCAAAGATCTGAAAACAGAAACTTAGAAAGTACCAAATTCTTGGGAAACTTGTCATCTTCGTCCTCATCTTCATCATCATCTCCATCTTCATCGTCATTACCAACATTCCCCTTCTGTATATCTTCTCTAGAGAAGACCTTCATACCAGGTGCTCCTGGCATACCCTGACAAAACAAAATAGCGGTATATCCGAGTTAGCTTAAGAGTTAATATCATTCACGTTTGGCTTCATTGTTGTATGGGAACGAAATTGACTGAAGTCATCAAAGATCACCTGCATAGATCTCATGATCTTGTCCATTTCAGCATCTTTAGATGGTTTAGCAACAAATGGTTCTCCAGGAACCCGATCCTAGACAAAGATAAAGAACCACTTATCACACAAAGATTCAATCTTGTCATCAAAATGTAATTCAATCTCTACATCAACAACATAAGAACATTCACGTATCCACGTTTCAGTTATAATAAAAAGGTACCTTGGGAACAGGAGGTGGTTTCTTGCTACACGCATCAGTCAAGTCTTTGCACAGATGGTTTTTTAGTGTAACAAGATCAGGCTTAGACGTGTACATATACTCTGCAACATCAGTGTCTGCGTAACCAATGACCTGGAAAACAAACAAACAGATTTAAAATCACATTCCCTAACACTTAATACTCCAAGAAATACAAACCCAATTGTAATCAATAGGCTTAAAGACCACAATGTAGTCACCTTTTGACAAGCAGCCTCAATCGTTTTGCACTTGGAATTGCACATCCCTTCTTCTAATTGCTCAACCAACTATGAAACCAGTTCAAAGATAATCACCATTCAGATTAAACAACAACAAATGTACAAGTTCCCACTTAATTCAAACCCTTAAGCTACAATGGATGGAATACTATTTGGATCTATTACCTCAAGCTTATCACCTTTCTCAACAATGTCAATCTTGAGCATCCAATCAGCTTCCTCTTTCTTCAAATTGCAGACATTTTCAGCAATCTCAATGATCTCATACTCCGAGATCTACCCATCCAGACAAATATATTCAGTAACCAGAAAACACATCAAATCAAAATAGAAAGATTCACTGATTTACTAAAAGATCAAACCTTTTTGGGAGAGATCTGTTGTTGCTTCTCCTTAACAAGCTGGTCTAGCCTCGAAGCTAGTTTCTCGCAGACCTGACACTTAATATACGGAACATCCTCCTTTCTCGGCGCTAACGACGGTTTCTTCGCGCCATCGGAAACAGGCAATAACGCCGACGAAGCTAGTAAAGCTAACGTCAAAGCTATCAGAACCCGATTCATCCCGACCATTTGAACTCGGAGTTAGCTCTCTCTCGTTAAAAAACTTGGGAAAGTTTGAGACTTTAATCAATGGTTTTGTTGTATATATAAGAACAAGATCATAAGGTTTTAAAGATTTATCTTCGCCGAGAAAAATATTGGTTTTTTTTTATTCTGTGCCGTGTTCGTGAATCGTAGTTACGCTTGTTAACGTGTTTCCTGCAATCTCATTGGCTATTGAGAATGCTGACACGAACCTGGGTCCACTTTAAGCCTTAAACCACGTAATGGGCCTAACGTAGGCCCATTATTATAATATGATCGGACAATTAGGAGAAGTGATTAGTGAAGGAACGACGGCGAGAAGCTGAGCTCCGGACTCCGGTGGTTGCGTTAAACTAGAGAAAAATGGCAAAGATCGTGATAGTGTTTGACTTCGATCGGACTTTGATCGACGGAGATAGTGACAATTGGGTTGTTACTAAAATGGGACTCGCTGAGATCTTCCATCAGCTCCGTTTCACTTTACCTTGGAATCGTCTTATGGTATTTTCATAACATCAAAAACATCTTCTTCTTATGATTTAAGCAATTCAATTATGAAATTTTGGTTTTTGAATTGGAACTTTGAAAGGATAGGATGATGATGGAGCTACATTCACAAGGTAGATCGGTTGAAGACATTGAAGCTTGTTTGAAGAAAATGCCAATTGATTCTCAGGTTATTGAAGCTATCAAATCAGCTAAATCGTTAGGGTATGAACAATGATTGATTAGTTCATTTAGATGGTCTCAAGCTTCTTTTGTTGCTTTGGTTGAGTGTTGTTTGTTTGTTTTCAATTGGCAGATGTGATTTAAAGATTGTGAGTGATGCAAATCAGTTTTTCATTGAGAAGATACTGGAGCAGCATGATTTGCTTGATTGCTTTTCTGAGATTTACACAAATCCAAGTTCAGTTGATGATAATGGGAACTTGCGGATCTTGCCGTATCATAGTGATGCTTTGCCTCCACATAGCTGTAATCTCTGCCCTTCAAATCTATGCAAGGTAACGTATCTTTGTAAACTCTATAAGTCTCCATGTCTGCCTAGTTAGATTTGCAAGTGGCATTAGGTCGAGTCCATAAGCTAAAGTTTTCGATTCTAGAGTTGTCCTGATATGGAAAGACTTGTACTTTGTTAAAGCTTTGCCAGTAATCTGAAAACCTTTGAAAGAGATAGTTATATCATTACCCGTGGATTAGATTCAGTTTTTAAGATTTTGACTAGTGAATATGTTCATGGTTCTTCAGGGTCTAGTGATGGATCATATACGTTCTTCTTCTTCATCCAATGATCATATTCCTACAAGGTTTATCTACCTTGGAGACGGAGGAGGTGACTTCTGCCCGACATTGAAGCTGAGAGAGTGCGATTTTGTGATGCCGAGAACGAATTATCCGCTGTGGAAGAAGATTTCAGACAATTCCTCACTGATCAAAGCAGAAGTCAAAGAATGGAGCAATGCAGAGGAACTGCAGAGAATCCTTCTGCAACTTGTCAACACAACAATAACAAAAGAAGAATAAGATTCATAACAATTATTAGTCTTTGAGTCAAAAAAAGTGTTTCTGATTGATGCAAAGGTGATGAAAGAACATGTGTTTGTTCCTCTTAACTTGATTGAAAGAACATGGTGATGACTATTTATGGCTACCATCTTTTAAACTCAAAGCTACCACGAAAATAAAAGGATTTTATGTAAAAGCTTATTCGATTTAATATTTCGTATGACGTATATCTAATGATTATACAACTTATCAGAATTTGAGATAAACTGAAATCCAAGAAAACACAAAATTAACCGTTTGAAAATTTTGCTAAAGTTGGAACTCACTCAACAAGTCACCAAAACTAATAAACTCACTCAACAAGTCAACCAAATTCTAAATAAAAATTCCAGCCACGTGCAAAACCCTTTGGCACGTGCGTAAATTCATCATGTTTATCTTTCATTGAGGCATTTCGTCGAACACCATGTATGAGAAATTGAAGGGTGTTTGATTTTGTATGCTCTACGTAGCCCGCCATGATCTCTCTCCTTAAAGCTCGCGAGAAGCTTCTCTCTCCTCTTGTCAGTTCCACTATCCGGAGAATCTCCTCTAGTCTCTCCTGTAAATCTCCCTATCTCTCTCTCTCTCTCTCTCTCTCTCTCTCTCGCTCTCTCTTTCCCCGCTTGTACTCTATGTGTATTTATGTATCTCTCTACTCTAAGCTGTAAGGTCATTGTGTGGTTTGAAGCAGGTTCTCGTGAAGATTCGAGAGGTTCTGAAGTCTTTATACACCCAAGTGCTGATGTACACCCAAATGCTGTGATTGGCAAGGTTTGATTTGTTTAGTGACATTGCTTGTTCTTGCTTTCATAATTGGGTATGGTATGAAACTTCTTATATTGATCATCTAGAAGACTAGAAACAGCTTAACACTCGCAAATTAATGTTCTTTTTAGCTTTTGGAAACCGTATGTTCAAATTAGTAGTATAGGCTTTGATGAAACCTGGTCAAAGTGTGATGCTTTATTTGAGATTTGAGCTTCTTAATCAAACAAAATGTTATATTACTAACAGAGAGTTTCAGTTGGTCCATACTGTACAATTGGGTCTTCAGTGAAGCTAGGCAATGGCTGCAAACTCTATCCTTCTAGCCATATCTTTGGAAACACTGAGTTAGGGGACTCTTGTGTTCTCATGCCGTAACATTCCTTTTATCTCTTGTTTGTTTTCCTTATACTATATTGTCTTCTCTACTTTTTATTCTTATATCGATTAATCTTTGTTATGTGTCTGTCTTTGAATTTTTGTCAGCCAGTGGTGCTGTTGTTGGCGATGAGCTTCCTGGTTATACAATCTTAGGATGCAATAACATCATTGGTCACCATGCTGTGGTTGGTGTTAAATGTCAAGACTTGAAGTACAAGGTGTGTTTCAATTGCTATAGTCTTTATCTCATCCTTAGTTGGAGACTAGAAGAAACCAATATCCATCAAGATTTCATGCCCTTGTTTTCTTTTTTTTTTAGAGTGGGGATGAATGTTTTCTTTGCATTGGTGACAACAATGAAATTAGGGAGTTCTGCTCAATTCACAGGTCATCAAAGCCCAGTGATAAAACGGTATGCAAAATAATGGCCATTGACTAATAATATCATTGAAGTTCTAAGAGGTTTTATCATGTTCTGAGTTATGATTATTAATTGAACAGGTTATTGGTGACAACAATCTAATCATGGGTTCTTGTCATATTGCTCATGATTGCAAGATTGGTGACCGCAACATATTTGCCAACAATACACTTCTTGCCGGACATGTGACTGTAGAAGTAAGATTTTCTTTGTGTCTATACTCTATAAACTGGATTCAGTAGCAAGGTTTTTAAATTAGGTTCATGTTGTGAAATTTTAGGACTATACACACACAGCAGGAGCCACGGTCATCCACCAGTTCTGTCATATTGGCTCCTTTGCTTTCCTTGGTGGTGGTTCTGTGGTATGTTTTCCTCTGATACCTTTCATGTACTCCCACCTTTCCAACAGGTACTCACTGGTACGGTTACATATAGGTTTCACAAGATGTTCCAAAGTACATGATGGTGACTGGAGAGAGAGCCGAGCTTCGTGGTTTGAATCTGGAGGGACTTAGACGGAATGGATTTACCATGTCAGAGGTTTGTACTGTGTGTCCCAGTGTCGATTCCTTGAAGTAAGAATCTGATCGCTTTGGAGTGTTATAAAAAAACTCATGTTTGTTTTTGGCATTGGTAGATGAAGAGCCTTAGAGCAGCCTACCGTAAGATATTCATGTCTACAGAAACAGTTTCTCTAAGTCTTGAAGAGCGTCTCACGAAGATGGTACATATAATCAATTAATTGAAAGTCTCTTCACTATCTTCTTCCATGTGGATCAAGTGCAGAAACATCTGAACATATTGTATTTTGATGCTTAATTCAGGAACAGGACCAAGAGCTGTACAGTGTTCCTGTAGTATCCGCAATGTTGCAGTCAATCCGAGATTCTTTCACAGAAAGTCGCCGTGGGATATGCAAGTTTAGGCAATGGCTCGATTCCTGAGTTTCACACCTGAGAGTAGCTTAGGCATCCTTTGATTAGCAATGGCTTAGTATTATGCTCAGACACCATTTCTTCCACCGGATCTGTAATAGCCTGATATATATATATATATATAGCTTTGACGAAGTGTTGTCATCATTGTGTGGACACACATAACACATTCTTAAATTCATTTGTCGTTGAAAACAAAGACCCATATAAAAATATGTTGTTCCTTATAAAATGAAAGCCTTTATAACAACACTCGACCACCGAGCTAGTAGAGGTATACGTTAGTTAAATATTAAACCGGCTTTTTATTAGGATACGGATCATTCACTCTAGGGCATGGCGACGAATGAACCACCTCCACCGCGCAAGCGAAAGGTCGCGGAAATCACCCCGCGGGACGTAGGTAAGTCGGTCGAAGAAACCAGCCGGACCTATTATGTTTTGGAAGAAGGAAGGTACGTTCCAGTTAAAAAAAGGATCCGTCGTCGCTCTACCAGCACCAGCACCAGATTCAGACGATGTTGATCCGGTTTTGGAAGCAGAGTATAATCGCCAAATTCGCGAATCCGATGTAACCTAACATTCCCTTTTTAAATCCTTGTGAACGAACATACTCACTCCTCCTTTATTCATCTTTCTTTAATGGTGCTGCAGGGATTTGATCTTAACGTATATATACCAAATGGTTCGCTGTTGCCGTATAAGTGTCATGATCATCATGATCTTGAGGATGATATTGGCATTTGTGCTAGGGCCGGACTTCATTGTTTCAATTTTCACAAGGTAAAAACAAATCCCTGCCTTTTCGTGTGTCTCAAGTTTATTATTGATTGTATAATTTTATTAATTATGATTAATTATTGATTGTATAATTTTATTAATTATGGTATTATATAAATTAATTGTATAGTTTCATTAATTATTTTCATATAGAATTAGTAATTTAAAATTAGGATTAGTTACGGTAATGCAAAGGATAGCAGACTGCAGGAAAGCAATTTCATACTGGAAACGGTCTACTGATCAAAATTCAAAGGACCGCATAACTCAGTTAAGTCACAGGCTTGATGAGGAAGGAGGTAAGTTAAGGCCAGATTTTCAGTACATGAAATCACTTCGTTGGGAGCTTGAGGAAGCCTATAGAGAGGAAGAATTGTTTTGGAAGCAGCAGAGTCGTGAGAAATGGTGTTGTGAGGGTGACCGGAATACGAGGTTCTTTCATGGCAGTGTTCAGAGGAGGAAAGTTCAGAACAGAATTTTGTCTTTGATTGATGGTAATGGTATCGAACAATTCTCGTACGGGTCTAAAGGTGAGGTCGCTGTCCAATACTTTTGAGACATGTTTACAAGTTCCAATCCCGAAGCCATTACTGAAGCTTTAGATGGCTTTTGCTGCCACGAGTTACAGAGGAGATGAATGCCTTTCTTACGAGACCTGTATCGGGAGAGGAGATTCGAACAGCAGCATTTAGTATACGAGGGGATAGTACTCCTGGTGCAGATGGGATGTCTGGTCATTTTTATCAAACGTACTGGGATGTAGTTGGTCCGCAGGTGATAGAAGAGGTTCAAATTTTTTTTGACTCGGGCTCCCTTCCTGCTGACTGGAATTTCACTCAAATATGCCTCATTCCTAAGAAGACTAATCCATCGAAAATGACTGATCTGCGTCCAATCAGTCTATGCTCTGTTTTATACAAGATTGTATCCAAAGTCATGTGTAACAGATTGAAACGTTTCCTTCCATTCATCGTGTCGGACACACATGGGGCCTTTGTCTCTGGTAGACTCATATCAGATAACATTTTGTTAGCTCATGAGCTGATTCACGCTTTGAGAACTAATTCGAGTTGTGATGAAGATTTTTTGGCTATCAAAACGGACATGTCGAAGGCTTACGACAGAGTGGAGTGGTGTTTTTTGGAGGAGTTGTTAATACGCCTTGGCTTTGATATGAAATGGATCCAGTGGATCATGAGCTGTGTTAAAACAGTGTCGTTCTCTGTACTGGTGAATGGTTCATCCTATGGTTTTTTCAAACCTCACAGAGGACTTCGTCAAGGAGATCCGTTATCTCCCTTCTTGTTTATCTTATGTGCCGAAGCTCTTGTACACATCATGAATAAGGCAGAATCCGAAGGCAGAATATCTGGAATGAGACTTTCTCCATCATGTCCTTCGATCCAGCATCTACTCTTTGCTGATGACAGCTTATTCATGTGCAGAGCAACGTTTAAGGAATGTGGAGAATTCTTACAGTGTTTGCAGCTATATGGGAAGGCATCTGGACAAGAGATCAATTTTCAAAAGTCTGCTATCACCTTTGGGAAAAGGTTAGATCCTTGCATGAAAAATCTGTTAGGTCTTTTTACTGGCATTGTTCAAGAAGGTGGGACAGGAAAGTACTTGGGGCTCCCAGAGTGTTTTAGTGGTCCAAAGCGAGATCTTCTCAATTTCATTAGCGACAGACTTAAATCGAGATGTAGTGGTTGGTATGAGAAAACACTGTCTTTAGGGGGAAAAGAAGTGCTTTTGAAATCTGTTGCAATGGCTTTACCGGTGCATGCCATGTCTTGTTTCAGATTGACAAAACATCAATGTAAGCAGATTAACAGTGCTATGTCTCACTTTTGGTGGAACGAAAATGAGGTCAAACATAAAATGCATTGGGTTGCATGGGAGAAGATGTGTAGTTCCAAGGCTCGAGGTGGGTTAGGGTTTAGGGACATTGGACGTTTTAATCAGGCTCTCTTAGCTAAACAAGCCTGGCGCATCCTTGATTCACCTTCATCCTTACTTAGCCGTGTTTATAAGGGCAGATACTTTGTCGATAAAGATTTTATGGAGGCTAAGTTAGGGTGTCGACCATCTTATGCTTGGCGTAGTATCCTTTATGGGAGAGAGTTACTTGAAAGAGGAGTTTTGAAGACGATAGGGAACGGAATCAGTACAAGTGTTTGGTTGGATAAATGGGTGTTCGATGAACAACCGAGGCGTCCTGTCAACAAGGAGTTGTAGTTTGATTTAAATCTACAGGTGCACTCATTGATAAATGAAGCAGGAGACTGGAATGTACAACGCTTACAACAGCTCTTCCCTCCGAATGATGTCACTCGGATCTGCTCTTTTCCCCCGGATTTAAACCTCCAGGATGGATACATTTGGCCATATACCAATAATGGTCAATACTCGGTGAAGAGTGGGAGTTGGTTTCTTTCAAGGGAGGCTGAAGCTTTGGATCAGTTATCGGAAGAGGCTGTACGGGTTAATAAGGTAAAGGAGGAGATATGGTCTGTGCTTACTGAGCCGAAGATCAAAATGTTTATGTGGCGTGCCTTGTCTGGAGCTATTGCAGTTGCAGAATGTCTGAGGAGACACGGTCTGCAGGCGAATCCTATGTGTCAAGATTGTAAGTTAGAAGAGGAAACAATAGTTCATGTTCTCTTTGAGTGTACGATTGCGAGAGAAGTCTGGATTGCTACCTCTCTTCCCTTACCTGCTCAAGGTTTCTCGGATGATGTGGTGGAGAACATTGGATATTTGTTACGTCTTATGCAACGAGGAGAGCTGGATAGTCAACGACGGGCTGCAATTCCCTGGATCATGTGGGGTATTTGGAAAGCTAGGAATAGCTTTGTTTTTACAACTCGAAGACAAGATCCTCACGTGGTGTTGGCTACAGAGTCAGAGATATGGATTTATCATCAACATACTGACTCTCTCACATTGCAAAATGAGGTTAGAACAAGGGCTCAGCCTACTCGGTTTTGGACAAGACTTCTCTTAGGGACTACCAAATGTAAAGTTCATTGTTCCTGGGTGAATGAGGGTGCTTTCTGTGGTGGAGCTTGGTTGTTGCGGAATCATGAAGGAAATGTCCTTCTTCATGCCAGTGATGCTTTTGTACCGCGGTCTAATAGAATTGTTGCAGAGCTTCATTGTATTTGGTGGTGTCTCATGAGCTTGCAGTTGTTACACTATACGAAGGTTGAAGTTTGGTCGGATTGTAATGCAGCTATATCTGCGTTAGGAGATCCGTTTGCTTGGCCAAAGTACAGGTCGCAGCTAATGCGCATACAACGGGTGATGCAGGGCATGGGAGGAGTTACTTTTAAACTTTCCTCTCCGACAGCTAATTCTCTGGCCAGGGACATTGCTAGTAGTGTCACTCGTGATGGTCGCCTCACTTCCTATCTTGCTAGGGGTGGACCGGCATGGTTACATGAGAGGATTGAAGAGGAGCGACATCGAAGCTATTGATTTGTGAAGTTTCTTTTGGTTTGAGTGGTTATATTGTTTTACCTCACTCTTTGAGTTTTTGTAACACTTTGGTTCTTTTAAATTTCAATCCACGAGTTAAAAAAAAAAAATTAGGATTAGTATTATCTTTTTATATACATATAAGAATTATCTTTTATATTTATTAAAATTGCTTAAATGTTTTATTTCTTATAGTTATCTTATTAATTTTAAAATTTGTTGAAACAAAGTTTTAGTATAACACATGGCAAAATCTTTAATCTTTAAAATTGACAACAATTTATTTGTTTATATAATGATGAATATCTAAATCCTTTTTCTTTTATGATTAACTAGGAAAGCGACCCGTGCGTTGCCGCACGGGGAGGTGAAATCCTAAATTGAAATTTAACATTTATAATTCATCCTAAATTCTTTCTTTTCTCAATCAATTCGATAATTTTCACTTCTTGCTATTGCTTTCTGCTGATTAAAAAGCCAAAGATTCATTTCAATGTTATTATATTTTATGTTGTCACACACAAAAGTGACCCTTTTTTAGAGCTTGATTTACTATAAACATTACTTATGTTTGTCTCCGAGCATATGGTGCTATATATTGGTATCCTTTCTTAATTCGCTATTAGAAATTGTCTTTGTTGTTGATCATTCTTAATCGAAATACATACGAAGCTGCTTCTCTCTTGGTTTATTTACTATATCGAGAAAATACTAAATGCCACTTGTCGAAGGAAGGTCGAAGATTGGGATCGGAGTAGATGGCTGGATTGAGTTTCGTTTCCCCTTCACTTTGATACGCGATTTCTCTTTCCATAGATTACTGATTCATAAATCACAATCAATATTTTGATGCTGTAAGCAAGTGGAGTTTGTATACAAATGATTTACTATGAACATTACTTTTAACCATATATAAAATTTCACTTATGCTTGTGGATGTTTTTTTCTCTCACTTATAAATATGTACAAAACTGAGTTTTATATGACCGTCCAATCAAACCTAATTGGTTAGTATAGAGTAACTCACATTCTTCAGCTACAACTTTTAGAGATATATATTTGGCTATAATGCTTTCCACAGTTACATGCATGTTGGTCTCACGTTTTCCCTCAAAAGACCCCCTTCTTTCCTCCCTTTTAATGGGTTAATCTTGATTGCCTTATTTCCTACTAACACATTTGATACATGGATTTGTAATATTTGCTTCAAATCACATATTCCTCTTTGGAAAAGAAAAAAAATCAAGACGTAACAGACTAAGAATGCATATAGACAAAAACTTGTACACTCATCAGCTATTCAATCAAAGCAATTCAATTAAACTACAAAAGTTCAGAAAATTAATAAAACATAGAACAAAGGATTTTATGTTGGTCTCTCCCAATCCATCCCATTCCACCGTGTCGGCTGCTCTCCATCCAGGCTGCATCCCCCTCTATTTGATTTCCCACTTATGTCTATGAATCGGTACCATCATGTTCTTTAATAAACAACAGCGAAAACGAAGTCGATGTGGTGAAACAGGTGATAATAATATCTCACCTTTTGATGTTCTCTTTTTTAGGTTAAACACTAATTTTACAAATTTCTTGCATTTTTTTTTCGCAGATTCCAGATCACTCTAAAAGTGACTGTTATATATTATGTTTTTAAAAAGTTGTATATACAGATTAGAAAGTCATCAAAGACTAAATAAGTTACCTTTATTAGATCTTTTCTTTCTAACTTGACTTGTCATTTGGTCGTGCTTACGCTTTCTAGAATTTGATTTTGTGTTATCACAAGTATGTCTGGCTTTTTCTTCGGCACTCTCTATTTCCATGCTCATTTGTAATATTTCTATATATTATCAAAATGTTTGATACCCAGAAAGTATAAGAAATTATAATTCAACTAAAATTTTAAAAAACTTTATTTACAAAAAAATGTAAACTAACCTGGATCATGACCATCTAATGGAGAAAAAAAATTAACATTTATACCATGTTTGTTAGAAAACATAAATAGGTTAAAAGGGAAAATTACATTTTAAACCTTCAAAGTGTAACTGAGTAGCACTTTAAACCTCTAGAAAATTTCACTAACACTATAAACCTTTAAAATGATTTTACTAACACTTTGAACCTTCAAAATGATTTTACTAACATTTAAATCTTCAAACTAACTTTCATGTTTGTACCGCCATAAAAATAACGGAATAATAATATTCATCAACGTGAAATAGTTAAACTATGTTAGTTTAATTTAAATTATAATTATTTTTATTATTTATAAATAAATAAAAGAGAAATTTTTTTTTTGTATTTATCTTCATTGTAGACAAAGCTTTTACAACGTCACTCTTCATATTAATAATCTTTTTAATAAATACATTTCCTCTAGATTCTGATTAAATCGATTGACTTTTCATTCGAAACCAATGCATCTTCTAAATATTGTATGTTGTCTTCTTTAATTTTACATTTATCAAATGTTTTAACCTTATCTCTGATTCTTCATTTTTTTTGCATGTATTTGTTTTTGTTTTTAAATTTTTTATCAATCCTAATAAATAATTTAATAAAATAAAATAAAATAAATTAAACAAATATTAAAATCAAACCAGCATAGGTTAACTATTTTACGTTGACAGATATTACTGTTTTGTTGTTTTTAATGGCGGTGCAAACAAGAATGTTAGTTTTAAGGTTTAAAGCGTTATTAAAATCATTTTAAAGGTTTATAGTGTTAGTGAAATAATCTCAAGGTTTAAAGTGATACCCAGTGACACTTTGAAGGTTTAAAATGTGATTTTCCCTAGGTTAAAATAAGAACATATATAAAATTATAATTGTACCATGTTTGTTAAAAAAATTTGGCTTATCCGTAGCTCTAGCATCACTACATATCATCATGCCTCTCGTATCTTGGTTTTGGTTTTTCCAGAAAGTCAAAAAATAAAATCTGCACATTGAGAATCAAAAACATTATCCATGTAAAAAATATGGCACACATACTTAATAACATTAGCCATGCAAAAACATGAAAACCGGAAAGGCTAAAAATTTTGAAGAGACTAAAAGCTAACAAAACTAAGATTAATGTATGAACTTAATATTGTCGACTAACAATAATAATAATCTAACCGAGAAACACTACAGGTCATTTGCAGCAAAAATATTAAATTACCTTGAATTAGAGATTGATGCTTGAAAGTTAAAAAAAATACTTCAATAATACAATTCTTTAGTACTCAGAAAACAATTTTTTGAAACTTGTTTATGTAGTCAAGAAAAATTTATATATAATAAACAAAGATGTGTAAGACATAGATGTGTGAAATGTAAAGGTGTAAAAATTAATAGGTGTGAAACATGGAGGTACTGTAACATCCGTGAACCGGAATCCCGGTTTGGGAGTTGCATCGGTCGATGCATAGGGTGCATCGGTCGATGCATGTTCAATTCTCTGCGTTTTGACTTAAGTCAAACGCTGCGTTTTGGGGAAAAGAGAAAGGGAAAACCCTTAACTTGTTTTCTTTTGGTCTCATTCGTGTTTGGCTGTTTCTGGGAGAGAAAAGAAAAGAGAGAAAAGTTCTTGAGAGTTCTTGGTGATTTCTTGGAGATTTGGGGCGTTCCTGTAGAGATCTGTAGCTGGGATCGTTGTAGGAGCTTCCTAGAAGCGTTTTCTTGCTTGTTTGTGGTTCAGATTCGTCTTGGCAAAGGTAAGTGCAGGACCATGGCTTATCTAAGCTAGAGGATTCAGTAATTTGCCTGTTTTGTGTTGTTAGACGTATTAGATGGTTGCTATGGACGTTAGGAAGCTTTCTTGTGGCTTGGGATCGAGTTTTGTGGTTTCAGGAACGAAGATCCGGCGAGAAGCTTCGGGGAAATCACGGTGCTCGACGTTGCGTCGATCGATGCAAGTGCGAGAACGGCGCATAAAACTCTAGGGTTTTCGTGTGCGTCGAGCATGCGTCGGTCGATGCAGATTGGGTATTGGTCGATGCAAGTTACACTTGCATCGGTCGATGTAGCTTCTGTATCGGTCGATGCTTCCCCAGTTGGCATCGGTCGATGCATATGTAGTGTTGGTCGATGCTAAGTCCTGGTTTGTTATTGTCGTTTGTTGATTGTTGTGTGATGATTATTGATACTCTATTGCTTGTGTGTATAGCCCAGTAGATGGGAGGATTGCCTTACTGAGTGTTTATAAAATACTCATGCATTGCAATATGTGATTGTGGTGCAGGTAAAGGCAAAGTGTGATCGTGGAATCCAGGCGATGAAGAGGAGGATGTTCTAGGGACTCGGTTCTATGTTGTTGGGTTATTGATTATGTTGAATATTGGTTATTTATATTTCATTTGATTATTTATTGGATATTGTTTGGTATTGGTTATTTCCGCTGTTGATTGTGGTTAGGTGGCTAGTGGGTATGGGACCACTAGTTGTAGTTTATTATTATATTATATTATATATTTATTATTTATTGGTATTAAAAAAAAAAGAGTCGGTTGTTTCATTTTGGTAGCAGAGCCCTTACGGTTCTAGGTTTGGGTTCACTAGGTTTCTGTTGTAGATGTTTGGGATTTGCATGCTTTGATTGATTATGTGAGTTAGTCAATTGCGTGTGGCATGGAGTCCTAGAACATCCTCTTCGAGCCGAATGTGTGATTCCATGGTGAGTTATGTTTTTGTGTTGTATTAGTAATTGGTTGCTTAGCCTTCTGTTCATGGTAGTGCAGATGGTTAGAGGTGGTGCTGTAGCTGGTCGTGGTCGGGGTCGTGGTCGTGGTCGTGGACGCGGTCGTGGTCGTGGTAGGGGCAGAGTCCCAGTGGTTAGTGAAGCCGAGGACCAGAGTGTTACAGCTGAGGGTGTTGGCGAGTCGCAGGGTGTGCCGGGGGATTCCGTGAGTGTGGCAGGAGGGGGCGGTGTTGAGCTCAAATTAATCCCTAGAGCTACTCTCTCAAACAAGAGATCAGTTGCAGTACTTAGGGGTCGAATCCACAGAGACTCTAGGGATTTTGTTATTGTTATTATTATAAAACACAATAGATTGTAGAGTTTTGTTATTATGCTAAACAAGTTAATTTGAATTAAAATAAAAGCAATGCAATTATTTAAATTAAAGTGTTGTAAATTCAGAAATCAAAAGAGTTAAGCCTAGGGAATTTCTCAGGAAATTATGAATTATTAAATCAGATAAATTAATTAAGGTTCAAACAATAAAGATCAGATCTAGAACTCTAAACTCTTGGTAAAATAATCAGTTCTCACTGCAATTATATTCTAAATTTAAAACCAGAAAATCCAAATCTCTTTGTAAAATTCTAAGTAATAAATCAGCTTTAAGAACAGGTTTAGATAAGTTCACAGAATTATTAATTCAAATCTCTTTGTAATAAACAATTCTGCTCATCAATGGTTTAATCAGGAAAACAATTATATTCTCATATCAATTTATTTCCCTAAGATAACAATTCTAGGTGATCAATCAAGAATTATTGTGAAGAACAACCAAAGATGAAGATCATAAAAGATTAAGAACCCTAAAAATCTCAGATCTAATAAATCATAAAAATCCTATGAAAAACCCTAAACCTAACAGGCAAATTACTCAGACATATTAAATAAAACACAAATCATAATTCTGAATAACATGAATATATATTAAAAGTAAAAGAGGGAGTTCAAGAAATCTTCTCTCTACAAAGAATTCAGATCTATCTCTCCCAAAAGCTCTCAATATCTTTTCTCTCAAAAACTGCTAGAAGATAACTTAAGGGTTTCTAAAACCTAAAAACAATATATATACATCCTCAAATACGTCCAGGGGTTTATGTTGCAATTAAAGAAGATTTTGGGCAAATTTGTAAAACTTCCAATTTCTTGTTCTCTCGTCGGGTAAGCATAAGCGCCGATCGATGCTCCTTAAGTGGTGTCGATCGATGCTTGGTCTCTGATCCGGCTCCAACTTGATTTCCTTTGGTAAATGCTCCAAAATGATCCAAATTGTTCCATATTGCTCCATCCGTGCCAAAATCCTAGATAACCTGTAAAGACTCAAAACAAACTAGAAACAAACCAAAAGACTCAAAAAGCACACTTATATCATGGTTAAAAACCGTAAAAACCATGATATATCAGCCGGAGATGCTAGGGTCCCGGTGTGGGAGCCCCAGCGGGTGGAGTCCCTGGTATTGATGTTGCGGCTATGCTAGCACAGGTGTTAGAGCGGTTACCACCTTTGGTACCGGCTCGGGCTCAGGTAGTGCCACCAGTGGTGGCGGAGGAGCGGCAGCCAGTGGCTGCGGATGTGGGAGTCCATGCTTGTTATCTCAGCATGTTGACAGAGATGGGTCGGTTGCGTACCGAGCAGTTTCCGGGAGGTGTAGATCCTACTGCTGCGGATGCGTGGAGGACGAGAGTGGAACGTAACTTCTATACTCTCAGATGTCCTGAGGAGTTCTGGGTGGACATAGGGATCTACTTTTTGAGTGGTGATGCTGAGTTGTGGTGGAGATCTGTGGCTGCTAGGAGGGTGCAGCGGGAGATGACTTCGGCTGACTTTGTTTTGGAGTTCAACCGCAAGTATTTTCCTAGAGAGGCATTGGATCGTTTGGAGGTGCAGTTCCTTCAGTTGTCCCAGGGGACACGGTCAGTGCGGGAGCTGGACTTGGAGTTTAGTCGACTTCTGTGTTATGGGGGTCGGGCTATGGAGCCTGAGGAGGCTCAGGTAAGGAGGTTTATGAGGGCTCTACGTGATGATTTGAGAGTTCACTGTAGAGGGAGGTATTATGCTACGCGTGCAGAGCTGGTTGAGACAGCATCTGAGATTGAGGAGGATATCCGGGCACAGTCAGTGTCGGTTACTCCAGCAGTTCAGCCTGGTAGGGCTCAGCAGCAGGGTGGTTCGAGCAGGGGCGGTAGGCCTGCACAGGGAACCAAGAGGAAGTGGGAGGCTACGCAGAGGCCGAGTGGTGCGAGTTGCTTCGGTTGCGGGAGCAAGGATCACAAGGTTGCTAGTTGTCCCAAGAGGAGTGCTCCGACGGTAGCAGCTCGTGTATGCTATCATTGCAGGGAGCCAGGGCATTTCAGGCCCATGTGTCCCAAGTTGCAGCCGGTAGCAGTGGTAGCGTTGCAGCAGGTGCAGCCTGGAGGTCAGCAGGTGGCACGGGTTGAGCAGGCGCCACGGGTTTACACGATAACAGAGACTGGTGGAACTAGTGCCGGAGCGATCACAGGTATAATTTCTGGTACTTAAACTTTGTGATTATTAGTAGGTTCAGATTTTATATTTTCTGTGACAAAGTATTAGGTTCTCAACACATGAGGTTTGTGTAGGGACCTTGTTGATGGGCGGGTTTAAGTCCCATGTTATGTTTGATTCTGGAGCTTCTCACAGCTTCATTACTGCGGAGTGTGCGAAGAGTGCGGGGATCAGTGGGGATCCTGGAGAGCGTACAGGAGTTGTTAGAGTTGCGGGAGGCAAGTTCCTGAGAGTTATTGGACGGGTTAGAGGAATTGATATTCAGATCGCAGGAGAGTCATGGCCAGCGGATTTGCTTATCAGTCCAGTGGAGCTGTATGATGTTATTCTTGGGATGGATTGGATGCATCGGCATATGGTGCATTTGGATTGCTATCGGGGTAGAGTGGAGTTTGAGCGTCCAGAAGGGAAGTTGGTTTTTCAGGGTATTAGACCGACTTCGGGGACTCTCGTGATCTCGGCCATTCAGGCTGGGAAGATGATCGAGAAGGGCCGTGAGGCTTATTTGGTTACTATATCTATGCCAGAGTCAGTGGGGAAGTCTACGGTTAGCGGTATTCCGGTAGTGGAGGAGTTTGAGGATGTGTTTCAATCTTTGCAGGGATTACCACCATCTCGGTCCTTACAGAATGGTTCCAGCAGAGATGGCAGAGCTGAAGAAGCAGCTAGAGGATTTGTTGAGTAAGGGATTCATCCGTCCTAGTGTGTCACTGTGGGGAGCGCCGGTGTTGTTTATTAAGAAAAAGGATGGGAGTTTCCGGTTGTGTATAGATTACCGAGGTTTGAACCGAGTTACTGTGAAGAACAAGTACCCTCTCCCGAGGATTGATGAGTTGTTGGATCAGTTGAGGGGTGCTACTTGGTTCTCTAAGGTAGATCTAGCGTCGGGTTATCATCAGATACCGATAGATGAGGCAGATGTGAGGAAGACTGCTTTCAGGACGAGGTATGGGCACTATGAGTTTGTGGTAATGCCTTTCGGGTTGACTAACGCACCAGCAGCGTTTATGAGATTGATGAACAGTGTGTTTCAGGAGTTTCTGGATGTATCTGTCATCATTTTCATTGACGACATTCTGGTTTACTCTAAGAGTCCTGAAGAGCATGCAGTGCATTGGAGGGCAGTTATGGAAAAGCTGCAGGAGCAGAAGTTGTTTGCCAAGTTGAGCAAGCGTAGCTTTTGGCAGCGTGAGATGGGCTTTCTGGGTCATATTGTTTCTGCAGAGGGGGTTTCTGTAGATCCGGAGAAGATTCAGGCTATCAGAGATTGGCCTAGACCGCAAAATACCACAGAGATCAGGAGTTTTCTTGGATTGGCAGGTTACAACAGGAGGTTTGTGCAGGGGTTTGCAAGCAGAGCACGTCCTATGACTAAGTTGATAGGGAAGGATGTTCCTTTCATTTGGTCAGAAGAGTGTGAGGAAGGCTTTGCAAGCCTGAAGGAGATGTTGACTACTGCGCCAGTGTTGGCTTTGCCTGAGCAGGGAGAACCCTATGTGGTTTATACGGATGCATCTAGAGTTGGTTTGGGGTGTGTTTGGATGCAGCATGGGAAGGTGATTGCCTATGCATCGCGGCAGTTGCGGGTACATGAGGGCAACTATCCTACTCATGATTTGGAGATGGGTGCTGTAGTTTTTGCCCTAAAGATTTGGAGATCTTATCTTTTTGGTGCAAAGGTACAGGTGTTTACAGATCATAAGAGCCTGAAGTATATATTCACTCAGCCTGAGTTGAATTTGAGACAGAGGCGGTGGATGGAGCTTGTGGCAGATTATGATTTGGAGATAGCCTATCATCCTGGTAAGGCTAACACGGTTGCTGATGCTCTGAGTCGGAAGAGGGTAGCTTCAGCTCAGGAGCAGGAGATGGAGTCTCTGGTAGGGGAGATCAGTGCTTTGAGCTTGTGTGCTGTTTCACAGGAACCGTTGGGTTTGGAAGCAGTAGATAGAGCAGATCTTCTGAGTAGAGTGCAGTTGGCTCAGGAGAAGGATTTGGGGCTGGTGAATGCCTCTAAGGATGTGAGTTCAGAGTATCAGGTCTCAGATAATGGTACTATATTGGTGCACGGTCGGGTTTGTGTGCCCAAGGATGAGGAGTTGAGACAGGAAATTCTGAGAGAAGCTCATTCGAGCAAGTTATCTATTCATCCAGGAGCGACTAAGATGTACCGTGATCTCAAGAGGTACTATCATTGGGTCGGGATGAAGAAAGATGTGGCTGGTTGGGTTTCGAGGTGTGATGTGTGTCAGCTAGTGAAGGCTGAGCATCAGGTTCCTGGCGGGTTACTGAAGAGTTTACCCATTCCTGAGTGGAAGTGGGATATGATCACCATGGATTTTGTGGTAGGATTGCCAGTGTCACGGACATTTGATGCTATTTGGGTCATAGTGGACCGGTTGACTAAGTCTGCGCATTTTCTGGCCATTAAGAAGACTGATGGAGTAGCGGTCTTGGCTAAGAAGTATGTGAGGGAGATAGTCAGATTGCATGGGGTGCCAGCGAGCATTGTGTCTGATAGGGATTCTAAGTTCACTTCGGTGTTCTGGAAGGCATTTCAGGCAGAGATGGGCACTAAGGTGCATATGAGTACAGCTTATCATCCCTAGACTGATGGACAGTCAGAGAGGACAATCCAGACGATGGAGGATTTGATGAGGATGTTTGTGTTGGATTGGGGTGGCCATTGGGCAGATCACCTGAACTTGGTAGAGTTTGCTTACAACAACAGCTATCAGGCGAGTATTAAGATGGCTCCTTATGAGGCATTGTATGGGAGACCATGTCGTACACCATTATGCTGGACTCAGGTGGGGGAGAGGAGCATGTTTGGTGCTAGTTTTGTTCAGGAGACCTCAGAGAAGATTCGGGTTCTCAAGCTGAACATGAAGGAGGCTCAGGATAGGTAGAGGAGTTATGCTGATAAGAGGAGGAGAGATCTTGAGTTTCAGGTAGGAGACAGAGTATACCTTAAGATGGCCATGTTGCGGGGTCCGAACAGGTCATTGTCAGAGACTAAGTTGAGTCCAAGGTACATGGGTCCATTCAGAGTGATTGAGCGGGTTGGACTAGTGGCATATAGATTGGAGTTACCTGAGGTTATGCGTGCATTCCATAAGGTTTTCCATGTGTCTATGTTGCGGAAGTGTCTCCGTGAGAGTGAGTAGGTGTTGGCTAAGATTCCTGAGGATCTTCAGCCTAACATGACCTCGGAGGCGAGACCAGTGAGGGTTCTCGAGAGGAGGATCAAGGAACTTCGGAAGAAGAAGATTCCTTTGATGAGAGTCCTGTGGGACTGTGATGGTGTTGAGGAGCAGACTTGGGAGCCTGAGGCAAAGATGAAGGCAAGGTTCAAGAAGTGGTATGAGAAGCAAGCCGCGACTTGAGCTTGTTTAGCCTGGTCCCATCTGTAATCCGTGGCTGGAGCGGGAATGGAGTATTCCAACCCATCTCTCTTGTTACTCGGTCGCTTGGGGTGGTTGGTTGTGCGACTCAGTAACAAGATGAGGTGGTGCTCGGGGTACAAAGTTTCCGTGAGGCGGGATTTTTTGGAAAAAAGTTTCCTGAAATGGAAGTTTCTTAAAGTGGAAAGTTTCCAAAAATGGAAAGTGCTAAATATGGAAAGTTTTACGGGAGTTAGAATTTGTCCATTTTAGCGGTGGGAAGCCTTGGAGGGGCTTTTGTGGCCTTTGTGGCGGACTTTCGAGTCAGTGTGCCTGTGTGTGGCGGTCTTTACGGACATTGTGTGGCCTTTGTGGCGGGCTTTTAGCCAATTGTGTGGCCTTTGTGGCGGGCTTTTAGCCAATTGTTGGCCTTTGTGGCGGGCTGTTTAGGCAGAGTGTCTTTGTGACGGTCCTTTGGAACAGATGGTTTTTGTGACGGTCCTTCGGGACAGATGGTCTTTGTGACGGTCCTTCGGGACAGATGGTCGTTGTGACGGTCCTTCGGGACAGATGGTCTTTGTGACGGTCCTTCGGGACAGATGGTCTTTGTGACGGTCCTTCGGGACGAGTGGCCTTGGTGGCGGTCCTCTTTAGGACATTTGTTTTGGCCTTGGTGGCGGTCCTCGTTAGGACATTTTGTTGGCCTTTGTGGCGGCCCTTGTGGCCTGTATATGATCCTTGTGTGGTCATGAGGTATCCCGGTGAGGGGATATGTGGTTGGTAAGACATAGAGATGTTTTTACCCGAGCCACGGGAAGGAAACCTGGATAGGGATAGGACTCAGACGTGTTCAGAATCGTTTGCTCGCGACTCTTGGGGGACTTAGGTTCTCCTAGTACTACCATATTCAGAGACTTTGTGGCTCGGGGGTATGGTTGGTATATCGACTTCGGATGACGATCTGGGGGCGCGCTGTAGGGTGGCAACCCGAGAGACGAGTTTGGACTTTTCCTTATATATTATGGCATGCGGGCTTAGGCCCGATGAGGAGCCAACTTTTGGCATGCAGACTGAGGTCTGATGAGGAGCCAATAAAACTCAAGGTTTAGGCCTATGAGTAAAGGGAAGTCCAAAAACTCAAAAGCAAATGACGCCTGGAGCGTGAGTCTATCGCCTAGAGGTGACCTTCTGTAGATCGGTCGGAGGAGTGCGGGCCGTGGAGACGGTTGCACGGGAGTCCTTGACTGATGATTGTTCGAGATTCGAGGACGAATCTAGATTGGTGGGGGAGAATTGTAACATCCGTGAACCGGAATCCCGGTTTGGGAGTTGCATCGGTCGATGCATAGGGTGCATCGGTCGATGCATGTTCAATTCTCTGCGTTTTGACTTAAGTCAAACGCTGCGTTTTGGGGAAAAGAGAAAGGGAAAACCCTTAACTCGTTTTCTTTTGGTCTCATTCGTGTTTGGCCGTTTCTGGGAGAGAAAAGAAAAGAGAGAAAAGTTCTTGAGAGTTCTTGGTGATTTCTTGGAGAGTTGGGGCGTTCTTGTAGAGATCTGTAGCTGGGATCGTTGTAGGAGCTTCCTAGAAGCGTTTTCTTGCTTGTTTGTGGTTCAGATTCGTCTTGGCAAAGGTAAGTGCAGGACCGTGGCTTATCTAAGCTAGAGGATTCAGTAATTTGCCTGTTTTGTGTTGTTAGACGTATTAGATGGTTGCTATGGACAATAGGAAGCTTTCTTGTGGCTTGGGATTGAGTTTTGTGGTTTCAGGAACGAAGATCTGGCGAGAAGCTTCGGGGAAATCACGGTGCTCGACGTTGCGTCGATCAATGCATATCTTGCATCGGTCGATGCAAGTGCGAGGACGGCGCGTAAAACTCTAGGGTTTTCGTGTGCGTCGAGCATGCGTCGGTCGATGCAGACTGGGTATCGGTCGATGCAAGTTACACTTGCATCGGTTGATGCAGCTTCTGTATCGGTCGATGCTTCCCCAGTTGGCATCGGTCGATGAATGTGTAGCGTCGGTCGATGCTAAGTCCTGGTTTGTTATTGTCGTTTGTTGATTGTTGTGTGATGATTATTGATACTCTATTGCTTGTGTGTATAGCCCAGTAGATGGGAGGATTGCAATATGTGATTGTTGTGCAGGTAAAGGCAAAGTGTAATCGTGGAATCCAGGGGATGAAGAGGAGGATGTTCTAGGGACTCGGTTCTATGTTGTCTGACTTGTTAGGTTGCTAGAGTTGGGTCATTAGAACGTTGCTAGGTTGGGGGTTCTATGATTTCTGTTGTTGGGTTATTGATTATGTTGAATATTGGTTATTTATATTTCATTGGATTATTTATTGGATATTGTTTGATATTGGTTATTTCCGCTGTTGATTGTGGTTAGGTGGCTAGTGGGTATGGGACCACTAGTTGTAGTTTATTATTATATTATATTATATATTTATTATTTATTATTATTAAAAAAAAGAGTCTGTTGTTAAAGAAAGTGTCTAAAATCATGATCCAATAACATAATAATTGAACTCATTAACAATTCTAGATTCTTTTGTTTTAATTGAATAACACAAAATTTTTAATGATTTTATAAAAGTCTGAATCCAATAACCCAGATTTTTTAAGATTTTAAATGACTTTTTACAAATCACAAACTAATAACACTAAACTTTAACAGAATTTAACAAAATCTTGATCTAATAACAACAGATTCTACATACATTTAAAATCTTTAAAACTCTATTCAAATCTTAGGGGGAAGTATTGGTTTAGGATTTAGAAAGAATTTTAATGACTTTATGTTTTTAAAAATCTTGCTGATTTTTAAAATCATAGAAAATCATAGAAAGATTCTATAAGAGATTGTTTAGTAAGTTATTTTAAATCTTGCTGATTTGTTTTTCCTAATCTTGTAAAATCTTTCATAAAATCTTTCAAAATCTTTCTATTTGATGAAAGAGTTTTCATGACTTTTGTTATGAAGGAAATTATATAAAATCCTAAACCAATAACACAAAATTTGAATTCATTAACAATCCAAGATTCTTTTGTTTTACTTGAATAATATAAAACTTTTATTGACTTTATAAAACTCTTAATCCAATAACACTAGATTTATCAAGATTTTAGATAACTTTTTACAAATCCACAATCAATAACACCAAATTTTCAAAGAGTTTTAAAAAATCTTGATTGAATAACAACATATTTTACATAACTTTTAAAGTCATTAAGATTCTTTCTAAATCCTAAAGCAATACCCCCTCCTTAAACCAATAACCCCCACTTAGTAATTTAAAATTATGATTAGTATTATCTTTTTATATACATATAAGAATTATCTTTTATATTTATTAAAATTGCTTAAATTTTTTATTTCTTATAGTTATCTTCTTAACTTTAAAATTTGTTGAAACAAAGTTTTAGTATAACACATGGCAAAATATTTAATCTTTATAATTGACAACAATTTATTTGTTTATATAATGATGAATATCTAAAATCCTTTTTCTTTTATGATTAATTATTGATAGTATAATTTTATTAATTATGGTATTATATAAATTAATTGTATAGTTTCATTAATTATTTTCTTATAGAATTAGTAATTTAAAATTATGATTAGTATTATCTTTTTATATACATATAAGAATTATCTTTTATATTTATTAAAATTGCTTAAATGTTTTATTTCTTATAGTTATCTTATTAACTTTAAAATTTGTTGAAACAAAGTTTTAGTATAACACATGGCAAAATCTTTAATCTTTAAAATTGACAACAATTTATTTGTTTATATAATGATGAATATCAAAAATCATTTTTCTTTTATGATTAATTATTGATAGTATAATTTTATTAATTATGGTATTATATAAATTAATTGTATAGTTTCATTAATTATTTTTTTATAGAATTAGTAATTTAAAATTAGGATTAGTATTATCTTTTTATATACATATAAGAATTATCTTTTATATTTATTAAATTTGCTTAAATGTTTTATTTCTTATAGTTATCTTATTAATTTTAAAATTTGTCGAAACAAAGTTTTAGTATAACACATGGCAAAATCTTTAATATTTAAAATTGACAACAATTTATTTGTTTATATAATGATGAATATCTAAAATCCTTTTTCTTTTATGATTAATTATTGATAGTATAATTTTATTATTATGGTATTATATAAATTAATTTTATAGTTTCATTAACTATTTTCTTATAGAATTAGTAATTTAAAATTAGGATTAGTATTATCTTTTTATATACATATAAGAATTATCTTTTATATTTATTAAATTTGCTTAAATGTTTTATTTCTTATAGTTATCTTATCAATTTTAAAATTTGTTGAAACAAAGTTTTAGTATAACACATGGCAAAATCTCTAATCTTTAAAATTGACAACAATTTATTTGTTATATAATGGTGAATATCTAATGGTGTTTATATTTGCTTTTAGCTGCTGGTGGGTTTGTCCAAGTTTCATTGTTTTTACTGATGAAAGTTTTAATCTTTTCAGTTTGATTCAAGTTAGTGGGTGATTGATTATCTACTTTGGTGGTTGATGCTTGAGATCTCTTATTCAGATTGATCACGCCTGAAAGGTTTATCTAAAATTTTGTTTTTGGGAACGATGGATATGATCAACGTTCTATCAGATGATATTATTTGCCACATTCTATCTTTCCTTCCGTTAAGTGAGGCTACTTCAACATCTGTCCTCTCAAAGCGATGGCGTTATCTGTTTGCCTACAGAACCAATCTTCATTTAGATGATCAAGAAGTGGGTGGAGGACAAAGTTTCATCGATTTTGTGGATAGAGTATTGTCCGCGTCTGGCAATTTCCACATGAGGAAAATCTCAATAAAATGCCTTAAGAGTATCGACGCGGGTCATGTCACCCGCTGGATGACTGACGTGCTGAAACATGGTGTCTTACATCTTGATATAGACGTAAGCCCCAATAAGCGCATCTTAGTGCCTCTGGAGATGTTCACTTGCAAGACATTGGTTGAGCTTAAACTCTCCGAAGGATTTGATGCTCTGATTCCTGATGATGTTTCTCTTCCATCACTCAAGACTCTGTGTCTTACTGAGGTCTATGCTTTTGAAAAGCTTATTTCTGCTTGCCGTGTGCTTGAGGAATTATTCATTTCTGGCAGGAGCTGGCAAAGTCGAAAATGCTGCAGCACCTTGTCTTCCTTGACCCTTAAGAAACTTACTATTATTCTCTGTAATCGGCTTTTGGAATATTTAGACCTAGGTTTAGATACACCGAATCTTGCCTACGTAGAATACTCTGATAAATTTCCAAAAGACTGTCCTTATCCTTATGTGCATCTTCCTTCCCTTATCGAACTCGAACTTCGTGATAATTTCCATAGTGCTAATAGCAACCCAACAAATCTGATTAAGGGGTTACGAAACGTTGAGACCTTGGAGTTATCTGGTGCTAGTACTTGTCTGGTAAAAGAATGATTTCTTTTTCCTTTCATATTATTTGCATGGAAGCCAAAAGTTTAGGAGCCAAAATCTTGTTAATATTTTATTTTGTGTTTCAGGTATTCCATTATTTCCGTGAAGCAATCCCAGTGTTGAGCAAGCTGTCTCGTTTATCTATTACAGTTGATTCATTCTACTACCGTTGGGAATATCTGCCAATACTTCTAGAAAAATCTCCGCATCTACAGACCCTCGTCCTGAAGGTATAACCAAAGCCGGCCTGAAAGCTTATTGGACAAACTCAGGTCGCTAATATTCCCCTCTTTCTTGTTTCAGGGTCCAAATTACGACCGTCAATATGAACAAGAATTTGGACATTCATGTCCTGTGAAAGTATTGAAGATAACTGAGTATGGAGGAAAGAGTGGAGAGCTAGAGCTTATGAAACATTTGCTAAAGAAACTATCATGTCTTGAGCTTGTAAAAGTTCTTGTTTATGCTATAAACGACGAGGAAAAGTCCCGAATCACCAAAGATCTGCTTATGGTTCCTAAACCGTCCAGTTGCAAGATCCAGATCAAGTTTTGTGAGAATACTAAGTAATAGTACCAAATGGGCTTTGCCTTTTGCGATGATGTTTTTTTCTTTTTGCCCCTTCTATGGGGGTTTATGTGTAGATAAAGCACCAAAAGGTAAATGCTATTTTCTGTTAAAAATAATTATTATGTTTCCATCTAATTATGACTATATTCTTGTATTATCTTAATTCGTAAGTTTAATTACCACGGTCCACGACTAGTGTAGTTCCCCTAACGAACGTTCCATTTGTCTCTGTCTCATCTCGGATATATGTTGAGAGATTAATCGGAAATGACATTAGACGTGGAAGCAAAATTCTTATTAACAAGTGTTTGCAAACTGTAAAGTACTTTTTATATCGTTTGCCTGAACATAGAGATGATGATTATCAAAAGCGGTGGTTGTAGTTTTCACTAAGATCAATATCTAGAATCACAATTTTGCAATTTATTTTATTTGATGTTCCCTTATTTACGTTTTTCAATTAGAAATATTTATTTAATTAATTATTTAATTTTAATTATGTTTTTTAATAGCAATTGAATGTAATTTTTACATATTTTAAAGTTAGTTTTATATTTATACTTCCTAATTAATATAGTAGGATATAAGCTAGACTGCATAAATTGAATTTAATATCTTTGCTGAATTTGATCGAAGAAATGGGATTTGTTGCCATGATTTGTGACAAGATTTCAACCGATAAGTCTAACAGTTCCTATATTAGGGGAAGTCCGAAATGTGAGGTTAGATTGCACGTTGACTGAACTAATTGAGCATCTATCTATATATCACATATTTACCTTAGCGGGAACGAAAGTTTCCATTTTTTATTTTTTTTAACTCACCTGTCGTCAATATAAAAGAATTTAGATACCTTAATTAAGAATCAATAGAGAGAGCGATTCATATTAAGTATACATACATAATGATTAGTTGAATCTGCATTTTACATTTATGTAGCCGAAATACAACTAAAATGATAGAGGATATCATTAATTCACAAACATAAATGGTATGTCCAATTTATGGAATTTCCTATCACAGAACAAAGATGAAAACAACATTTTCATCATATATATATAAGAGACTTTCTAAATTTAATTTTAAGAGAAAGGAAAAAATGGAATGAGTAAACTAATATTGGGACATACAGTATATCATATCTCAAACAAATCAACAATGAAGTACAGCCAATCATCAATCATTACCAATTGATAACACACGATACTCTCATTCCAAGTAATGCCAAATCAACAGTTTGTGGTTCAAATAATCCAAGATTTTACCAACCTACGTCGTTTTAATACAGTACTGAAGGTACTATTTTTTTTTTTTGGATGATTCTAGTAGTGACTCACATGAAAGCCTGAGGCAACAGAAGAGTACATAAACAAAAATTCCTGAAAAGCTCAAATGCCTAGTATAACCAAGGAATATAGCTAGAGGCAGAGATATATATCCAATATACACTCAGGTTGTACGGAAATCACCGGTGAAATAGATAACTAGAGATATCATATTCAAGAAAGCGCTAGGCGTTACAATGCTTAGCGCCTAGAACGCCTAATCGATATTTAAGTGGTTTAAGGCAGTTTAGATGTTTACAAAATATGTATAATTTAAAATTTATGCAAATATTCTATCAAAAAAATAATAATAAATAGATACAGTATTATTTCAATTCATTTTAAATAACATATTAAACATTTATAATTATGTTTATGGAAATAAACCTTATAAATTTAAAATTTGTAAAATTTGAAAAATACACTAAAATGATAATATTACAATTTTAGGCGGTCAAAGCGGTCGTCTAGGTAGTGCTATAGCGCCTAGCCCCTAGACGGGGCAGAGGCAGACGCTTAAAACGTTTTTTCGAACACTGATCATATCATATGTAATCACATGCCATCGTTGGTGCCACTATATAAACAAAAATAAAAATGACATGAACATAGCCTACCGTGGATGAAAAGTAATCTGGGGAGAACCACCACCGATGAAGACAGAGATGAGGCCGTTGCGAAACTCCACCACAACAATAGCCAAATAGAAAAGCCGTTTGTAACTATTCGACACTTGTGCTAGTTTTTAGGGTTTATTTAATAGTATTTAGACGTTTGTCTAAAAAAGAAAAAAATAATAGTATTTAAACTTTTCGGTACCCAAACTCCTAATTGTTTCCAATTTTGGATTCTTAATTTTGAGGGCTTTATAAATTTGACTTATTTGTGTGCATAAATATTAAATAAACCCCCCCCCCCCCCCCCCCCCCCTCCCCCCCTATTCGGCTATTCGTATGGTGATATTATCATGGATCCTCCAATGGACCCATGTCGGTCCATTTAGTTTTGTATAAACCATTTTTCTTCTGTGACTTCAATTTTATTATGGCTGGGTAACATGAGTTATTAAAGTTGAGTTACAATAAGTGTTACAATTTGATGTAAGATGGAGTAAAAATTATCTAGTAAAAATGACAGTTTGATATAGTAAATTTGCTGTAAAAATATGAGTTAGCATTTAAAAAAACAACTGACTGGTAACATTATGATGTATCAATTGCAGTATATAATATAAAACTAAATCAAAAATAATTTTTTCTTAATAATGACATTTACAAATTTAATAAATAAAATGCTACTTTTAAAATAAAAATAGTTAACATGGTAATAGTTTTAGACATCCATATATGTTTTAACTTTAAAAAGAAATATATATATATATATATATAATTATAATTCTATATATATATAAATATATATTTCACTTTTGTTTGAAATAGTCAAAATAACTTTTTTAAAAATGAAAACAATTTTTTTTTAAAATATAAACAAATCCGGAAGTAATTAAAAATGTAAAAGAAAAAAAAACTTCTAACTCAACACTCTAATGCATGAAATTTTTCATGATGTTGAATTTACACTTTTACAAAGGGCATAACTCAAAGTTGTACATCAACTATAACACATTGTAATTCAACTTCAAATTAAAAAAAAAAAAAAAAAATTGAGGTATCTATGAATAAAGTCTTAACTCAATAGACTCATGTTACCAAAGATATCATCTACAATTGAAAACCGGCTACGAGATATCTAATAAGGCTAGGGCATGGCGACGAATGAACCACCTTCACCGCGCAAGCGCAAGATCGCTGAAACCACTACGCCGGACGTAGGTAAGTCGGTCGACGAAACCAGCCGGACCTATTATGTTTTGGAAGAAGGAAGGTACGTTCCTGTTAAAAAAGAATCCGACGTCGCACCACCAGCACCAGCACCAGCACCAGATTCAGACGAGGATGTTGATCCGGTTCTGGAAGCAGAGTATAATCGCCAAATTCGCGAATCCGATGTACGTAACGTAACATTTCCTTATTTAATTCGTTTTTTTTTTCTTCTTTTTTTAATCCTTGTGAACGAACATACACACTCCTCCTTCTTTAATGGTGCTGCAGGGATTTGATCTTAACGTATATATACCAAATGGTTCGCTGTTGCCATATAAGTGTCATGATCATCATGATCTTGAGGATGATATTGGCATTTGTGCTAGGGTCGGACTTCATTGTTTCAATTTGCACAAGGTATAAACAAATCCCTGCCTTTTCTTGCGTCTCAAGTTTATTATTCTATATACTCATCATTCCCTTAGCTTTTGCTTGTTTTGATGAATGAATGACTTCGTTTTTTTTTATCTATTATGTTTATTCACTTTTTCTTCAGTGATTTAATATTTGTTAGTCTCTGATCAATTTTGTGCAGGGCTCAAACTTTCGGTTGTTGCGGCTAGAGAAATATAATGTTTGGTTCACCGGATTCGTGACTTACTTTATAACTGCTGACGTTATTGATCCATCCAGCAATTTGCCTTTTGTTTTCCAAACGTGTGTTAAGCTAACTTGGACTTGCAACAACGAAGATTACAAAATAGAGACTGAACTTTGTAGGCTTAAACCCGATACTCACGGTTCGTTCTTTTTTCACCTTTTCTGTTTGTTTGTGGTTTTCTTTGACTGCATTTTGTATTTTTGTTAATTGTTTACTCTTTCATGTTTACAAAAGGTTCTGAAGCCGAGGTTGTGGGTTGTCCTTGGGATCCTGAAGCAGTTCATGATTTTTACCAATGTGGTCTGTATTGGCTTTGGTGCAATCTAGTGATAAGCAACATCCTCAGTTTTACGAGGTGAGTGAGACCATATTTAGTTTCTTAGTATTATTTGTTATTCTCACTCTCTCTAGGTAGCTAGGCTGTTGTTCTAGCTTTTTTTTTCTCACTCAAATCTTTTGATATTGTCTCTTTCACAGCTTCAAGACTCAGACATTCGCGAATATGATTGGCTTAATATGTATGCTGACTACGCATTTTATACGCTGTGGGAAAATGGCTTGGTGAGCCGCCCTTTCTTTCTTTGTTTTTGCTGTTTCACATTCCCTCTGCGTTTTGGTTATATGTGTACAAAATTTATTATTTTATGCCCTTAAATTGTCTCCCAGACAAAGCTCAAGTTTGCTACGCCTCTGGAGATTAAAAAGGTCATTGTACAAACTCATGAAGCCATGGAGCCAAAGGAAATGCTCAAGGCCGGGAATGCAGTCTTCTACATTAATTTCAGGGACTGTGGTCTGACCGAAGAACACCGAGCCGTGGTAAGAAGAACTACAGATGGGCATCCGGAACACCTTTGTCTTGAAGTTAAGTGTCCGGATTGACTAAATTTGATCTGTACACATGGTAGTCTAAGATATTGCAGATTACAATATCTTATCAAGTTATTCTGTTTTTTTTTTTTTTTTTTTTTTTTGGTATTAAACCGCTACAGCCTTATATGACTGAATCTATGTATCATTAATTTCGCTTTTATGCCAAGCATTAGATCAACTCATCTTTAGAGAAACTGTATCGGTACAAGCTGGCAAAAGATGTCTCTATTCGAACATCAGTGTGATAATGCCGCTGTGGGAGAAGATTTCAGACAGTGCCTTACTAATCAAAGCAATAGTGAGGAACGTATTAGCAAACACACTCAGTTCAGACTGTTCAGCGAAGTGTTCAGGCGATATCATCAAAGTCTGATATACAGCTTCGGCCAAGTCTTTTCATCATTGTGTATTGTGTTGGCACATAACATGCTTAAATTCACTTTTCCTTGAACAAAGACCATACAAAAATAGTGAAAGGAAATGTCATTTGTGTTGGTCACTTTGGCATCATTACAGCACATTGAAGATGTATTCTACTTAAATGAGCCGAAAGAGTGAAGTTAAAAATTTGAAGCAAGATTCAATTAAGATTAAAGCTCTTTTGTTTTTTTTGAAATGTTTTAAAACAAATTATATCCAAGCTTTGTAAAAACTTTTTTTATTTTTCTTTTGAATATAATTTAACATTAGATTCAAAAAAAATAAAAATTTACAGTTTCTCTTCGTGGCTGGCCTAGATCTCATTCTCATGTCACATGGTGATCTTAAATTCGTTTCATTCTTCTTGCCCCTCCATAATACGCAGCAGAGCTTGTTTGATGACATCATTTCTCGCCTTTTCGTTGCAGGATAAGTGAACTGAACTTGAGTTTGAAACTTGAATCGTTAGGTTCCAAGCATTAGATTCTCATACTTGGTGTGAGGCTCCAAGCATGCTGGTGGAGCGGGCTTATCCAGTTTCCAGTCTTGTTGATGGAAAGATATATGTAGCAGGAGGATGTGATGGAGGATGCTGGTGGAGCATGCTGGTGGAGCGGGCTTATCCAGGCTCCAAATGGATGGAGGTTTTCGATTTGAAAAAGCAAACTTGGGAGTTTGTGTCGTGCCCTCTTGTAGAGAGATGCGATAGTTGTATGAACAGGAGCGGAGTAATTGACGGAGAGATGTTTATGTTTGGGAATAAGGGTTTGGGTGGTGTGGCTTACAAGCCAAAAGAAGATAAATGGCAAAGCATAGGTGCTATGACTAATTTGGCTTTAGGATGGCGATACTTTTCTCATTGCGTGGTAGCTAACGTTCTATATTCTTATACTAATCAAGATGGAATCAAATGGTACGACCCTAAGATAGGTGACTGGTCAAATTTGAAGGGTTTGGTAGGTCTACCCAAGTTTGCTGATTATAGTCGTGTTAAATTGGTGGATTATGGTGGAAAGATGGTGATTCTGTGGGACAAGTATGTTCCTTCTTCTAGTGGCTATACGGACAAGATGATTTGGTGTGCGGCAATTGTGCTTGAAAGACCAAACAATCAAGAGATTTTGGGGAAGGTCGAGTGGCTTGATGCAGAGATTTATACACACCTTTGTCTTGAAGTTAAGTTTCCGGTTGGGGACTTGTCGAGCTGCTCTATTGACTAAATTTGATCTGAACACATGGTAGTCTAAGATGTTGCAGATTATCCTCTGCCTTTAAGAACATAGTTCAATCATTTTCCTAGGCTCTTAGTGTGTAACAGTAATGACCAAGCTTACGACATCTTTTCGCTTTCTCCGGGTCAACAAAATCAAGAAGATCTTGTGCTGAGTACTCAATGTAACTCGTGTTTACCCCTTTAATGAATAACAACGCACTGATGAGTTCAGCCGTTACAACAGCCCAACATGAATCTGTAAAAGTAAAATTAAAAGAAGTCATCATTATCAAGTGCCCCACATCCATATAAACCATCCACTCATAATTTTTCACTTTTCATGCATTGGAAAGAGGTATTACCACAGCCTCCTTGATCTGTGACATGCTTCACCCATTCCTTCCAATTTCTAGCTTTCAAACCATCTGGTACATTCTGAGCTTAGAAAGAAACATTAGTTTTAACTCACTTGTGGTCAATATAGAAGAATTTAGATAACTTAATTAAGAATCAATAGAGAGAGCAGTTACATATTAAGTAATACATACATATTGATTAGTTGAATCTGCATTTTACATATATGTAGCCAAAATACAACTAAAAGGAAAGAGGATATCATTAATTCACAAACATAAATGATTTGTCCAATTTATGGTTTTTCTTATCACAGAACAAAGATGAAAACAACAGTTTCATCATACTGTATATATATCATATATAAGAGACTTTCTGAATTTAACTCTAATTAAAAGAAAGGAAAAATGGAATGAGTAAACTAATATTGAGACATCATAATCTCAAAAAAATCAATAATGAAGTACAACCAATCATCTATCATTACCAATAGATAACACAATATACTCTCATTCCAAGTCATGCCAAATCAACAGTTCTTTTGTTGCTATAATCCAAGATTTTTATCAACGGTGGATGAACATGAACATAGCCTACTGTGGATGGGAAGGATTCTGGGGAGGACCACCACCGATGAAGACGGAGATGGGACCGTTGCGAAACCCCACCACAACAATCACCAAATAGAAATACCTTCTCTAACTATTCGACACTTGTGCTAGTTTTTATAGTTTATTTAATAATATTTAGAATTTTTTGTACCCAAACTCCTAATTGTTTCCAATTTTTGAATTCTTAATTTTGATGGCTTTATAAATTTGACTATTTTATATGCCCCATAGTTAATGCTTGTGTGCATAATCCCCCTATTTCGGCTATTCATATTTGTATGATGATGTTATCATGGATCCTCTGGCCCCAAATCAGCTCATTTATATTCTATAAACTACTTTCCTTCTATGATCTCAATTTCAGTATATCATCTACAATCGAAAACCGGCGACGGGATCTAATAAGACTAGAGAAGTGCGACGAATGAACCACCTCCATCGCTCAAGCGAAAGGTCGCAGAAATCACCCCGCCGGACGTAGGTAAGTCGGTCGATATAGAAGAATTTAGATACCTTAATTAAGAATCAATATAGAGAGCAATTACATATTAAGTAATACATACATAATGATTAGTTGAATCTCATTTTACATTTATGTAGCCGAAATACAACTAAAAGGAAAGAGGATATCATTAATTCACAAACATAAATGGTATGTCCAATTTACGGACTTTCCTATCAAAGAACAGAGACGAAAACAACAGTTTCATCATATATATATTCATATATAAGAGACTTTCTAAATTTAACATTAAGAGAAAGAAAAAATAGAATGAGTAAACTAATATTGAGACATCATAATCTCAAACAAATCAAAAATGAAGTACAACCAATCACCAATCATTACCAATTGATAACACAATATACTCTCATTCTAAGTCATGCAAATCAACAGCTCAGTGGTTCCTATAATCCAAGATTTTTACTAACTGTGGATGAAAATGAACATAGCCTACCGTGGATGAGAAGGATTCTGGGGAGGACATCCACCGATGAAGACGGAGATGGGACCGTTGCGAAACCCCACCATAACAATCGCTAAATAGAAAAGCCGTCTGTAACTATTCGACACTTGTGCTAGTTTTTAGGATTTATTTAATAATATTTAGACTTTTCAGCACCCAAACTCCTAATTGTTTCCAATTTTGGAATCTTAATTTTGATGGCTTTATGAATTTGACAATTTTATATGCCCCATAGTTAATGCTTGTGTGCATAACCCCCCTATTTCGGCTATTCATATTTGTATGATGATGTTATCATGAATCCTCCAATGGGCCAAAATCGACATATTTATATTGTATAAACTACTTTGCTTCTATGATCTTAATTTCATTACATCTACAATCGAAAAGCAGCACCAGGATCTAATAAGGCTAGGGCATGGCAACGAATGAACCACCTCCACCGCGCAAGCAAAAGGTCGCAGAAATCACCCCGCCGGACGTAGGTAAGTTGGTCGATATAGAAGATTTAGATACCTTAATTAAGAATCAATTGAGAGAGCAATTACATATTAAGTAATACATACATAATGATTAGTTGAATCTGCATTTTACATTTATGTAGCCGAAATACAACTAAAAGGAAAGAGGATATCATTAATTCACAAACAAAAATAGTATGTCCAATTTATGGACTTTCCTATAACAGAACAAAAACGAAAACAACAGTTTCATCATATATAAGAGACTTTCTAAAATTAACTCTTAGAAAAAGGAAAAATGGAATGAGTAAATTAATATTGAGACATCATAATCTCAAACAAATCAACAATGAAGTACAACCAATTATCAATCATTATCAATTGATAACACAATATACTTTCATTCCAAGTCATGCCAAATCAACAGCTATGTGGTTCTTATAATCCAAGATTTTTACCAACCGTGGATGAACATGAACATAGCCTACCGTGGATGAGAAGGATTCTGGGGAGGACCACCACCGATGAAGACGGAGATGGGGCCGTTGTGAAACCCTACCACAACAATCGCCAAATAGAAAAACCATATGTAACTATTCGACACTTGTGCTACTTTTTAGGGTTTATTTAATAATATTTAGACTTTTTTGTACCCAAACTCCTAATTTTTTCCAATTTTGGATTCTTAATTTTGAAGGATTTATGAATTTGACTATTTTATATGCCCTATAGTTAATGTTTGTGTGCATAACCCTCCTATTTTGGCTATTCATATTCGTATGATGATGTTATCTTGGATCCTCCATTGGGCCCAAATTAGCTCATTTATATTGTATAAACTACTTTACTTGTATGATCTCAATTTCATTATATCATCTACAATCGAAAACCGGCGACGGGGATCTAATAAGACTAGGGAATTGCGACGAATGAACCACCTCCATCGCTCAAGCGAAAGGTCGTAGAAATCACCCCGCCGGACGTAGGTAAGTCGGTCGATATAGAAGAATTTAGATACCTTAATTAAGAATCAATATAGAGAGCAATTACATATTAAGTAATACATACATAATGATTAGTTGAATCTCATTTTACATTTATGTAGCCGAAATACAACTAAAAGGAAAGAGGATATCATTAATTCACAAACATAAATGGTATGTCCAATTTACGGACTTTCCTATCACAGAACAGAGACAAAAACAACAGTTTCATCATATATATATATTCATATATAAGAGACTTTTTAAATTTAACATTAAGAGAAAGAAAAAATAGAATGAGTAAATTAATATTGAGACATCATAATCTCAAATAAATCAAAAATGAAGTAAAATCAATCATCAATCATTACCAATTGATAACACAATATACTCTCATTCTAGTTCATGCCAAATCAACAGCTCTGTGGTTCCTATTATCCAAGATTTTTACTAACTGTGGATGAAAATGAACATAGCCTACCGTGGATGAGAAGGATTCTGGGGAGGACCACCACCGATAAAGATGGAGATGGGGCCGTTGCGAAACCCCACCATAACAATCGCCAAATAGAAAAGCTGTCTGTAACTGTTCGACACTTGTGCTAGTTTTTAGGGTTTATTTAATAATATTTAGACTTTTCAGCACCCAAACTCCTAATTGTTTCCAATTTTGGATTCTTAATTTTGATGGCTTTATGAATTTGACTATTTTAGATGCCCCATAGTTAATGCTTGTGTGCATAATCCCCCTATTTCGGCTATTCGTATTCGTATGATGATGTTATCATGGATCCTCCAATGGGCCAAAATCGGCCTATTTATATTGTATAAACTACTTTGCTTCTATGATCTTAATTTCATTACATCTACAATCGAAAAGCGGCGCCGGGGATCTAATAAGGCTAGGGTATGGAGACGAATGAACCATCTCCACCGCGTAAGTGAAAGGTCGCAGAAATCACCCCGCTGGACGTACGTAAGTCGGTCGATTTAGAAGAATTTAGATACCTTAATTAAGAATCAATAGAGAGAGCAATTACATATTAAGTAATACATAATGATTAGTTGAATCTGCATTTTACATTTATGTTGCCGAAATACAACTAAAAGGAAAGAGGATATCATTAATTCACAAACATAAATAGTATTTCCAATTTATGGACTTTCCTATCACAAAACAATGATGAAAACAACAGTTTCATCATATATATATATATATATATTCATATATAAGAGACTTTCTAAGTTTAACTCTAAGAGAAAGGAAAAATGGAATGAGTAAACTAATATTGAGACATCATAATCTCAAACAAATCAACAATGAAGTACAACCAATCATCAATCATTACCAATTGATAACACAATATACTCTCATTCCAAGTCATGCCAAATCAACAGCTATGGGTGCTATAATCCAAGATTTTTACCAACCGTGGATGAACATGAACATAGCCTACCGTGGAGGACCACCACCGATGAAGACAGAGATGGGGCCGTTGCGAAACCCACCACAATAATCGCCAAATAGAAAAGCCGTCTGTAAATATTCGAGAATTGTGCTAGTTTTTAGGGTTTATTTAATAATATTTAGACTTTTCGGTATCCAAACTCCTAATTGTTTTCAATTTTGGATTCTTAATTTTGATGGCTTCATGAATTTGACTATTTTATATGCCCCATAGTTAATGCTTGTGTGCATAACCCCTATTTCGGCTATTCGTATTTGTACGATGATGTTATCATGGGTCATCCATTAGGTCCAGATTGGCCCATTTATACTGTATTAACTTCTTTACTTTTGTGATCTCAATTTCATTATATCATCTACAATCGAATACCTGCGATCGGATCTAATTAGGCTAGGGCATGGTAACGAATGAACCACCTCCACCGCGCAAGCATAAGGTCGTAGAAATCATCCCGGACGTTGGTAAGTCGGACTTCTTTGTTTCAATTTGCACTCGGTAAAAAAAAAAACCCGTCCTTTTCGTCTATTCTATATATATACATCTTCTCATCATTCCCTTAGCTTTTGCTTTTTTATCTATGGTTCTGTTTCTATTACTATCTCTCTCTCTCTTTGTTATTTGCTTGATTATATTCATGCTTTAACCAGTCTCTCTTCTACTAGTTTTGGTCTATTCACTTTTTCTTCAATGATGTAATATTCGTTAGTCTCTGATCAATTTTGTGCAGGGCTCAAACTTTTGGTTGTTGCGGTTAGAGAAATATAATGTTATGTTACTTACTTTATAACTGCTGACGCTATTGATCCATCCAGCAATTTGCCTTTTGTTTTCCAAACTTGGACTCGCAACAACGAAGATTACAAAATAGAGACTGGACTTTGTAGGCTTAAAGCCGATACTCACAGTTCGTTTCTTTTTTCACTTTCTTTTCTGTATGTGGATTAGAATCAAACCCCCCTCCCCAATGCTTATGAATATTACTTTGTTTATTTTGTTGTTTGATTTGACTGCATTTTCTAAATACTCTTTCATGTTTACAAAGGGTTTTGAAGCCGAGGTCGTGGGTTGTCCTTGGGATCCTGAAGCAGTTCATGATTTTTACCAATGTGGTCTGAATTGGCTTCCGGATGATGCTTTGGTGCAATCTAGTGATAAGCAACATCCTCATTTTTACGAGGTGAGTGAGACCATATTTAGTTTCTTAGTATTATTTGTTATTCTCACTCTCTCTAGGTAGCTAGGCTGTTGTTCTATCTTTTTTTTTTCTCACTCAAATCTTTTGATATTGTCTCTTTCACAGCTTCAAAACTCAGAAATTCGCGAATATGATTGGCTTAATATGTATGCTGACTACGCATTTTATACGCTGTGGGAAAATGGCTTGGTGAGCCACCCTTTCTTTCTTTGTTTTTTCTGTTTCACATTCCCTCTGCGTTTTGGTTATATGTGTACAAAATTGATTTATTTTATGCCTTAACTTGTGTCTTTTGTCTCCAAGACAAAGCTCAAGCTTGCTACGCCTCTGGAGATCAAGAAGGTCGTTGTACAAACTCATGAAGCCATGGAGCCAAAGGAATTGCTCAAGGCCGGGAATGCAGTCTTCTACATTAATTTCAGGGACTGTGGTCTGACCGAAGAACACCGAGCCGTGGTAAGAAGAACTACAGATGGGCATCCGGAACACCTTTGTCTTGAAGTTAAGTGTCCGGTTGGGGACTTGATCTGATCTATTGACTAAATTTGATCTGTACACATGGTAGTCTAAGATGTTGCAGATTATCCTCTTATCTTTTATCTGGTAATCTGCTCATAACAATATCTTATCAAGTTATTCTGTTTTTTTTTTTTTTTTTGGTATTAAACCGCTACAGCCTTATATGACTGAATCTATGTATCATTAATTTCGCTTTTAAGCCAAGCATTAGATCAACTCATCTTTAGAGAAACTGATATCGGTACAAGCTGGCAAAAGATGTCTCTATTCGAACAATAGTGTGATAATGCCGCTGTGGGAGAAGATTTCAGACAGTGCCTTGCTAATCAAAGCAATAGTGAGGAACGTATTAGCAAACACACTCAGTTCAGACTGTTCAGCGAAGTGTTCAGACAATATCATCAAAGTCTGATATACAGCTTCGGCCAAGTCTTTTCATCATTGCTTAAATTCACTTTTCCTTGAACAAAGACCCACACAAAAATAGTGAAAGGAAATGTCATTTGTGTTGGTCTTTGAATCTTTGGTATCATTACAGCACATTGAAGATGTATTCTACTTAAATGAGCCGAAAGAGTGAAGTTAAAAATTTACAGTTTCTCTTCGTGGCTGGCATAGATCTCATTCTCATGTCAAATGGTGATCTTAAATTCGTTTCATTCTTCTTGCCCCTCCATACATCTATACACAGCAGAGCTTGTTAGATGACATCATTTCTCGCCTTTTCGTTGCAGGATAAGCGAACTGAACTTGAGTTTGAATCTTGAATCGTTCCTCTGTAGACTGATAGACTGTCAATAGCCATATTCTAAAATCTTGCTTCTGATGCTATTTTATCTCCAGCTTCAAAGTTCTTGTTTCAAGCTTATCTGAGGTTCCACCGGGTCCCGACAAAGTCTCAAGATGCCATGGATAAATATTGAGCTAGTCTAGAAATTACCTAGAATTCTATTGCTATGAATCCATCAGATTCTCCTTTCGTTAGGTCTTGCATTCTTGTGTTTTCCCTCACAAAGCATGTATGGATCATACAGATTCACTGATTCAGCTTGGTTAGATAATTAGTAGAATGATGATATCCATGCATACCTGTCACCATGTTGTTCCAACACAAAGAAAATGTTACTCTAGAGCTCATCTTTACTGAGATAAGCCAAATGTGCTCTTGAGAACTACACCTTGTACAGTCCTACATCCTCTTTCCGTATGAATGCTCATATTACTGATAGGCTCAAATTAATCCCTAGAGCTACTCCCTCAAACAAGAGATCAATGCAGTATTTAGGGGTCGAATCCACAGAGACTCAAGATCAAACACAATAGATTGTAAAGTTTTGTAAATTACGCTAAACAAGTTAAATTAAATTAAAATAAAGCAATGCTAATTATTAAATAAAACTGTTGTGAATTCAGAAAATCAAAAGAGTTAAGCCTAGGGAATTTCTCAGGAAATTATGAAATATTAAATCAGATAAATTAATTAAGGTTCAAGCAATAAAGATCAGATCTAGAACTCTAAACATCATGGTAAAATAATCAGTTCTCACTGCAATTATATTCTAAATTTAAAACCAGAAAATCCAAATCTCTTTGTAAAATTCTAAGTAATAAATCAGCCTAAAGAACAGGTTTAGATAAATTCACAGAATTATTAATTCAAATCTCTTTGTAATAAACAATTCTGCTCATCAATGGTTTAATCAGGAAAACAATTATATTCTCATATCAATTTATTTCCCTAAGATAACAATTCTAGGTGATCAATCAAGAATTATTGTGAAGAACAACCAAAGATGAAGATCATAAAAGATTAAGAACCCTAAAAATCTCAGATCTAATAAATCATAAAAAACCCTATGAAAAACCCTAAACCTAACAAGCAAATTACTCAGACATGTTAAATAAAGAACAAATCATCATTCTGAATAATATGCAATTGAAATTAAAAGAGTAAAAGGAGTTCAAGAAATTCTTCTCTCAAAGCAGATCTCTCTCTCTCCAAAGCTCTCAAAATCTCTCAGGGTTGCAGGGAAAATAAAAGTTGCTAGAAAAAGACTTGAGGGTTTCTAAAACCCAAAAACAATATATATACATCCTAAAATACGTCCAGGGGCCTATGTTGCAATTAGAGAAGACTTTGGGCAAATTTGTAAAACTTCCAAATTTGTTGTTCTCTCGTCGGGTAAACATTAGTGTCGATCGATGCCCTTATGGTGTCGATCGATGCTCAGACTCTGATTCGACTCCAACTTGATTTCCTTCGGTAAAGTGCTCCAAAATGATCCAAATTGTTCCATATTGCTCCATCAGTGCCAAATTCCTAAATAACCTGTAAAGACTCAAAAACAAACTAGAAACAAACCAAAAGACTCAAAAAGCACACTTATACCATGGTTAAAAACCGTAAAAACCATGATATATCAATTACCACAGAAGAAAGGTGTATGCCAAAGACCAGACTATGATATTGGAGCTACAGGGCGTTGAGTTTCGACAAGATAGATTTTGTGACTAGACTGTTAGTGCACTTAACAGCTTCGACCAGCTGATACTTATGAGCCTGTAGCATCGGAGCACACTTGGCAATAAAATGTAGCAAGAAGTTTCCAAATTTTAGAGATTTGGAATACCTTGCCGCCAACTCCTGAACCTTGGAAACAAGACAATCAACAGAATCTTGGGTTAAAGGGACGTCTTGGAGCAAGACGTTCTGGAAAAGGATAAACAGAGATTCATTCCATGTTAGATCTTCAGATATAAGATCTCGGTGGCAGGGAAGGAACAGAAACCTCCTCTCTTCAGTTCTTCCACAAAGTAACTTCTGGCAAAAACCAGATGTATGACCCAAGTGCAAGCATTCTTTCAAAACCCTTGAAATCATCTCACAGATGAAGTTGTTTATCCCTTTTTTCCTGAGTATCAAAGGGAACACCAATGCATACTCAGCTGTTCTTTGGTAGATCTTGCAAAACTCGATTGTTGCAGACATTAACACACGAGAGGCGGATGTCTCGAGAGACAAAAACTTGGGAAGCACGATTGAACATAGAACTTGGCTTGGCCAACCAAGCTCATCTTCCTCAATTCCACTATGCAAATTCGAAAGCAAAACAGCAGCAGTCTCATCATCTGCATTCCAAGGTTCAATCAACTCCAAAACTTTAAAAGATTCCCTAACACCCTTCTCCAAGCAAAGTTTTCGAATTTCATCACACAAGTTTAAAACTTCAATAGTAGACTGAGAGCTAGTAACCTGAGCTCTAAGATTCGCCGCCAATTCATGATCATCAGCTTGTAACCCAACAACATTCATGGTATGATCTATGTTACCAACAACTTCTCGATGATCTTCTTCCATAATCTCATCTCTGATGAGACTCACCTCCTCTCCATTCCAAGAATCAACAACCAGCATTTCTGAATCATCTACATCATCGAATGATACAGGAAGCCATGCAAGAATCGTACCAGTAGAAGCAGCCTTCTCAGTGAGCCAATCAGGTACAGAGTCAAATTCCTCCCTAAAGCTATCTTCATCAGCAGAAGCCAAATCTAGATGAGATATCCAATCAAACTTTGGTTTAGGAATTTTGTCGAGCAGGTTCTGTGCATCTCTCTGAACCCAGAAATCAACAGCTTTACTAGCCAAAATTTCTCTAGCCAGCGATACCAAATCACTAACGCGAAACCTCTGATACTCGGAAAGAAGGAAAGATAGAATCTTTGACTGAACCATGTTGGGTAATGTCTCAATGAATAGAACCCTAACGGGGAAAAAAAAAACAATTTTTATCAGCAACCCAAATCAGCCCAAAACATAGAGAAAACAAAACAAAAGTCAAAATTAAAAATCTGGGCATTACTTCTTCGTAGCCGGAGATGAATTCTGATGATCGCATTGTTTCTTCAGCAACGAAACAAACGAGCTCCGGTTGATGGGCGCCGCCGCGGCAGAGGAGGTGGAGGAAGAAGAAGCCTGATCTAGCCACAGCGAAGCCTCGGTTTCCGGCGAGGAACTATTCAAGAAAATGTCGAACAGCGGAATCCACTCCTCCATCTTCTTCCGTTCCCTCTCTCAAACCAAAACCGTAACAAAACCGTAGCCGAGAAGTCTAAAAACGATTTGTCTCATGAAAGCGCGGGAACCGTAACAATGGTTTCTAGTTAATTTTCTAACATATATTAAGTTAATTATTTTGTGTTTATTTTTTAAAATTTAATTAATTACTCCCTCTGTATCAGAATACTTGATGTTCTAGAATTTTTTCTTGTATCACAAAGGATGATTTTCTGTATACTTTTATCAATTAATACTAAGAAATTATAAATTTCAAGAATCATTAAATGAGAATTTAAAAATTTGATGAAATACTATTAGTTAATAATTATAAAAATATGTTATTATAAATGAAGAATACATTTATTGCTAAACATTAAATGTTTTTCTTAATTCATGTAAAAATTCTAAAACATCAAGTATTATGATACAGAGGGAGTATTAATTAAGGGTATATTTTATTTATTTTATCTGAAACTTTTTTTTTTGTTATTGATTAGTATTATATATAAATAATTTAATTCATCATTTTCTAAACTTTTTTGATAACGAATATCTAATTTACAAAACAGTGTTTTTAAAAATAATTTTTTCAAATGAATTAATTTAATTATATTGTATTTATTTTTAACTTTTAATTAATTTTTAATTGAAGATAAAATAGTCATTGTATTCAATTCATAAGGTACATTTCAAAGACTTAAGAAATTTAATTTAGATTTCAAATTTACTATTAAGTTTAAGGTATATATTCAAATTTTTTCAAGTTCAACACCTGGAATCCGATTTCAAAGTCCGGCCTGGACGTTAACCTTAGCTTACGGAACATATAAATGTTTTGCTTGTACTTAGCTTTTTTTCTTATGTTTTGCTTGTAGTTAGCTTTTTTTTTCTTTATGATTTATTTCTATTTTATCTATTTTTTTGCTTTGAAATATAATGATACTGAAGTTTTGCAAAGCTTTTTATAAAGATTAACTCTCTTTATCATGTTTTAGAAAATAACTCAAAACTAAACACCAGGGAACCAACTTCAACTTCAACTTCAAGTTACTCATACATCTACAAACTTCATTAAGCTTTTTATAAAGATTAACTCTCTTTATCATGTTTTAGAAGCAACGTTTACAGTTTGGAGTAAAATGGAGGTAATTTCTCTACATAGTTATCTTAATTTTTCTTTCTTTTACTTTTGTTTAATTACTCAATGAAGTTTTATGTTGATCTCAGATGACGAAAGACGAACTGCATAATTTTGATTGGTACGATCCAGAACGTCCAGTACAAAACCAAGAAGATCATTGTAATTAATAGTATTTTTTAAGTTCCATTCAATTTTTTTTTTTTCTAAAACTATCTATTGTTTGCATTATTAATTAAGAACATTCGGAATCTTATAGATATCACTTACAAAACATATTCAAGACAGTTTCTAATTGACTTTTGTAATGATACCGCGGCAAGGTAAAAGTTCAGAGAATCTAATGAGGTGCACTACTGTTATGGACATTCAACATATAAAGCTTTATTGTTTGCGATGGCTGATGGTACATGGTATACCCAGTCCTGGGTATACCTACAACCCAAGTTTGAACGAATGTTGGGTGTGGAGGTAGATTTGTCGGTAATCAATCGCAATGTCAGTACAGTCAGAACGAGACACGTCTTAAATGACGTTAGAGCTTTTACTGATGTTAGAAATGACGTTAGAGTTATTTGAAAACACAACCACTGTTGGGAAGTCTTGCTATATACCAGCCCGAATTTAGTCATATTGAACACGTAAGTAAATGCAATTCAAGTATTATTTTTAGTGGTACTATTTTATTATGAATATTGTATCGTTTAATGATTATTTTTAACTAAAAGCTACACCTTCGGGCTGGGGTGGTATACCAAACAACGGTTGAGAGATTATTTAAATTTCTTATAGTTTCCGTTTTAAATTTACGTAAGAAATTGTTACGCAATAAATGAGCTGTATATTCTTTGTTGGCAGGGCCAGGCCGGCCAGCGTAAGTTGTCCTTAGACCTTGGGCCAAAAAAAAATTATACATAATTTGGAGGTCTTATTTGTAGATTTTAGAAATTTGGGATTTTTTTAATCAAAATATCAAACATTAAGGATCTTAAAATCTTATAAATTTTTTAAAAAATAATGTGACCTGGTGCAAAAGCACCCCTCACACCTCCCTATCGCCGTGCCTGTTTGTTGGTCAATAACCGTCAACGAAAACACCTAAAACTTCTTTTAACTAATAAAACGGTTTGGTTGAACCGGATATGTAGGTCTATAGTTTAAACTACAGAAGACAAGAATTTTGTTTTCCTTCCTCGTCTCTACCTCTCAAAACTCTCCAGCCTTTAGGTGTTTAGTCTCTCACCATATTTACCTAGGCGTCAATCCTCTGAACTTTTAAGGATGAAAATGCATTAGAATTTCAAACAACACACCAACATCCCCCATCTAAACTTAGAAAACAAAAAGTTACAGAAAGTTCAAAAAAAAGTTTACCAACATTAGTCGCATTGCATTGCGCCAGACTATCCTTTAGCTTTAGGAAGAATAGTAGGACAGCGATGGATCAATGGTGCAGGTTTGTCAAATTTACCATCCGGAAGCCAGTAGGAGACCCAAATTTTTTTTTACACAGATCTAAACATAAATAAAAGAAAACTCATCTTTGGTATAAATATAAAACATCTTACAATGTTAAAAAAAAAATCCTGCAAAATCATATCCTACAATCTTTCATTTTTTCATGTTCTTAAATCTTGTCATCACAGTTTTATTTTTGTATTAGTTTTAAATACATCTTTATTTCTACAAAATTCAGACATATTTTGAGCATCATATCTTTTACAATTTTTTGTAAATTGTGGTTTAGCTTAATCCTAAAGTTAAATATAATTAAAAAGAGGATTATTTTTTTTTAATTTGATTGTAAAAGATGATTATGTGTTTCTTTAAAATCAAAACTTGTGTTAAAATTCTAATTTTTAAGTAAAAGTAACAAAATTATGAATTTGATTGTAAAAACAAAATCTAGTTTTGTACCTAATATGTAAACTTATTTGATTTTGAAGAATCTACTGTACGTGAAAGAATATAAACCAAAAAGACACCAGCACATAAGAGACCATTATTTCTTCTTCCTTATTTAATTTAGTGTAAAGAATAAATTATTAGATTAAAAATTGGGCCGGATTATTGCTTTTAGTGCAATTTTGTACTTATTGCTTTGGTCGGATTAAATTATTAGTTGGTTTTGTCAATTTACCATATTTTACTTATTGCTTTTAGTGCAATTTTGTAGGAACTAAAATTTAAAATAAGTAAAATTAAAAAGATAAAACCCAAATTGTACTTCAAAAATGTAATATAGATTTTTTTTTTCCCAAGATTTGGGCAGGTCCGCTGACCTCCCATCATGCCCAATTTTGAGGTAAATTGTTTCACAACAACCTGATCAATTCCATCAACAACCCAAATTAAGATCCCAAAGAAAGAAAGAAAGAAAAAAGAGATGAGAGATCCAATTGTTTCATTACGCTGGCCTGTTACGTACGTTTCGCAATACTTGCTGTACACGGAATGCAAAGAAAGGGAGAAAAAAAAAAAAGAATGAAGAAGACGTTACTGTTGACGAGGGCAAACTCGGCGACGAATTAGGCAATAGCCAGGGACGAAACAAACAACAAGCGGGAATCTATCGTCATCTTAATGATTCTGGAAAGTGTTGTTAAAAAAGGTACTGGAGACGAAACAAAGCGATGGGATGACGAAGCAATAGATGATTTATACAAATGCAATCTACCTGAGTGGGTTTCGAATGATACCTGAGAAGCTTTGGAGTCACAGGACAAGCAGCTCAAGGCTGTGAATGCCATCTTCTACATTAGTTTAGAGATGTGGATCCTCTTCATGGTCCACCTCAGGATCACAGATCATGGTCCACCTCAGGATCACAGAGCTATTGTAAGAAGAACCGTCGATGGGATACCAGGTCATGTTTGTCTTGAGTTTAAGTGTCGGCTCGAGGATCTGTGATAGACTGCGATCTATTACTTAGAAGTTTGGCCCGAGCCTGAGATCTGTTAGCTACTGTACTGTACTCATTACTGTACAGTAATGAGTAAGTCTATCATATATCTGTGATAGACTGCGATATACGTACTGTACTGTACTCATTAGTAGTCAGTACGTATAGTATCTTTATTCTCATATTAGTTAAAAATGTCCAGACGTTTTTCGAACAGAGGTTGTTTGTATTCCAAGTTTCCAACATCTTGAGAGATGGCACATTCTATACATATAAACCAGATTTTCGAAGTTGTCTTAAATGAAGATTAGTTTCCTCGGTTTCAATCTCAGTTGTGAGTCTAAAAGATCATAGTATACATTAAGTGTTTGGATCTCCATTTTTTTAAGCCGTGGGGAGTTTTCTTGAGTAAACAACGTACATTGGATCTGAACGCCCTGGATTTGGAGATATATCAACGGCCTGGATTGATCACAGGTTGGAACGAGTTCATCATCAGCAAGAGTTAAAAAAAACTCTTGAGAGGGATTCTAATAGAAGATGTGTTGATGAAATAATCAGAAATACCTGTGGAGATTCGAATCCTCCGGCGTAATGAAAGTATGATCCGACAATGAGAGCATGATCTGCATCACCAGTTGATGTCCATATCGAAATTGCTTTAGTAAAGAAGCAACGGTTTGAAAAGCTGCAAAGAAAGATAAGAGGAAAGTGAGCGGGTTGAAACCATGCAAGATATATATATAATATTACTGTGTCACAAGACTTGACAGGTTTATGTTAAAAGAGGACCTCATTAGAGCTAGTCCCCCAGGCTTGAGGATTCTGTTCATTTCCCTGAAAACTTCAAGTGGCTTTGTAAGATAATCCACACTTACCTGTTCAGATACCAAGAAACATACCAATTCGTAAGAACTTGAGATACAAACGAAGAAGTGCAAGTTTTAGAGATAAAAAAGGAAAGTTTGGTGTTACCACATTGGTAATAACTTGGAAAGAATTGTCTTCAAAAGGCAGCTTAGGATTGAGATTTAAGTCTTGGACTATGTACTCGGTGAGAACCTGAAAGAGAGTATTAGATCCTATGATCATATGAATGATCCATCTCTTCTCTGAAAGAGAGTAAATACGTAATATTGAATCTTCTTTACCGGATTGCGCTTAAGCTCTTCTTCGTTCAAACCCATTCCAGCTATTCGTTCTTGCTTATATCCAGCTGGATAATGACTGACCTATGTAACATCATAACAGCCAACAATCTAACTTCAGATGATTCTCAATAAAAAAATTTTTAACATAACACACACACAAGACTGGATATGCAATTTATACATACCCAACTGCTACACATATCGAGTATGCTCACTCCAGGAGTTTCGTTCTGAGGCAAAACCTTTGAGTAATACTTTGTCAATGCAGCTATGGCTGGATCATCAATGTGTGTCACAAACCTTGGAGCTTCATAGAACGTTGAATCAGACGACCTTAGGACAAGTTTTTAGTACACAAACCAACAAGATCTTAGTATATCTCAAAACCAAAACTCACGCATGCCTCACAGAGAACAAAACAGAGTAAGTAAGACTATAACAAAAGCTTGGAATTGTAATCTCTTCTTACTCATCGTATCGTTGGAAATCTTCTTCTTTGAATGGGAAAGTATCGGGCCAATCCACCTTATTCAACGCCTATAACCAAACAAATGGGTTCAAATTTTCATAAAGCTACAAACTTTGAACAACTAAATTCCCAGTGTACTCACTGATAAACCCAAATTCCTAAAAGCTACGAACTTTGAACAATTTAGCTATAGAATCGAAACCCTAACTGAAACAAAAGGGAGTAAAGACCTGTTCGACGGGAGAAGGATTCGTCTGCCTCGCGGAAGCAATGAAAGATTTACCGCCAAAACTACCGGACATGTTGTTGTTGTTGTTCATCATCCACAACGAAGCACCGCCAAAACCACCGAGAACTAACCGGCGACGTGAAGAAGCGCGGATCCAACGGTGGAAAGGTTTCGAAGCAGTCGTCAGGAGACTGAGAGCAGAGGAAGCTCGGAGGAAACGGTAATTTCCGGCGGAGGAGAGAAACGGTCCAAACGGAGGCAGAGGATTAGATCTGAGGCTGAGAAATTTACAAGTTTTGGACATTGTTTAATGAATTGTTGGGTTTTGTCTGATTTGCCAAAAAGGTTTGAACTTTTCCAGGACAAAACATGACGAAGAGATGACGATATCGATCGATGAAGAAGATGACGATTCGCGAGTCTAGTGATCCAAACCACTCTTACGTGGTCGTTTCTGTTTGTTTGAGGCTTTTCTTAATTTTTTACTAAGTTTTGGATAGTAACTGTAAATAAAATAAAATTTCTCTTTTCATTTATTTCTCTTTCTTTTTATAATGAACAAAAAAAAAAAAAAAAAATTATGGTTACTTTCGCTTGAAGTTTTATCTATAATTCACTCAAAAATAAACTAATGAAAATAAAATCATACTTAAAAAAGTAAACACGATTTAAAAAAGTACCTTCACAATAAGCACAGAGACACATTACATCTATATAAATACGTAAAGACATTATCTCACTTCTCATCTCATATTTCCAATTCCAACTCTCAAAATACAATCTATCATAGACATTTTAACTAGTATTTTGAGTATATTTTTTAAGAAAAATCTATATACATTACTACCTCAAAATTTCAAACCATCAAAATATTACTGCTAAGACTACTTATTTGACTATAGTATCCAGCTGTTTTCACCACATTTGTTCTGTACTATAAACTACAAAAATAATCCTAAAATTGCTTAAAAAGTTTGGTCTTGAGTCATCGTGAGTGGACTTCCTATGAATAACGTACTTAAACTCCTTTTGAAAAGTATGATTCAAAATGCATGAACTAGAAAATTTTATTTAGATTACTAGATACTCGAACCACATAAAAAATGTTACTAATGAAGTGTTAAGACAATTGAGTATTGAGCCATATACCACTCCGATCCTCATTTCACTACTTTATATCCTAACTACTCTGCTTGAAAAAATTTGGTTCATGACTCTTGGAATCATGATATTTCAGTATATAGAAGAATCACACTGGTCTTTATTAAACTTAGATGATAACATAATTTAATCATAATTATGTTTTTGTCATCTTCATGTTCAAGTTACCTTATAAATAATGTCAATACAAGATAATCATAATTCTTATTATTTTCTTCGGTTCATGTGTTAGATTTTGGTATCTATTTTGTTCTATAACACCTAGGATTATCCGATTTTTTCATAACAGTATGGAAAAAGGAAAAGAAAATATGCATTTGCATGAATCTCCATTAATATTTAATAAGTAAGATAGAAAAGTATATGTGATTTACATACATATCAAAGTAAAGAATATAACATGGCAAATTGACCCACTGGCCAACTCCTACGAAGTGCACAATTGAGGAACAGTCAAACTATTTTAATTTTAGAAGAGTTGAGTTTCATGATTAATGGATATATATATATATATATATATATATATATATATATATATATATATATATATCTCATTGAAGATGGTTAATTACAACTTCTTTCTGAACCCCTAATAACTGTCTAATTACAAAAGAATAAAGCTGTGTCATTTCCCCTAGAGCGGTCGTAAACATAACAAATATATATGAAAGCTTAGTCTAATAAATGTATAATTACGAAAGTTTTAAGATGTATCATATCAACTTGAACGCGTAAAAGTTTAAAAGTGAAAAATTATGTTGTTCGATCTCTCAACATTACTTTATAGATTATACTAAAACTAGAAAACTTAATCCTCAGTACTATGCTTAAAAAGTGAGTCCTTGACAGTTGACAGTCACAATCACCTTTTAATGTATCTTGTAGTTTACAGTTTACACGCTATTCTTCATTTGTTTGCGTATACATTGGACGTAAACGCGGTTTTAAAAAGGTACTTTCACATTAAGAGACGCAACACATCACACCTATATAAATAGGTAAAGATGTTAACTCACTTCTCATCTCATTTCCATCTCTCAACAAAAAATATAAAATCACGATCCCAAAATTAGACAGAGACAATGGCACAACAGCCCAACCTCTCATCTTATTTCCAACCTCAAAACGCGACAATAGCAAACGATCAGTACAAGTTCGTTTTCACTGTAAACGAAGCAATATCGGAAGGCGTCACCGAACACAAGAGACTTCCAGAGCTGATACAAAAGGCGATGTCACTCGCTCGGGCTCCAATCTCTACGTACAAAGTCGGAGCCGTCGGACGCGCATCATCGGGTCAGGTCTACTTAGGCGTCAATGTCGACTTCCCAGGTCTTCCTCTTCACCACTCCATCCACGCCGAGCAGTTCCTCGTCGCCAACCTCGCCCTCAACTTCGAGGAAGGCCTCAGTCATTTAGCCGTTGCCGTCTCTACTGACGGCATCGAATTCGGCACGCCGTGCGGACACTGCTGCCAGTTTCTTTTGGAGATCAGCAACGCACCTGAAATCAAGATCCTGACCAGATCATCAAAGCATGTAGAAGGATCATTGACGAGCCTTAAACGCCTCCTTACGGACAGGTTCACACCCGACAGAATCCTCCCGAACGGTACCCCTTTCCTTCTCGAGAAGCGCGATAACTGCCTCAGCCTCCCGATTTCTGCCTCAGGAGAGACTCTAGCCGCGGAATATTACTGTTACCATCTGAAGAGGAAGGCTCTAGCCGCGGCAAACAATTCGTTCTCGCCGTACACTGACTCTCCGTCGGGAGTGGCGCTGCTTGACGACAAGGGGAATGTGTACAGTGGATGGTACATTGAGTCAGTAGCGTCTAACCCTAGTTTGGGGCCGGTACAAGCTGCGCTGGTTGATTTCGTGGCTCGTGGCCGAGGCAAAGGGTTCGATAAGATCGTCGGAGCAGTCCTGGTGGAAAAGAATGATGCGAGGGTGAGTCAAGAGGGCACCGCGAAGATGCTCTTAGAGACTATCGCAGATCGCAACTGCTTTTTCAAAGTCTTCCATTGCTACGTGATGCCATAAAAAAAAACGTTAATTAAGAATGTTGGTCTTCGTTATTAATTAAACTATTTTATTATCCTATCATAATTATAATGCTTTGTTTACTTCTTGGTTGGGTTCATTAAACCTTCTAATAATGTCTCGTACATGATATAGAATCATAATTATGTCATGTTTTCTTCTTGGGATCATGTTACCTTTCAGTTTCAGAATAATAATATTCATAATGTTTTGTTAATGTAGCTAACTAGTAATTAAGTAATTTTTACAATCGCAAATCACTTTGTTCTTATAAATGGCACCTTACGAATATTATTTGTGGATTGCTATTTTCTAAAAAATGTGAAAAAAACTTCTAAATTGTTTTTCCAAAAGCATAATAAATAAAAAAGGATGTCTTTGATCAATGAATCTCCATTAATAAGTAAATATAAAAAAGTCTCATTTGCAAACATATACTAAGGTGGAGAATAAGTGGACCATTGACCAGTGGCAAATTTTCTTCACAATTTTAACAATAAAGCAAAGCGCGATGTGTATATCGCGGACTAAATATACTTCTTGTCACACTATGAAATCAATTTATTAGTATCATTTTATGAATAAATACTCAATTTCTATTTGTTTTACTAATCCATAGGTACCATGAAAATGATACTAATTAATACGACCGATGTTTTTTGTGTACCATTTTTTAGTTAATTTATACAAAACTACTTATAAAGTAATGCTAACTACTCTAAAGAAATTGGTTTTGAAAAATGGTTTGTGAGTCATTTATGTTATTTGTAATCTTGTGTGTGCATTACCTACAAGGTAAACACACAGTTTAAAAAAGCATTCAACATGTAGACACATCACATATCTAGTAATACGTGGTTGGCAATTTTAAAAGACACACGGAATTTGTGTATATAATGGACTCGATTATCATTATTCATGATTAAAATACTTTTTTCTGAATAACTCGAACACATATTCTATAACAAATTTGAATATAGACGTGACACTATCAAAATAGTCACAGAATTGAGGACTATTAAGCTAATCCTTATTTATCACTCTTTATTCCATTACCTTTTTACTACTCTTCATTACATTATTTATACTAAAAATAATCCTAATTACTTTACTTAATTATAAAAAAATGGTTCATGAATCTTACCAAAAACAAAAACAAAAATTGGTTCATGAACTTGATAGTTACGGTCATTTTTTGTCTTGTAGTTACAAAAATTGGTTGCGTATGTGATTAATTTTTTTCTATATTACTTCCACCCATCAAAATGTTACTAATTTAAGAGTTGAAAGACTATTGAATTATAATTTTTCCACCGCTCTTCATGATGATAGTTCATACTAATCTAGGAAATAACCTTACTACTTTGCGTAATATATAAGATAGAATTCATGAGTCTCAAAGAGTCATAACAATCACCTATTTTTTTTTTTTTTTTATCTTGGTTGCGTATGTGAAAAAACCACCATATTATCTTTTACCTTTGCTATTCAAACCATCAAAAAGTTTATAATTACGAGTTAAGGACCAATAAATAATATTTTACCACTATTCATTACATTACTACTTACTATAAATTATAAATATAACCCTAACTAATTTGCATAAAAGGTGATTAGGTGAATCTTGTTAGTCACAATCAACTTTTTAGTTATATTGAGGGTCAATCAAATATTATGGAATGATGTAAATACGCTTGTAAAAAGTACTTTTACAGTAAGGCACACAGACAACGCAAACATGTACACCTCTATAAATAGGCAAGGACTTGCTTCTCCTCCACTTCTCATCTTATTTCTAATCTCTCTCAAAAACATAATACATCCCAAAACACACAAAACACAAAATCAAACAGAGAAAAATGGCACAAGAGAACAAGTTCGTATACACCCCTAGCAAAGCAGCAACAGTGGGCATCCACGGCCCCCGTGACCTTCCAAAGCTGATGAAGAAGGCCATTCTTCTCGCTCGGGTTCCAATCTCCAAATTCAAAGTTGGAGTCGTTGGACTCACATCAAAGTGTAAGGTCTTCTTAGGCGTCAATGTCGAATTCGAAGGCGTTCCTCTTCACCACTCCATCCACGGAGAGCAATTCCTCGTCACCAACCTCGCTCTCAACTCCGTGGAAGAAGAGCTCACTCATATAGCCGTCTCCAATGACGGTACCAAATTTGGTGCGCCATGTGGCCACTGCCGCCAGTTCTATCAGGAATTGGGCACCCTTCCTAAAGTCAAAATCCTGATCCAAAAACCAGACGAGGGCAAAGACGAGTACATGAGCATCGAGAGCCTCATGCCGGAGAGTTTCGGCCCTGAATATCTCCTCCCGAAAGACTACCCTCTCCTTCTCGCGCACCGCGATAACAAACTCGTCCTCTTGGACACCTCCGAATATAGGATTAGGGAAGAATGTGTATTGTATTGTATTGAATAGGAATCGAGTTACATGAGTTTATATAGATACATTGCAGAGATAAGAAGAGATCTAAGGAAATATACAGAGGCGAGATACTCGTAGGATATACAGAGAATATCCATAGTTACAATCATAACAATATACAACAGCCTTAGCCTCTATACGCCCCCGCAAGATGAGCGACCGTCAGAGAGCCCAATCTTGGAATTCAAAAGCTCGAACCGCGGTCGAGGCAATGGTTTGGTAAGTGCATCCGCGAGCTGATCATTACCTGAAATGGGGGTGACTCGAAGAAAACCAGATTGGACCATTTGTCTGACAAAGTGATAATTGAGGGCGACATGCTTCATACGAGAATGAAAAACCGGGTTCGCGGCAAGATAGGTTGCACCAATGTTTTCACAGTAGATCACCGTTTGAGTTGAAGATTTCATTCCCAGCTCAGACATGAGGTTAGTAACCGAGCACAGTTCAGCAGCTGTATCCGCAACGGCCTTGTATTCTGATTCAGTGGAGTAACGAGCGACTGTTTTCTGTTTTCGCGAGGACCAGACAATGGGATGGGCGCCGAGATAGACAATGTATGCACCAGTGGAGACGTAATCCTGACGATCCCGACTCCAGTTCGCATCGGAGAAGGCATGAAGACTCAGACCATTGTTTCGCCGAAGGAAGATACCTTGATTGCGGGTGCCAGAAAGATAGCGTAGAACACGCTTAGCAGCTTGCCAGTGGATGTCAGTGGGACGATGCATAAACTGGGACAGCTTATTCATAGCAAAAGCTACATCTGGTCTCGTGAACTGAAGATATTGAAGACTCCCAACAACACTTTGATATTCACGTCCATCAGAGAGAGGAGTGCCATATGAAGTTTCAGATCACATTCAGAGCCCATGGGAGTGGAAACAAAGTTTGCATTCAGCATGTGTGTTCGAGCTAGAAGATCGGTGATGTATTTTTGTTGTGTAAGAAGCAAACCGTTGGAGCTGCGATGGACTTCAATGCCGAGGAAGTAGCTGAGAGCACCAAGGTCCTTGAGAGAGAAGCGTGCCCCAAGGAGAGCAATGAAACGTTCGATGGCAGAGGAGTCATTACCCGTGATAACAATGTCATCAACATAGACTAAGACAACTAGTGTTAGTCCTGGGCGCAGCAGAGAGAACAGAGAGGCATCGGAGAGAGAATTGGTGAAACCTGAGGCAAGGAGGAAGGTGCGAAGCTCATTGTACCACGCTCGAGGGGCCTGTTTCAGACCGTACAGCGCTTCCCGGAGCTTGCAGACGTAGTCGGGTTTATCACGGTCAACAAAGCCAGCCGGCTGTGCAATATAAACATCTTCGTCGAGATTCCCTTGCAGGAAGGCATTGTTGATGTCAAGTTGTCGGAGATCCCACCCTCGATCGACTGCTTGGCCAAGAACAAGACAGATGGTGGCTGCTTTAACAACAGGGCTGAAAGTCTCGTCGTAGTCTACACCAGGTGGTTGATGGAACCCCTTAGCAACAAAGCGGGCTTTGTATTTGTCAATGGTGCCATTGGGAAGGCGTTTGATACGAAAAAACCACTTTGTGCCGACGAGCTTGTAAGATGGATCAAGGGGAACCAAGTCCCAAGTGCGGTAGAGGATCTAAGCGTCATGCTCGGAACGCATAACAGCTCGCCAGCGGTCGTCCTTTAAAACCTGTGCCACGGAGGTTGGTTCAGTTTCTCTGATCGTCGAGGCCATCATCGCAAAACAAGGATTAGGTTTGGAGATGTTGTTCTTGCTCCGAGTGACCATCGAGTGTGTGTTTTGCATTTGCGGAGAGGAAGAAGCGTTGATAGTGGGCTGGAAAACATTGGGCCCAAGTTGATGAGGCCCACTAGTGGTGGCCCGTGAAGCAGTATTGGATTCAGGAGGCGCTGGTATATGCGAGTGTGTTTGCGGTGGCTGTGGTGACGGTGGTGTTGGAGCGACACTCGGGGATGAAGTGGCTGGTGACGAAGAGAAGCAGAGATGACTGGGAAGCTGCACCGTTGATGGAAACCAGAGAACTGTGTTTGGGACGGTGGATATTGCTAAAGGGAAAAACTGTTTTGTGAAATTGAACATGGCGAGAGATGAAGATCTTTTTCGAGGATGGATTGAGACAAAGGTAGGCACTTTGAGATTGGGAATAGCCAAGGAAGACACATGGAGAAGAGCGAGGATCGATTTTATGATTAGTGTAAGGCCGAAGCCAGGGATAACAGAGGCAACCGAAGACGCGAAGCTTGGTGTAGTTGGATGTAGAACCAAAAAGACATTCAAAAGCATAAGATGATGTGAGGGTAGAGGTTGGCATACGGTTGATAAGGTAGGCAGCGGTGGTTAAGGCATAACTCTAGTAAGAGATGGGTACAGAGGCATGAGAGAGAAGGGCGAGGAATGTTTCAACAAGATGTTGGTGACGACGTTCAAAGAACCCATTATGTTGAGGTGTGTGAGGGGGATAAGTAAGGTGAGTGATCCCATTATCGGCTAGGTATTTAGACATGGCAATGTATTCCCCACCATTATCAGAGTAAAGAGTGATCAGTTTTGTGTTTAGTTTGTTTTCGACAAGGGATTTGAAACGAATGAAGGTATAAAAAACATCAGATTTGCGGCGTAGAGGATAGAGCCAAATATAGTGGGTGAAATAATCAACGAAGATTACATAATACTTGTAACCGTCGATGGAATATACTGGAGATGTCCATACATCAGAGTACACAAGATCAAGTGGTTTGGTGGAACGGAGAGTTGAGACTGAAAAAGGTAGTTAGTGACTTTTGGAAACAGAGCAAGCATTGCATAAAAGGGATGGATCTTTATTGATAACAGGTAAAGAGTAATGCGACACAATTTGTTTTAAAGTAGAGAGAGAGGGGTGACCAAGGCGAGAATGCCAAAGAGAAAGAGGACACTTAAGTGAAACATTGAAAACAGAAAACTGGGATCCATCCGAAGCAGCTGACCATTCATACCCGCCATCATTCGTCTTTCCAGAGGTCAATGGCGCCCCCGAGTGTAGGTCCTTCACCTGAAAAAGATCGGGGCAAAATTCCATCGAAACAGAGTTGTCAGAGCAAAGTTTGTTTACTGATATTAGGTTGCGCGCTATATTAGGTACACGTAAAACATTGTGAAGGGAGAGAGTGCGATAATTGATTGGTAAAGAGAGTGAACCAGTGTGAGTAATTGGAAGAGCGTCACCGTTGCCCACCGTCACGGTCTCAGAACCCGTGTAAGGAACATGTTGAGAGAGATTGGCGAGATCTGAGGTGATGTGGTGGGATGCACCACTGTCGAGAAGCCAAGCGGTAGGGTCAGGCGGTGTGACAGAGGCATTGTAAGCTCGAGGGTTCCAGTTGGAGGCTCCCTTAGGGCGGAATGATGATCCAGAGGAGGACTGTGAGACCATCTGGAACTGAGGACAGAATTTGGCGTTGTGTCCTTGCGTACCGCAAACCTGATACTTCCCAAGATATGGACGACGTGGTTGTTGGTTTTGAGGACGAGGAGAGTTGTTGGTCCAGTTGTGAGTCTTGTGTTGCACGAAGTTGGCCATGACCAGAAAAGGAGATGACGGGGTGGTAGCAGCAACAGCAATCTCACGGTTCAAGAGCTTCTCATGCAGTTCGAGGAAGGGGATGGGAGTGTCCCGACCTTGGACGGAATCAATGACAGGTTTATATTCATCACCGAGACCATCAAGGATGATATCGGTGAGATCTTCACTGTCAAGGGGACTACCAAGGAGCGCAAGCGCATCAGCCTTGGTTTTGATCAGCTGCATGTAGGCGTCAATGACCTTGGTGCCTTTGACACATTGCTTGAGCTGTTGCTTGAGTTACTTGATGTGGCCGCGGGATGGTTTGGCGTAAGTGGATGCAAGTGTTGTCCATGCTTCAAGTGTTGTTTGGGAGGTCGCAATGAGCGGTTGCAGGGGAGTGTCGATGGTTCCCATGAGAGCACTGTAGAGGAGATTGTCTTGGCGTTGCTAGGTAGTGAAGGATGGATTTGGTGTAGCAGTACCGTCAACCATGGTGGTGGGGGAAGGTGGTGATGTGGTGGAGTCGATGTGCTTGACAAGGTCGTAGCCTTTGAGGAGAGACTTGATCTGAATGCTCCACGTGAGGTAATTAGTGGAGGACAGTTTGGTGATGTTGATCATATTGATCGCAGTGATCGGAGTGTTGGGATCCGATGGGTTGGTGAGGCTGGTAGAAGTGGAGGTTTGGTTTAACATGGTTAAAAAAAAAACGTAGGGTTAGCAAGATGGCTCTGATACCATATAGGATTAGGGAAGAATGTGTATTGTATTGTATTGAATAGGAATCGAGTTACATGAGTTTATATAGATACATTGCAGAGATAAAAAGAGATCTAAGGAAATATACAGAGGCGAGATACTCGTAGGATATACAGAGAATATCCACAGTTACAATCATAACAATATACAACAGCCTTATCCTCTATACCGAAGAGATTTGCTCTGATTCAGAGAAGTGTCCCCATCTAAAGTGCAGGGCTCTAGCGGCGGCGAACAAATCGTACGCGCCGTACAGCAAATCTACGTCTGGAGTGGCGCTGAAGTGCGATGACAAAGTGTACAGAGGATGGTACCTTGAATCAGCTGCGTATAACCCAAGTTTAGGGCCAGTACAAGCTGCGCTGGTTGATTTCGTGGCTCGTAGCGGAGGCAAAGAATTCGAGGATATCACTGAAGCGGTCCTGGTGGAGAAGCATGATGCGACGACGGTGATTCAAGAGGACACGACGAGGATTTTCTTGAAGAAGATTGCCCCTAACTGCGATTTCAAGGTCCTCCGTTGCAAGAAGCCCTAAGAATATTGAAGCATAATTATTAATTATGGCACGATGGTGATAGATTAAAAAATGATATTATTAAGGAAAATAATACGCCGGAGAGGATTACACTTGTCTTCGTTATAATCGTGTCGCAATTATTTATGAATGTCGTCAGTACGATATATAATCATAATTATGTTCATCATGGTTGTTACCTTTCGATAATGTCAATATAATATAATATAATATAATTATACTTATGTTTTCCTGTGTTTTCGTACGAAGAACATGGAGAGGAATTCGTCGACATGTTGGATAGCATGTTTGCATTTGTGCTTCTTGATACCCGGGACAAAAGCTATATTGCTGTAAGGGATGTCATTGGTGTCAATCCACTCTACATTGGTTGGGGTATCGATGGTATGTTCACATTCTCTAAGAAATTCACCTCAGTGGATAAGATGATTCTTCTTTTGTCATTAATTACTTATTTTGTTCTTTCACCAAAAAAAAAACTATTTTCCACAGGTTCTGTCTGGTTTGCTTCTGAGATGAAAGCACTTATTGATGATTGTGAACAGTTTATGTGCTTTCCTCCAGGCCACATTTATTCTAGTAAACAAGGTTTGCACTTCTTATTAGATCACATCTATTTTAAAAGCAAATAATGACTTTTCCTTGGCTGACTCACATTGTAGTGAACACGTTGTCACGGATATCAAAATGGTTTTAGTTATGGGTTTCTATTATTTACTATGTTTGTGTGGGACTTTTACTGTGTAGTTAAGGTTCATGGAACAAACCTTTCTTGCAGGTGGGCTTAGGAGGTGGTACAACTCCCCGTGGTTCTCTGAGTTGGTTCCTTCAACCCCATATGATCCCTTAGTGGTGCGCGATACTTTTGAGAAGGTAAATCTTCCTTAAGATCTTCTATGACAAATGCAGATCTGGTTTTGGAACTATGGATGTGATAATTTTCTTTGAATTGCAGGCTGTTATAAAACGACTAATGACTGATGTGCCTTTTGGCGTTCTCCTATCTGGAGGATTAGACTCATCCCTTGTTGCTTCAGAAGCGTTACGTCATTTGGAAAAATCAGAAGCTGCTCAGTGGGGTTCAAAGCTGCACACATTTTGTATCGGTTTGAAGGTATTGACCCAATTTCTCAAAATGGTTTTACCGTAAGCTTTCTATGCTCATCAAGATTTCTAATTCCATCTGTTTTCATTTTAGGGATCCTCGGATCTTAAAGCTGGTAAAGAAGTCGCTGACTATTTAGGAACTCTGCACCACGAGTTACACTTTTCAGTTCAGGTAAAGTTTGTTTTTTTAAACATTTACAAGAGCATTGAGTGTGAATATTTGTTTCAGTGATTGATTGTTTATGTCTTTTCTAATGATAATATCAGGACGGTATAGATGCCATAGAAGAAGTCATATACCATGTTGAGACCTATGACGTGACTACTATAAGAGTCAGCACTCCAATGTTTCTTATGTCGAGAAAAATCAAGTCGCTTGGTGTAAAGATGGTTCTTTCTGGGGAAGGCTCTGATGAATTTTGGAGGATATTTGTACTTCCACAAAGCACCCAACATGAAGGAATTTCACGAGGAAACATGCCGAAAGGTAGTGCCTCTAGACCATGACTTCTTGTTTTATTCTTCCTTACCCTGCTTTTTGTAACTTGTGAATCTTGTTGATTTGTTTACAGACCAAAGCTCTTCATCAATATGATTGCTTGAGGGCTAACAAATCAACTTCTGCATAGGGTGTTGAGGCTCGTGTACCTTTTCTCGATAAAGAATTTATAAATGTCGCAATGAGCATCGATCCAAAGTGGAAGATGGTAGGTGGCATTTTTTATACTTTCCTTTTTCATCTTTCTATTACACACCCATCGATCCGTTTCCCGTTGATTGTTTCATACCATTATTTTATCACAAATTTATAATCTCAACTCTCAATTTTCAAAATTGGTGATAAATGTGGTGTAAACTGTATATGCAGATAAGGCCTGATCTGGGAAGGATCGAGAAATGGGTGTTACGCAATGCATTCGATGATGAGAAAAACCCTTATCTACCAAAGGTTTTATAACAAAAACTTTGTGCTTCCAGCAGCCTTGATGAAAATTTTCCAGCTTTACTAATAACTTTTAACTTTTTGGGGTAAATGCAGCACATTCTATACAGCCAGAAAGAACAGTTCAGTGATGGAGTAGGATACAGCTGGATTGATGGTCTAAAAAATCATGCAAACAAACATGTAATCAGATATCTCTTTTTATTCATATATAGAATCTTAAGTCACAGTTTGATAATGTGATGCTTTCATTTCTCTCTTGGTAAGGTCTCTGACACAATGCTGATGAACGCAAGCTTCGTCTTTTCTGATAACACACCTATGACAAAAGAAGTTTACTACTACAGAACTATCTTTGAAAAATTCTAAAAAATACAAAATGATTAAAAAATATGATGTTTATTTTTTAATATAATTCATAAAAATAAAATATAATTCAAAATATAATGTTTAAAAATAATATTCAAAAAATTGTTTATAAAAATATTATGTATAAAGATATGATTTAAAATTATGAAGTTTAAGATTATATAGTTTAAATAATTTTTATTAAAAATATAATGTATGAAACTATAACTAAAAAATAATTGTATATAAAAAGTATTAAAATAAGATCTATGAAGATATAATATAATATATAAAAATATGAAAATATGATGTTAATATTTTTAATATGATTTAAGAAAATTAAATGTATAAAATATGCTTTATATATATGAGTTTAAAAATATAATTCATAATATGATTTATAAAAAATATAATTAATAAAAATATGACTAAAAAAATATAACTTAAAACAAATTTGTTGTCACTATATTTATATTTTACATCTAATAAACCTGTTATCAAACACCATATTTTTGGAAGCAAACAAAAAAACCGTCATAACATAAACAAATATGCCATAACTTATGATATTCACATAGGTCATTTTAGTAATTTTTTTAAAACGTTATAAATCTGTTATCAAATGACAGTTTTTTGGTTAAATTAAAAAATCTGTCATAATTTAAAACAAATCTGTTATCACTAGAGGTCAACCTAGTAATTATTTTCTTGTAAAAAAATATGTCATGTTACGACAGACGTTTAATCAAGAAAATAAATCTGAAATAACTGTGGAATATAAATCTGCCATACATTTTACAAATCTGCCATGTATTGTGAAAGTCTGTGGTGTCTTTATAAATAAGTCTGTCGTGAAAAATAAATCTGTTATCAATTATAAATTTGTCATAACTATAGTTAAAAAATTTGTCGTCCAAAATAAGTCTGTCATGAAAAATCTGTCATACAAAAATAAATCAGTTAAGCAAAAACAAATCTGTCATACACAAATAAATCTGTCACAACTAGTCTAGCAGACTTCTGAAAATATTTTGATTTTTTTTTTTTTAAAAATCTGGAAGGGTAAATTTGATTTTATTTTTTTCCTAACAAAGCAAAAAGGGTATTTTAGGCAAAAAATAACTCATATAACCCTCATATTTTATGAGTTACTTTAGTAATTAATCTCTTAATTTGGATCAATCTAGTTTTTCTCAATGTTAAAACACCATATTTTCATCAAAAACACCTTATGCCAACCTCTTCCTTATTTCTTGAATTTGTTTTTAGGGAATTTCAATTTTAAAATTGCTTAAAAGTTAATTTTATTTTTTTTAATAGATAGTTTAGGCATAATAATGATAAACTTAGCATAGAGAACATAATGAGACAAATTTAAGGAAAAACGTAGCCGACACTGTTTTGTCTTTTTGTGTTAAAGTGTGACGTTGTTTTGTCTTTTTTGAAAAAAATGAAAAAAAATAACAAAATTTCTGACCTGCCGGAATCGAACCAGCGACCTAAGGATTTAACTGTCACAGACTACAGTGTTCCTCTCTACCAACTGAGCTAAGGTCGGATGTTGCCTTCCTTCGCTTTAAAATATTTATAATTAGTAAATGTTTCTTTTTGCTCTGTTTCTTGATGATTACAGAGATCGCGAAAACGGCTAATGATCTTCGTCCTCCCATCACTAACACTCGAAGCAATCTACAGAATCTGGTGGTACATCTCTGGCTTTAACCAGATTCCTTACATCATCAACCCTGTTCTTAGCCACGTCGTCGCATTCACTCTCCAGCTCTCTTCTTGGCTTTACCGTAACACCATCTTCATCGTCGTCTGCATTCTCTACCAAATTACTTGTCATCTTCAGACTCTTCGTCTCGAGGATTTCGCACGCTGTTTCGCCTCTGAGATCGCTGACGTTAGGTCAGCTCTCGGCGAGCATCAAAAGATCCGTCGTAACCTGAGGATTGTTAGCCATCGGTTCAGGAGGTTCATTCTTTTGTCTTTGGTTCTTGTTACTGCTACTAAGTTCATGGCTTTGCTTACCACTACGAGAGCTAGTATTGCTGTTAATATATATGAAGTTGGCGAGCTCGCGGTAAGAGATTCTCTCTGGTTCTGTTTTCTTGTTCTGTTTTTTCGGATTGAACCCATCACTAATAAACATCTTTTGTAATGTTTTGGTATATACAGTTATGTTCGTTGAGTTTGGTTACAGGAGTATTCATATGTTTGAGAAGTGCAACGAAGATAACTCACAAGGCTCAATCCGTAACCAGCCTTGCAGCTAAATGGAACGTTTGCGCAACAGTTGACTCGTTTGACCATCTTGATGGGGAACCTCCCACTGGTTCCATGATTGAATCCCAAATTTCCCCATGTGGCATTAATTCGATGGATACATCTGATGATGAAGAAGGAGAAGGAGACGATGATCTTGATAATACCAAGATACATCCCATCTACGCTAATACAATTTCTTACCAAAAACGTCAAGCTCTAGGTAAGTTTATTTCATATGCATAATTTGATATAACATTCAACAAAGTTACAAAACTTTAAATGACGTTGTTTTTGTTGTTGTTCTTTATTGCAGTGACGTATCTAGAGAACAATAAAGCTGGGATCACTGTGTATGGATTCCTAGTAGATAGATCATGGTTGCATACGATATTCGGAATTGAACTCGCTCTTCTACTATGGTTGCTCAATAAAACGATCGGTATATTGGCTTAAAACCGGTTTCCCTTGTTTCCAAAAGGATCTTCTCTTTTACCAATGTTTGTAATATTTGTTTTCGGTTTTGTGACAGTGAATATACCATGAACCAAAGTATTTGGTATAATTCATATATACATATATATGCAGCATTGAATCGTTTTGGCATGATGTTTCTCTCGAAGATATGACGAAGAACAGTAGAGATTTTTCATGATGTCTCTTCCTCCTTACGTGTTTAAATACAAATCTGGAGATATGACAAACTATTTTTGATTAAATACAAAAAATGTACGTGCATCACTGCATGGCTGTATAGATGTATCTATATAGATGTCTGATCTGTTTTTGATGGAACTCAAAGTTACTGATTATGTGTATGTTTAGTCTTGTCGAATCGAATGATAGAATAAAGATCGCAAAAAATAAAATAGTTATTACTTTCTCTGTACCCTCTCTCAGCTAGCTTTAAACTTCCAAGAGACTTACTTAGATTAGCGAACAAGGAGGATGTAACAAACTTTTGTTTTTTGTTTTTATCATGTACTATTACTTAGTATTCTCGCAAAACTTGATCTGGATCTTGCAACTGGACGGTTTAGGAACCATAAGCAGATCTTTGGTGATTCGGGACTTTTCCTCGTCGTTTATAGCATAAACACGAACTTTTACAAGCTCAAGACATGATAGTTTCTCTAGCAAATGTTCCATAAGCTCTAGCTCTCCACTCTTTCCTCCATACTCAGTTATCATCAATACTTTCACAGGACATGAATGTCCAAATTCTTGTTCATATTGACGGTCGTAATTTGGACCCTGAAACAAGAAAGAGGGGATATTAGCGACCTGAGTTTGTCCAATAAGCTTTCGGGCCGGTTTTGGTTATATACCTTCAGGACGAGGGTCTGTAGATTCGGAGATTTTTCTAGAAGTATTGGCAGATATTCCCAACGGTAGTAGACTGAATCAATTGTAATAGATAAACGAGACAGCTTGCTCAACATTGGGATTGCTTCACGGAAATAATGGAATATCTGAACAAGATTTTGGTTCCTAAACTTTTGACTTCCATGCAAATAATATGAAAGGAAAAAGAAATCATTCTTTTACCAGACAAGTAATAGCACCAGATAACTCCAAGGTCTCAACGTTTCGTAACCCCTTAATCAGATTTGTTGGGTTGCTATTAGCAATATCAGCTTCGATAAGGGAAGGAAGATGCACATAAGGATAAGGACAGTCTTTTTGAACTTTATCAGAGTATTCTACGTAGGCAAGACTCGGTGTATCTAAACTCAGGTCCCAATAATCCGAAAGCTGAGTACTGAGAATAGTAAGTTTCTTAAGGGTCAAGGAAGACACGGTGCTGCAGCATTTTCGCCTTTGCCAGCTCCTGCCAGAAATGAATAATTCCTCAAGCACACGGCAAGCAGAAAGAAGCTTTTCAAAAGCACAGCCATCACTATTGTAGCAGCAGACCGTAGTAAGACACAGAGTCTTGAGTGATGGAAGAGAAACATCATCAGGAATCAGAGCATCAAATCCTTCGGAGAGTTTAAGCTCAACCAATGTCTTGCAAGTGAACATCTCCAGAGGCACTAAGATGCGCTTATTGGGGCTTACGTCTATATCAAGATGTAAGACACCATGTTTCAGCACGTCAGTCATCCAGCGGGTGACATGACCCGCGTCGATACTCTTAAGGCATTTTATTGAGATTTTCCTCATGTGGAAATTGCCAGACGCGGACAATACTCTATCCACAAAATCGATGAAACTTTGTCCTCCACCCACTTCTTGATCATCTAAATGAAGATTGGTTCTGTAGGCAAACAGATAACGCCATCGCTTTGAGAGGACAGATGTTGAAGTAGCCTCACTTAACGGAAGGAAAGATAGAATGTGGCAAATAATATCATCTGATAGAACGTTGATCATATCCATCGTTCCCAAAAACAAAATTTTAGATAAACCTTTCAGGCGTGATCAATCTGAATAAGAGATCTCAAGCATCAACCACCAAAGTAGATAATCAATCACCCACTAACTTGAATCAAACTGAAAAGATTAAAACTTTCATCAGTAAAAACAATGAAACTTGGACAAACCCACCAGCAGCTAAAAGCAAATATAAACACCATTAGATATTCACCATTATATAACAAATAAATTGTTGTCAATTTTAAAGATTAGAGATTTTGCCATGTGTTATACTAAAACTTTGTTTCAACAAATTTTAAAATTGATAAGATAACTATAAGAAATAAAACATTTAAGCAAATTTAATAAATATAAAAGATAATTCTTATATGTATATAAAAAGATAATACTAATCCTAATTTTAAATTACTAATTCTATAAGAAAATAGTTAATGAAACTATAAAATTAATTTATATAATACCATAATAATAAAATTATACTATCAATAATTAATCATAAAAGAAAAAGGATTTTAGATATTCATCATTATATAAACAAATAAATTGTTGTCAATTTTAAATATTAAAGATTTTGCCATGTGTTATACTAAAACTTTGTTTCGACAAATTTTAAAATTAATAAGATAACTATAAGAAATAAAACATTTAAGCAAATTTAATAAATATAAAAGATAATTCTTATATGTATATAAAAAGATAATACTAATCCTAATTTTAAATTACTAATTCTATAAAAAAATAATTAATGAAACTATACAATTAATTTATATAATACCATAATTAATAAAATTATACTATCAATAATTAATCATAAAAGAAAAATGATTTTTGATATTCATCATTATATAAACAAATAAATTGTTGTCAATTTTAAAGATTAAAGATTTTGCCATGTGTTATACTAAAACTTTGTTTCAACAAATTTTAAAGTTAATAAGATAACTATAAGAAATAAAACATTTAAGCAATTTTAATAAATATAAAAGATAATTCTTATATGTATATAAAAAGATAATTCTTATATGTATATAAAAAGATAATACTAATCCTAATTTTAAATTACTAATTCTATAAGAAAATAATTAATGAAACTATAAAATTAATTTATATAATACCATAATTAATAAAATTATACTATCAATAATTAATCATAAAAGAAAAAGGATTTTAGATATACATCATTATATAAACAAATAAATTGTTGTCAATTTTAAAGATTAAAGATTTTGCCATGTGTTCTACTAAAACTCTGTTTCAAAAAATTTTAAAATTAATAAGATAATTCTAAGAAATAAAACATTTTTTTTAATAAATATAAAAATATAATTCTTATATGTACATAAAATAATAATACTAATACTAATTTTAAATTACTAATTCCATAAGAAAAATAATTAAGGAAATTATACAATTAATTTATATAATACCATAAATAATAAAATTATACTACCAATAATTAATCATAAAATTGTAAATGTTATTTATTAAGATTGAGTACATAGAATTAAAATCTAATTTTATTATGATGTAATAATATACAGTAAAATTGTATTGCAAAATGGAGTGTGTGAACTATAAATCTGGTTGCCCTTGGTTCTAATCTTAAGTATTGTTCTTGTTTCAAAGTCTTGTAAGTAATAATGTAATTGGGTAAAAAGTTTACTTCTTCAGGTTTTGGGTTTTAGTTTTGGATTTTGATTGAGGCCCAAGTATATAAATATACTAGGTTGAGTCTCGTGCGTTGCACGAGATTATTATATTAATTTGTTTTTTGGTTAAAAATTATTATGACTAAATTAATCTTTAAAATAAATGCGAGAGACTTTACAATTTGAAGACCAACAAAGTCTATTGTATCAAGAAATTTTGTTTTTTTGGTTAAAATTTATTAGGATTTTGGAATTGTTTTATTTGTATTTATTAACTATATAGTTAATTTTAAATGATCAGCTTATCTTTTTCTAAATTATGAAAAATTTAAAAAATCTTTTTGAAAGTTTAAATTGTTATATTATTGATGTTTTTATTGAATTTTAAATTATATTATTATTTATACTATTTGTATTCTATAATTAGGACATGTTATTTTGTGTTGTAACAAAAATGTAATACATTTACTATGGAATTTGTGATTACAAAATAAGAGTGTTGATATTTTTTGAGTTCCTATCTTGAAGACAAGTTGAGCATTATCCTTCTTCATATTGGGTGGCTTGCCTTTGTGTTATTTCTAGGTCTTATATTACAGCTTACACATCAATTGTTCTTGTTGCATTTGGATTGTGGTATTGACTTTCAAAAAAGACGTTGAGTGGTTGTGGGTTATCTGGTCCAAATGATAGGATAGGTGCGTGTATAAGATCTGTCAAATTGTTCATGAAAGGTAATATAAAAGTTGGTTATGTTTCTGAAATGTGGATTGTTGGAATATGGGATTGTGTAGCTGATTTTTTTTTGTCTGTATTTGAGCTTTATATTAAAGTGTGAGTTTAGGAGAGTTTAGACATTGCTATATTTTATGGAAATCTTTGGTAATTTAGTTTGGAGATAAGAATAAGGTATGACTTCAATTAAGCATAGATTCCATTAGAAAAAACTTTTTAATTTTATAATCTAAGATAGTTGTATGTAAGTTGTAATAGGTTGATTTTGAAAATGTTTGTTTAAGGGACAATAGAGATGTATCTTCAAAAAAAAAAAATGTAAGATACATATCATATAGTATCTAAAGTTAAAATTTAGAAGCTTTTCTAACAATATTAAATTTTGTTTTTTTTTGACACATACAACAATGACAACCAACCAACAAAAAACACAAAAAATGTATAATATTTAAGAAAGAGTGAAAGATAATGAGAAAATGAGTATTCATAGGATGGGAAGTCATGAGAGTTACAATTTAGAAATAAAAAGTATGAGAGTTAATTCTAATTTATTGTGTGTTGAATAAAATTGAGAGGAGAAATAAAGATAATGCAAATTTATTTTATTTCAGTTTTAATATTAAAGTGTGAGTTAATTGTATATGATTAAATGTGTTTTATTTATGTTTTGATTGTTTCTTTTTTGGTTTTTTTAGATGTATATTGAAGTGTGAGTTAAATTTATATTATTAACAGTGTAAAATGTATGGTTGTATAATATTTAAGAAAGAGTGAAAGATATTGAGAAAATGAGTATTCATAGGATGGAAAGTCATAGGAGTTACAATTTAGAAACATAAAGTATAAGAGTTAAATTTAATTTATTGTGTGTTGAATAAAATTGATGGGAGAAATAAAGTTAATGCAAATTTATTTTATTTCAGTTTTAATATTTAAGTGTGAGTTAAATGTATATGATTAAATGTGTTTTAATGTTTTGATTGAATTTTTTTATGGAGAGGTGAAGGTGAAGTTTGGGCTTCTTTGTTTATCCCTTGACTCCATTAAAGAAAGATCCACACAACCCTGGAATTCGGAATATTAAAATCGCACTTTCAAATAGGAAACGAAGACCTACGATTAGAAATGAGAGGAATTGAGGAGATCGGCAACGGCGATCTGCCGGAGATGAACTTATAAGCATGGAGGAGTGGGGAAGAGAGACAGTCGGGGAAGAGCCGACAACTGGAATCGTAATATTTGTGTGACATTAACCCAATTGCAGCCCATTAACAAATGCATAGTGTACAGTCCATTATGTGAGTAAGATCTTTTTAGAAAGAAGAATTTAGAAGGTGCCACGTGTCGGATGGAGGGAGCTTCTTAGAGGGTGTAACCCTACTTTATTATATTAGATATGATTCCATCGCAAAATCTTGGCTTTAATTGCGTTTGATTTTGTTTTTTCAGAAATTGATGATAAGCATCCCCTATATATTAAAAGAAAAACATTCTCTAGAAAAAGCTGACATGTTGTCGCCAAAGAGCTATGTCTCCAGTTTATTAATTGTCCTTAATATATCATAATATTATATAAAACTGCCACTGCTATTTTTTTCGTTTTTTGTTTCAACTGTCACTACTATTCAATTTATTTATATACATAATATTTTGCTCCTATAAATTCGAAAATTGGTAAATATTATTCAAAAAAATGATAAATATTATTCCCTACATGTTTTCGAAATTAAATTAATTTTACTGTGTATTGTAATATAATAATATAACTATATTATGAGATGTAAAAAATATATGTATTTAAAATCATATCTTCAGATATATAAATAATGTTTCTAACAATTTTATAAAGCTCTAACGGTGAAAGAATCGAAGATCATTTGAAACTGGTTAAAGCTCACATTGTCAACAACTGTCAACAAACAAAATTGTGTGTGGATCAGTTCTATATGCAATTCTATATGGATCAATTCTATATGCAATCAAGTTAGTTATAGAATTGACGAATATAGATTTCAACATTGTTATAGAATTGTATACTCAATTGACATCAATTTTAGGATCAATTCTATATTCCTCTACACTGTCAAGAACTGCAATCAAGTTTTCATCTTTGCGCCACATCAAACTAATCCAGATAACTAAAGAGAAGAGGGCTTGCATCAACTTCCTAAATACTCAGTTTAAGTTCTTCATGATAATAAACTAGGGATGGTCTTTCAATATACCCAAACATTGGCTGCACACAAAGATAAAAAAAACACAATTTAACAACAGTCAACACAAGAGAGACACAATTCTTCAGAAATTAAACTGATTTGAATCAATCAATTGAAAATAAAGGAACTTTCACTTAATTAAAACTGATTTGAATTAATCAATTGAAAATAAAGGAACTTTCACTTAATTAAAAGGGGAGAAGCAAAGAGTTATTTCTTTTGACATTCTTAGGGACGTTGTACTCGACGATGAAGGAACCAGGCTTCTCGACGGCGAGAGAGAGACCGTTCAAAGTAAGGGCGGCGACAATGGTAGCATCGGTCATAGTTGCATGTAGTTTAATATCGCCAAGGTTTGATGATTCAGCGGCCAGATCCTCCAATTCCATTTCCTGTGATTCCATTTTCTCTGATTGTGAGATTCGCTAGTTCGAGCTCGAGAGAGAGAGTCTCTCGGGAGAGGAAGACGGAAAAAAAAAATCAGTCGACCAAAAAAACAAAATTCTCGATTAAATGATTTACCCAATAATTAGCTGACACGTCACAGCTCTTATATGCATATTGAGGTTACTAAATAAGAGGACCTCTTATTTTTTTCCCTTTTTCTTCTGATTTTTTTTTGTTTCTGCTTTTCTCTTAAAAGCTCGCTTACAACTCCTCGTTGGGGATAACCTCATTACGCTGGCCTGTTATGTACGTTCGCAATACTTGCTGTACACGGAATGCAAAGAAAGGGAGAAAAAAAAAAGAAAGAAGAAGACGTTACTGTTGACGAGGGCAAAATCGGCGACGTATTAGGCAATAGCCGGGGACGAAACACTACAACAATCGGGAATCTATCGTCCTACCCAATTGAAGATTGGTTCAAATTCTTTATATGTAATCTACACTATATATGGGTAGAGCTTTAACTGAATAGTTTTTAAGTTTTAAGTTTTACTCAAGTACCCCCCGCACTCTCAAACCTATCTACATTTTGGCTTCTAACTTTTTATGAGACCCTTCTAAGTTCTAATAAACCAAATGGGCTAGTATGACTTATGAGATGAGAGCCGATATTAACTTTTAAACGACGCCGTAACAATCCTTTAAACGACGTCGTAAACAGTCCTTCGAACTCTAGATAGTGGTGTGTGACTGCTGTAAACCCAAAAAATTCAATTTAATTATATAAAAAAAGGTTGTCAAAAAAAAAAAAACACCGTAAAGAAAAGTTAATTTCTCAATCTCTCTTCTATACCTTGTTTGTTTGTTTGTTGCCATCCGCAAAATCTCGACAAAGACGATTACCAGGTTCGCAAAAGCTCCTGCTATTATTATTTTTTTATTTCAATCTCGTTTGTTCGTAATGTGATTTTTTTTTTTATTAATATCTAATGTGTGATCTCTTTATGCTCGGTATGTTGTGACAATTATTACTGTTGTGTAACGATTGTAATTTTGAACATGGTGGGTTTTAATTTGTAGGGATTTGATGTTGAGATACGTAATCCGAATAGTTTAATCTATGTGTACAAATGTGCCAACAATGAGGAGTACCGTCGTGATAACATTGTTGGCATTTGTGCTAGAATCGGACTCCATTGGTACAATTTTCACAAGGTCAATAAATAAATCTCGATTGGTCTTAACCAAACTTGAACCATTTGTTTGTATTCTGTATCTACTTGTGATTAGTTTGATAGATTTTTTTCTTTCTCTTGACCTCTCTGATTACAGGGCTCGAACCTTAAGTTGATGCACGTAGATAAATATACTTCTAAGTTCTGTGCGCTTATGACTTACCATATAACTGCGGAGGCTATTGATCCAGCCAACGATTCACGTTTCACTTTTCAGACACGTGTTACAAGCTCTACATGTAAGTACACGAAGATCTGAAGATTCTGACTGAAGTTTGTAGAATTAAACCCAAAATTCAAGGTGAATTACTAATGTTTTGTTTTCCTTATTGTGGTTTTCTTTCTTTTGTTTTGTCATCGTAATCTTGATGATTCTGGAAAGTGTTGTTAAAAAAGGTACTGGAGACGAAACAAAGCGATGGGATGACGAAGCAATAGATGATTTATACAAATGCAATCTACCTGAGTGGGTTTCGCGTGACGCGTTGATGTCATCCACTGAGCATGATTAGTTTTACGAGGTGCAAGAATCAGATATCCGAGAACACATCAACTGGCTTAATCTGTATACTGAAATTGCTTATTTCTCGCTGTGGGAAGGAGACTTGAGGAGGGAGTCTTTTGTGCCTCTGCAAATAAACAAGGTCATATTACAGACTCGACAAGCTTTGGAGTCAAAGGACAAGCTCAAGGCCGTGAATGCCATCTTCTACATTAGTTTCAGAGATGTGGATCCTCTTCATGGTCCACCTCAAGATCACAGAGCCATTGTAAGAAGAACCGTATATGGGATACCAGGTCATTTTTGTCTTGAGTTTAAGTGTCGGCTCGAGGATCTGTGATAGGCTGCGATCTATTAACTTAGAAGTTTGGCCCGAGCCTGAGATATATTAGCTACCGTACTGTACTCATTAGTAGTCAGTACGTATAGTATCTTCATTTTCATGTTAGTTAAAAATGTCCAGACGTTTTTCGAACAAAGGTGGATTGTATTCCAAGTTTCCAACATCTTGAGAGATGGCACATTCTATATATATAAACCATGTCTTCCAAGTTGTCTTAAATGAAGATTAGTTTCCTCGGTTTCTATCTCAGTTGTGAGTACACAGATCACAGTATACATTAAGTGTTTGAATCTCCATTTTTTAAGCCATGGGGAGTTTTCTTGAGTAAACAACGTACATAGGATCTGAACGCCCTGGATTTGGAGATATATCAACGGCCTGGATTGATCACAGGTTGGAACGAGTTCATCATCAGCATGAGTAAAAAAAACTCTTAAGAGGGATTCTAATAGAAGGTGTGTTGATGAAATAAACAGAAATACCTGTGGAGATTCGAATCCTCCGGCGTAGTGGAAGTATGATCCGACAATGAGAGCATGATCTGCATCACCAGTTGATGTCCATATCGAGATTGCTTTAGTAAAGAAGCAACGGTTTGAAAAGCTGCAAAGAAAGATAAGAGGAAAGTGAGCTGGTTGAAACCATGCAGGATATGTGTATAATAATACTGTGTCACAAGACTTGTTTATGTTAAAAAAGAGAACCTCATTAGAGCTAGTCCACCGGGCTTGAGGATTCTGTTCATTTCCCTGAAAACTTCAAGTGGCTTTGTAAGATAATCCACACTTACCTGTTCAGATGCCAAGAAACATACCAATTCGTAAGAACTTGAGATACAAATGAAGAAGTGCAAGTTTTAGAGATAAAAAAGGAAAGTTTGGTCTTACCACATTGGTAATAACTTGGAAAGAATTGTCTTCAAAAGGCAGCTTAGGATTGAGATTTAAGTCTTGGACTATGTACTCGGTGAGAACCTGAAAGAGAGTATTAGATCCTATGATGATCCATCTCTTCTCTGAAAGAGCGTAAATACGTAATATTGAATCTTCTTTACCGGATTGCGCTTAAGCTCTTCTTCGTTCAAACCCATTCCAACTATTCGCTCTTGCTTATATCCGGCTGGATAATGACTGACCTATGTAGTAACATCATAACAGCCAACAATTTAACTTCAGATGATTCTCAATAAAAACTTTCTAACATAACACACACAAGAATGGCTTTACAATTTATACATACCCAACTGCTACACATATCGAGTAAGCTCACTCCAGGAGTATCGCTCTGAGGCAAAACTTTTGAATAATACTTTGTCAATGCAGCTATGGCTGGATCATCAATGTGTGTCACAAACCTTGGAGTTTCATAGAATGTTGAATCCGAAGACCTTAGAACAAGTTTAGTAGACAAGGCAACAAGATCTTAGTATATCTCAAAACAAAACTATAGCTCAAGTATGAATTACAGAGAACAAAACAGAGTAAGTAAGACTGTAACAAAAGCTTGGAATTGTAATCTCTTCGTACTCATCGTATCGTTGGAAATCTTCTTCTTTGAATGGGAAAGTCTCGGGCCAATCCACCTTATTCAACGCCTAACACCAAACAAATGGGCTCAAATTTTTCATAAAGCTACAAACTTTGAACAACAAAACCCAAATTCTAAATTCCCATTGTAACTGATAAACCCAAATTCCTAAAAGCTACGAACTTTGAACAATTTAGCTATAGAATCGAAACCCTAACTGAAACAAAAGGGAGTAAAGACCTGTTCGACGGGAGAAGGATTCGTCTGCCTCGCGGAAGCAATGAAAGATTTACCGCCAAAACTACCGGACATGTTGTTGTTGTTGTTCATCATCCACAACGAAGCACCGCCAAAACCACCGAGAACTAACCGGCGACGTGAAGAAGCGCGGATCCAACGGTGGAAAGGTTTCGAAGCAGTCGTCAGGAGACTGAGAGCAGAGGAAGCTCGGAGGAAACGGTAATTTCCGGCGGAGGAGAGAAACGGTCCAAACGGAGGCAGAGGATTAGATCTGAGGCTGAGAAATTTACAAGTTTTGGACATTGTTTAATGAATTGTTGGGTTTTGTCTGATTTGCCAAAAAGGTTTGAACTTTTCCAGGACAAAACATGACGAAGAGATGACGATATCGATCGATGAAGAAGATGACGATTCGCGAGTCTAGTGATCCAAACCACTCTTACGTGGTCGTTTCTCTTTGTTTGGGGCTTTTCTTAATTTTTACAAAGTTTTGGGGAGTAACTGTAAATAAACTAAATTTTCTCTTTTCATTTATTTTTCTCTATGGTTACTTTCGTTAAAAGTTTCATCTATAATTCACTCAAAAATTAACTAATGAAAATAAAATCAAATGAATTTTAAATTTTTGAGTTGTGTAAGCTTTATATTTCGAACAAAAAATACATTTTCTTAATTTTAAACCCACCCAAACTACTCATTTCTGAACAAGATTCAATTTCAAAGACAAGCCGAAGCCAATGTATATGGACTTGATTTTAGATATTTTTATTATTTTATGAATAAAACTAGGATAATACCCGCGCTACGCCGCGGGTTGTTTCATATATTTTTCTGTTATATATATTTTTATGTTTATTTTTTGTATGTTTGCAATTTTAAGTTTGTTAGCTCATACAATCTATAGACTATCATTATAAATCTAAAAAATTTCCAAACAACCAACATGTATAGGCAAACATTTCAGCAGCCGCTCTTCATAAAGCTAAGGAATACAAATTACTATTAAAAATAGTAACTCACAATTGCTAATGTCCTTATAAGACAATACGCATAATACAGTTTTCAGTGAAAAATAATTCAATATCCATCATTATACGAATTCAAATAAGAAACTCAACATACTAAACCACTTCCAATAAAGCGAATTCAGAAGCATAGTCTCGTATAATAAAACTTTGAAGATTCCATCAAGAGATCCAAAATAAGTTCTGCAAATCTCTAATCCAGATAATTCAAACGCATCATAGAAATTTTTACAACATAGACAATTGTCGAGCATATACTCAACAATTGTTGAAGAGTAAATAAAGAAAGAGATTATTGCATATCCGCAATTACCATCCTCATCTTAGCCCTAACTTGTTGGAGACTTACAGCTTGGTTTTCCATAAATAAAAACATATATTCATGCATCACAATACTCCTGCTGAGCTTCAGCTCAATCCAACATGTTTCTTCCTTGCTTCTGTTTGTTTTGGTGTTGGATTAAAAAAATCTCGAAGTGTTTAATTCTGCCTTGCTTCTATTTGTTTTGGTAATTTCCTAGGATTGATCGTGTATTCAAGGATTTACGAGTAGATGTTTTCAATTGAAGTCGGTAAGTTCTCAATACTTTGTTGTTTCGTTACTTTAGTTTTTGAGATGTGTAATCTTTATAATTGCTCTGAGATTGTTTAATGTTTTGTAGCTACACCACTTCACGTGGCAGGAATCTTTTAGTTAGAAGAGTGTCGTGGATGAATTCAAGAAGCAGAAGAAGATGGTAAATTTAGTGTGGAGACCTATCTGCACTCAATTAATCCTCTTCAATTATTGCAGGCTAGCATCTTTTACTTAGGCTGTTTAAATTTATGGTTTTGTTCAGATTTAAAAACATTCCATCTTACATTGCGTTCTCATGATGAAACAGAAGCTGGAAATGATGTCCGAGAACCAGCTCAGTGTAGCAAATCAAGTGATGTTTCTGAAGAAGTTATTGAAGGAGGAAGGAGTGAGACAGCCTCAGTTGTATCCGCTGGAAAGCATTCAGTTTCTCGATCTTGAGGTCCTTTCTTTTTATATGTTACTTGAAGTTTCTTGTAGCCTCTTGTTTCAATTACTTTAACTGACTTTTTTGTGATTGGTTTTAGGTTGGGGCTTCTTTGATTAAGTTCATTAGAGGAAAAGAGTAAGATTTCTAGTCCCGGCGTATCAAGAGCAGCGTCCGACGTCAGCTTCACTATATATTCAAACAAATCTGACACATTCATTTAGTATTTAGACCCATTAAATGTTACAAATCACGAAAATATTTAGATCTATTTTAACTACGCGTCTACAAACCGTAGGCAATGGTAGAGCCAACGCCAGCGAAAACAAAGAGCAAAGTGGAGATGAACTCAGTGAGGTACGCTCTTAGAGAAGCCAAGCTGAAGGAATCACCAAAAGAACCAAAGACAACTCCAGCCATTGTTGTAGAGGAAAGAAGAAAATGCTATAAGTTCTTTTTGGTTAATGAACAAGATGATAAGACCTGTTGCATGTCCTTCTCTTTATATAGGAGATGCATAATTTAAATTATAAAACTACTATCCTTAATGAGTTTTTTTGTGGTGGAGTTGGAAACGACTTAATAAATGATTTAATGTGTTAAATGATTTAATGTGTTGCCGTTTTACTCTACATCTATTCGTAATTTGGGTTAGGAAGGTGCTTACGAAAGCTAAATCAAACAAACTCAACTTCTTTATATTAATATATTTTTGCTTAAGTGTATTAATGTTTTAATTTGATAGGCTACTGTTTTTTACTGATGTGTCAACACCATGTTCAATGTTCATGTTGATATGTCATGCTCTGGAGAGAAACACCTTATACTTTTATTGTATTGATTCCCAAGTTTTGTTTGTTTTTACTACGCATACCATGAAATTGTGACTAAGTAAGACCATCGAACTTCATTTTTTAAAAAAACCATTCGTCAGTATATATATTACTTTCTATAAAGACTACTAAAGTAATCCTAACTAATAAAAATCGTATTTGCTTTGTTAATGGTTCATGAGTAATCATGAGTAGTCTTGATGACGGATACAGTCAGAATCGTGTTTGTAATTTGTATTCTTGCGTGTGAATGTAATTCTTTACTTCCGAGGTAACCACACATCACATGCATATTTGGTAAGTGGTAATGTTAGCTTGCAATTTCAAAAGACAAAAGAAAGATATATGTACGTATATCATGAACTTGATTATAACTAAAATACTAATTAGATATCCTAAATACTTTGCTTAAAAAGATGGTTAATGAGTCGACTAGTCACAATCAGCTTTTTAATTATCTTAAGGGTTGCGTATGTAATTGACGCAGTTTAATTTTTGTCTATATACAGTCAAACCTCGATAAATTAATAATGTTGGGACTATGAAATTCTATTAATTTATAGAGTTTTTAATTTCTCTATAAATTAATAATTATAGAGAAATTTTCCTAATTTGGTAAAAAAGTTTTAAAATAAGATATAATCGTTATAACTAATATTTTTTAAAATCAATTAAAATAAAAATAACAATTATCATGTTTTGAAAATAGTACTCAAAGATTTGTATATGATAAAAATATTAAAAATGAACTCTAATAAAAATTAATGTGTATATATATACATATATTTAAGATAATTTTATATAATTATTAATTTATATTATTGATGGGACCATATATTTACAAAGAGATTTCAAAAAAATTATTATCTTATTATATTATCGAATTGTGTCTAAAATTACACCAGTCCCAACTTAGAACCAAATAAATTTATTAATTTATAGAGATTATTAATTTACCGAGTATTAATTTATAGAGATTCTACTGTACTACTATATACAACCATTACTTCTAAATAAAAGTTAAGGACAATTAGTCTTCACTACCTAACCATGCTTTGCTTAAAAAGATATTTCATGAGTTCATCGTTTAGTTCAGCTTGTAGTTCATACGCTATATTGCTAATTTGTTTGCGTATACGACTGACGTAAACACGATTTTAAAAAGTACCTTCAAAATAAGCACAGAGACACAACACATCTTTTGATAAAAAAAAAAAAAAAAAAAAAAAAAAAAAAAAAAAAAAACACAACACATCTACGTAAAGACGGTATCTCACTTCTCATCTCATATTTCCAATTAACTCTCAAAATACAATCTACCATAGACATTTTAACTAGCATTTTGAGTATATTTTTTTAGAAAAATCTATATACATTAGTATCTCAAAATTTCAAACCATCAAAATATTACTGCTAAGACTAATTATTTTTGACTATAGTCTCCAGTTTTCACCACATTTGTTCAGTACTAAACTACAAAAATAATCCTAAAGTTGCTTTAAAAGTTTGTTCTTGAGTCATCGTGAGTGTGGATTTCCTATGAATGACGTAAACTCCTTTTGAAAAGTATGATTCAAATATGCATGAACTTGAAAATTTTATTTAGATTACTAGATACTCGAACCACATAAAAAATGTTACTACAGTAATCAAGTGTTAAGACAATTGAGTATTGAGCCATATACCACTCCTCATTTCATTACTTTATATCCTAACTACTCTGTTTGAAATAATGGTTCATGACTCTTGGAATCTTGATATATCAAAGAGTCACAATCACTTTTTATGTATTTCGTAGTGTTGTTGGTTGCGTATGTGATTAGCGTACACCAATTAATAAAGTACGATTCATCATTATGCACACAGCGCACCTATAAATAAGTTCAAGACTTGTTTATTCACTTCACATCTCCCAACACAAATCTCATAACACAACCCGAAATCAGAGAGAGAGACAATGGCACAGCCCTCCAAATTCGTTTTCACTCGCGAAGAAGCAAAATCCCCCGGAGACAACCCCATAAAAATTTCGTTTTTGATTCCACTTATTCGTAAGCGATTCTCTACATACAAAGTCGTAGCCCTCGGATTCGGATCATCCGGTCGGGTCTTTGTAGGAGTCAACGTCGAATTCCCAGGTTTGCCTCTCCATCACTCCATCCACGCTGAGCAGTTCGTCGTCGCCAACCTCGCACTCAACTCCGATAATAAACTCAACTACTTAGCCGTCTCCCCTCCGGAAGCTCCGTGCGGCCACTGCCGTCAGTTTCTTCAGGAAATCCGCGAGGCGCCTAAGATGAAAATCATACTCTCGGATGAAAACGGCGACAATTTATCAATCGCAAGCCTCGAGAGCCTCCTTCCAAGGAGACTCAGCCCCGACAGTCAGCTTCCAAAGGACGTCCCTCGCCTTCTCGAACCGCGCTATAACAACCTCACCCTCTCGGGTCCCGATTCCCATGTCCCTTACCGTTATCCCGATCTGAAGCCCGCGGGTCTAGTGGCGGCGAACAGATCATACGCGCCGTACAGCAAGTGTCCGTCGGGAGTGGCGCTGGTGGATCGCCAAGGAATTGTGTACAAAGGATGGTACATGGAATCAGTGGCGTATAACCCTAGTTTGGGGCCAGTACAAGCCGCTCTGGTTGATTACATGGTTCGTGGCGGAGGCGGAGACAGAGGGTTCGCGGATATCGTCAGAGCGGTGCTGGTGGAGAAGAAAGATGCGGAGGTGCGTCAAGAGCAGACGGCGAGGATGCTTCTGGAGACTATTGCCCCCAACTGCGAGTTCAAGGTCTTCCATTGCTGCGAAAACCCTAAAGAAAACTAATTCATATTTATGGTATACGATATATGATATATACTATTTATATAAAAAGACGAATATAAAGAAAAATAATACGCCAGTACATAGAAGAATTACACTGGTCTTTATTAAACTTAGATGATAATTAATATAATATAATCATAATTATGTTTTTGTCATCTTCATGTTCAAGTTACCTTATAAATAATGTCAATCTACAAGATAATCATAATTCTTATTATTTTCTTCGGTTCATGTGTTAGATTTTGGTATCTATTTTGTTCTATAACACCTAGGATTATCCGATTTTTTCATAACAGTATGGAAAAAGGAAAAGAAAATATGCATTTGCATGAATCTCCATTAATATTTAATAAGTAAGATAGAAAAGTATATATGATTTACATACATATCAAAGTAAAGAATGTAACATGGCCCATTGACCCACAGGCCAACTCCTACGAAGTGCACAACTGAGGAAAAGTCAACTTATTTTAATTTTAGAAGAGTTGAGTTTCATGATTAATGAATATATTTTTTTCATTGAAGATGGTTAATTACAACTTCTTTCTGAACCCCTAATAACTGTCTAGTTACAAAAGAATAAAGCTGTGTCATTTCCCCTAGAGCGGTCATAAACATAACAACTTGCAATACATGGAAGCTTAGACTAATAAACGTATGATTACAAAAGTTTTAAAATGTATCATATCAACTTGAACCGTAAAAGTTTAAAAGTAAAAAATTATGTTGTTCGAGATGGTGGAATAAAAGTTAAGGACATGTAGTTTTCACTACATTAATTTTTATCTATGTTACTTACTCTTCATTACATTACTTTATAGATTATACTAAAACTAGAAAACTTAATCCTCACTACTTTGCTTAAAAAGTGAGTCCTTGACAGTTGACAGTCACAATCACCTTTTAATGTATCTTGTAGTTTACACGCTAATCTTCATTTGTTTGCGTATACATTGGACGTAAACGCGGTTTTAAAAAGGTACTTTCACATTAAGCACAGACACGCAACACATCACACACCTATATAAATAGGTAAAGACGTTAACTCACTTCTCATCTCATTTCCATCTCTCAACAAAAAATATAAAATCACGATCCCAAAATCAGACCGAGACAATGGCACAACACCCCAACTTCTCATCTTTTTTGCAACATCCCAACATTAAATCTCAAAACGCGACAACAGCAAAAGATCAGTACAAGTTCGTTTTCAAACCCATCGAAGCAGCATTTGAAGGCGTCACCGAACTCAAGAAACTTCACATGCTGATCAAAAAGGCGATGTCACTCGCTCGGGCTCCAATCTCCACGAACAAAGTCGGAGCTGTCGGACGCGCATCATCGGGTCGGTTCTACTTAGGCGTCAATGTCGACTTTCCAGGTCTTCCTCTTCATTACTCCATCCACGCCGAGCAGTTCCTCGTCGCCAACCTCGCGCTCAACTCCGAGGAAGGCCTCCGTCAGTTAGCCGTTGCCGTCTCTACAGACGGCATCGAATTCGGCACGCCGTGCGGACACTGTTGCCAGTTTCTTTTGGAGATCAGCAACGCACCTGAAATAGAGATCCTGATAAGATCAAAGCATGTAGAAGGATCATTTGCGAGCCTTAAATGCCTCCTTACGGACATGTACACACCCGACAGAAACCTCCCGAACGGTACCCCTCTCCTTCTCGAGAAACGCGATAACTGCCTCGACCTTCTCAAGAAACGCGATAACTGCTCAACACCATATTCTAACCATCTGAAGTGGGTAGCTCTAGACGCGGCAAACAATTCGTTCTCGCCGTACACCGACTCTCCATCGGGAGTGGCGCTGCTTGACAACGACGATATCGTGTACCGTGGATGGTACATTGAGTCAGTGGCATATAACTCTAGTTTGGGGCCGGTACAAGCTGCGCTGGTTGATTTCGTGGCTCGTGGCCGAGGCAAAGGGTTCGATAAGACCGTCGGAGCAGTCCTGGTGGAAAAGAATGATGCGAGGGTGAGTCAAGAGGGCACCGCGAAGATGCTCTTAGAGACTATCGCAGATCGCAACTGCTTTTTCAAAGTCTTCCATTGCTACGTGATGCCATAAAAAACGTTTAGAATGTTGATCTTCGTTATTAAACTATTTTAGTATCCTATCATAATTATAATGCTTTGTTTAGTACTTCTTGGTTGGGTTCATTAAACCTTTTAATAATGTCGATATGATATAGAATCATAATTATGTTGTGTTTTCTTCTTGGGATCATGTTGCCCTTTCAGTTTCAGAATAATAATATTCATAATAATGTAGTTAACTAGTAATTATTAAGTAATTTTACAATCTCAAATCAGTTTGTTCTTATAAACGGCACCTTACGAATATTATTTGTGAATTGTTACTTTCTAAAAAATGTGAAAAAAAAAACTTCTATATTGTTTTCCAAAAGCATAATAAATAAATAAAAGATGTCTTTGATCAATGAATCTCCATTAATGAGTAAATATAAAAAAGTCTCATTTGCAAACATATACCAAGGTGGAGAATAAGTGGACCATATTGACCAATGACAAATTTTCTTCACAATTTCAACGATAAAGCGAACTAAATATATTCTGTCACACTCTCAAACACTATGAAATCAATTTATTAGTATCATTTTATGAATAAATTCTCAATTTCTATTTGTTTTACTAATCCATAGGTACCATGAAAATGATACTAATTAATACGACCGATTTTTTTGTGTACCATTTTTTAGTTAATTTATACAAAACTACTTATAAAGTAATACTAACTACTTTAAAGAAATTGGTTTTGAAAAATGGTTTGTGAGTCATTATGTTATTTGTAATCTTGTGTGTGCATTACCTACAAGGTAAACACACCGTTTAAAAAAGCATTCAACATGTAGACACATGACACATCAAATATCTAGTAATACGTGGTTGGCAATTTTAAAAGATACACGGAATTTGTGTAATGGACTCGATTATCATTATTCAATAAAATACTTTTTTTTCTGAATAACTCGAACACATATTCTATCAAAGATTTGAATATAGACGTGACACTATCAAAATAGTCACAGTGTTGAGGACTATTAAATTAAGGGCTTCTTTGAGTTATAGTACATTTTACAAATCCCTTAAACTAATCCTTATTTACCACTCTTTATTCCATAACCTTTTTACTACTCTTCATTACATTATTTTATACTAAAAATAATCCTAATTACTTTACTTATGAAAAATGGTTCATGAATCTTACTAAAAAAAATGGTTCATGAACTTGATAGTTACAGTCACCTTTTTGTCTTGTAGTTAATAGGTTGCGTATGTGATTAATTTTTTTCTATATTACTTCCACCCATCAAAATGTTACTAATTTAAGAGTTAAAGACTATTGAATTATAATTTTTCCACCGCTCTTTTCATGATGATAGTGATAGTTCATACTAATCTAGGAAATAACCTTACTACTTTGCTTAATATATAAGATAAAATTCACGAGTCTCAAAGAGTCATAATCACTTTTTTTTTTTTTTTTTTTTTTTATCTTGGTTGCGTATGTGAAAAAACTACCATATTATCTTTTACCTATATTGCTATTCAAACCATCAAAATGTTTATAATTACGAGTTAAGGACTAATAAACAATATTTTACCACTATTCATTACATTACTTCTTACTATAAATTATAAACATAACCCTAACTAATTTGCATAAAAGGTGATTAATAACATGAATCTTGATAGTCACAATCAACTTTTTAGTTATGTTGTCACAATCAACTTTTTAGTTATATATTGATAGTCACAATCAACAACAATCAATATTATGGAATGATGTAAACACGTTTTTAAAAAATACCTTTACAGTAAAGCACACAGACGACGCAAACACACCTCTATAAATAGGCAAGGACTTGCTTCTCCACTTCTCATCTCATTTCCAATCTCTCTCACAAACATAATACATCCCAAAAAACACACAGATCCCAAAATCAAACAGAGAAAAATGGCACAAGAGAACAAGTTCGTTTACACCCCTAGCGAAGCAGCAGAAGTGGGCATCCACGGCCCCCGTGACCTTCCAAAGCTGATGAAGAAGGCCTTGTCTCTCGCTCGGGTTCCAATCTCCATATTCGGAGTCGGAGTCGTTGGAGTCACATCAAAGTGTAAGGTCTTCTTAGGCGTCAATGTCGAATTCAAAGGCGTTCCTCTTCACCACTCCATCCACGGAGAGCAATTCCTCGTCACCAACCTCGCTCTCAACTCCGTGGAAGAAGAGCTCACTCATATAGCCGTCTCCAATGACGGTACCAAATTTGGTGCGCCATGTGGCCACTGCCGCCAGTTCTATCAGGAATTGGGCACCCCTCCTAAAGTCGAAATCCTGATCAAAAAATCAGACGAGGACATAGGCGAGTACAAGAGCATCGAGAGCCTCATGCCGGAGAGTTTCGGCCCTGAATATCTCCTCCCGAAAGACTACCCTCTCCTTCTAGCGCAGCGCGATAACCAACTTGTCCTCTTGGACACCTCCGAAAAGATCTGCTCTGATCTAGAGAAGTGTCCCCATCTTAAGTGCAGGGCTCTAGCGGCGGCGAACAAATCGTACGCGCCGTACAGCAAATCTCCGTCTGGAGTGGCGTTGAAGTGCGATGACAAAGTGTACAGAGGATGGTACCTTGAATCGGCTGCGTATAACCCAAGTTTAGGGCCAGTACAAGCTGCGCTGGTTGATTTCGTGGCTCGTAGCGGAGGCAAAGAATTCGAGGATATCACTGAAGCGGTCCTGGTGGAGAAGGGTGATGCGACGGTGTTTCAAGAGGACACGGCGAGGATTTTCTTGAAGAAGATAGCCCCCAACTGCGATTTCAAGGTCCTCCATTGCAAGAAGCCCTAAGAATATTGAAGCATAATTATTAATTATGGCACGATGCATGGTGATAGCTATATTAAAAAAATGATATTATTAAGGAAAATAATACGCCGGTAGAGGATTACACTGGTCTTCTTTATGATCGTGTCGCAATTATTTATGAATGTCGTCAGTATAATATATAATCATAATTATGTTCATCATGGTTGTTACCTTTCGATAATGTCAATATAATATAATATAATATAATTATACTTATGTTTCCTGTGTTTTCGTTTTGACCTTTTAGTACTATTGTCAATGCAGTATTATGATCTCAAATCGCATCTCACTTAAAAATGTCACTTTACGGATATTATTTGTGAATTTCTTTTGTTCTTTTTGCAAAAGCAGCAGGAAATTTTTTTTAAATAGATTGATGTCTTAGCAAGTTTGCATAAACCTCATGAACTGTAACACCACAAATACAAGGGTAACCATGATACAATCTACCGGTGTAGACATTTCAATTAGCATTTTACGAATAGATATTTTAGAAAAATCTATATTACTATTTCAAATTTTCAAAGCATCAAAGTATCACTGCTAAGACTACCTTTTTTACTACTCTCCAGTTGTCACCACATTTGTTCTATACTAAACAACAAAAATAATCCTAAAAGTTGCTTAAAAAGAAAGTGGATCTCCTATGGTGACGTAAATTCCTTTTGAAAGTATATGATTCAAAATTTAAATATGCATTGAAAAATGTTACTAATTAACTGTTAAGACTATTGACTCATATCACATACCAGCCTTCATTTCATTACTATATATCTAGTTTCTACTTTCTGCTAAGTACAAAACTACAAAAAGTAGTCCTAACTACTCTGCTTGAAAAAATTGGTTCATCTCTTGAATCTTGATGTTTCTATAAGAGTCAATGTACGATTCATTATCACACCTATTTAATTAAAGTCCTAATGATTAAGCTTCTGCATCACAACGCATCACAACTAGCCCTGAGATTATTATCCGCTATCCGCGGATATCCGTATTTGTATCCGAATCCGCTCCAAAAAAAACGGATATCCGGACAAACGGATACGAATACGGATAGTGAAATATCGGATAAAACGGATACGGATACGAATACGGATAGTGTTAAATTTTAAAACGGATAACGGATATCCGTTTTTTCTCGGATACCATGTATTATATTCGGATACGGATACGGATAATACTAAATTTTAAAACGGATATTCGGTTTTTTACGGATATCCGGTATTTGTATACGGATATCCGGTATTTTTGTCCAAAATACATGGTATTTTATACAAATACGATGTATTTTAGCCCAAAATACGTATATTTAAAAAAAAAAATTTACGGATATCCGCGGATATTCGCGGATAATCGAATTTTTAACGGATATCCGGATAACGGATATCCGAAATTTTCGGATACGAATACGAATAACAAATTACTGATAAAACGGATACGGATACAGATACGGATATCTCAAAAAAACCGGATATCCGCTCCGTTTACAGGCCTAATCACAACTAGCGGAAAAATAAAACTTGTGTTTGTAGATACGTGGATTTTGCAGATACGTGGATTTAGCCACGTGGCTAAACAAAACCCAAACAACGAAAGCTTTTGCAGATACGTGGATTTAGCCACGTGGCACCGCTTTCCCGCGCTTTTCATGAGACAGACAAATTCGTTTATAGATAGACTTGTCGGCTACGGTGTTGGTTTGAGAGAGGGAAGGAACGGAAGAAGATGGAGGAGTGGATTCCGCTGTTCGACATTTTCTTGAATAGTTCCTCGCCGGGAACCGAGGCTTCGCTGTGGCTAGACCAGGCTTCTTCTTCCTCCACCTCCTCTGCCGCGGCGGCGCCCATCAACCTGAGCTCGTTTGTTTCGTTGCTTAAGAAACAATGCGATCATCAGAGTTCATCTCCGATGACGAAGAAGTAATACCCAGATTTTCGATTTGGACTTTGTTTTTGTTTTCTCTATGTTTGGGTTGCTGATAAAAATTGTTTTTTTTTTTTTCCCGTTAGGGTTCTATTCATTGAGACATTACCCAACATGGTTCAGTCAAAGATTCTATCTTTCCTTCTTTCCGAGTATCAGAGGTTTCGCGTTAGTGATTTGGTATCGCTGGCTAGAGAAATTTTGGCTAGTAAAGTTGTTGATTTCTGGGTTCAGAGAGATGCACAGAACCTGCTCGACAAAATTCCTAAACCAAAGTTTGATTGGATATCTCATCTAGATTTGGCTTCTGCTAGTGAAGATAGCTTTAGGGAGGAATTTGACTCTGTACCTGATTGGCTCACTGAGAAAGCTGCTTCTACTGGTACAATTCTTCCATGGCTTCCTGTCTCATTCGATGATGATGTAGTAGATTCAGAAATGCTGGTTGTTGATTCTTGGAATGGAGAGGAGGTGAGTCTCATCAGAGATGAGAATATGGAAGAAGATCATCGAGAAGTTGTTGATACGATTGATCATACCATGAATGTTGTTGGGTTACAAGCTGATGATCATGAATTGGCGGCGAATCTTAGAGCTCAGGTTACTAGCTCTCAGTCTACTATTGAAGTTTTAACCTTGTGTGATGAAATTCGAAAACTTTGCTTGGATAATGGTTTTAGGGATTCTTTTAGAGTTTTGGCGTTGATTGAACCTTGGAATGCAGATGATGAGACTGCTGCAGTTTTGCTTTCGAATTTGCACAGTGGAATTGAGGAAGATGAGCTTGGTTGGCCAAGCCAGGTTCTATGTTCGATCGTGCTTCCCAAGTTTTTGTCTCTTGAGACATCCGCCTCTCGTGTGTTAATGTCTGCAACAATCGAGTTTTGCAAGATCCACCAAAGAGCAGCTGAGTATGCATTGGTGTTCCCTTTGATATTCAGGAAAAAAGGGATAAACAACTTCATCTGTGAGGTGATTTCGAGGGTTTTGAAAGAATGCTTGCACTTGGGTCATACATCTGGTTTTTGCCAGAAGTTACTTTGTGGAAGAACTGAAGAGAGGAGGTTTCTGTTCCTTCCCTGCCACCGAGATCTTATATCTGAAGATCTAACATGGAATGAATCTCTGTTTATCCTTTTCCAGAACGTCTTGCTCCAAGACGTCCCTTTAACCCAAGATTCTGTTGATTGTCTTGTTTCCAAGGTTCAGGAGTTGGCCGCAAGGTATTCCAAATCTCTGAAATTTGGAAACTTCTTGCTACATTTTATTGCCAAGTGTGCTCCGATGCCACAGGCTCATAAGTATCAGCTGGTCGAAGCTGTTAAGTGCACTAACAGTCTAGTTACAAAATCTATCTTGTCGAAACTCAACGCCCTGTAGCTCCCATATTACACCTTTCTTGTATGGTGATATGAGCATTCATACGGAAAGAGGATGTAGGACTGTATAAGGTGTAGGTTCTCAAAAGCTTGAAGGTGTTAATAAGCCTTATCTCAGTCAAGATGAGCTCTAGAGTAACATTTTCTTTGTGATGGAACAACATGGTGACAGGTATGAACAAAACACTACCTAACCAAGCTGAATCTGTATGATCGGGACATGCTTTGTGAGGGAAAAAACAAGAATGCAAGACCTAACGAAAGGAGAATCTGATGGATTCATAGTAATATAATTCCAGATAATTCCTAGACTAGCTCAATATTTATCCATGGTCTGACATCTTGAGACTTTGTCGGGACGTGGTGGAGCCTCAGATAATCTTGAAAGAAGAACTTTGAAGCTGGAGATAAAATCGCATCAGCAGCAGGATTTTAGAATATGGCTATTGACAGTCGACTTCATGGATCGCCCCTATCAGTCTACAGGGGAACGATTCAAGATTCATAACTCAAGTTCAGTTCACTTATCCTGCAATGAAAAGGCGAGAAATGATGTCATCAAACAAGCTATGCTTTGTATAGATGTATGGAGGGGCAAGAAGAATGAAACGAATTTAAGATCACCATTTGACATGAGAATGAGATCTAGACTAACCACGAAGAGAAACTGTAAATTTTTAACTTCACTCTCTCGGATCATGTAAGTAGGATACGTCTTCAATGTGCTGTAATGATACCAAAGTGAGCAACACAAATGACATTTCCTTTCACTATTTTTGTATGGGTCTCTGTTCAAGGAATAATGAATTTAAGCATGTTATGTGCCAACACAATGAAGAAAACACTTGGCCGAAGCTGTATATCAGACTTTGGTGATATCGTCTGAACACTTGGCTGAACAGTCTGAACTGAGTGTGTTTGTTAATACGTTCCTCACTATTGCTTTGATTAGTAAGGCACTGTCTGAAATCTTCTCCCACAGCGGCATTATCACACCATTTGTCTATTGACTCTTAGACCGAAAATTCTAATGACCGAAAATAAAGGTCATTCTAATTATGCTGACCTCATATCTTTGAGACCGAAAAAGCTTAATGAATACAGTATATCCTTTATTTAATTTTGGTGCATATAATAGGGAACATATCTTCTATAATTAATGCAAGATTTTCTTAAAATATTTTAGATATACATTTCTTTATTTAAGAAAACAAAATGGATGTACACCATTTAATCCCCTAAGTACACAACATTGTTTTCGTATACTTTATAATTTTAATAAATGGTTACAAACAGGTTATATATAAGTTATAAATTAATTCATATATTAATTGTAACAAATAAAACCGAAAATCTTAAACGGGTTACTCCAAATTGATAGTTCATGGATATTTCAAACTTTATTTTCGGAAGATCACGTGTATGGTTCCAAATATCTATAATCAAAATATTATCAATTTATTTTCCACAGATTTTATTGATAAACCACATCAATAAAAAAAGTTATTAAAGGGATAAACATATTATCTCAATCATAAAAAATTATAAAGTCTTGCTAATTTAACAAGATTAATCGTGATCTTCGGAATCGTATTCTATTTATTAAAATTAAACATTAATGCTAGATTAGGACCCGTGATAGAGCACGGATTGAAATTCTTTTTATTTATATTATAATTTTAGAATAAAATATAACTTATATAATTGATTTTAAAAGTTTTTAAGATCCTAATCTAGCATTAGTCGTGATTTTCGAAATCGTACTTTATTCTAAAATTATAATATAAATAAAATGAATTTCAACCCGTGCTCTAGCACGGATCCTAAGTGCTTTATATAAAGAGAGATGACCATTTTGCTCTAAACCTAAGAAAAAAAACCCAAAAAATGTCTGCACAAAAGTTTCAATTTGCGTTTGTGCTCTTAGCTTTTTGTCTTCTTTCTTCTCAATTCATTGCTTCAACAACTGGTAATATATATTTTATTTTAAATACTAAATAAACCCTATATAAAAATTATGGATCCTAAAACAACTTAATTCATATTCTTTGTTTTAACTATTGTGTTTTCAGGGAAATGTAACTGGAAAGGTCCTTGCAAAACTGATAATGACTGCAAAACCATATGCACAGGTCCAGGGGAAGATCCTACTTTTCTATTGTGCTTTAAAAACCCTCCAATTAATCACAAATGTTGTTGTGCACCACCCCTCAGTCCTCCAGTTGAAAGTAGTTTTGATCTACATTGACGCATCCATATATTTTATGTGTTCATCTGTCATAAGATTTCAAATTCTTTAATAAAATAAAGTGACTTCAGTGGTTGATTAATCCGGTTTTAGATCAATAAGTTTGGGCTAAGTTGATTTGGTTCGGTTCAAGGAGAAACAATTTTGAAACTTTTAACTAAATTAATGTTTGATTTGAATTAAATGCTGGATCGGATTTGTTAGAAAAAAATTAAAGAATTCGACTTTAATTAGGGTTAAGAAGAATTTGGTTTGTGTTGTGTGCTTGATTTGGCCATTGTTTTTACACACCAACAAAATAAATAGTCAACACTGAATGTGTTTATTATTATTACTAGCTGATGATCATGAATTTGGCGGCAAATATGATTGACAGCGAGAAGTTGTGGATAACATAGATCATACCATGAATGTTGTTGGGTTACAAGCTGATGATCATGAATTGGCGGCAAATCTTAGAGCTCAGGTTACTATTGAAGTTTTAACCTTGTGTGATGATATTCGAAAACTTTGCTTGGATAATGGTTTTAGGGATTCTTTTAGAGTTTTGGCTTTGATTACTCAGAGGACAAACAAATTGGCTTTGGCTTACGGTTTGCTTGATGGTGACGCTGCGTCTTGGTTTAATCGGAGATCGAAGATGTTTCCAATTAGATCTTGGGAACAACTTAAAGTTGGTTTGGTGCAAGGGATGATCCAGACGTGGTCAGGCTGATCACCAAGCACGATCGAAGCAAAGAAGCGTAGGTTGAAGACGTCAATCTCGTCACAAACAGAATTAATTTTGCAACCAAAGATGACGATGACAGTGAGTGATGCAGTTCAGCCAACATCAGGATACGTACGAGAGGATCTCCCATCTACAGTTTTGGTGAAATATCGAGTACAGTCACATTCTGGCCATCTGATTTTGGCAATATTCTTCCCCAACAAGTGGCAAGTATCACCAAACGTTGTTCTGCCCACAAGGTGTTCGAACAAATGTCTCCACCTAAAGAAAGACTGAAATCAAAGAAGAAGAGGCGATTTTTGAAAGCTTGGATGTTCAAATTTTAAACCAAAGAAAAAGAGAATGACGAGCTTAGATACAACTACAAGTCGGTAAGGGAGCTTGACAGAGCTTTGGGTACATGACATGTTTAGATTTAAGGGCTCAAATGCTGGAGAGGTCAAAGATCACACCAGCTCTTTAAAGGACTTATTGCTAAGTATCAGAATTCCATTGGCGGTAACCTGCATTTTCTAGCATATACGTTATTCAAACCGGAGAAAGAACACATTGTACATGGTAGAACACCAAAGCTTTGAAGTCTTGGAAATTCAAGTTCAAGCTTAAAGAGCAATTACGGTATGATAAAGGAGAGTCTTCTGTTGTGCTACACAATCAATTGCTGTTGCAGCTCACAATGTCTCAGTTTTCATGGAATTTGGGTTCAATACTTCCATTTTTTCCATGTGGTGTTACTCAAACCATATGCCACAGTTTCTATGTGGTCTTATAACTCACCAGTTATGGCACAACTGGGGAGCTCCCAACATATCTACCCTTCCACGGGAGATGACTTTCCTACATTTGGAACGGAATTTTTGCATTTTTGCTTCACAGTTGGGCATTGACGTTTCCAAAACTGCAGGAGAGGGCATCAAGCTACTGCACATTCAGTTGTGGTACATGTGCTGGTTGAAATTTCAAGAATGGTTTACAACTGAGAGTAGAAGAGTAATCTGGGAGAAGAACACAATTAAAAACCTGCTACTACTTTCAGCTGTTAAGAAGACAAGGGGAGCTGATCCAAAGTCCATCAAACTCTTGTTGAAGAACGTGACTATTAAACACAATCTGCACATTTTCCAGAAGCATGATCTGTTCCCAAGAGGTCATTCCAGTCTGCAGATATCAGTTGCTATATCAAGCTCTCCTAGTTCAGTTCCAGCAAGGACAGAGCTGGGTTTGAGGCTACAATGACAATGTATGTCCAAGAGTACTGCTACAACAAAAGGAAACGGCAGTGACTACTGAGGTCATGTCTCATGTTGTGTACACGGCTGGAATTAAAACTACTGAGGTTGCTGGGAGATCGAAGGAGAGTGCGCAAGAGTCTATGCTTGAAAGAGTGTCACGTATTGAAGCAGAGCGGAAACTGATGCGGGAAGAAAGAGCATTTATGCAATTACAAGTCCATCACCAATTGCTTCAAGCTCAACAATACACACGGAATGATTTTGTTCCAAGTTTTGCAAAATTTTCAAACAGTTAATTTAGTTTTTGGATTTCAGTTTATCTCAAGTTTCTGATTAGTTTAATCATTAGATATACGAAATATAAAATCAAATAAGCACAACGATGGTCGGTAGCCATAAATATTCATCACCATGAGACTAAAACAAACAATGCCTACATTAATTAAGTGAAGAGGAACAAAACACATGTTCTTTTTTTCATCACCCTTTGTATCAATCAGAAACACTTTTTTGATTTTAAAGGATGGTGTTATGAATCTTCTTATTCTTTAGTTATTGTGCTGACAAGTTGCAGAAGGATTCTCTGTATTTCCTCTGCATTGCTCCACGCCTTGACTTCTGCTTTGATCAGTGAGGAATTGTCTCGGCATCACAACATCGCACTCTCTCAGCTTCAATGTCGGGCAGAAAGTCACCTCCTCCATCTCCAATGTTAGAGAATAGAAACCTCAATCCTCACTTGACCTCTCGATCGATTCACGCAACAAGAACAACGCAACAACTTTGGTAACCCAGTTCACGACCGCAGTCGCTACGTCTGGGGAGAGACGGTGCTCTCAACCTCCACTGATGAATCGGAAAACACCTCTGATGTGGTTTACATGAAGATTAGCTCTCACACCCCATTACACCATGAGATTACATGAAGAAGAAGAGAAGAAGAGAAGAGAGTTTCAGAGAAATCCTAGAACCCGAGTACACATCTATCACCCAAACTCTCTCTAAGTCTGTCACTTTCTAAACCCTTAGCATAGCCGCAGAAGAAACGGACTGGACCAAGAGCCCAAAGGCGTGGCTGCTCCTCTTTTATACTCTCACCGACAAACAGACATGAAGCTCCGTGTAATGACCTAAAGCATACTGAGCCAACACAATAGGTGAAACCTTCTGTTTCTTTGAGAAGCTTTCCAACACTTGAACGAAGCCACCTTTGGTTCTTGTTTGCTTCTGTAATTTCTTCTTCTCTTGCTTGTCTTTAAGATTCAGTCTTACCTTCTTAAAGCTTCTTCTTCAATCACCATACATACAAGCTGTATCACACTTTACATCCAAGGTAGATAAACCTTGTAGGAGTTTGATCATGGGGAGAAGAAGCACTTATATGATACATCACTAGACCCTGAAGAATCATGAACATATTCACTAGTCAAAATCCTAAAAACGTAATCCAATCTATTTGGTAAAGCTTAACAAAGTACAAGTCTTTCCACCATACCAGGACAACTTTAGAAACGAAACTTTTAGCTTATGGACTGAAAACTAAACCCAAATTCCAGTGGATAGTTCAAGCTTCAGAACAAAAACTTGCAAGTCTAACTAGGCAGATGTAGAGGCTTATATAGTTTACAAAGATACAATACCTTTGCATAAGTTTGAAGGGCAGAGATTACAGCTATGTGGAGGCAATGCATCACCATGATACGGCAAGATCCACAAGTTCCCATTTTCACCAACAGAGGTTGGATTTGTGTAAATCTCAGAAAAGCAATCCAACAAATCATGCTGCTCCAATATCTTCTCAATGGAAAAATTGATTAGCATCACTCACAATCTTTAAATCACATCTGCCAATTGAAAACAAACAACAACACTCAACCAAAGCAACAAGGGCATGAAATCTTGATGGATATTGGTTTTTTCTAGTCTCCAACTTAAATGAAATAAAGACGATAGCAATTGAACACACCTTGTACTTCAAGTCTGGACATTTAACACCAACCACGGTATGGTGACCAGTGATGGTATTGCATCCTAAGACTGTATAACCAGGAAGCTCATCGCCAACAACAGCACCACTAGCTGACAGAAATTCAAAGGCAGACACATAGCAAAGATCAATCGATATAAGAATAAAAAGCAGAGAAGACCATATAGTAAGGAAATCAAACAAGAGATGAAAGAAACTTTACCGCATGAGAACACAAGATATCGAGTGATACTGAAGGAGACACTATCAGGAGCAGATGCTGCTGCTGGCTCCTTTGACCTCACGCTCCTTCCATCCTTTAATGATCCCTGAAATTGTTGCACTTGTATCATCTTCATCTTCCTCTCTGATCTCACTAGGTGTCCAATGCACTGTGAGTGATGCCAGCGTAGAGACAACAAAACTCATCTCAGGTCTCTGTGCGGGTTCCTTGGCGCAACAGTGAATTGCCAGTTTGGCTACCTCATCAATGACGCTGCAGGTCTCTTCGTTGAGCTCGATGGTTTCGTCAATGGCTTTTCCAATGGAGTTGTTGTCGATGAAAACCTTCCTGAACCAAGTGGAGATGTGATGATCATACTCAGATCGATTCTCGTCTAAAGCTGCCTGCCCTGATACTAGTTGCATCAGAATGACCCCAAAACTGAACACATCAGCTTTTGTAGTTACCCTTCCATTCACTGCAATTACAAATGTTTGAGCTGTCAGAAATCGATCAGATATAGATATTTACAGATGAAATTAAAGGAGAACCTTACTTTGATATTCAGGTGCAATGTAACCAGCTGTTCCCACACACTTTGTCCTGATAGATGCTCTGCCCTCTTCTGTAGCCCGGACCAATCCAAAGTCAGAAACCTTTGCATGCATATCATCTCCCAGAAGGATGTTTGCCGGTTTCAGATCTCTGTGTATGTAACTCTGACATTGAAGAGCCAAAGTATGCAGATATTCTACCCCTCTGGCCACATCCAAGGCAATAGCAAGCCGTGTAGTCCACTCAAGGGGTTTCAACCCTTCTTCCTTCCACTGGAATAGATGTCTGTTCAAACTTCCTTGAGACATGTACCTGTAAACCAACAATCTCTCGTTTCCTTCGACGCAATACCCATGCAGAACTACGAGATTTCTATGGTTTACCTTGGTTAACGTGCACACCTCGGCTCTAAACCCTTCATCCCCTTTTCCTCTTAACACTTTTTGGCCCATTCTTTTCACTGCAATCTCAACATCTCCGTTCTGCAGTTTCCCTTTGTAGACTGATCCAAAACCACCTTTCCCAATCAGGTTCTGCTCGCTAAAATTTTCTGTAGCCTCCCTGAGAAGCGAAAGGGGAATCACATAATTGTCTACTTCCATGTATTCATCACCACATTGCTGCCCACTTGTCACTGTTTCATTCTGAAGTCGTAGAATGTGATGCTTCCTTTTCCTGAACAGAAAGATCCCAAAAGCTACTCCTCCAGCAATCACTACACCGACGAAAATACCAAGCAGGAGTTCAACAATACCTGATTTGTTCTTGTTCCTTGTTGGCGAAGGAACAAGAACGCTGTTTGTCTCGAGGTCCGGATTCCCTTCAGTGTTGAGATCTACGTTCCTGAAGTGCGGCAGTGTCCCATGAAGTTTGTTATACGAAAGATCCAGAATTCTCAGATTCAGCATGGTGAGCTCGAGAGGAATGGTGCCTGTAAGGAGGTTATGTGAAAGATCAAGCACCTGAAGAGACGTGAGATCAGCGAACTGCGGGGAAATTGTTCCTGTCAAATTCATAGATATGAAGGCGATACTCGTGATGACACCCTCCATACAGTTGATTCCAAACCATCCGCAAGGATCATTCCCTTGCCAACTCTTCAGAAGCTCCTGTGGGTATCCAAGCTGCTGAGCAATTGAACGCAATATCTCGACTGCGTGATCAGTATCAGGTGGAAATCGAGCAACTGCAACTGAAAAGAGAATCAACCAAACCATCATGATTCTACAACCGACCATCTTCCTGAAAAGAGCTGAGGTTTTCAAGTCAAATGACAGATCGATCCGCGTTGTGAGATTTCTGCACAGATAAACCAAAATCGATGATGCAATGAAGATTGGAAATCAAAGAAGACAATATCGGAAGATCTTGTGCTTCTACATAAATCAATCTTACCTGATCTGTGTAATTTAAGTCGGTCTTGATAAACCCTAACCGGAGAATTTTCTAACTTGAATCGGGAAGATAGATGTGTGAACCCACGAGACACCTCAACAGACAGATTCTCAAGGTTTCAGAGGCTCGTATTTGCTCCCAGAACTGGATTCGAGCTTTAATTTTGTGAAGATTGCAGATCGGAGACAACTTTGGAGAGTCGCTGGAGAAGAAGAAACGGAAATAGGAGGGAAGGAAAAGAAAATAAAATTTAATTTTTAAAAAACATTTTGAGTACCAAACAAGGAAATAAACCACCTGACCTGACCTGACCCGACCTGACCCGACCCGACCCGACCCAGTGTATTTTAAATCTACTCCAGTCGTAAGCTTTTTTTTTTCTTTTTTTTTTTTAATTTCAAGTCATGGTTGTGAGTTGTCCTTATTTTTTTCTTCCTAATTACCAATAATCGTAAAGCAAGTCATTAATAGGTATAATCCGTGATTTATCAAGGAATTAATAAAAAAAATTGTATTCCATAAAGTTTAAAATATTAACATTTCCACTTCTAAAAAAAATTGTTTAAAATTTAAAAGAGAGTGTTATATGGATATTGATAGAAATTCAAAATATTATTAATTTGATGCTACAACAAAGATAATTATCATTTTATTATTTTGTTAATACCATCTATATTAAAATATTATACATCTTTAAAATGATTAAGTTATGATTATCTATAAAAAAAAATTGTCCTGCCATATCCCACAGGTTAAATACTATACCGACTAATTACCATTTACTATATAGACAACACAATTATTGATTGTCAAATAAACTACAAACTCTTTCACAAAAAAAAAGTTGAGTATTTTTGAAAATATTTTGAGAGTTTTTGAGAATTATAATTTTTACTAACTAGATGTAAATTAAATATCCAAGTGGAGAATTCATGTATTTCGTCAAAATGTTTTAACCAAAACTTTTTAAATAAAATTTGTATGATGGGTAATCATTATAGAGAATGGTTATGAGACAAAAATTTTGATGGGACATGAATGGATAAGATGTGACAAAACGAAATGCAACGGGACATGATGAGATGTAATAGAACGGGATAAGACCAAATTAAAACTAAACTAAAATTTGATATATGGAGTTAATACCAATATTGTCCATGCACTTAATTTATGTATTCAAAATAACATATTCTAATCCCATCTTACGAATTTAAAACTTATATAAAAAATTTGTTTAGTATTGTAGCACAAATTACTACCTAGTTACCAATAATCGTAAAGCAAGTCATTAATAGGTATAATCCATGATTTATCAAGGACCTGAAAAAAAAATGTATTCCATAAAATATAAATGTCTAGTAAAATTAGTTGTAAAAAAGAAAAAGAAAAATGTCTAGTACAATTAAATTTTAGTTTAGTAAAATTATTTTAAAATCATCATTAAACTATATAGTATTCAAAAAAACTATATAGTATTAAGCAAGATTTACCAGAAAATTATGTCTCAGTTAATAAACAAACAAGAGTGATAATTTGTAACAGTGCTTCTGAATGTTTAAAATGGAGGAAAATATAATAAGGCTCCTGCATTTTACATCAGTCCCCCTAAAAACATTAGTGATGCTGAACACTTTATGAAAAAAAAAAAACGGTATAAAGTGGGTTCGAACTCATGACGTTATGGGTATATTTGGGAAAAACCGAAAAAGCTCTATAACACCATCCCTTGTAATTCGAACTTCGAACCTTTGATGTCAGGAATTAATGCCGGGTGTTATTCAACTTTCAATCAACATTTAATTTAGTAATTGTTCTTGTCAAGTCGTTTAGTTCGGATATTAAGGTTTAGTTTAGTTCTAAAACAGGTTAATATAATTATACTATTGCCAATGCAGTAATACAAAATTGTATTTCAGTTTGAGTTTATAAAAAGGTGGTTAGAGTTTAAATTACACAATTAAACAAAATTATATATGTTGGTTTGAGTTTATCAAAAAATAGTTAGGGTTTAAATGTTATAATTAAAAATATAATAGAATATTATAATTAATCATTTTAAAATTGATTGATCTACAATTCTACATAATTTGTTTTTAATTAAAATTTTGTTTCCTTAACTAATAAAGGGTGAATAAGAGAGATTGACCCTTAGGGGTGAATCCATTAATTATGACTTGTCTTTTTGTTTTTTTTTATTTCCTTTTTTCTTGGGTCTATTTTTAAAGTTTCTTTTATGTTGACCTTATATCTTTGATTTTGTGATAAATAATATGAGACCGAAAAAGCTTAATGAATATATCTTTTATTTAATTTTGGTGCATATAATAGGGAATATATATTCTATAATGAATGCAAGATTTTCTTGAGATATTTTAGATATATATTTCTTTATTTAAGAAAAAAAATGGATTACACCATCTAATGCTTTATATAAAGAGAGATGACCATTTTGCTCTAAACCTAGAAAAAAACCAAAAAATGTCTGCAAAAAAATTTCAACTTGCGTTTGTGCTCTTAGCTTTTTCTCTTCTTTCTTCTCAATTCATTGCTTCAACAACTGGTAATATTTTATTTTAAATACTAAACCCTATATAAAAATTATGGATCCTAAAGCAACTTAATTCATATTCTTTGTTTTAACTATTTATTTTTCAGGGAAATGTCACTGGAAAGGTCCTTGCAAAACTGATAATGACTGCAAAACCATATGTACAGGTCCAGGGGAAGATCCTACTTTTCTATTGTGCTTTAAAAACCCTCCAATTAATCACAAATGTTGTTGTGCACCACCCCTCAGTCCTCCAGTTGAAAGTAGTTTTGATCTACATTGACGCGCATCCATACATTTTATATGTTCATCTGTCATAAGATTTCAAATTCTTTAATAAAAGCTATTATCCGGATCATTTTTTTTTTGTTTGTTGTAATTTGTATGTTATCATATTAAATATCATGTGTTTCGTTCGTTAAGAGGAAGAAGAAAGCGACGAAGATGTTGTTCATTGTCAGTTTCTCTTCATCATCTTCCACGACGAACCACGTCTTAAATAATAACGTTTACGAATGCCTAATCGGGATTTAAAAATTTATTATCATTTTTAAATGTTAGACTTTTAAACGAAAGAAAATGAGGAGTTTAAAGGTAAGAACTAAGAACAAAGAAAATTATTAATCATCAAAACCAAACAAAAGATAATAAACTTTTTGACATAAATCTCATCATTTTATTAATTTTTTAATTATTAACCATTTTTATGGGTTTTATTAACCAGTTATTAATTTCTTTTGAGATTTTTTTTAATTTTTAATGGTTAATAAAATTTTGGACCCTAATCTTTGGCTTATGTTGCTTATGCTCCGGACAGGTCCTGCAACGGACAAACCAGCCAAAACCCCGTTCATAATACTGCGGGATACATCTGACAGTAAAAATATACTGATCATGAGGACCAACGAAACCAGCACCAAAGTAGAATCATCGATCACATAGTCGCGTTAAGTGGTTACAGCACCATCTCTGCGACCAATCCCACCGGAGTTCGACTCTACTAAGTCGCGTTACCCCGCGTAGTAGAGTTTGGCTATGAATCGGACCTTGTTGATTCAATGATGAAAAAAAAAAAAAAAAAAAAAATTTGTGCACCCAAACTTTCATTAAACCTTACGAGCTAAATTGCTCAAATGACAACAGATAATGTTTTGCAAGAGAGTCTGCTACAGAATTAGCAGCTCTAGGAATGAAACGACAAACGAAAGCACTAAGGTTAGAAATAGCAATAATAATATCAGATACAACTCCATGAACTTCGAGAGAGACTGATCGGGCATTGATAGCCCCCACCAGTTGTTGACAATCAGATTCCACCAGAAGATGAGTAACACTTTACCTGACGCATCCAGAACAGCAGCTCTACAGGCCAAAGCTTCCGCCATAAGAGGTGATGATACAAATTCACAAACCGCCGAGTGGTGAGAAGTGATCCCCACAGGATTTGTAATGGTCCAGCCAATGCCTGCGACCTTTATAGCTTGTCTCCATGCTCCATCCGTCCTACACAAGACCAAATTATCGTGCTTGGGCAAAACGTTCAAAGCCCCTTTGTTTATCGTGCATCCAGGTGAAGGAGGAAGCTTTAATTGCGCCGAAGTCCACTCCTTAGCTTCTAGAATAGCTCGCAGTAACGTTTCCTCCACACTGCAGGGGGGTGATCTGAAAACTCTTTGATTTCGAATTTTCCAAAGACTCCAGCAAATCCAGGGAGCCAAGAGGCCTGAAGTGAGACCTATGGGTGGGAGACATGATAATTTATTTACTAGTACTATCCCTTCCCTTAAATCTCGATGGAAATTTGTCGATTGAACTGGAACTTTTTCCTATACTGCCACTGCAAACGGACATTGGAAAAGCATGTGTAGAACTGTTTCAGGCCTTCCACAGAAACTACAGGCCTCTTCTACAGGTACACCTCTGACTCGTAATTGCGCTCCAGTAGCCAAATCACCATGAATAGCCTTCCACAAGAACATTTTCGCTTAGGGGAAATATGTAGAGCCCAAACCTCTGATTTCCACTTAACAGAACTCAGTCGGGGTTCCATAATACCACGACACGCCTCTCTTCTAGCCATAAGATACCCCGACTTTGTAGAATACTATGTCGACTAATCACCATTTCCTATATAAACAACACAATTATCGATTGTAAAATAAACTACAAACTATTCCACAGAAAAAAAATAATTGAGTATTTTTGAAAATATTTTGAGAGCTTTTGAGAATTATAATTTTAAACTAAATGTAAATTAAAATTCAAATGGAGATTTCATGTATTTTATCTAAATTTTTAGCCAAATTTTTTTTTTAATAAAAATTGTATAATGGGTAGTATAATGGGTAATTATTGTAGAGAACGGTTATGAGACTTAAAATTTTTGATGGACAGGTGTGGATGAGAAGTGATAAGACGAGATGGAATGAGATATGATGAGATGTAATGGAACGAGACGATACCAAACTAAAACCAAACTAAAATTCAATATTTGGACTTAATACCAATATTGTACAATGTACATACACTTAAGTCTTAATTTATATGTATATCAAATAACAAATTCTAACTCACTTTTACACATTTAAAATTTATATTAAAAAATTATCTGTTACTCAATGTTAAAATTGTTTTTTGTAAAACTCAATGTTAAATTTATGAAAAGAGTAATATTAACTAACATGTTGTTTGACGATTTCAGTCTATATAATACTTTCATCTTCCACTTTATTATAATAGTCTTCATGCGACGCGAAGAAACCCATATACAGTAATTAAGTTATTTTTAGTAGCTAAACATATACAGTAAATGAAATTAAAACTTAACTACATGTATTTTAGTCATTGAGATTTTGGAGTGCACAAATATAATAAAATTTTAAACATATGAAAATTTTACAATATTATTAACGTTTACACTTCTAAAAAATTATTTAAAAATTAAAGGAGAGTGTTATATGGCGAGCAGTTTGGATCAATATTAATAAAAAAATTTAAATATTATTAATTTGCTGCTACAACAAAGGTAATCATCATTTTATTGTTTTGTTAACACCATCCATATTGAAATATTATACATCTTTAAAATGATTAAATTATGATTATGTAAAAAAAACATTGTTGTGCCTGATACCACAGGTTAAATACTATGCCGAATAATTACGATTTCTTATATAGACAACACAATGACTGATTGTCAAATAAACTATAAACTATTTCACAAAAACAAAATTTAGTATTTTTGAAAATATTTTGAGAGTTTTTGAGAATTCTAATTTTTACTAACTAAATGTAAATTAAAAATATCCAAATGGAGAGTTCATGTATTTCGTTTAAATGTTTTAGCCAAACTTTTTAAATAAAAAAAATTATAATGGGTAACTATTATAGAGAATGGTTATGAAACAAATTTTTTTGATGGAACATGAATGGATGAGACGTGACAAAACGAGATAGAACAGGATATGATGAGATGTAACAGAACGGGACAAGACCAAATTAAAACCAAACTAAAAATTTATATTTGGATTTGATACCAATATTGTACTTGCACTTAATTTATATATTTCAAATAAAAAATTCTAATCCAATTTTACGGATTTAATATCTATATAGAACTTTTGTCTAGTGTTGTAGCAGAGATTACTACCTAGTTACCAATAATCGTAAAGCAAATTATTAATAGGTATAATCTATGATTTATCAAGGAACTAAAAATAATAATTGTATTCCATAAAGTATAAATGTCTAGTAAAATCAGCTGTCCAAAAGAAAAAGAAAAATGTCAGGTAAAATTAAACATTAGTTTAGTTAAATTATCTTAAAATCATCATTAAACTATATAGTATTAAAAAAAAATAGTATTAACATTAAGCAAGATTTACCAGAAAATTAGGTCACAGTTAATAAACAAACAAGAGTGATAATGTGTAACAATGCTTCTGAATGTTTATCAAAAATGGAGGAAAATATAATAAGGCTCCTGCTTTTTATATCATTCCCCCTAAAAACATTAGTGATGATGAACACTGTATGAAGAAAAAAATATATGGGTGCACTCAAGTCTCAACACTTGAAAAAAAATACGGTATAAAGTGTATTCGAACTCTAGACGTTATGGGTATATATGGGAAAAACCGAAAAAGCTCCATATCACCAACCCTTGTGGTTCGATAGTAGGCGCAATACGACAAGCTACCCATCTGTTGTTCGAGAAAGGTGGATTTTAATTTTGACTTGGTTAAATTAAAGTGACTTCAGTGATTGATTAACCCGGTTTGATAGTCCGGTTTAAGATCAATCAATTTGGGCTAAGTTGATTTGGTTTGGTTCATGGACAAACCAATTTGAAATTTTAATTAAATTAATGTTTGATTTAAAATAAATGCTGGATCGGATTTGATAGATTTTTTTTAAGAAGAATTCGATTTAGGGGTTAACAAAAATCGGTTTGTGTTGTGTTTGATTTGGCCATGGTTTTTACACACCAAAAATAAACGAAAACTAAGTAACAACCCGCACCGTCCGCACATAGTGCGGTATAAAATAATTATTTAATATTTTTACTGTAATTTTTATTTACAAAATTTATTATATTTATGAGTAATTGAAATATTTAAAATTTGATTATATAGTATATATCTATTAAAAAATTGTATAATAATTAAAATTAACCCGTGAGAGTTATTATAATATCAATTTTGTATTATTATATCATATGAACAAAGGATTTTTAAAAATTCATATTAAAGATTTTATGAAAATATAATTAAAGGATATAATTAAATTAGAAAGATAATATAAAAATTTAATTTTGGGTGTTAATTGTATTTTTGGAAAAATACAATAGTAAATAAATGTAAATATTTTTAAAAGCTATTGACAAATAAAGGAAAGAGTGTCATGAGCTCTGTAATGCTGACACCTCATCTTTTTGTCAAAAAGTTTCTCTATTAATATATATGGGATAATTAAAAAAAAAATAGTCAACAGTCATGATTCTATTTTTTGGTCTATTTTGGTAGTTTCTTTAATGTTTACCTCATTTTTGATTTGTCATATTTTTTGTTTTGGTATTTTTTTTCTTTTGGTAACTATTTGATTTATCATATAATATTTGATATGAGACTAATGAATCTTTATTTAAATTTGATTCAAATAACAGTGAATATATCTTCTATAACCAATGTTTTCAAAACCGGACCGGACCGGCGGTCGGACCGGGTTAACCCGCGAACCGGGCTTGTATCCGGGTTGGGTTAATATCAAAACCCAAAGATAATTGAACCGGACAAAAACCCATATCAACCCGCCAAAAACCCAAAAACCGGTGAACCATTAAACCGGCTAAAACCGGGTTCTAAGTTTTTTCTTAAAAACAAGTGCAATTAATTTTATTAATTACCTTTTCTAGCTTCTTTTTAACGATCGTAGGGTTTCTTAAAAGAAAAATAAATTCATAGCCGTAATTCAGTAGGGTTTTTTTTTCTTCTAGTTTGAAGTCTCTGCAACTCACGCCACAAATCTTCAAAGTCAAGGTAATTTTATTGAAACCAATTATTTTATAATAAAAGCTGTTTGATCAGTGCATGTTTTGGTAATCAGTTTGATTTTCATTTTTTCCCCTAGTGTACGTAATGGAAGAGAATGATTCAGAAGAGAATAATACAAATACTGAAAACCAGTTACCTTCGCAACGTTCCATTCGTCAAAAGCAGGATTCAGCATGGGAACATGTCACTCACACTTTAGATTCAAATGGAAAAAGTATTCTTACTTGTGATTTCTGTGGTAAGAAAAATCATGGAGGTGGGATCAACAGAATGAAACAACACTTGGCAGGAGTGAAAGGAAATACAAACGGATGCAAGAAGGTTTCTCCAGAAGTTCAATTGAACCCGGTTGACCCCGGTCGAACCACATTGACCCATGACCCGGAAGCTTTCCCGGTTTAGTTACCGGTTCGGTTTTAAAAACATGGTCTATAACTAATGCAAGATTTTCTTGAGATATGTTAAACAATTTTTCAATATTTCTTTGTTTGACCAAAAAAAAAAAGATATATCTTTCTTTATCTGATAAAAAACAAAAAAGGGATGCACACCATCTAAATCCCTTATATAAAGAAAGATGATCATTTTGCTCTAAAGCTAACCAAAAAAAAACTATCTTCACTAAAAAAAAGAGCTAAAATAATGTCCGCACAAAAATTTCAACTTGCGTTTCTGCTCTTAATTTTTTGTCTTCTTTTATTCTCAATCCATTGCTCAAACAATTGGTAATATTGTATTTCTCTTTGTTTATTGGGTGTTAAAAATAAACCCTAATAAGAAATATACCCAATAAGAAACATATATGCTAGATTATCGAGTTAATATACATTCTTTGTTTTAACCATATTGTTTTCAGGGAGATGTAACTACAATTTACATTCTTTGTTTTAACTAGGAAAAAAGATATTCAACTACACGAAGTATTGTTCAACACATGACCACACATTCCAACTTTAAAAATGTATTGTTAACTACACGAAGTATATGTATTGCATGATCACATATACCAACTATATGATGACATGTGATCAACATCACAACCATCTTATTCCGGTACACTGTTCATCTGAATCCAGGATTGACCAGTACAGCGTTGACCGATATTGACCAATAAAAGTATGCAATTTTTTTTTGTTTTTAATATTAGAAACCAAAAAAAAATTGTTTACATCTTTAATATATTCATTCTTATAATTAGTATTTTTAATTTGAAGCTAAACTAATAGTTAAACAAAATTATTAATAATTATTTTGAATATATATATATATATTAATTATATATGTATATACTAATATTTCTACAGTCAAATATATTGTTTTGCAAACTCATTTTTTGGATCTTCTATATGTTAAAAATAAATATTGTGTGTTTTTGTTGTTTACAATCAAATATATTTCTTTTATTAAATAACAAAAAACATTGTATTTAAATAAATCAAATAAATAGAAAAAAAACTAACTATTATAAGACTGGATGAATTAACAGATATATCATATATTTTTATATTGCAAAAATTAATAAAAGTGAAATGAAAAATCATTAATTATTTTTTCAGATATTAAAATTTTTACTTTACCATGAGTATATAACATTTTTCAATAATTCTAATGATTTTGATATGTATTGGGTTTGGTTCTGAGTATTTTTGTTGTAGAAATATTTATTTGTGGTTGAGAATAGGCCTGGGCATTCGGTTAACCATTCGGTTTCGGTTCGGTTGTATTCGGTTTCGGTTATTTTGGATATAGTAATATAGTAACCATTTGGATATTTTTGAAATTTCGGTTCGGTTCGGTTCGGTTTCTTTCGGTTCGGTTTCGGTTTGGTTATTTAAATAAATAACCATAACTAACATAAATTATATTAACATTAACCAAATAAACCAAATATAACCAAAACTAACCGAATATAACCAAAATTAACCAAATATACAATAACAAAAATACAAAAAAGGGAAAAATATGGATTCAATTTTACAAAATAGTATTTAACTTTGTAAATTCAAAATAATAACATTTACATATATTTATTATTTAAAATATTTAATTGTTTTGAATCTAGAAATAATTTATATTTTAAGTTTATTTTATAGTTTTGCATAATATTAAGTATATAATATTTGATATCTTCTAGGTTTTCGGATATTTCGGTTAACCATTTAATTGTCGGTTCGGTTCGGTTCGGTTTCAGTTAGTTTGGATATAGATTTTTACTAACCATTCGGGTATTTGAAGAATTTCGGTTCGGTTCGGTTTGGTTTTTTTCGGTTCGGTTTCGGTCGGTTATTTGGTTATCGGTTATTTTGCCCAGCCCTAGTTGAGAATATTAAATAATATTAATTTTCTATTTAGATAAATTAAGTAAGAAGTTGATGTTTTAAAATTAATAAAGTTAAAATAAATAGTTATCTTATTTGATTTATTATAACAAGATTATCTGGTTTGAATTTAAGTTTTAATATCTTATGAATGATTTTTATTTCAATTTTAGTTAAGTTTTGAAATTGAAAAAGATAACTATCATAAGACTAGATTAATGGAATTATATACAATATATCTTTATTTTGGATCCATATATGTTTTACAATGTAAAACACTATAAATGATTCCTAAATAATTGAACTAAATTATTTTTTTTTGGTTTCTAATATTAAAAACAAAAAAAATGCATATTTTTATTGGTCAACATCGGTCAACGCCGGTCAATACTGGTCAACCCCGGATTCTGATGAACGGTGTACCGGAATAAAATGGTTGTGATGTTGAGCACATGTCATCATATAGTTGGTATATGTGACCATGCAATACATATACTTCGTGTAGTTGACAATACATTTTTAAAGTTGAGATGTGTGGCCATGTATTGAACCATACTTCGTGTAGCTGAGTATCTTTTTTCCTTTTAACTATATTGTTTTCAGGGAGATGTAACTACAAAGGTCCTTGCCAAACTGATAATGATTGCAAGACCATATGTACAGGTCCGGGGGAAGATCCTACTTTTCAAATATGCATTAAACACGCTCCACCTGTAGCTGATCACAAATGTTGTTGTTTACCACACCTCCCTCCTCCATTGAAAAAATAGATTTGATCTATGATACATCCATATATATTTGTATCATCACCTATTATATGATTTTAAATTAGTAAAAACTATTATCGGGATCATTTTTTTTTAATACCCGTATCATTTTGTTGTTGTTGTAAAAGTATTAATGTATGTTATCATAAAAACAAAATGGAAAAAGGTGCTCATCACCACCACCCCGCGGGGGTTTAATCTAAAGATGTTAGGAGATAATGCTGGGCGCATAGCCATCATAGCCAACTGACAATTAACTAATTAACGAAAAGAAAGAAACCCCCTTTTCTCCCAGACACGAGAATCGAGACACCTTTACCACCGCTTTTCTCCGACGCCGGCGAAGGAAAACTTTGCCGGCGTCGGGACATAACCCGATCGCTCCCTCTCGTTTATTGCACTCTCTGGTTCCTCTTTTTATTTTTCCTAGTTTTTCTTAAGTTCTCAATCTCTATTAACCCCTCTCGACCCCTCACCAACACCATGCACCAATTAGCCGATTCTAAATCCAAGGAGGCCTGCGTTTGGTCAGAGTTTTGCAGCTCTTACTCGCTACCTACCTCTTTCCCGGAAAAGGTATCAAAAGATCCAGCAACCTTCAGATCTAGGTTCTCATCTCACCAAGAAGAGATCTCAGACCAAGTAGGGACGATGGCAGGAGCAAATCCTCTTAGCCCATCATATGCGCCTTGCCTGGTGGAGTCGTCGGCGGCACACGACGGCCATCTCGTTCTGGTTTTGCCTTCGGGTATCGGAGACCATAAGACTCTTGGTTTCTCTTTTGATGCCTCCAGCCCCGCTATCAACCTACACCCAACATCCTCCCCCTCGTCGGAGATGTTCTACCCCCTGAAGCCGATGTCACTTCAATCCGGCCGCCGCTTGAGCAATCCCCTGCATCCGACTGGAAAACTAGGGGTTTCTTTAGTGGATCCACCAATTCTCGGCCCATTAAGGCAACTGAGCCCATTAACTCAAGGTGTCTCACAAGAGCTTTCTCCGCATGTACCCAGGTTCGAGCAGAACTCAACTCTCTTCCATTCTAGCCAATCTTTGTGTAGATTTATAAAACCTCTTGTTCGAAGACTGCATTTGGTTAGTAAACTACCTTTGGTTGCTAGTTTGGTTAAAGATTTTTTAGACAACCTGCTGTTAGTACCACCTAGGGTCTCTGCCTTTGGAGATAGCAGCTTGAATATAATCGGCATTATGATCCAGTCCATAGGGCACTGTGGTTACCGATGTATGTTTAGGCTCCCTCCATTAACTCGCCTGAATCCTGAACCCGATAAACTGCTTATCATCAACTTTTTGAAGTTTCCGTCTAAGAACCTGAAGATTAGTGGCATTATGATCCCAATTCAATGTAATGGGGGTTACCACAACACCTTCAAGTGTTTCCCTTATGAACCTAAAACCGCTACCACCCCTTTACATATCCTCAACCAGAGCACTTATAACCCTGCTCAAACCTTTGGCAAAGCCCTCCTTTGGGTAAGCATCTTCTTTGTGAAAATGCTCTCAGCCTTAGATTCCTCAACGCCGTTTGGTCTTCGATCCAAGACAATGGCGATCTCTTCATCCATTGAAGTATCCATGGAAGAAGCATCGATATTTCTTGACCTCACAGGTTCCAAATCCCTTGCAAGGAATTGGCTCATAGCTCTCAAGTCTACAATCTCGATGAACCTTATCAATATCTATCTACTTGGTGTACTAGTTCTCATCTCTGCTTTTCTTTGCTGTATTCTAAACAATGATCCTTATGCTGTATGTTGTGTTCTATGTTAATGGAATGAAACATATGTTTGTTCAAAAAAAAAGCCAACTGACAATTAACTTATATACAGTAATCGTTCTTGTCAAGTTGTTTAATTCTAAAACAGGTCGGATATTAAGGACACATTTGAAATAAATAGTTTTTTAAAAGGTGTTATTGGATTCTAATTTATAAAGATTTTTGAAAGACTTCAAAAAATTCATCAAAAGTGAATAAGTGAAATATTTTTAAGGATTGCTAGAGAGTTTTTTTTTTTTTTTTTTTTTTTGAGATCACAAGGATTGCTAGAGGGTATTATATAGTTTTGTTGATTAATTCTCTAAAATCTTGTAAAGTAATCCAAACAATCTCTGTATCTTTGTGATATTTTTCATGAATTTATTTTGTAAAGAAAGTGTGTAATATCATGAACTAATAACATAATAATTGAATTCATTAACAATCCTAGATTCTTTTGTTTTAATTGAATAACACAAAACTTTTATTTACTTTATAAAAGTCTCCAATAACCCAAATTTGTTAAGATTTTAAATGACTTTTTACAAATCACAAACTATTAACACTAAACTTTAACAGAATTTAACAAAATTTTGGTCTAATAACAACAGAATCTACATAACATTTAAAGTCTTTTAAACTATATTAAAATCTCAAACTAATAACCCCACTAAATAGTATATATTGATATTTTTGAAATAAAATCTTGATTTTTTTAAATAAAAAATAAATAAATTAAAAATTAATTAATAACACATGACCCTACTTATGTAGTTTGTTCGAAAGATCATGATGTTGGTTTTGATTCTTTCGGTAGCTACACTAAAGGACACAGGAAGGCTAAAGGCGCTACACTGGACAACTCTAATAAGCTCTCTCTGATTAGAAACATATGTTCAGATCTTGAGAGAGTGATAGAGATTGATGCTCTCTCTCTGATTAATCAATGAAAACTCTAATAAGCTCAAATCTCGATTAAAGCATCACACTTTGACCAGGTTTCATCAAATCCTATACTACTAATTTGAACATCCGATTTCCAAAAGCTAAAAAGAACATTACTTTATGAGTGTTAAAGCTGTTTCTAGTCTTCTATATGTTTCTAATCTGCTCCAAACCACACAATGACTCACAGCTTAGAGTAGAGATGCACAAATTCTGCTAATCATTGCCATATAGAGTACAAGCGGGAAATAGAGAAAGAAAGAGAGAGAGAGAGAGAGAGAGAGAGAGAGAGAGAGAGAGAGAGAGAGAGAGAGAGAGAGAGAGAGAGAGAGAGAGAGAGAGAGAGAGAGAGAGAGAGAGAGAGAGAGTGAGATTTACAATAAAGACTAGAGGAGAGTCTGCGGAGTGCGGATAGTGGAACTGAAGACAGGAGATAGAAGCTTCTCACTCGAATCTTCACGAGAACCTAGTAAGAACAAAAAAGACAGCATAACGGTGAAATTGGAGCTCAATAATTGAGACATGATTATGAAGAAGAAACCCAACCTTACCCTAACAATCGATTTCTCGCAGAAGCGTATGTGTAATTTTAAGATTACTGTGTTAGATTTAAGACTACTAAGCCTTCTCACTTGCTCTGTAATTTAAGATTAATGTGTTTGAGCAAAGAAGATTCGATTAATTTTGATTAGGTTAGGAAAGGTTAATGTTTAATTTAATTTTCGAGAAAACGAAACTTAAAAAAAATTTCTAATCTCGTTAACTCTTTTTTCAGTCAAAAAAAAAAAATTAAAGATAATTCTTATTCCTTAAATGGTAATTTTTTGTAGATCTACTTACATCTCTCTCTCTCTATTTTTCAAAATTTGTAGTCTATAGTCACCGGAGCCGGAGGTATTGATAATCGGCCACTGGAATTATTGATAAAAACTGGTTATACAAGAGAAAAAATATTTTAATAATAAAGAGAATTGCAGAGGAGAGAACGTTGGAGAGTCGCTGGAGAAGAAGAAAAGGAAAAAAGGAGGGAAGGAAAATAAAATAATATTTAATATTTTTTTAAAAGTTTTGAGTACCAAACAAGGAAACAAACCACCTCATCTGACCAAGTGTTTTTAAAATATACTGCAGTAGTATAGGCTTTTTTTCTATTATTTAATTTCAAGTCATGGTTGTCCTTTTTTATTCTTTCTTTTCTTAATTACCAATAATCGTAAAGCAATTTAACCAAAGTAAAAAATGTCAATTAAAGGTAAACATTAATTATAGTTAGTTAAATTATTTTAAATTTATCATTAAACTAATATAGTATTAAGCAAGATTTTACCAGAAAAATACAATAAACAAACAAGAGTCATAATTTGTAACAATGCTTCTGAATCCCCTTTATAATAAAAGGGAAGTACACAACATTATTTTGGTAGATTTTCTAATTTTAATAAATGGTTACAAATAGGTTATACATAAGTTATAAATTAATCCATATATTAATTGTAACAAATAAAAATTTAATTGTAACCGAAAATCTTAAATGAGATATTCCAAATTGATAGTTCATGGATATTCCAAACTTTATTTTCGGAAAATCACGTGTATATGGTTCCAAATATCTAGAATCACAATATTACTAATTTATTTTCCACATATTTTATTGATGAACCACATCAATAAAAAAGTTAATAAAGGTATAAAAATTTACTCTCAATCATAAAAAATTATCAAATCTCGCTAATTTAACAATATTAATAGTGATCTTTGGGATCATATTCAGAAATTAAAAATTAAACCTTAATGCTATATTAAGATCCGTGCTAGAACACGGGTTGAAATTCCTTTTATTTATATTATAATTTTAGAATAAAATATAATTTATATGATTTATTTTAAAAGTTTTAAGATCCTAATCTTGCATTAATCGTGATCTTCGGGATCATGTTTTATTCTAAAATTATAATATAAATAAAAATAATTTCAATCCGTGCTTGAATCATTAACAATATATAACTTACTAGATATGTGTCTTTTTTAAGCCATCATATTTAGCATATGATTTTATTGCATAATGTTTTATCCAAAAAAACTTTTAAATACAATCACACAAATTATATGTTATATAAAAATTACAATATAAATAAAAGGAATTTCAACCCGTGTTCTCAAGCACGGGTCATAATCTAGTATTTATTAAAATGGAAGAAAACAAAAGAAACAAAATATTTAGGTGCACTCAACACTTGGAAAAAAATACAGTAAAGTGGATATGGGAAAAATACAGTTATTAACAACCATCCCACAGAGGATTCGAACCATTGACGTAAGGAAACCATTCGGGGTGCGTAGCCAACTAGGCCACACTTATCATTCAGCATTGAACCAATATTTAATAAATATATAGGAATTGTTTTTGTCAAGTCGTTCGTTTAATTCTAAAATAGGTCGGATATTAAGGACCCATTTGAAATAAATGGTGTTTAGTCTCACCCAAGATGCTTAAAACTTAAAAGGTTGATTAAGCAATAGTACAATAGGAAACCCATCTGTTGTTTAAAGGTGGATTTTTGTAAGATAGTATCATCCAAGATTAACAATGTAGTCTTTGGAGTTAATGACAGCCATCCCTCGGGGGATTCGTACCTATGATGTAAGGAAACAATTCGGGGTGCGTAGCCAACTAGGCCACACTAATCTTTCAGCTTACAATCAAAATTTAATATATCTATAGGAACTGTTTTTGTCAAGTCGTTTAATTCTGAAACAGCTCGGATATTAAGGACCCATTTGAAATAAATGGTGTTTAATAGTATCACCCAAGATGCTTAAAAAGGTTGATTAACCAATAGTACTCATCAGGTGGATTTTAATCTTGACTCGGTTGTTAAAGTAAAGTGACTTCAGTGATTGATTAATCCGGTTTGATAGTCCGGTTTAATACCACTCAATTTGGGCTCAGTTGATTTGGTTCGGTTCAGGGAAAAACCAATTTGAATTTTTAATTAAATTAATGTTTGCTTTGAATTGCTGGATCTGATTTGCTAGAAAAAAAATGAAAGAATTCGGTTTAAGGGTTAAAAAAATTCGGTTATGATTTGGTTTGGTTTGATTTGGTCATGGTTTTTTAGTTTTAACTTTTAACACACCAAAATAAAATAAAATAAAAATAAAAAATAAAAAAGTCAACAGTCATGATTTTCTTTGTTCTATTTTTGTAGTTTCTTTTATGCTGAGCTCATATCTTTGATTTTGTCATAAATGATATGAGACCGAAAAAAGCTTAATGAATATATCTTTTATTTAATTTTGGTACATATAAAAGGGAATATATCTTCTCTAAAACTAGTGCAAGATTTTCTTGAGATATTTTAGATATATATTTCTTTATTTAAGAAAACAAAATGGATGTACACCATCTAAATTCTGCTCTAAACCTAACAAAAAAAGCCAAAATAATGTATGCACAAAAATTTCTACTTGTGTTGCTCTTAGCTTTTTGTCTTCTTTCTTCTCAATTCATTGCTTCAACACCTGGTAATATTTTCTTTCTCTTTGTTTTTAGTTGTTAAATACTAAACCCTATAAAAAATAGGGATCCTAGAACAACCTAATTTATATTCTTTGTTTTAACTGTTTTCTTTTCAGGGAAATGTAACTGGAAAGGTCCTTGCAAAACCGAGAATGACTGCAAGACCATATGCACAGGTCCAGGGGAAGACCCTACTTTTTTATTGTGCTTTAAAAACCCTCCAATTAATCACAAATGTTGTTGTTTACTACACCTCCCTCCTCCAATGAAAAATAGTTTTGATCTACATTGATGCATCCATATATTTTGTATCATCACCTACCATAAGATTTCTAATTCTTCTGTTCCAATTTATATAAGCTTTTTCATATAAAAGCATAAAAAATAATAAAATAATAAATGTTTTATCATTTAACAAATTTAACCAATAGAAAAATTACTATAAAATTAATACAGTGAAAAACTAGTGAATTAATATCAAAAATATATAAAAACTGAGAAAATATTACAAAATGGAACAAAATTAAAAGACTAAAAGATCTTATAGTTTGGGACCGAGAAAGTATATAGTTTTCTCATTGTCATTGTCATCGCTGGAGAAATTAAAAATGGGTATGTACTGATTTAATCATGTAAATGTAATCCCTTGTATATATAAACAATTAAATACTTAATGGTATTCCCAATATCAATTAACACACGACTTTTAGTAATGGTATTCCCAAATTTTAAAAATATATATACATACTACAATAATTCTTTTATAACTTTAAATTAGGATATTTGTCGCAGAGAATGTGACTAAATTTAATGCAAGATTTTCATGAGATACATGTTAATATATATTGCAATCTTTCTTTATTTTTAAGTATGTATATAAAAATTTATTGTAATCAAAAAAATTCCTTATATAAATTCAAAATTGAAATAGTTGCATACATATAAGTTGATACAAAAAAAAAAGTTGATACAGAAAAAATTATTGTTAATTGGTTATATTTTGCTTTACTTGGATTTTGACTTGGTTAAAAATCAAAATAAAGTGACTTTAGTGATTAATTAATCCGGTTTAAGAATCAATTTTTGCAAAGTTGATTTGGTTCAGTTCAACGACAAAGACAAACCAATTGATTTTTTTAATTAACAAAACTAATTTTGATTTAAATTAAATGTAGAATCGGATTTGCTATAATTTTTAAAACATCGGTTTAAGGGTTAACAAAAATTCGGTTTGTGTTGTGTTTGGTTTGACCATGGTTTTTACTTCAACAGTCATGATTCTTTTCTTTGGTCTACTTTGGTAGTTTCTTTTATTTTGACCTCATATCTTTGATTTGTCATAAATGATATGAGACCAAAAATGGTTAATGAATATATATTTTATTTACATTTAGTGCAAATAACAGGGAATATATCTTTTATAACTAATGCAAGATTTTCTTGAGATATGTTAGACAATTTTTCAATCTGCTATTTTTAAATATACATTTTTTATTTAAGAAAAAATTGGATGTACACCATAGAATCTCTTATATAAAGAGTGATGACCATTTTGCTCTAACTCTAATAAAAAGAAAAACTATCTTCACCAGAAAAGAGCTAAAATAATGTCTGCAAAAAATCTTCAACTTGCGTTTCTGCTATTTGCTTTTTGTTTTCTTTCTTCTCGGTTAATTGCTCCAACAATTGGTAATATTTTATCTTTCTGTGTTTTTTAGTTGTTAAAAAATAAATCCTATAAGAATATATGGATTAGAACGAGCTAATTCATATGTATTCTTTTTTTATGTAACTGTTTTGTTTTCAGGGTGTCACTACAAAGGTCCTTGCCAAACTAATAATGACTGCAAGACCATTTGCACAGGTCCAGGGGAAGATCCTACTTTTCAACTTTGCATTAAAAACGCTCCACCAGCAGCTGATCACAAATGTTGTTGTGTACCACCCCGCGGCCCTCCAATTAAAAATAGTTTTGATCTACATTGATGCATCCATATAAAGTAATTTGTATCATCACCTACCATAAAGTTTCAAATTCCTTAATAAAACCTATTCTCCTGATCAAAAAATCAAAACGAAAGTAAAAGATTTAAATAGTTAAAAATATATGTATATTTTGATATTTTTGGATCAAAATCTTGATTTTTAATTAAATATATATATATATATATATTAAAAATTAATTATTAACACATGACCTTACTAATGCTTTTTTAGTCAACAGTCATATGGTTTTCTTTTTGTTTGACTTCATCTTTGGTTTGTTCTAAAAAATAATTCCTAAAACTAAAAATAGTTAACTAATTTTATTTTTTAAAATTTAAATTTAGATATTTGTTGCAGAGAATATGGCTAGAATGTAATACTACAAGATTTTCATGAGATATGTATAGACATTTTTGCAATATCGTTTTTTGGGTAATGTATATATCTTTTCGGAAAATTATACTAAATAAAAGTAGGAGCTATAAGCTTCTAAGGCTGTACACATAGGATTTTAAACATCCAATAGGGATTCGACATGTCATTAATTAACATTTTCTAAATTTCCAGAATTTTCTATATTAAGAATTATTTTAAACAACCTATCAGGGTTTGACATGTAATTCATTAACATTTTCTATGGAAATAAAATAACTATGTACAATGTCCCACATCGGCTAGAAGTTTGTTAGACAGTGGTTTAGACCCAGTATAAATAAGATTAATATGCTTCCAACAATAGATGAGCAGGAAAGCTTGATTTATCAGGCGTCCAAGTTTTAAAGTTTTATTCGATTTGATCCACTTTTTTTATTTGATCAAATTAAAACTTTAAAAAGTTTCAAAAAAAATATTATGATATTACAAATTTTAAAAGTTTAAATATTATTGATATTGAAACTTTTAAAAGTTCTTAACTTTTAAAAATATTTAAATTTTATAAATTTTAAATTTAAATATTTTAAAATATTAGAAATATTGAAACATTTTATAAAGGTTCAAATATTATATTTCAAAACCTTTAAAAAGTTTAAAATATTATAAATATTGAAATTTCTAAAAGTCTTAGCTTTAGAAAGGTTTCAAAATATTATAATTTATAAATTTTAAAAATTTCTTTGCTTTCAAAAGGTTTTAAGAGAATTATAATTTATAAATTTTAAAAGTTTAAAATATTATAAATATTGAAACTTTTAAAAGGTTCAAATATTAAAAATATTTAAACTTCTCAGAATATTTTAAAATACTACAATTACTTATCTTCCATAGAAATTTTAAAATATTATATATATACTAATAAAAAGTTAAAGCTATAAACTCCTAAAGGTGTCAATATAGGATTTAAAACAACCAATAAGAAAAGTGTCAATATAGGATTTAAAACAACCAATAAGAATTAGATATTTAACTAATTAACATTTATGAAAATATAGTAGTAATCTATATTATTAAGATGTTTTAGAAAAAAAAAAGTAAAAGTAAAATCAATATAAATAAAAGAAATATGTAGAAGGATTTTGGTTTTAGAAGTTTCAATATGTGTGGACCTAAAACCGAATAAGTATATGGATGGAATTATCAATAATTGGGTGCATGTGTTGACTATTATGGTCTTTATGAATTGCACAAATTTTATGAGAAAATAAATGATTTTGGCCTTGGATTTTGATGGGTTAATAAGTTGTGTGGTAGTATATAAAAAAAAGGTTTTTCAATGGAAGAATGTGAAGAAGTTGACAAAGAAGAAGAAGAAGAGTATAACGAAGAACCTGACGGTAAAAGTAACGATGACAATTACCATAAAATTTGATCATGAAAATGACAAGAAAGAATATGAAAAAAAAACATTGAATAAAAAACATGAAAACATAGATGGTAGCAATCAATTAAATATGAAAACGAGATAAATTCATGATTATAAAATTGTTTCGTTTTTCGGATGATCAAAGAAATGGTTTAGGATATGTGAGGTCACCAGTTTGATCCGCCTCACCAGGACGTCGAGTTAGATTCATGATTTTTTTTTATTAGATCTGATTTATAACACAATTGATTTTTATATATTTCAAAATTGTGTTTCTGAAATTTATTTTTTTCCTTAATAGTAAATACTAATTAAAATTTTTATAAAATAATATTTCACAAAAATCATCAATAATATATAATTTTCATCAAAATATATCAAATAAACCCACGCGTAGCGTGGGTTCAAAACCTAGTAAAGTAAATAGGAATGGATGTAGTGACCATTTGCTTTGCGCTAAAACCAAGAAGAAGAAGAAACTCAAAAACTATCTTCACCCAAAAAAAAAGAGCTACAGAGACAAAATGTCATCACAAAATTTTCAGTTTGTTTTTCTGCTTCTATTTCTTCTTTTCTCAATCGATCGGTAAGAGTTACAGTACTTTTCTCCTATTTCTTTATACTATAATTCAGAGTTTTTGGTAACGTATATTTTAACAGACAAATGTCAACTTTATTATATACTTACTTTTACGAGTAAAAGAAAGAGTAAGTACATTTGCAAAAACATATGCAGAACCAGAAGAGCAGGATATACATTTTGGTTCACAGATTAATTTTGAACAAAAAATAAAAAAAGTGGTCCACAGATTAATACAGTTGAGTTTTGTTTTAAAGCCTGGAAGTAGACGCCTCCGTTCACATCATTCATTGTACATTGTAGATTTCTTCTAGTTTCTCAAAGAAGTTAATTGTAAGACATTTTAAGTCCCTCAAGTTCAAGAAGGAAAAGTATTCATTTGTGTCAGTAAGGTCTCACACTAATATCGTTACATCTCAACGTGCAAATCCTTAAAATTTTATGGCAAAAGGAGCTAAACTTCTTTTTGCATCATATTGATCAGCCTCCACTGGTTGGTTATGCGTTGTTTCACAATGGCTATGTAGACACATTCACGAAACCCAAAACATAAAATCTTATGTTTCGATTTACTAAGAGGAAGAAGAAAGCGACGAAGATGCTGTGTTCGTTGTTAGCTTCTCTTCATCATCTTCCAAGACGAACAACATCTCTGTATTCCTACACATGCCATGGACCAGAACAACAGGCAAACCAGCCATAACCCCGATCATAATACCACGAGATACATCTGTTAATAGAAATATACCGATCGTGAGGACCAACAAAACCAGCACCAAATTAGAATCATCGATCACATTGCCAAATATCACCCATGGTTCATTATCCCGGGAGTAGACATATATCCATGCGAGTATCAAGATAAAGAAGACAGAAAGGTGGACCGGTTGCCAGAGCATGCTGATGAAGATAGAAACAATGAAGATGATTATGTAGTTTGTTCGAAAGATCATGATGTTGGTTTTGATTCGTTCGGTAGCTACACTAAAGGACAAAGGAAGGCTAAATGCACTACATTGGACAAGTTCAAGCCATGGCCTTTGAGAGCTAAGTCCTAACGAGATCAATTCTTTGGCTCGTCCTAATAAGCTCAAGCTCGACGAGGCATTTGCTTGGGATGGTATAGTGCCATAGGTTGTCATATTCTTTCACAAACGACAAACAGCAAAAAAGAAAAGAAAGAAACAGAGAACATCACCACATGAACCTATATTCAAAAAAGAAAGTGCTAGTACCTAATTTGAAGACATAAAACTGTTTGCTTGATGTTTCTGAGGTAGTCAGGTCACCACACTTTATTTTGGAATGTTTTATTTTCAGGGCACCAGAAGAGACGCAGATACGAATGACAATGTACTAATAATGGAAAGAAGAGATATTCAAAGGAATGAATGGATACCCTTAAACTTCTCTTATCAAATCATTAAATACTATAACGAGACTGTTCATTACAAGTAGGAAAAATCAATTCTTTAACAGAGTGTATTCGTCAATAGACCTTATTGTCTACAAGCATAATATACCGACCAGCTTAAACCCAAAGATGCCTAGAGAACATTTAAACAACTCAAAGTAGGATACATGCACTCATATACCGAACATAGTCTCTGATAGCCTAAACTGTTACCTTCACTGGCTGCTAGCATCTGAAGCAATAGCCTCACCACGATAAACTCTCCATGGTCCTCGATAGAATACTGGCTTCATCAGAGGCACCGTTTTCCCAGGGTGCTCTTCCCAAAACTTCTCCTGTTTACAGATAGAGTAGAGTAACAATAAAGTCCACACTTAGAAAAACAAACAAGAGATGCATAAACTTATTCTAACCACAAAACAGTGTAAGAAACACATTGTCAAGAATTCTCAATACCTACAGAACAATGAAATTAGATTAGATTAGATACTAATCAAGACAACATAATAGTTTAGTTGAAAGACCTAATGAAGAACAATCATCAAATCATTAACAATGAAGCATTGATCCAATTTCTATCACATTTTGAACCCTACCATTTGCCAAACACGCGGAATGAGATAAGAAAAAACAAATCTAGCTCACCTTGTAGAGTTGCTCTGTAACTGCAGCGCCGATGACGCCGGTGTAAAAGGCGGCGACATAGATAGTAATCAAAGCCGTGAAGGTTTTTGGTCGGCGGTAAGGTTCGATCATTTCCCAAACAGCAAATCTCTCGAACTTGTTGTAGTTATAATCAGCGTATTTCCTCCATAGTTGGCTCCACACTCCTCCTCCTCCTTGCATCTCTTCGCCAATTTGGGATTTTGCTGTTTCGCGGTGGCGCGTGGGAACCTGAGAAAAAAATCTGAAATCGGAAAGGCCAAGACTTTAAAACGTTGAAATGTTTACCAAACAGTCCTCATATTTATACAAGTTTTAGTTTTCAGTTCTTAACTTTACTTTAGATCCACTTTAAGTCTTAGAGCTCAGATTCTGTAAACTAGTGTATAAGTTATAGCAACACAATGTGCATAGTGAGAGTACAAGCCCCTCTGGTTAATTGACATGGTTCGAAAAATTGAGAGATTTAAACCCCCCAACCAAAACTATGCAAATCAGAGCTATTTAACATCACAAATGTATGCATTTACATCAATATGATTTGCCTTCAAGCAATAAGGACAAAAGCAGTAGTGAAAATACATTTGCAATTGACTATTAGCATAAGAATAGTAACCGGATTCAGGGAGTATTCTTTTACACCAAAAAATATGACGATATACAGAATTTTTAAGCTTAGTATTTGCTTGAGCAACCAAAGATTGTTGCACTAGTAAATCTAAAAGCCTGGCACTTCAACTTGATCCAGCTGGTTTGGCTAAGGTTAACCCTTCAGGTATCTTGGCTGGACCGAGGCTGCAACGATCGGTATTGTGCAGTCGGATGGCATCTTTTATCTTCTGAAACTGATAACATACAACAAATATTCAAAGACGATGATGTCAGAATAGTTATCAGAGACGGACTTAAACTGCGTTCAACAAGTTTTGATCTATAATGCCCAATGGTATCAATATCAAGCAAAAGGTTTTTAATATTTGATAGATCCTATCAAAAAAATGAACACCTACATGCCAAGCTCTAGACATGGAAACCGAATATAATAGTCTTTCTTTACCTTAGCAAGAGAACATGAGAAGGACTCAAGCTGGCCATCAGCTCCACGGTAAAAGTGGAAATAAGGAAGCACTCTCACATTCAAACTCTTGCACATCGGTTTATTCTCATCAAAGTTTACTTTCAGGAACACTATATCCGGATTTTCCACTGCTGTCTTGCAAAGCTGAAAAGAGACACAAGAAACATCTCAATTTATTTCAGAATCACGAAAGAGAAAAATGGAACTCGTATAGCTACATCGAACAGATAAGTCAAGTCACCAGTAGGTAGTTAACATGACACTAACCTTTGGGAACAATGCTCTACAAGAAGCACACCAAGTTCCATAAAACTCTACAATGACTAATCTTTCCCCTGCTCCACTTAAAGCGCTCAAGAACTCTTCAGTAGAATGAATGTCAACCATGTTTGGAGCATTCCTCTCCCACCATTTTGGTGGCTCTGTCTCTGCTACATTTTCATCTACCTACACACATCACAAACTTAAACAATAGGCATCACCGTCTCTAAAGAAACAAAAATTAAAACTTTAGACTACTTTCTAATCATCTAAAACGGGATAAGATTCTATACCACATTATTAAAGTACAAGGAATCAATGAGATTCAAAAACAGCTAAAGGACATAACTTTAACATAAAAGTCACAGTTTTACGATTGAAGCTCAATCAATTTCCAAAAGGGTATGTGAATTTACGGACAGAGACAGTTCAAAGCCAAGACATTGTACCTTGACACGAACCACATGGCTCTTGGGTCGTCTGAGGGGGATATGGCTTCCGAGAACAGAAGATGAGTGGTAAAGAGAAGAAGAGCACGAAGGAGAAGATGAGAGAAGACGCAATCTCTTGTCGGAATTCAGATTCGAATTTGGAGGTAAGCAAGGTTGCAGAGGATTAAGAGCGGTGGCAAAGGATGTGAAGGATGAGGAGACGCGAAGAGCCTGAACCGACGTCGTCGTTAACCGTACAACTCCAGCCATCTACAGAGATAGAGAAGAGACTGAGATTGTTTATTGGCTTTGTCTTCTCCGAGAGAGATCCTCTAGGAGAAGAAGATCAGAAAACTGTCTGGTTCAGATTCCAGTGATATATTATTTTCTCTCATCAATCAATCATCATGTCTCCAAATATACATAGACGCGAATTTAACAAATTTAGCGTTTTGGACCGCCGTCATCCACTTGGCGTTTTGTCGCTACGTTAGCGTTGAAAAGTGTAAACGCGTTTTTGGTTTCTACGTTTAGAATCGTGTTTTAACACGGAACAGGCATTGTGGCTTATGGTGAAGATGTCTTCACACACTCACAAGAAAGTTATGACTTAAATGCTATTTCTGTTTTTATTTGTTATTTGGGTCCCCAACTTTAATTGATGTAACAACAAACACACACAAATATCAAATTGTTTAAGAATGTGTTTGAAGGCTATTTGGGTTTCATTGCGATTCACATTTTTGATCAAAAAAAGTTTAGTATATACACTACTTAGATTTGACAAGCTTTCTAGGAAGGTTCTTGTTCTGTCTAAGGAATAAGTGAATAAACTCTTTTCCAAAAAAAAATAAGTAAGTGATGACATCTAAATGCAGTATTGGATTCCCAAATGTGTTGTGTTGTTGATACTCCAACATTACCTTAGTAGCTTCTTTCCAATTATTACCACAGAAAGAAAACAATTGAGCCTGCAACTACAAAAGATTGAGTATCCAATTCAAAGCATTGTGTTTCTAAGGATAAAAGTTAAAAAAGCTTCCAATCTTGGCATCAAATGTCAAAGACAAGTTTCAACGATTACATAATCCATACTATTACAATAAGCCTAGTACAACTTCTTGTTGAAATCGTACAAAAACAGCATACATATCAAAACGCTTAAAAAAGTCTAACAGATCAAATGCTTTAATGATTTGACAACGAGTCTAAAACTGCCTTTTACTGACAGAAGAATGAAACTTACCCTACTTTTCTTACGCGCATGGCAAGAGAACGTGTGAAGGAAACTCATCAGATCCATTGTTTGGTGCAGCCTTTAGTCCTAGAATCGAACTGATCACATTGTATATCTCAACATTCTCAAAAGAAGTCACTTTCCTTCCTTTTGCAAACATAGGACCATGCCCAATGAATATAGTCCTCATCGAAAAGAAAGCATTGTCATACCCATGAGCTCCACCACATTCTTTAGCTTCACTTTTCTTCTGCTTTACAGTAAAGCCCTCATCCACTAGTCCTATAATAGACGGGATCCTGTCACTGTTTGCGTAATGAAGCCTGCTAGGTAAATCCTCTTTGAGATAAACCTTCAAGTACTTCCCATTCTCTACTTTACCAGAGCTCAACCCTTCGTTCATCTTAGCCACTATATCCGCTGCATTGTGCCCTGAAGGTGGTTGAATCGCTAGCACCGGTGTGTAGTAGTGAACCCAACTACTTGGAATTGTGATCCAAGGAGCTAAATCATCCAGAACAACAACTTTTTTATCACAAGTACCAACCATTCCATGATCACCAACCATAATCATAGTCACATCCTCAAAGATTCCTCTTTTTTCTAACCCTTCTATTAATCTTCCTATTAACCTATCAATGTTAACTACAGCTTCAGTGATCAGAGGATCATCAGGACCAACTTGGTGACCTTCATGATCAGGATCTTCAAAGTAAAGAGTCATGAAACTAGGGATCTCGCTACTAGGTAAATCGAAATAGCTCAAGATAGTATCAACTCTATCATCAAAAGGAACAGAGCCATTGTAAATTTGACAGTAACCTTCAGGACAGTTCCAAGAGCCTTTGTGTACCTCAGAGCCAGGCCAGAAGTAAGTAGCAGCTTTAAGCCCTTGGTTGACTACTGTCTCCCACAATGGCTCACCTAACCATTGTGAAAACGTCCCCTGTTTCTGGTTCAACGAACCTGTTGTTGATGATTCCATGGTAAGCTGGGTACAGACCTGTGACGATGGAGTAATGGTTAGGGAATGTTAATGTCGGATAAACAGGGATGAGACCAGTCTCGGCTTCGGTCCCGTTGGCGATTAGTCTGTGGATGCTCGGTAGATTGGTCTTGAATTGGTACCCGAAACGAAACCCATCAGAGGAAATCAAAAGAACTACAGGCTTGTCGAGTTTCTTGAGTGGACGAGCAACGACGGATCTGTCGAAAGATGGAGACTTTGAGACTTGGTTTAAGGAAAGGAATGGTTTTTGAGAAGAGAAGAAGAGGAATGCGAAAGCTGAAGCTGCGGAGAGAGCGATGCAGGTGACGAGAAGGAGAGATGAGAAGATGAAACAGCTTGAGATACTCTTAGTTGAAGAATCAGAATTGTGACTGTTGTTGAGAAGTGCGATTGATTGGCTTGGTTGGTCTTGGTCTTCTTCTGGTGAGGATTTGTTTTTTTTCGATGTGTCGCCTGACATCATTGATTCCTCTTCTCCTTAACCAATCTCGGTCTGATGCTTCTTTCTTCTACTCAAATTATAGAAAGTTGTTAACTTTTTTAGTTCAGATCTTTTGATTGAGTTAAAGACTTAAAGCTAAAGAGAAGAAACACAATGAGTATGTGGGTTAGTACTTGGAGTAGTTTAGTAGCGACTTCTCCACATTACGTTTTCGATGGATCTGAATCTGCCACGTTTCTCGGTAACTCCCCAATTTTATTAGTCAACTGCCTGAGTAGTGAGTCAAAAGCAAGACTAAGCTTCTATACGCCGTCGTTTCGTATCTTAGCTTTGGGGAAGCTCCCTACAACGCTTGTTCGACGCCGTGTCATATTAACACAATCGCTCTGTCAACGTCTTCCAGGTCAGTTTTCTCTTTATCAGTGTATCAGTGTGAGCTTATACACGCTGATTTGCACGAAAGATTCCAAATTTGCGTGTTTGATTGCAACCCATGAATCCCTATATGTTTTTACTAGAAGCTTGATTCAGTAGAAATTAGGTATTTTCAATGAATCTCTATAGTCATAGGTGAATGTATCTGCGGCAGTGCATATAATCTATGGAATGGAAGTTGTCTGTTTGCCAATGTCAATTTAACATGTGATAGATTATCTAATAGGATCCTTCTGCTTCACCAAATGAGTATCCTTGTTTTTCAATTAGGTTTTGTAATTGGTCTGATTAAGTTTGAGCTCTGTCTATATATGTATGAGTGTGTGGTGATGTTATTTACTGGAACGGACTGAATACTTTGATGTGACATGCTTGAGCTATGTTGTTGCAACTGGTCTTAAATAACAGTTTGTTTCTTGAATGTTGATCCAGGATGCCAGCAGTCTGATAAAGTCAATCTGACAATAATGTGGCTCATGTGTTTTGATCTCAGAAATGTTACCGTGTCCAGAATTTAGTTGAAGTGTACTTCTTTAGGTTGCAAAGTAAATTGACTTGCTCCTCCTCTCTGCTCTAATCTGCTCAAGACTATGTAGTAGTATGTATACAGTATGCTTCTGTTATGCCCTTGGTGGATGATATCGTTGGATTGTAAATCTATGTAGTCTTAAAGGGTTAAGTACTTGGAATTCGCTTAGGCATTGGAAGATCCTATTTAGTTTGTTATGAAATTCGAGTTCTTGCGGAAAAGGTATTTGTTTTTCAATTGTATGTTTTCTCCCTCAGATCTTAAGTTTATTATCTTTGTGTCACTAAATGTTCAGTTATGAGATTATGGTTCTTGGCATAGATGCAGACTCATATAGATAAGCTCCAATGGATCCTAAGTTAGATACACATATATGTTTAAAGTGTTTCTTAGTTTGTCTCTGTTAATCTATGTAGAAGTGTGATAGTAAGTATCAAAACGGCTCAGATATATAGTTAGTATCTCTCTGTGAAACATCTTCAGTTTCTCAAGTTCCTAATTGTATCTGAATGTTTCTCCCCAAATACTAACTATAACTTGCTGTTTTGTAGCAAATTTGCAGGTGGAATGGCATAATTCTCGATAAAGAAAAAAAAAACAACTTGATATACGAGAGTCGTGAAGAATTATCAAACTGCTTCAAACCAAAAGACATCTGGAACGTGTATCGTTCTTACATTTTCATCTTTTGGTTGAAGCAAGTTGATAACTCTTTTTGTCTCTCGAAACCGTGTACCAGTTTCCGCATGTATATATCATATCCGAAACTGAATGATCCAAGAAGAGCTCATCAGCTACTGAAGCTTGAAGTAATAGCTGAAGCATATACTTGGTTAGAGCCTGGTTTTATTTACTTGCACTAATTTTTTTATTCAGCGCAGCATACCATCAGTCCATCACGTTCGTTGGTCTTAACATAATGAAATTTTTAACTACGACTAGCTTTTTTGGACAATTTGCAGGTGGAATGTATAATGACGACTCTGATATACGAAAATCTTGCAAAGGGTTATTTTGGCTCACATGGTGTTTTTTTAGCAAGAATGATACGATCCTTTCCCTAATCTAAATGGAACCGGTTTGTTCATAGATGAAATCCGAGTTAGAGTAACAGGGTTTGGTTCTTAGTCATCCTCGCTTACTCTCACTCATTTCACTTCTTTAGTGATAGCATGATAGGTTGATTTGGTTCAGGTGAATGCATATTCTGGTTGGTTACTCTTATCTATTGTGGAAAACTAGTATTATTAACAATATATAATCATTTCCCGTAGCAACCTTGTTTGTTGTGTAGCACGTTCTTGATAGATTCGAGGTTAATACCGTGACATGCACATGTCAGTATTACATTTTTGGCGCAGCCACTCGATGTTTTAAAACTTAACCAAGAAAATCGAATCTTGACATAAGCTCTACGCAGTAATAGTCACATGGTTTTTAGGTTTTCTGAAAAAGAGTAGTATATTAATTATTTATGTTGGTATCATCAAAGAAGTTCTGGTCTTATTTCTATGCAAGTACTTTGCAACTTTATTTGATGATAATACAATAAATCTTCTATAATAAATAGGTGTTCTTGTTCTCATAAATTTATTATGGTATTTGAATCCTGTTGCTTCGTTTAGGCTCCTCTCTTATTCACTTATTGGTACATGACTACATGTTGATTAAAACGGAGAGTAGGATACATCGGAAACTAGAAACCACAGCTAGCAGTTTCTGCTGAAACAGACTTCAAGACAGTCAAAGACTTGGGTTAATTAGTTTCATTCTACTTGCGCTAAGGGCAAGAGAAGGCTACGAGTAAACATAGAAGAACCATTGTTAGAAGCTGGCCGGAGTCCAAGAATCTCTGCAACAGCATTGTAGACCTGAACATTCTCAAACGACGGCACTTTCTTTCCTCTCCTAAACCTTGGACCATATCCAATAAAGATAGATCTCATGGAAAAAAACATGTTGTCGTATCCATGAGTTCCGGAACATTCTTGAACGTATGTTCTGTTCTGTTTAACCATCATACCTTCTCCGACCATTCCTATGATCGGCGGTATCCTGGAACTATCGGAATAATGCAGCCTTTCCGGTAAATTCTCCTTCAAGTAAACCTGCAAAAACTCTCCGTTGTTTACTTTCCCTGAGCTCAAAGCTTCGTTCATCTTCGCTACGAGCTCAGCGTTCTTCTTGGCAGGGTTCTTGACGTCTTTGCCCCAGCGTGGGTTCATTACTAGCACCGGGCTATAATCTTGGATCCAGTCTGCAGGTATCTTGATCCAATCCCCTAAATCATCAATGTAAATCACTTTCTTGTCACAGTTAGTAGCCATTCCGTGATCACCAAGCAATATTACATGAACATCACTAAAAACCTTCCTCTTCTTCAATCCCTTGATGATCCTACCGAGCATCTTATCTACCTTTGAGACCGCTTCGGTAACGCGAGGATCATCGGGGCCGTATTCATGGCCCTGTATGTCCGGTTCATCGAAATACAACGCCATGAAATCCGGGATGTCACTCTCGGGAAGATCGAAATAGTTCAAGATCGTATCGACTCTTTCTTCAAGAGGAACCGAAACGTTGTAAGGAGCTTTACAAAATCCTTTAGGGCAGTTCCAAGAGCCTTTGTGGACATCAGCGCCTGGCCAAAAGTAAGTCGCAGCCTTGAGCCCTTGGTTCACCGCGGTAACCCACAACGGCTCACCTAACCACCATTTAGGGTTTAGGTTCCTGTTGAATAGTTCCCCGCTTACCGGATCTGTAAATTTGTTCATGATTATACCGTGGGAAGCTGGGTAGAGTCCGGTGGCGATGGAGTAATGGTTCGGGAACGTCATGGATGGGAAAACCGGAATCAAACCGGTCTTAGCTTCGGTTCCTCTTGATATGAGGAGGTCGATGTTTGGTGTCTCCGTCTTAAATTGGTAACCGAACCGGATACCATCGCAGGAAATTAACAGAACCACCTGTTTGTTGAGCTTCTTGGAGGGTTGGGGTACTCTCCTAGCGTAGGAAGATGGTGAGTCGACACCATGGGCAGAGACGGCTACGACGAGGACAACGAGAAAAGCAACGAGCAGAGATAACTTGCGCAAGGTGTAACCGGAGAAACCAGACAGGTCAGGTTTGGTCTTAGCCATTGAGAGAAAAAGAGTAGTGATAGACTGATAGTGGTTGATCAGCTCAACAACGTTCACGTTCTTTATAGAGCGGGAGAGTTCTCTTTATTTCTTTTTCTTTATATCATAGAGAATCTCTCGTGATTTGTTTTGTTTAACCAACTAATTCTTTTATGGGAATTTAGTGAGAAATGCCACTTTTGAAATGAAAGTTGTGAGAAATGTCATTTTAGTTTTTCCTTTTCAGAAATGCCATTTTCTAAGTTTATGGCATAAGAGAAAAAGATATTTCTATCTTTAAATTAAAAAAATAAAAGATTGAAAAAAATTGGGATGAGTGATGTGTGTTTTGAAACAGGGACAATTTTGTGGCACAAAACACATATGTGATGAACTTCTAGTGGACCAGATCCAACGTTCAGTCAGGTTTAGTCCATTTCAAATTTGTTTGTATCCACTTGGGTGGACAAGTTTACAAAACTTGTCCACTATAGTTATGTCCTTCGCTCTCTTGAACAAGTTTTTTGTCCACCACATTTATGTCCTTCAGACTTAGTAAAACATATCCGCTTGGATGGACAAGTTTACAAAACTTGTCCACCATAGTTATGTCTTTCGCTTTCTTAGTGGACAATATTCGCGAGAATGACGATACTTGTCCATCAATAACATGAAACAATTTTCTCCACTTGCAGGCTTGCTGACGCATTTTGTTGAGAAATATCATACTCAGCCTTAATCTGAGCATATTTTGTCCACCGGATCTGGTCTATCAGAAATAAAATTGGATTAGATATCAGATCTGGTCCATTTAAGTTTTATGGAAAAGGAAACAAATAGAAGAAACTCAGATTGAAAAATAGTATACTCAACCTTGAAGAGAGCATCCCCAGAACGAACAAAACACGATGTTAATCCACGGCAGAGGCAAGCAGATTATATGGAAGTCGTGATTTTGAAAGGATTTATCTGTTTTGAAAAAAGAAAGAGGAGAGAAAGAGAGAAGGGGAGAGAGAGAGAGAGAGAGAGATGAGAGATGAGAGATCGAAAAAATGAGAATAGAAAAGAGAAATGAGAAAGAAATAAGAAAAGAGTATTGTTGTCATTTTTAATAGAATAAAGTGAGTCCTATGGTATATTAGAGAAGGTTTAATTGAAAGTGGCATTTTTGTTGAAGAATGGTACTGTACATGGCAGATCTAATAAATTTCTCTTCTTTTATCTAGTGTTGAGTAGATGTGTGATAGTAATATAGTATTAGTATCAGTGGGTCACTTTAGTGTTGACGGGTCTTGTCGGCAGGTGACTGTTTATGGAGTATCTCAAAAGGCTCGAATCATTCATTGTACTTTAATATTTACAATTGTAAATGTACGATTTAAAATACTTTCTTATACGAATTAAAGACTCAATTCTGAAAAGTTGTTGAGATTTCTGATTTCACCCACGTCTTACAGATCCCAATTCTTATCTAACTTTAATACATTAAGGGATATTCGAGTAAGATCGACTCGAGATTGGGGACTTTATAAAAATGGGTGAAATATTAATCGAATAGACTTGTAGTCTAATCAATCAAAATTAATCTCCAAGATCCTATGAAAATAAAATATTGTCAATTTTATAAAGCATTTACAGTGAGTCAGTGACTTAAGTGGTGGATACTGGATTACGAATGTTTGAGTTGAATAATTAGAATGATTAATACCCTTCTCTATATATAAAGTAAAGTTTTTTTTAGTCAAATAGTAAGTGTCATGATACTTCAATGAGAGGAATTTTAATTCACTATATTTAAAATATGTCATGGATATGGAGAATAAATGCTACCCATCAATATTTTATAATTTTGAGATTTAGATGTGAGTTATGGCTTAATGAACCTAGTGTAATTATATAAATGAGTATGGCATATTGTATGGCTCAGTGGTCCGAGAGTATCCCGCATCTAATATATTGGTAAGTGTATGTACTTGGATTGCAGTACGGCTCATAGAACCCGAGCCTGCTAGATTGGGCGATAATGTGTCTTTGACAACTTGGATTATCAGAAAATGGTGTTTGAAAGTGTCTCTACCCTCTTTCAAGCGACCCACAAGCCAGTAGGGTGGCCGGCATTCCAAGGAGTGATGAGTGAGTGAAATCAGTAACAATCCAAGACAATTCCTTCAACCTTCCTTTGTGTTTTAGGGGGTGACAATGCCACATGTCTCAATGCAGTCTATGTGCAGAAACCAGTCTTTTCTTTCCAATTAATTTTGTCTCCTAAATTTTAAAATAATCCAAATAATATCAACTAGAGTTATCTATATCAAATAATTGACTTATCGGGAGAGAGAGTATGAGAAGAAAAAGACTTTTTACTTACTACTACTACTCCTGCATGATATAATTCATATCAAATAAACCTTGAATGTAGAAGTCTATAGGATATATAATATTTCCTAAAGTGGACTCTTTAGGGGTTGAGAGTTACATGTGACTTACTACAATATATGAAAATCAGTAATTATATTTTTGAGGATTTGCATGGTGTATGATGTGGCTTACTACACGTCATATACAACAATGATACATTTGTTCGCAATCACTCGGCAATAAATAACAATTTCGGCAATGCATGATTGAGAAAAATAAAAGCAGAAGATGCCGAATTGTTTTATTATCGTGGCTTCAAGACGAAACCTGGTTGAATAAAAAACATTAGGGGTCACATTTTTCTTCATTTCCAGATAAAATTAAAAACAAATGATATAGGTTTGACATTCATATATCATCTTAATTAGTTATTATTATTCATGAGCTAAGTGATTTTTGCCTCATTTTAAATCCCTTGTTGCTCCAAAAGGCAAGAGAATGCTCCGAGGGAACAAAGAAGAACCATTGTTCGGAGCTGGTCGGAGTCCAAGAATCTCCGCGACGACATTATAGATCTGCACATTCTCGAACGATGGCACTTTCTTTCCTCTACTAAACCTAGAACCATGTCCGACAAAAATAGTCCTCATCGAGAAGAGCTGGTTGTCGTAACCATGGTCTCCGTAACAAACTTGAGCATTTGTTCTATTCTTTCTCACTATTAGACCTTCTCCGACCATTCCTATGATCGGTGGAATCCGATAACTCTCGGAATAATGCAGTCTTTCCGGTAGCTTCTCCTTCAAGTAAACCTTCAAAAACTCTCCGTTTTTTACTTTCCCTGAGCTCAAAGCTTCGTTCATCTTTGCCACGACTTCTGCGTTCTTTTCACCTTGATTCTCGACATTTTTGTCCCATTGCGGACTAATTGCAAGCACCGGACTGTAAGACTGGATCCAAGCCGAAGGTATCTTGATCCAATCCGCTAAGTCATCAATGTAAATCGCTTTCTCGTCACACTCACAGTTGGTCACCATTCCGTGATCACCAAGCACTATCACATGAACCTCATCAAAGATCTCCCTCTTCTTTAGTCCCTTTATCACCCTACCAATCATTTTATCAACCCTCGAAACCGCGATAGTAACCCGAGGATCATCAGGACCATAGTTATGACCGGATTGGTCCGGCTCATCGAAATACAACATCAGCAAATCAGGAATTTCGTCCTCGGGGCGATCAAAATGGCTCAAAACCGAATCAACCCTTTCTTCTAAAGGAATTGAAAGGTTGAAATGTGGACAATATCCTTCAGGGCAAGTCCAAGAACCTTTGGGAACTTCAGAGCCTGGCCAGAAGTAAGTCACAGCCTTGAGACCTTGGTTTGCCGCAGTTACCCACAACGGCTCACCTAACCACCATTTCGGTTGTAAGCCTTTGTTGAAGACCTCTCCCGTAACCGGATCAGTAAACTTATTCATGATTATACCATGGTAGGCTGGGTAGAGTCCGGTTGCGATAGAGTAGTGGTTTGGGAATGTCATGGTGGGGAAAACCGAGATTAAACCGTGTTTGGCTTCGGTTCCTCTGGAAATGAGAAGGTCGATGTTTGGCGTGTCGGTTTTAAATTGGTAACCGAACCGGAAACCGTCGCAAGATATCATCAAAACCACCGGTTTGTTGAGCTTCTTGAAGGGCCAGGGACGAGAGATCTTGAACGACTGAGAATCAAAACCATTGGTACCGGCGGTGGTGCTTGCGGCTGCAGTGGCCGCTACGATGAAAATATTAAAAAGGATGAGAGAAACTTTGGGAGACAGAACATGTTTGGTTTTCGCCATGGGAAAGAATGTTTTGTAATGGTTCTTGCAGCTCATGTCATTTATAGAGCGGGAGAATGTAGCTAACTCCTTTCTTTTCTTTAAAATATTTTCTTTCATTGAAATTAACTTGATATATTACATTATCCTAATGTCTATAGATTATAGACTAGTGGTTGGCACTCTAGCTAGTAATAAATAAAAACATAACTATTTGGAGTGTTTTTTTAAGTTTGGAGTTTTGTCATCGAAGAATATTGGACATGACAATTATTACATTTACTACTACAGTATATATTCTTTTTTCTATATATAGAATGACAGCAAAAAAAAATCCTCAAAACTTTTTGGCCGTTTTGTGAATAATGTTTACAGTAGAAACAGATTCCTTTTGTTTATATTTACAATGACTACGAGTTAGGTAAAACGTCACGTTAACATTATTGTCATCTGCATGAGCTAGTTATGGGAGAGCCGTTGATATCTGATCTTACGGTCTTGAATAAATCACGTGTTCTCACCACGAGTTGTATCCTTTCGTGGTGGGCTCGTGACTCGTCCAACGAGTGGATGACCAGTGTTTGTTGTGGTCCTAATCCTATATATAATGTATAGTTGTATACGCCCATGTTAACTTTATACAGGTTAAAAAAGTTAGGAACCAGCCTAATAGAAATATAGATAGCCAAATAAGATTGTATCCAGATTTGAGTTTAGATAAGATTGTAATTTGTGGATGAATTTAAATAGGTTTCTCTGATTCTTAATTCCCAAACAAATTTTTTTTTGAAACCATAAAATTAGATTTAGCTGATCAAGAGAGAAGCAACTAATTAGTTTTAAGTCCATAAACTTGGATTTAGCTAGTGGTCAAGGAAGAAGCAACATAGCTTTAAGTCCATAAAATTGGATGGAGCTGAGCAAGGAAGAAGCAACCAAGCTTGAAGGTCCATAAGTCTAGGTGGTAAACAAGTACTTGATAGCAGCGTTCAGTCTCTTTTTGATAATACACCAAAGGGTTAAGTCAGCACGTCGTCTAAATCACCAACTCGGTGCAGGTTACATGTCCTATATCTTATAAGCCACAATGGTGAGCATGGACAATTATGTTCTGTGACAAAATTCAAGTGGATTACTGTTAACACTAGCATTTCCGCGTTAGTTTTTTTTTTAAAGAGACAATTCCGCATAATTGGTATAGTACGTGCACGTACGTGATGTCTTGTCCAAGACTGCATTTTATCTTATTTTTCACCGACTTTTCAGCCAAATTCTTTTTTAAAAAATTGTTATTTTTCCAAAAATAGGACGCAAGTCTTAGCAAAAAAGACATGAAGTAAAAGAATTTTAAGCACAGTGTTGTTGGAGATTTGACACAGTCTGAAGTAGAATAAGTCAAAGCAAAGTTTTAGGGAGACGTGATTTAGTTGTTGAGTTAGAGTTGTTTCCGTTTGTTGTTCCTGAAGTTTCTCTCTTTCGTTGTAAGGCTTCTATATAAGCCATTGTTATTTCTCAGTTCAATAATACGAGTTATTCAGACTATTTCACTTTGCAGAGAACATATCTAGTTCTGTTTTCCTTTATCTGGTATCAGAGCGAAGATCCGTGAGTGTTTGAGAGGAAAAACACTTAAGAGAGAATGACAGACGGAGGATGCTTTACTACGCCGGCTGTACCAAAGTATGATGGAGACTACGACCACTGGAGCCTTGTCATGGAGAACCTTCTTCGATCCAAAGAGTATTGGTGTGTCATCAACCCTGGATTTGATAGCCTGAGAAGCATCGAAGCTCCCACCCCAGCACAGCAAAAGGAGCTTGATGAAGTAAATCTCAAAGATCTCAAAGCCAAGAACTATCTCTTCCAATCGATTGACAGAACCATTCTCAAGACAATCACACAGAAGGAGATGGCTAAGCAGTTGTGGGAGTCCATGAACCAAGCATCAAGGAAATGCTAGAGTGAAGCGTGCACAGCTTCAAAGGTTAAGGAAAACCTTTGAAACCCTGGAGATGAAATCTGGCGAAGGAGTGGCCGGATACTTTGCTAGGGTTATGGCAACAACGAATGACATGAAGAACTGTGGTGAAGTTATTGAAGATGTCAAAATTGTGGAGAAGATTCTTTGCAGTCTCACAGACAACTTCAACTACGTTGTCTGTTCCATTGAAGAATCTAAGGACATTGATCGTATGTCAGTTGATGAATTGCAGGCCTCACTGCAAATTCATGAGAATAAGGTGATCGCAGAGAAGTGAAGAGCAAGTGCTGCAAGTCGAAAATGAGGCAAGAGGAAGAGGACGATGGAACCCCCAGAGAGGAAGAGGTGGTAACAGGGGACGAGGGAGAGGCAGATCATTTGTGAACAGATCTGCTATCAACTGTTTCCGATGTGAAAAGCAGGGACACTACCAGTTTGAATGTGCAAGTGCAGAGAAAGGTGTCAATTATGTGGAGTTTGATGAAGAAGAGGAGCTCCTGTTAATGGCACATTCTAACTTGTGCAACACTAAAGAGCAAGGAATGTGGTTCCTTGATTATGGATGCTCAAACCACATGACTGGGGAGAAGTCATGGTTTGTGGAGTTGGACGAAAGCTTCAAGCACTCAGCTCGCTTGGGAAATGGAACAAGGTTGATGGTTCAGGGGAGAGGAAAAATCAGAATGGAAGTAGAAGGAATCACTCAAGTGGTAAGCAATGTCTACTATGTTCCAAACCTCACTAATAATCTGTTGAGCATTGGACAACTGCAAGAGAAGGAGCTAACGATTCTGATCAAGAATGGTGTGTGTAAGATCTTTCACTCCCAAAGAGGATTGATTGTGGAGACGCACATGACCATGAACCGGATGTTCTTGGTGAATGCTATGAAGAAGCCCGTCTGAGGAAGCTGTCTCAAGGTAGAAGATGAAGATTTGGGATCTCTCTAGCATAGAAGATTCGGACACCTAAACAACAAGTCCATTCATGTCATGCAAAAGAAGGAGATGGTACAAGGTTTACCAACTCTCGGAGAGGAAACAAAGGTGTGCACTGTCTGCAATATTGGAAAGCAACAAAGAGACAAATTTCCAAAGAAAAGCAAGTGGAGAGCAACAGAGAAATTGGAGCTGATTCATGCGGATCTCTGTGGCCCAATCACTCCAACCTCAAACAGTGGTAAACGATATCTTTTTGTGCTTGTTGATGATTTCTCTCAGAAGACCTGGATCCACTTTCTTGCAGAGAAAGCAGAAGCCTTCGACACTTTCAAAGTTTTTAAAAACTCTGTCGAAAAGGAAGCAAAAACTGTCATCAGAGGGCTGCGTACAGACAGGGGAGGAGAGTTCACCTCTGAAGCTTTCAACAAGTTCTGCAGAGAGCAAGGCATAAAACGACAGTTGACTGCAGGCTACACTCCTCAACAAAACGGAGTAGCAGAGAGGAGAAACCGCACAATCATGAACATGGTTCGCTGTCTACTGTCAGAGAAGGAGATGCCACGATCTCTATGGCCAGATGCAGTGAGATAGACGGCACATGTTTTGAATCGTAGTCTCACTAAAGCAGTAAAAGACAAAGTCCCTGAAGAAAGGTGGTCTGGAATCAAACCGAAGGTTGATTACTTCAGGATTTTTGGGTCAGTTGATCATGTTCACATTCCGGTGCAGAAGAGGATAAAGCTCGATGATCGTAGTCACAAATGCATTCTTCTCAGAGTTAGCGATGAATCAAAGGCATATCGCCTCTATGATCCAGTAACCAAGAAAATCATTGTCAGCCGAGATGTCGTATTTGAAGAAGATGCAAAGTGGGACTGGAATGTGAGTGCACCAGAGGAGAGTGTATTAGCCTGGGGAAATGATGATACGTTTGAAGAAGAAGATACCGATGATGAGGTAGAGGATGGTGACGATGCAGAACCTTCAGAAGTAGAAGATGGTGATGATTTAGAACCAGCAGAGGTTATAGATGCTGGAGCAAACAACCAGACTGATCCATCAAAAAGGTCACGACAACAGCCTGGTTGGATGCGAGACTTTGTAACTGGTTATGAGGTGAGTGAAGAGGAGGATTCGCTGAAATTTTCCTTCTTTGTCACAAGTGATGATCCAGTGAATTTCTACGAAGCTGAGAAGGAAGACAAATGGAGAGAAGCCATGAAAATGGAGATTCAGTCCATTGAGAAAAATCAAACGTGGGAGCTGGTCCCTCTGCCACAACACGCCAAAGTAATTGGTGTTAAATGGGTTTACAAGACAAAGTTAAACGAAGAAGGAAAAGTGGAGAAGTGCAAAGCTCGACTGGTTGCAAAGGGATACTCTCAAACTGCTGGAATAGATTGCACGGAGGTGTTTGCACCGGTCGCTCGGTGGGATACAATAAGGAGTCTCTTGGCAGTAGCAGCTCAACATGGTTGGCATGTCTATCAGCTTGATGTTAAGAGTGCTTTCTTGTACGGAGAATTGAAAGAAGAGGTCTACGTAGAGCAGCCTGAAGGGTTTCGCAGAGCAGGGGAGGAAGATAAGGTTTATCGTCTGAGAAAAGCTCTCTATGGGTTAAAACAGGCTCCAAGGGCATAGTTCAGTCGAATTGAAAGCTACTTCAAGAAGGAGGGGTTTGAGAAAAGCAGCTATGATCACACTCTGTTTTTCAAGAAAACAGAAACCAAAATCCTGGTGGTAAGTCTCTATGTTGATGATCTGATATTCACAGGAAATGATGAAGTGCTATGTGCTGAATTCAAATCGTCAATGCAAAGAGAATTTGAGATGACTGACATGGGAAAGATGAAGTTCTTTCTTGGAGTGGAGGTACATCAAAACCGTAATGGGATACACATCAACCAGAAGAAATATGCAAGAGAAGTCTTGGAGAGGTTCAAGATGTGGAACTGCAACTCAGTCAGAGATTCAATTGTTCCTGGAACTGTCATCACGAAGGAGGGAAGCAGTAACACCGATGCAACATTCTATAAGCAGCTTGTGGATTCTCTGATGTATCTTACGGTAACACGACCAGACTTGATGTTTGTAGTATGTTTGATTGCACGTTTCATGGCAAACCCAAAAGAAGAGCATATGCAGATAGCAAAGAGGGTACTAAGGTACTTAAAGGGAACTTTGGATTTTGGAGTTTTCTATGGGAGATCACCAACCATGAGTCTAGTGGGGTACACAGATAGTGATTATGCTCGAGACGTTGGCGATCGGAAGAGTACTTCAGGGTATGTGTTTTTACTGAATGGAGCAGCAGTGTGTTGGAGTTCAAGGAAACAAGACATCGTTACTTTATCTTCTACTGAAGCAGAATATGTAGCAGCAACTCATGCAGCTTGTCACTGTGTTTGGCTGAAAGGAATGTTGCAGGAGCTGAGTCTGTTAAGTGAAGGGTGCATGGACATTATGTGTGATAGCAGCTCAGCGATCAAACTATCAAAGAATCCAGTGATGCATCGAAGATCAAAACACATTGATGTGAGGTACCATTACTTGCGTAACTTGGTAAACGACGGAGTTATGAAGCTGAGTTTTTGTGGCACCAATGATCAAGTTGCAGACATCTTGACTAAGCCGATTAAGCTTGACCAGTTTGAGAAGCTTAGACAGTGTCTTGGAGTTCGAAGATTGGAGAATTAAACTGAAGCAGGCGAGGTTCAGTTTAAGGGGAGGAATTTGTTGGAGATTTGACACAGTCTGAAGTAGAATAAGTCAAAGCGAAGTTTTAGGGAGACGTGATTTAGTTGTTGAGTTAGAGTTGTTTCCGTTTGTTGTTCCTGAAGTTTCTCTCTTTCGTTGTAAGGCTTCTATATAAGCCATTGTTATTTCTCAGTTCAATAATACGAGTTATTCAGACTATTTCACTTTGCAGAGAACATATCTAGTTCTGTTTTCCTTTAGGAAAAAAGATGGCTAGCTAAATGAAGTATTAGAGAATGCATGATCACACATGCCAAGTATAATATTGTATCATCAAATACACGAAGTATATATATTGCATGGCCATATGCATGAACTATATGACGTTATGTGGTCAACACCATAGACATACAATCCGGTACACCGGTCGAATAATTCCAGCGAAGACCAACATTGACTCCGGCATTGACCAACATTGACCAAAAAAATTGTATTTTTGAAGCTAATATATTCATTCTTATAATTAGTTACTTTTATTTTTAAAGCTAAACTAATAGTTAAATAAAATTATTAATAATTATTTTCAAGAAATATATATATATATATATAACATATGTAATTATTAATGATTTTATATATATAAATCTCTGATCATCATATTATTTAAAATTTTAAATACTACAAGAATCAATAAAATCAAATTCAACTATTTTCATTAGAAAATAATATGCAAAAGATTTGAGTATATGACTCTTTACTTTAAAATTTGCATGGTAAAGAGTATACAAAATTTTAGATACTCTTTGGTTATTAAAAAATTTACATACTCCTAATAACATGTAAACAATAACAAAAAATTAACACTATTTACTTTTAATAGATAAAATATAATGATATATAATTATTTTCAATATATAATATAAGGGCATTTGCAAAAATCCTCTTATTCTATATCCTTTTGCAAACATATCCTAAAATCAAGATAAAATCTATAAATATCTTGAAAATAATTATTAATTATTTTTATTTAACTATTATTTTAGCTTTAAAAATAAAAATTAATTAATTATAAGAATAAATACATTAGAGATACCTAAGATATTTAGATATTGAATAGAATGTTTTCTAATCATGAAAATTCATAAATAATTTATATAGTAATTTATTATTTTGTTTTTTCATAGAAAAAAATTAAAATATAATTTGTTTTGGTCAATGTTGGTCAACGCCGGAGTCAATGTCGGTCTTAGCCGGAATCATTCGACCGGTGTACCGGATTGTATGTCTATGGTGTTGACTACATAACGTCATATAGTTCATGCATGTGGTCATGCAATACATATACTTCGTGTAGTTGAGGATACAATATTATACTTGGCATGTGTGACCATGCATTCTCCAATATTTCATATAGTTAGCCATCTTTTTTCCTTTCCTTTAAGTGCATCAAATCTAAAGACTTTTTTTTTGTTTAAAAACTAGGAAATGTGACTTAGCGGCCGCTTCCAAACATGATTTACTGACATAGAGCAAACACGAATTTATTAGGAAACCTAGAAGACCTCACGTAGGTTTGATTGTATGAATTTTTTAAAAAATAATAATATAACAGAGTACCCAACAGAAACCTTCAAAATGCTTAGCCACGATCATTTAGTGCTTAAAGCAATTGTTCGCTCATGCAAACCTATTTCTCGAGCGTACTTAAATGCGTTAAACCAGTGCCATGCATGCCTAACCCCATCCATTACCTTCTTCTTCCTCTATTGATTTTGGCCAAAACTGAGGAAACTATCTGCAGTATACAACCAGAAGCCTTCTTTTTTCCTTTTTTTATGTCATCGACATTCTGGGCCTTATTATGAAACTAACAGGCTCTAATGTAGCCCAAACGATATTTTCAAAATTTGACGACCTAAACACAATTATAATTCTTTTCTACTAGCTTATTTACATACTTTCTAATCTTCTATAGTCTTCTAGTCTTTAAAAAGATTGATGGTACGTATATCATTTCATTGTTTGAAAACATGATGGACGATACTTTTTAACTCGTTTTTTTTTCTTTCTTCTTCTCATAAATAAAGCATGATTGTCTTAGTCATATATAATATCGACAAAAATAATGATTATAGTGAGAAAATTGTGATTTATTGGTAAATGATCGTGATTTTTTTGTATGTTACAAAAGTTCTAACCGATAGATTCACTAGTCACAATCATGAATCGAAGAATAATTTGGATTGCGTGTCCATCTCATGATTAAGACCATAAATCTATTGGACAGAGATTTATGAAGTTTAAGGTTGCAGGTAGACCGGTTAGGTTGGAAGAGTTTCATATAGCTAGATCATGCTTGCATTTTGGAAGTACATAAAAATTCTTACATTTTTGGGAGAAAAAATGCCTGATATTGTAGAAGTATTAAAATCTAATTGTACCCCAAACATAACTCACTGAATACAGTTATCATTTAATTTAATTTGTGAGCATTTTTTAATAAATAATTAAAAAAAAGCTTGTTGATGAATTTACAAAATGATGGAATTGCTAAGTATAAATAATTTATATCGGGATAACGCAGAAATCTATGGTTTGATAAATCATGTGACTAGTATTCGGAACCCACATTTTCTTTAAACCAAAATTTTGGGGTAGATTTAAGATACTATGTAATTGCCATATGAGTGCATTCAGTTGTTCGTAAATCGTGATTAACAAAACGAAACGATTGAGACCTGACTAATGATTGCATCTTTGTGTAAAGCTATCTTGGGGAGTAAAAAATAACTTATGTACCATGATCCACGAGGATCATTGGCTTAAAAAATTCCATGAGTTTGATGATTGTATGAATCATAATATGCCATATGGCACTTAACCTTTGAAACAAAAAGAGGTGGACAATAATGTTCTTAGGTCATCACCATTGGGGGTTTTAATTTTGAGCCTCTTAGGTACTGTTTGAATTTTTAATAAATATATTATGTACTGTTTTAAAAATAAGAACCCTTCATCTCCTAATTAAAATTATCCCCTCCAATGGTGAGATATAATTTTGAGTCTCTTATTTTTGAAAATATAGTTTTTTGAAATTAAAATTTTTCCATAATGAAAAATGTGTAAAACAAAGAAATGCAGTCTGCATTGAAACAAAAATGAAAACATGCCAAAGTTGTCCAAAACAAAACAATGTCAGATCAATTTTCAGAATAACCGAGCTCACACACTTCTTAGTAACTCGCATCGTAGGATGAGATATTCACGAACATGCTGCAGTTTGCATCAGCTTGCGGGATTCCAGCGGCGAGGGTGAAAAAATACAGAGTCTTTGACTGAAGGTTCTTAAAACTGCAGGTTGACGCCCTCCACCATACTGAACTTTTCCACTTGTCTCTTGTGCAATTTGTCTCCCTCGTGTCCTCTCAAAATCCAACTCCGTTGGTAAGCTATCAAACAAAACAACAATCCTCAACATATCTTTCTTGCTTACAATATCAAGCCAAGCCTGCAACAAAATAAAACTAGTACACCCTAACAAAGAATGAACAAAAACATATCAAAACTTTTGTAATAAGCCAACACGATTTCCAACTGAGCAGCTAAATCACAACAACAATCATAAGCATAACAATGAAGCTTGCACAATTTTTTGAGACAATAAGAAAGCTACACAGAAATTGTTCTAATCAAACCAAACAAATAGGTTCATTTTTGTAGCTAGGAGAGTACTTGTTCGTGTTCGTGGAGAATTTGCAGGGAACCGAAGCCCGAAGCCCTCTCCTCGAACCATCACCCTCTTTCTCTGCTTCTTTATCCTTCAAAATCGCAAGGTGCGATGTCTAGTGCTAAACAATAAAAACAAACCATCAACCCCATCAAGCCTATACCTTTCTACACATTAACTCATCTCAAGCCAAAACCATCAGTAATTTGAACTAAACAATGGTTTACAAAACTCCTTAATTCTTCTAGCTATGAAGACGCAATGGCATGATCGTGTATCGAAGGCTACTCCATCAAAACCGTGGGAGATTGAAAAGAATTACTTACATGGGAACATTGTAAGTGAGAGGGATAAGATAATTTGAAGGAAGACCAACCAGCGACATGTCCTCCAAATTGATGCACAAGAACATCATAGATCCCAGCTCCACGGTTCATGTGTTCCTCATACTGACTAAGATTCAATCTGGGAACAAGACTCGATTCCAGTTCAATCTCCTTCGATTCCAGTCTTCTCCGACTCCATCTCCAACTATTCCAACCGATTAAATCTCCTCCGATTGAGAGATTTGCGAGAGAGAGAGAGAGAGGAAGAGAAAGAACACAATGCAAAAAAAAAAATTTGCTCTCGATTAAACTTTTTACCCAACCATGCGCCTACACGTCACAGTCTCTAATCCAAAATCGAGTATACTAAATAAGAGGAGCTCTTCTCTTTTTTTTTCTTTTCTGATTTATTTTTTCCTACTTTTTCTTAAAACCTCCCCCTTAAAACCTCCGTTGGGGATGACCTTATATACTATATATATATATATATCAAATTGTGTTGTTGTAGTGATGCATTTTTTTCATTCTTTTCCACGTTGTACTGATGTTTAAAGAAACACTTACATAACATGCAAAGTCCCACAGATAACAAATGCTCCCTCCGTTTCATAATATAGGATGTTTAGAGAAGTATTTTTGTTTCATAATATATGATATTTTCAACTTTCTATGCAGCTTTTAGATTAAATTTATATTTTATATTATGCAGACTTGTTTGTGATTGGTTAAACTTTTTAAAAGCAATTATTTCTTAATATGCGTGTTTTGACTAAAACATCATATATTTTGAAACGGAGGGAGTACTATAAATAAAACATCAGGGCTATATACTATGATGAGCATGGTATTTTGGTTTGTCAAAGGAACTATGCGCATTGGTTGTCATGATAAAATTGTTATATGCAAGGCCAAATCCATTTTCCAGAGATTAAAACCTGACACGAACACCATATATTTTAGAAGTCATATATCAGTTGGCAAGACTTCCTAAATCAGGACTAAAAATAGTACTGGTCATTTAGCGGTACATTGGCTAATCTCAATAAATTTTCAATAATTAAGAATGTATCTAAGATTCTTCGGCTTATTTATAAAAACGTTTATTGAATAACATCAACAAACTACTGTTTTAGATTAAATAACAAATTATCACCAGTTATCTTATTTATTTTATATATTGACTTATAAGTCATGACTATAGGTGTATAGAAGATGGAGCCATCATCCGTATTCAGTATAAGTATAATTAATGAAAAAATAGGGACTCTTATTACATTCCAACAAAATTTTAATCAAATACATCTATAAAGGAAACATTTGCTTCATCTTGTTTTCGTCGAATTACCATCGGATAAAAATGAAAAGGGACCATGTAACCAATATTAGAAAAGGACAGCTCCAATAAGATATTAATTAGCAATTAGCATCAACCACTACAAGAAATTTGCTATTTCACGTCGCTTTATTTACGACAGTACATAAACCGACGCAAAGTGAAAATATAGGAAGGAAATTGATGTCGGTTATCTAACTGACGTAAGTTTAGATAATTTAGTTTGTATTGGGCTTAATTAAACGTCCCTTTTACTATTTGGACTTAGGTCGAACAAATTAAACTCAATAATTCATTTGTAACACGACATCGTTTAAGAGAAAATAAAAAAATATCTTTAGACTAAACGTTCTTCTTTGCTTCATCTCTTTCTTTCAACAGTTCCGAGTACAGAAATTTTTCTCCATCGATGTCGAAATCGAAAGTGGAAAACTCAAATCAATCATAGGGTTTTTCGTTATTCTGCTTCTTTGATTACTTCAGAATCGTCCAAATCCCGATTGGAGTTCAGTTCTGACGATAAAATCATCTCTGCTCTCAAATTTTGAAAGGTTCGAAAGATAGATTTCTTAAATTTTTGGTGTGTTTGTGATGAAATAGCTCGATTCTACTGATTTGTGAAGAAGTTTTCGATTCGTGAAGAAGCTGTTTCAAATCTCTGTATATCTTCTCTTGAATTAAGTTTTTTCGATCTCTTTTTTTTTTTTTTAAATTTTATGATTCTGTGAATTACTCTTTGTAATCTGCTTTGGATTTTATCACTCTTTGTAACCTGTTTTGAATGAAATAAGCTCATAAATTGATTGTTAGCAATTACTTGGATCATGGTTGGATTATCACTAATGTTCTTACTTTGTGGCTTTGTTGTTACTCAGGCCTTACAACTCTCAACAAAAAGACACAGGCACATTAGAAACCAGTGGCAAAACAGATTCATTCCAAAGGTACCAACCATCATATCTTCTCGCATATTTTTATGAAATGATTCCTTGTTTTTAATGTACAGTCCAAAGTGTTTTGCTTAGTCCAAAGTGTTAGTTTACGTTGATTTGATAAAATCCATTCTGTATTAAGGTTAGAGTTTACGAATCAGTAGAACTTTTGGTCTAATATAATACATTCTTATTATACTGGTTTAAATCTTCTTAACTCTTGACTGATTGTTTATATGTGAAATATGGTCAAAATTGATAATTGGTTTACTTTATTGGTAGATTGATTATAAAATGGACAAGTCTTGGATCACAAAACATCGTTTATCTAAAGATTACAGAACTGGTGTCAAAAATTTTTTGGATTTTGCGTTTAGTGATATTAAGAAAGAGATGATAAAATGTCCTTGCCAGCGTTGCTGCCTGGTTAAATACAAGCATAGGGTTGATGTTGAGGGTGATTTAATATGTCATGGTATTCTACCAACATATACAAATTGGTATCTACATGGAGAAAAATTAGATTTCCATGAAGAGACCATTGGATTAGAATCTGAATCCAATGTAGATAACATGCTCCATAACCCGACGGTTGAAAACCAAACTAGAAATCTACTTGGAGATGCTTTTCCAAGTATGGATACTAGTTTTAATGAATCTGCTAGTATGCCCACTGATCAATCAAAGCAAAAAGAAGCGAATTAAAAGTCAATGATATATACTATTCTAATTGTAGAAAGTGAGACTGCGTAATATTAAAAGTCGAAGCGAATTAAAGATACTACATGCACTTGGAAAAAAGAGTTTGGCAAGAAAAGCTTATGAGATTGTAAGTCAATGTTTTATTATTTAGGTCTCTGTGATTTAGTTACTTTTAGTGACTGTATGAAGTAGTTGTTGTTAGTTTGTAATGATGCTTAATTGTGTACACATCTTATAGGAAGAGGAGACTAGCAAAGAACCAAGTCGAGCAGAAATGTTCATTGCATCACGAACAAGATCAGATGGAAATTTCATTTGCAATGAAGCAAGGATATCTGCAGTAAGTTCTATGTTTTTCTTTAAATGTGGTGTTTGAGGATTGGTTTACTTATATATTCTCTGTTTTAGTCTACTTACATAGGATTTATGGAATTTGTAGGATAAGCTTACACAAGTAATGAATCAAAATATTAAAAGTGAAGCATCAAGTAGTGAGTCTGGTCCTAAGGATGCATTTGAACAAGTATTTGGTTCCGAGCATTCTGGAAGAGTTCGATGTGTGGGACGTGGTCCAACACCGTCCAAATACTTTCAGAATTTGGAATCGCAGGTAAGAAGTAACTCTGAGATACTTGAGCTGAAGTCTCGCATGAAAGGACTTGAAGATAAACTTGATATCGTGGCTAACGCTCTTCAGATTATTATTTCAAACAATCAATTTCAAGTAAGTGCATATTTCACTTATGTTACAGAAATGTATATTCAAATTTTGCATCGAGAATCTTAAGCTGTGTCATAGGTCTGTAACTAAAGAGGAGTTTTGAAAATAGTAGTTACTTGCTTACATGAGCTTGGAATCTAGAACTGTTGTGTGTAGTTAACTTGTTCTCATGTTCTAACTTATTTTGATCTACAATTTCAGACTAGTACGACAGAGACTAAGATTGACTAGAATGATCATAAAGTGACGTGATATGGAATTTAGTGAAGAATGGTACGTTTATCTTTACCTCTTATAGCAGCTATGCATAATATGTAAGGCATGAATGATGCAATTGGTTCATTTTCATCGGATCATCAATCTAAAAGGGTTCTGTTATGGTAATTGAATCTAAGTCTATTTACTTTGTTTTCTCAGGAGACAATGATTTCATCTAGCCTTTTGATAGAAGATGAAGGACAAGAAAATATAGAAGATGAAGGACAAGAAAATATAGAAGAGGATATATAAAAGATAGATTTTAATGCAATGTTATTTACTTTTACATTTTTTATTATCATGTACACAAGAACACAAGTATATTTGAGACAGATTAATTGATTTTTATCACTTGATGAATATTGTGTTCTGGTTACGTTCTCTATTGTTGTTTTCTTTTCTTTTTATATTATTGAAATTTAATGCTAAAAATAAATAATTAATTATGTGTAACTTACGTCGGTTGTAAAAGTGACTTGAAGATGTTTTGTTTTAATTATTTGAAGTCGTTTTTCAACTGACGTTAAAGAAAAAAAAACTGACGTTAGTTTAATGACGTTTGAATTAACGTCACTTTATTAAGTGAAGCAAAAAAAACTAACGACAGTGCATGATACGTCGGTTTAGTAAATGATGTTTTGTTTTTGAAGTCAGTTTTAAAGTGACGTTAACCCAGTAAAAAACTGACGTTAAGTGCCCTATTTTTTGTAGTGAATCTTTTGAATTTTAGTGAAGGGACAGACAAATGCAAAGAAGCCATGTAAACCATAACATTTGGCCAGCTCAGTGCATTTCAATATTGGACACTTCTTTTTAATCATCACTTTGGTTCACTTTGAGAAAACAAAAATTAATAAAGTCTAGAAACATAAACGACCAAAGACCTATTGTTACCACCTATAGATCCCTAGATTCCTTCTTAGCACATTTAAGTTTCCTTACATCTTCTTTTTTATTTGACATATATATATCATGTTTCTTAACAAAAAAAACTTGGGGTATGTCTTTAAAGATAGAGTATATGTAGTAGATGCCACAAGAATCAAAACTAATTAAGAAACTACCACAAATGTACAGTGTATTTCTCTCTCTTCATTTACAATTATTTTTATACCCATTACATATATTACAAGTTATTCGTTTAAATATCATGTTATTTTTCTTAAGAACGAATTTATATATCGGCTTGGGTTCACAAATGAAATGGTTAGGGTTTAAATTTTACAATTAGAATGAAAATATATGTCGGTTTGGGTTCACAAATGAGATGATTAGGGTTTAGATTTTACAATTAGAACGAAATTATATGTCGGTTTGGGTTCACAAATGAGATGGTTAGAGTTTACATTTTACAATTAGAACGAAACTATATGTCGGTTTGGATTCACAAATGAGATGGTTAGGGTATAGATTTTACAATTACAATAAAATTATATATCGGTTTGGGTTCACAAATAAGATAGTTAAAGTTTAGATTTTACAATTAGAACGAAATTATATGTCGGTTTGGGTTCACAAATAAGATGTTTAGGGTTTAGATTTTACAATCAGAACGAAATTATATGTCGGTTTGGGTTCACAAATAAGATGTTTAGGGTTTAGATTTTACAACTAGAACAAAATTATATGTCGGTTTAGGTTCACAAATGAAATGGTTAGAGTTTATATTTTAAAATTAAAACGAAATGACATGCTATTTTAAAAAATCTCACCAAATATTTTACTTTTCAATCTTACACTAAAATTAAAAAGGGTGATTTTGTCTTTTTACACCCAAAAAACGTAGGTCCTATGGTATTTTCTAATATAAAAAAATAGTTGTGGTATTCTCTTAAATACTTTTCAAAACTGTGGTATTTAGTTAATTAACCCTTAAAGATATATGCCTCCATACATATAATATGTTACTTTAAATTAGTTAGCTAGGTCCACTTTTCATAACATAATAATCACAAAAAGCTTTATAAAATAAAGGAACAACAACCAAAAGAATTTTTGATACCAATGAGATAATGTACTTAATTCACATATATATCACCCCCAAGCCCCAAGTTCACTATCATAGAAAATAAAATAAATCAATATCGATAAACCTAAAACACACAGAAACTGATCATGTTAAGGATGAATAGGAAATGATAATGAATTTTGTACATTCTCAAAACCGAAAGAAAACTAATGGAAGCATCAAGTAGATCTTTCAACTCTTTTTCTGGCAACAAGAACATTATTTCAACTTTCGCCTTGATCTTTTTTTTTAATGTACAAATTCATATATATACATATATATATAGTGTACCTTATAGAAAATAAAAAAACAAAAACAAGAAAACTTTGCAAAAGAGAGTAATTCGTATGGACTTTGGTCTCATTTTGAGATGATTATATCCTTTTTTATAATATTAGTTTTAGAAAAATATAGTAAAAAGGTGATGAAAATGTTAATCATCGCAGCTTTAGAAAACGATTTTGTTAGGACAAAATTGTAAGAGTTAGACAAGCAAAGACACAAAAGTTACTCTTTGATGGATTGATGGGTTGTTGGGTTTTTATCATAATTTTCCAAAATAGAAATGATATTTCAATTTTATTGATTATTAATGATTAGAATTTTGCCATGATCTTTTGAAAAGAAAAGGTAAAAATTCCTCATGAACTAGCTAAATTCAAGCGGTGAGTAATCCGAGTCCGATCTGATGTTTTAATTCGTGACATTTGAAGAGTCGTGGAATTAATGAGGAATTGGTGGAATTCTTGAAGAATGTTACATTTTTTAATTAAAATATAAATATTTAATTTTGATAGTAAAAGTTGTTAGTAAAATTATGAAAACTAGATAAATATAAATATCTCAGTTTTATCAAAAATAGAAAAATTAAATTAGATGATAATTATATTCGATAGTAAAATTTGTAATTAAAACTATCAAATAGTATCAAGTTAAGATTTTACCAAAATTTACGATTAGTATAACAAATTGCTGCTTTTGGGGATTGAATTCTACTATCATTTTATGTTTTATAATATTATCAAAAATATCAATGATTTTTTTTTTTTGTTAAAAAGCTTTCAATTAAAATGCATAAAAAGTAATATAGGGATATGATTTGTAGATCATATAGTTTTTGAAAGTAAAGTAATGGGAGATTATACAATGAAGCATATTCTAAAAGGAGAGAAAGATAGAACTAGTGGAAACTGGAAAGTTAATCCTCTAGCTATTTTTGATCGATCATCTTCGACTATCGCGGCCACCACGACCACGTTTGCCTCGTCTTCCGACCGTAATCCATTGATCTTGGAGTTTTTGGGTAGGTTTGATTGTCCTTCCTCCTCGGGTACATTGAGAGGATTCATCACCCATCTCATAACCATAAACTCCAACATCGAAGTCAGCAAATTGATTACTTCCTACGATATTTTCCTGCACAAACTCATTTTGCAATGAACTTGAACGAAGGGGAGAAAATGGGACAGTTACCATTGGAGAAAATGACAATACAACTTCAGCGTTGATGGGAATAGGGTTGCATTAGGCAGTGGTGTTGGTTGTAGCTTCAACTGTAGTCTCAACAAAAGCAGCTTCAACTAAGAGAGTAGGGGAGACATAAGGGCAGACAGAAACAGAGCATGCACCTAGCACTGCAGCAGCTTGTGATACACAATCAGCAAGATTTTCATGTGCAATGATGGGAGTAGTAATACATGAGGTTTTGGCAGCCTCAACAAGGGATGTTTGGGGAATTTCATTACCTTCAACAACAACTGGAATCACATCAACCTTAGAGGCCAAATTAGAGATAGAACCTGCTTGAGAGAGGAGAAGACATCTAGTTTCTTTGTGGCCTACAAAACCACATTTACTACATTTTGATGGATGCCAAGAATACTCCACATCCACCATAGAGACATAGCCTCTTTTGTCCTTGACCACAATTCTATGTGAAAATCTTTTTTCTAGCTCAACTTCAACAATGAGCTTAGCCACTCCCATTAGAGAAGGATCCAACCTTGGTTTATCAGTAGTCATAGGTTCACCTAAACCCGAAGCTATCCAACTGATTCCCCAGTACGAGTAAAGACGACTAGGGATGTTTTTTAAGCGTAATCCAGATCGGGACAGATGTGATCTCTCGCAGAGCTAATGTATCAGCAGAAGTCCAAGGAGCAACGAACATGATACAGTCATCAATGTGCCATAAACCGCGCTGTAAAACCCATGCTCTAGTTGGTGCATCCGGAATATGAAACAAATAAGAAGATTCCCCAAGTTTTCGTGAGAAAATCTTACACTTTTTCCCCAAATTCTATTAGCCACTGCATTGATGAGACCTCCAGATGGTATAAGGCAACGGTTAAACTGACCTATCACATATTCTTGTTGATTCTCAAGTCCTCTCAACAAGACATGGTTTGGATTGTGTACCTTGGGAGTGCCATCTTCCATGTAAGTTGGTGTTGTTGTTCGATGGAGATTTCAGATCGAAGGGTTCATCTTTGCTGCCCATGGAAAGCGTAGTTGTCCATTCTCTTTAATCGCTGGAGGAAGAATGTCTAACTCTGGATTATATTTGCCTCTTTCCATTGGAATTAGAGTTTCATGACGGAAAGGCTCAGCTTCCGGGATGATTTTAGGCGGTTTATCCCATGCTCCAATAGTGGGAACAAATGGAGTACAGACAGGAGCTGCCGGAGGCGGAGATAAGGGATGCAAGGTTTGAGTCACATCTTCCATCGCGAGAGGAGAGTTCAGAGCGAATCGGCGGCAACAGAATCCATCGAATCAACGAGGAGAGACTAGATGGCTCACCGGAGAAGAGATTACCGGAGTCAGTCAGTGACAACCACACGACGGCGGTGTAGTCGTCGAAGTGAACCGAGATTTGTTTTAGGTTTTTCGCCTTCGAGAAAGAAAACTTTGGAAGCCCTTAAATATATACACTTGAGTTAGTGTGTTAATATTTTGAATTTTTTTTTTAAAAGAAAAAAAAATCAATGAAATTTAATACATCTTTTACTTTATTAAACTACTCTTGTTAGTAAATACATTCTATGAATTTTAATATATTCTAAGTTTTATTTACTTTATTTTTCTATTTTAAAACTTTCAGTTAGATAGTTTATTTGTTTTGTTTTGTTTATTTCCTTTCATCTTCTTTCACTTGTTAGGTCATTTAATTTATATGTTATTTTATTCTATTTAATGTTTCTTTTCTTTTTCCATTAATCTGTTGCCACCGCAAAGTGGTCAAAAAGCTCAGGCAAGTCTTGTGAGTGAGAAGTATTCTGTTAATTATTCCCTCTTTCTATTATTTTTTTCCCAAACTACAAAAGCTACACTCAGTTTGTTGTCAGAGAGGTAGGTGTAGTAGTATGAAAGAAGATTTAATGGGAGTTAATTGTGGTAAAATGAAGGTAAAAGCATCGTTCTTTAACATAACAATCCGCAAGATGAGTTAGCAAATCTTTCAAGCTTCCTAGTCCTAGAGTGAAGATTGATCAACAGGTCAATTAAAACCTAATGTATACTCCACCACGATCTAGTGGTATCGTTGTAACACTTCAGGATTGAATCCACAGGGACCAAACAATTACACTATGAAATTATCAAGATCAAATATAGCTAAGACAATGGAAAAGTTTTCGAATCAAGTAACTATCTAGAAACGGAAAAGTAAATAAGTTGTTTCTAAATCAGAAAGGAAATATTGGGCGCAGGGAATCAGTTAGGGGACATGACCACGAAATTAGATGATAAATTGGGATAGCATTAAACACCGTTCTTGAACTCAAATCTCGAATGTAAAACTAACCTACTGTCGCAGCATTAGCTATCTATGCAAGAAATTGATAAAACTCTAAACCCTCATTTGAATCTAAACAATCCTAGCAAGCAATAAGTTCAAGTTTGATTATGTTCACAAGGTACCTCAACTTCAACTGTCATTGGCTAAGGATCACCTTGCTCACCTATGTTCTTTTCAAGCAACTCAACAACACTTTTGGTGCCCCGATGAATTAAACCTAAGATCTTAATCTAGGTGATCAATCTAGCTTAAGCATTAAGAACAACTATAGATGAAGAACAATAAGATCAATCCCTAATCTAACAAATCTAGCATCAATTAATCATAGAAACCCTTATGAAACCCTAAACCCAACAGTGAAACTACTCAGACATGGAAAAGCAGAAACAGCAAATCAATGATGAAGATAACATAATTGAATTGCAAAAGAATAGAAAATAGGGTTTAGAAATCTTCTCCAAAGTGTCAAGAAAGATTAGAGATCTTCTCCCTTTGCTCTCAATACAAAATAGTCTCAGAAAATAAAGCTTATGTCTCTGGAGGCCGTGCCTCTAACTTAAATATCAAAATAAAACCCTAAAGTCGGTTTAAAACAAAAAATGAAAACTTGCGTCGGGGACTGGATTGGTCGATCTCGAAAGGATCAGTCGATCCGGAACGTATTTCTGCTCTCATTCCATCTGCCTTCTAGCTCGATCAGTCTTCAATCAATTGGCTCCAGATGCATATTTTCACCCCCAAAATGCTCAGATTCCTTTCAAAGTCACTTAGAACCTGTAAAAACTCACAAAGGACAAATTGGACTCTAAAAGCACACTTGGACCTAGGAAAAGACTCAAAACAATCCTAAAAACTACAATTAAAACCCTATAAAATACAGACACATCAAAGATCTAACCACTAGATGAAGATGGAGTCCACATGCGCAGATCAGCCGCACACTGCTGAGTTTTCTTTTTTGGTAAATTGGCCATTGTTTTTTTTTTTTGTAAAATCCTATGAGGCATGAATAAATTAATAAATTATTTTATCTATTTAGACAAATATTATTTTTAAATTATAACGATTATCTTAAATAAATTTCCACGAGATGTCCTTGTTATACAGATTTATAAGACTTGATCAGTATGTTGAAGTTATAGTTTAATATTGCACAGTAAGAGTCTTTATATCATATCATATGATGAGATTATAGTAAAGTAACTATCGTGGAACATATCCGATCAGCATGCAGTATGCATGTGTAAACCACGTGACGAATACTATTGTAATTTTAATTTAGTCTAATTCTATCGAGTACAACACTATACAATGTCATAAATAAATAGTTGTAAAGGTAATTTCGTTGATTATTTTTTTACGCAAGCATTAACAAGATTAATTTCAAGTTTACAATAACATTTGTCGGAGAGGTTGAAGGACGGGCCAAGACATGCATGTACATGTGATGCAAAATCCCTGCGACAACACCTTGTAAGTCCGTTGCGAAGGTTAAGTCACTGTAGCGAGGTTCCGAATATAAGATTGTCGACCGAAAACTTCAACATATGTTTCTAGCTAGCACCATATATTGACTGTCTTTAAGGATCTAGCCCACGACACTTGTAGTTCGTTGGAGTTAAAGTCATCGATCAGCAGATTTCAGTTTTAAATCCGGGATTATTATAGTAGGTATATATGGACCATAATGTCGTATATATATATATATATATATATATAGTATAATAGTTTTTCTATATAGACCATTTACATATGATAAAGTTAGATTTAGTTTACCAGCAATCAAGGCTCCATGAGTTATTTCACTCACTATTCATAAGATTTATAAATTAATAAATATATCGATTCATGATAAAGAAATATAGTCGTCTCTGTTGTGGTTGGGTGTATGACCTCTTTTCTCATAGACAACGAAAAAAAGTGTGCTAGAAGCTTAGGGGCAGCATTTTATTATCATTAAATATTTTATTTTAGCGTCTATAATTTGTTTATTTTATTTTTACAAATGTGGAAAAAGACAACGAGTGGGACATTCCTGTTTTTCTTTAGGAATGAAAAAAAGCAAATCAAATTTCACAATAATAGAGTGGAGGAGTCCAGTTAAATAGCTTTCTCGTTTGATTTGACCAAACAATAAACTTATTGGAACAACAATATCAGAAAATACGTTTTTTGTTTCTTAAACTTGTACAAATCTCATATCATAATTAGGATTTAGATTACTGGATACGATTTTGAGTAAAACTAACGAATATAGTTTTCAAAAATTCCGTATAAAAAACATATTTTGATAAAAAATATATATATAAACACAAATAGAATAATAGAAAAAGGTAATTAAAATACTGAATATATAATTTTATATGAAACTAAATAAATACTGTAAATGACGGAAATGAGAGGATCCATCGATTCTGGAGCAAGTGACACTGGATCTCCTGTATTTTGATTAACCCTAGCAGCAAAAAAGTACTAAATATTAACTATCAAAATAATTATCTAAAAATACAAATTTGTCTTACCAAAAGAAATCGAATCTTTGTTGATTCGATCAGGTTTCTTTTTCCTCACATGATTGAAGGGAAGAATTATTGATTACGATGGTCTATCTATAATTGATGTTATCATAATTATAATTCATGTAGAAACTACATAGAATGTATCTGTTGCAAAATAGACTAGGATTAATTCGAAATACCTATATATCCAATCTCACGTGATTAATATGTAGTTCTGAATAATTTTTGTTAAGTTAATATTTTTGTTTTTCACTTCCGCGCGAGATGGCAACAATAAGTTAGATTTCTAGAAAAACAAGTGAAATAGTTTCAAATATATCAAATTTTCATATAATTCATGTATTATAGTGGATGTATGTTTACTTTAGATGTTAACTTTTTTTTTTTTTTTTTGAAACACAGATAAGCTTCATTCATTCAAATAGAAACCATACAAAGGGAGGAAATTGAAAATCCAGAGTTTAAAAGGTTAAAAAGATTACAAAGGTAGACTTTCCCCAAAGTCATAAACAAGAAGATAAAAAGCATCAAGCAATAATCCAAGAGAGCTATGAGGCAGTCGCTAAGAAGCAAGCTGAGACATGTGAGATCCTGGTTGCAAGATTGATCAACATCGAAGAATCCGATAGCTGACAAGGTAGTCACAGTCAAACGACTTTGTAACGTTGAGAGGTGAATCAGGGCCACAAAGCTCTCCAAGGAAAGGGGCAGAAGCAGAAGCATCGCCTTGGCAAGGATTCGATGGGTTGTAGGCCGGGTGGTGGTAATGGTTCTGAAGCTGATATGCTTCGGTGTAAACCTCTGAGGACTGTAATGGTAACACCCACTCCATGGAGATGGGGTCATAATGCCATTGGTCTTCAGGTTTCTAGAAGGATACTTCATTAAGTTGATAAAAGGCAGTTTAAAGGTCTCGATGAGCATACTAAATGGAGAAGGCAAGTGCTTGAAGATACATCGGTAATCACAGCGCCAAAAGGTCTGGATCATAATGCCGAGTTCATTCAAGTTGCTAGCCTCAAGAGCAGAATCAGTCTGTCAATCTAAAAACAGGTTTTCTACAACAATCCCTAACCAAGCTAGCAATAATGGTGATTTACTTTCCAAATGCAGTCTTCGAACAAATGGTTCCATAAATCTACACATATATTGACTAGAGTAGAAGAGATTTGAGTTCCGCTCAAACCTGGTTAAAAGCAGGGGACGTTCGGTTAAGACAGCTTTTGATAGCAGGCTCAATAACCTTAATGGGCCGAGAACAGAAAGGCCCAGCAGCGAAAAACCTAGTTTCACAGACGGGATCAGATTAGGGGTCACACGGCGGCCGGGTTGAGCGGATGTCTGATTCAAAAGCTCGAGCATCTCCGGTGAAGGGAGGGGATGTGATTGGGGGTTTGAAACAAGATTTGCGGCGTAAAAGACGAACCCTGGGAGCTTGAAGTCTCTGGTACAGGAATTCGATACCAAGAAGAGGAAACCGTCGTACGCCGTCGACATCTCCACCAGGCAAGCCGCATATGATGGTCGGGGATCTGCTCCTGCCATCACCATTACCTGGTTTAGTAGTTCCCCTTGGTGGATCAGAAAACCAGATCTGACAAAGTTTGGGGTTCCATAAAGCATCTCCGGGAAAGAGTTTTGAAGCGGTAGAGAGCTGTAGAGCTCCGACCAGCATCTGTCCTCTTTGAATTGTAGATCGGCTGTTGTATGCATGTCGGTGGGGAGGGATAGAGAGGGATAAAAGGGGAAAAAAAACTTCAACAAGACGAAAAAGAAAGCTAAACTACGAGAGCGAAAACAAGGGTTAGAGAATCGGGTTGAGTCCCGACGCCGGTAAAGTATTCCTTTACCGGCGTCGGAGGAAGAGGGTTGCTGTTGAGGCTCCTCAATTATCGTGTTTGGGAGAGAAAACTTGATATTTCTACTTTAGATGTTAACTAGGTACTACATATCCAACTATGTGGCGGTAACATGTTAAACAACATACTAAATACGGGAATCTTGTATTATTCACTGCAAAAGTGATACTAAGGCCTTGAATGGCACCTGATTTTGGTGCAGTTTTTGGCTTTAGATTATGTAAAATCAACTTTCTATGCCATTCACGATTTTAAGAAAAGTAGATTTCCTAGTATTTAGGAAAACCAGATTTTGGAAGATTTTAGCCATTTATTCATAAAATCTAAAAACCACATTTTGTGGGTTTTGTGGGTTTTTCAACGTGACTTTTTCTTTTTTTCTTTTTTTCTTTTTCTAATATATATTTATTCTAATTTCATTATGGAGTTCTCGATGATGATGATAGTAATTTTGCAGTAATGTGTTTTCTATATGCAATAAACGTATGTTTTTTTTCTGCATCATTGTATTTTTTTATTTTTTTAATAAAAATTATAATCATTATTTTATTATTTTTAAAATAATTATTATACATAAAAACCAAAAACTAATCAAGTAACCATTCAAGATTTTGCAAAAACTAAAATCTACAGCAAAAATCAAAAACTAAAAAAATCAAAAACCAAAATCCAAAAGCTAAAAACCAAAATCTAAAAACCAGTTAAAAACCAGCAGCCATTCATAGCCTAAATAAAAGTTTTAATGTTTTTTTTTTTTGTAGTTTTTAAGATAATATAAAAATATGTGATATTATGAATCAACACATCATGACCATGTCCCCTATTGAATAAAAGTCAGATATACAGATTAAAAGCCCACTTGAGTAGATGATATTTGCTATAAAACGCATAGTTTTGTCTCTTTTTTTCTTTCTAAATTGGATACTCTTTTTTCTAAATTGGACTCAACATGTCAGTATGTCACAACCATGGCCAAGATCCCGATATGTTATGTGAGTGCTAACGGAACAATTATGCTAAGTACAGTAGAACCTCTATAAATTAATACTCGGTAAATTAATAATCTCTATAAATTAATAAATTTCTCCAGTCCCAAGTTGAAATTAGTGTAATTTTAGACACTATTCGATAATATAATAAAATAATATTTTTTTTTGAAACTCCTTTGTAAATATATGGTCCCATCAATAATATAAATTAATAATTATAGAAAATTATCTAAATATATGTGTATATCTACACATTAATTTTTATTAGAGTTCATTTTTAATATTTTTACTATATAAAAATGATAATTGTTATTTTTATTATAATTTATTTTATAAAAATATTAGTTATAAAAATTAAATCTTATTTTAAATATTTTTTACCAAATTAGGAAAGTCTCTCTATAAATTAATAAATTAATTTATCGATAAATTAAAACTTCTATAAATTAATAAAATTTCATGGTCCCGACTTTATTAATTTATAGAGGTTTTACTGTAGTTTCTTAAAGGAACTAACATATATTCTGTGAATTCCATGACATGCAAATTATAAAAAAATCGTAGTTGAGTTCACGGTATTTTTACTATGTGCTTTTAGTTTTGATTTAAAGTAGTTTATAATTTGATACTACTACATACTTCCCATGTTTTCTTGACCCCTCCAACTCTATTAATTTGCTATATACATCAAAATAAAATATAAGTAATTATACAAAAAAAATTTGAATATTGATATTCTGATATCTCAAATTTTTGTTAAATGAGTCATGATTATTAAAATTGATGGAGTGTTCTTTTTATAATTAGTATAGTAAAATCAAATTAGAAGAGTCACGAAATAATTGAAATTTAAGATACACATATGTAGAAAGCAAATTGGTGAAATAAACCCTACCACTACCACTTGTTCATTACACATTGTACATAACTGTTGAATCAAATCAATTGATTTGGGTACCAATTTGAAGATGATGATGACCATTCATCTCTCTCTCTCTACATAATTTTATATATGTTTTTCTTTTCAATATATATGTCGATGCTCTTTCGTAGGACCATGATGCATACATGATGAAACTGTATATATTGTGAGCGTAGAGACAGTTAATAATCCTAGTGTACAATAGAAGACCTGTCCATATGACACCCACCACTTTTCTCAATGTTTTCCATTCATGTTATAAAACTTGTCGTGGTGACAAGCAATAACGTAACAATACATTCCATCACTCAAAATCTGAATATGAATCTCTTCTCAATTATTTCAATAAATTTATAGTGGCGCAATGGTTCGTGATGATTCGACATATACAAATAGCTAGGCTATAGTGAGAGAGTCTTGTGGTTTTAGTTTTAAATGACAAAAATTATATATGTCGGAGATCAAATTGTGTTTCAAATATTGGATTCAAAATAATTTACATAAAAAGGAAAACATGAGGGTTGTATATAAGATTTGATACATGAAAAAGGTATAAATGCTTATAAATATATGGCTTTGCAAGCTGGAAACTAGGCGGGTTCGGCGGATCCTGTCCATGAAAGCTCACCACACAAAATAAAATTTTAAGAATCTCTTAGGGTTGTTTGTATATGTATATAGGTGGGATCGGAGCATCCTAAGCTTTTTCTTTTGTTCCTTTCTTCTTCCAATTTCCACCTATTTTCTTAGTCTAGAATACCATTTTGACTTTAAATATTGGATAATCCAAATTACATCAAAAAAATTCGATTAATTATATTCATATTTTTTTGCATATTTTTATATGTATCCATGGAATTCACAAATAAAATGTGACTAAGAAAATTATTAATCTCTTAAAGAATAAAGAGAGAGAAAAAAAAAAAAAAAAAAAAAAAAAAGAGTACTAGTGAGTGAGACTAAAAGTGACTGGTGAGGGAACAAACAAAGATGCAAATTCCATTATACATACATCTTTATATCTTGCTTTCTTTTTAACTTTCCTTTTTGATTATTTAATTTCCTTTTGTCCCCTGAGACTCATCTATGAAAGAAAATTCAGAAATTTGCTTTTTAGATTAGAACGTGGCTGTAAACTTGTAATTTTATAAGTAAAACAGAAAAAAGAAAGAAAAAAAAAACAAATTAAAAGTAACAAAAAACAATTAAAAAATGTTACAAAACTAATTAAGCTTCTCTAAACACATTGACCCCCAAAAATAAACAAAACATATTCTTAAAAAAAATTTAACACTCAAAAATTACATTTGTAATGCTTAAGAAGCCTATTGGCTTCCCTTAAACCACTATAGTAGGCACCATGAGTTGTGGAGTAATGGGTTCTATGTGTTGCTTCCCCTGCAAACATGATTTGAAGCTCCTGAACATTGGCTTGATGATCATGACCATTTACCTGACCATTTACCTGACCAACCTTCTTATTAATCTTTGGCAATGGCTCGGCCATGGCGTCTAGGTCATCCCCACTTGATCCAACCGCTACATACGAATAAGAACCCCGGAACAGAGGATCACTTCCCCATTTGCTCTTCAAAACCTTCTTGATCTTCACTACTTCACCACCATCATTCAAAGAGCCATTAGTCAAAGTTTTTGCAGCGTCTTTCTTAACTTCCTTGCCAGTCAAGCAAGAGATAGTGGTCGTGACACCTTCTATGATCTCCTCATCCGTTAGTTTCTCAAGCTCTAGAGCTTCTTTGCCTGCAAACCAAGAAAGCAAAACCTTCGAATTGCTATGGATTGGACTAATAGTGGCTGTTCTTCTCATCCACCACGGTATCTTCACAAACCTAAACTCCGAATCCTCGCGGTCAAACACAAGTTGCAGAGACGGGAAGTGTCTCTGCGACATCTCAACGAAAAGCTTGTTGACAACTCCATAACCAAGCCTTTTAATAGCATCTAATTTGAAATCAGGCAAAGGAGGACTAAACAACTCTGCATCATCACTCTCAATCCCTGCTTTAAGAACCCCTAAAGAGACAGTAACAATAACATGATCTGCAAAAACAACAGACCCATCTGAGAAATGCAGCTTCACAAGACCATCTTCGTTACTACTCTGCCACTCGATCTTTCTGACCTTTCGATTCAACTGGATAACACCTTGAGGAAGCACAGATGCCAAATGCTTAATAACACTGAGATAGCCTTTAGCTATGGTGATCTCTTCCCCTGGAAACATCTGGTACTCACTCTCCGCCGCGAAATCAAGCGTCGTGAGATCATCAGCTGATGTGTAAGTCCTCTGCGTGTTGCTAAACATCGTAAAAATGGCTTCTTGAAGAGCCTTCCTACTCCATTTCCCAAAACCTTTAACCCCATCACCACCTCCATTGCTGATTGAATCCCAATAAGCATCAAACCCAGATTTCAGAAACGACCCAACACTACTAGGAGAAGAACAAACCCTAGTGGCAGTTTCGTAAATAGCAGAGAAACGAGCCAAATCGGAGTCGGATTGAGAGATCTCTTTCCCCTGAGCTAATTCCATGAGAGCATTGAACAACCCAGAGACGGATTCAACAACGGGAAGCTCAACTTCGAACCCACCTTCAGCAAAGGTCTTAACTTTATCAATGCTGGTGGAATCCATACACTCCCATGGCTCGTCGGAGACTAAAGAACCAGTCTCCTTGGCGATTCTATAAACAGGGCTTCCACCTATCCCGTGGATCCACGTGGCACCCATCTCGATCTTTTCGGATGAGAACTCGGAGGTGTTGATCCTACCGCCGATTCTAGAACCACCTTCGACGACGGTGAGCTCGAACATGTCGTTGGAGGTTGTGTAGAGCTTGTTAGCCGCTGTGAGACCAGCCATTCCGGCTCCGATTATGACAATTCTTGCTTTCTTCGCCATAGTTTTTTAAAAAAGGAATCTTCTACTTGTCGGTGTGTTTGGATGAGAAAAAGAGAGACTTTTTATGTAGGAGGGGGTTGAGGTTGAGGATGGAGTGTGTAGTTTGGGGATTAGGGGAAGGAGACGAAGAAGGTGAGAATGAATGGAGAGAGATTGCTTTGGCTGAACATTTATAAGGGAGAGTGTGTGTGTGTGATGATGTGTCTCTGTGAGCCCAAAAGCCACTGGGGAAGAGAGTTTAGATTTTTAATCTTGAGATTAACTAAGTATTACTAGTATATATACTTTAATTCCTTCTTATCGATTTTCAAATTTAATATATTGTTTTCTGTTTTATCAAATATATATGAGAAAATCGTAAATAAATTATTTTACAAAAATGAAACTTATATATAGTATATGACTGTAATTACAAAAAATCTACAGGAGATTATATATGTTAACTTTGTTTATAATTTAAACTAGATATTTCTCTAAGACAAAACATTTTTTTAATGAATAGTTACTCTTTCACAAATATGTCATTTTCAACCATTCTAATCCCAAAATAATTGAAAGAAACTTTTGCTGTACATATAATGTCGTTATTAGTATGAGATAATCAACTATATATGAAAATACCGGTAGCTTTTCAATATTTTATTCATAATTTTTGTTAGAAAGTTAGGTTTAGTTATACAGCGAGTACTTTTTATTTTTCCAACAGACATTAAATACGGTTTAAAGAAACGAACCAAACTTCAGAATCACACACACACAACACAACCAACAACATGTCCTAAAGGCAAAAAGAAAAAAAAAAAATACATATGTCAATTAGATATCAAGTCACCTCATCAAAAGCAAAGCTCACCTATCGTCGCATTAGAAGCGGTTGAACCGCCTAGCTTCCAACGTTTTTTTTTTGTGTGTGTGAATAATGGGTGATGAGAAGATTTTGCATGGTGTGCGACATATATGCTCCAAACGTACCAACAACGTGTCGCTATTTATACCTTATGTGTTAAACACTTAAACATATCTGTCTTTCTTATTCTTCTAACAACACATCTGCCTTTTTTTTCTTTGGACACAATTTTACATATAATAAATGGTCGAATGTAATTTCGTGCTTTTAAATATGTAATACAGTAAGTAGAGCATATGCAACAATTTGGATCACATCGAGTGTATTAAGTCCCAAAGGAAAAAAAATATGTATATTGAATAAGAAAGTTATAACAAAAGGAATAATAATAATTAAAAAACATTGAAAAATTGATGATTAAAAAAAAAGTGAGGACGAATACAAAAGAAAATGGTAATATTTGGAGAGGAAGAGATCACATGTAAGAAAGAAGATGACAGAGGTAGGGCCAAAAGATGCAAATTATGAGTCAGTGGTACTGATCCACCTTTGATTGGATACCTATTTTAATCAACCTAACCATGATTGTGTCATCACTCTTAAGATCCATCTCAATCTAATTATATATATAGCTACTATTTGTTTACACATACGTATTTGCATGCAGCTACATATATATTGACATATTCATCCAAATTACTCAGATTTCTATTTACATTTTATATAAACATGTGTAGATAAATGTAGTGTATCACTGTGTATAAAAGAAACTAAACCTATAATTGTGAGGTTACCAAAGATCAAGGGGTTAAAAACTCTTTTATGTTTGAGAGTTTTGTCTTCTTAAAGTTTTTTTTTTTTTCCTTAGAAGTACATGCTTGGGTTGTAACTTGTAAAATATAGGTCAAAGACTATTGTTTAAAAGTTGTAACTTATAAAGATAGTCAATCGACACGATAATTTATTTTATTTAAGACAACTATATGTATAGTAAAGAATATAAAGACGTTAAATATATTTGCTTTTGCTTTTTTTTACCCTTAGAATTTGTAGGCAATCATCATAACAACACCACCAATACACCATGAACTATTGATTCCTTAGCGAGTATGTTCATAAAGAAATGTTCTTTAAACGAATATGTTTCTTTTGGATCGATAGTATGCAACTTTTTCTTTAGACGAAGATATTATTATTGTAGATTTATCTTTACTTTAGTTAAACTTAATTATATCAAACTTTTTGCACTATACACCGAAATGGATCTTCATCAAAGGTAGTGCAGATCCGTAAGCTATCATATCGTCCCTATCGTTTACTTAATTAAAAATCAGAAAATGACCCATTACTAGCTAGAAAACTATATATTTACTATCAAGACTTAAATTTGATAATTACAATTACTCATAAAAATATTGATATAATCAATATGCATTCCTTCTACGTTAAATCCACATTAGTATATACTCTTTGTGTTTCACAATTTATTTCACAATTGAAAAAAATTTATTAAGAGTGTCATTCTGACACATTGCAAACAAATTAAGAAAAGTTTGAATTATATAATTTTGCTTTTATTTAATTAGTAATTAATGATTTAAATTCAATGAAAATAGTTTTGGGTTTAGAAGTAAAAAAAAATATAATATTAAAAAGCACAAATATAGAATGACACTCTTTGTGTAATAAATTTTTTTCTTTAAAATGACGTTCTTTATAAAAGAGAGGGAGTATATAATATATATTTATGACCCAACATTTATTAATTCTCGAAATCTGAATTATTTTTAATCCGACGAAGCATAAAGACAATCTTGCTGAGGCTTTTTGTCGGTTGCGATGAGTTTGCACATCCCGAAGAAGCTCTGGCTCTCCAAGAATCAACTTTGAGTTCAATAACAAATACATATAAAAACTATTATTTTTACTCAAGTTGTGTGTGACTGTAATCTCTCTATATATGTACTTCTGATGTACACAAAATCGATTTTTTTAAAGTAAAAACATGATATGATGATATTAACATGGATTGCCTATATATTTGCATAATACAGATTGTTTGTGTTGATATACAAAAGTAGGTACAAGGAAAGTCAAAATCTTGAGCTCCAAAATCTAGCTACCATGGTATTTTCCCGTGACCCAAGGACTTTTTCTTGATCTTCGAAGCTTGAAAATGACACAGTCGAAGGTGGTCACGTGTTTCATACTCCTATATTTACTATGCAAACTATAGATGCATTGTATCCATTTATAGATCAGTAACAAGTGTATTAGTACCTAAAAGCTTTGCACTCTAGACAAAGCTTTTGGCTTAAACTTGGTTCACCATACACACATCTTTCTCAAGTAGAAATTTGGTGAGCCGTGAGCCAATGTCTTTTTTTTAAATGAGGTAGATGATAATCCATCCAGGTTAGATTGTGCAAAACACCAATGATCGGTTTAAATGGTGTAGCATCACTACAACAACATCGATAGGATATCGAATTGTCGAGGGGACATAAAGAGAACCAGACAAAAAAAAAAAAGGGTGTAATGGCTAGGATTTTAAAAAGGACTCAACCTTGAACAATGGAGATATAGTACTTCTTGAGCCACAAATTTGTCTCCTCTCTTCCAAACAAATAGTTTGGCATATTCACGTACAGATACAAAACTCAAAACGTGTGTGTGTATATCAGTGTATATAATGTGTGTTTGTATGTGTCGACAATAAAGGTTTTTGTTTGGTTATAGCTACAATTAATCAATGATGAGAATCCAACAAAACCTATGGACACCCTATCTGATGGTCTTATATCTATGAAAGAGTAGTGTACTTAATGTCAGATAAGCCAAAACCCCATGAAAGGGTTAGTATGTACTAGATGTTTTTAAACGAGAGGGAGAGAGGTGAAAGGGAAGAGAGAATCTACTAGAAGATATTTTGCAATAAATATCCTCAAATGTCGCTACCTAACTCCCTCACCCCACAATCCCAAGAGTTTAACTCCAATTGTCTGCAAGTTTGCATATATGTCAGGTCTTTAAGATTGCATAACAACCCTGTAAAAGTAAAATTAGTGTCCGGTTCAACCTGGTTTATGCAGAACCGATTTTCTCGAAATGAAACCAAATCGATGTGAAAGAACCACAATTTTCTACCTGCTTTTGTTGTTGGAAGAAAGAACTGAATGGATTCAGTGAAACATTGGTCAAGTCAAGTACTTAATAATTAAGATCCGGATTTCATTCTGATGGTTTAGTTTCGTCATGCTTAACCAAGTTTGGATTCACAAGAATGGTTGAAAAATACAAGCAAGTTAGGTGCCTACCATTTACCCGAAGAAACAGAATCAAGAATCCTGAAAGATCACTGAAGTTTGAAATTTACCAATATTTTGAATTACTGGCCTACATAACCAAGTAATTTCCCCCACAAAACTAATGCCTAACTCACATACGCATACCGATTTCCGCAAAACTGCACCTAACCCGCAGCAACTTACTAATAGACATGGGATTACTTCCTCAAGGCTTGGAGGTACATGTGAAAACATGTGACTTGAACTTTTCTAGCTCTGTTAAGACTTCCTCTTCCGCTCTGTAAATCAAGTCGCTCAACCGCCATATCTGCATAATTAACAATCATAACAAAGTTTTCAAATTTACCAAGAAAATTAATGATAGATAGGTTTCCCAGTAAATGCAGCAAGTTTTTTAAAAAGTACCTGCAATGTTCCACCTCCACCGCTACTCTCACAGTTATCAGAAACACTGACAATAGTCCAAGGGTCCAATACGTTCCAGTTGAATTCGACCACTTTGTCCCTAAAAAAATTTATACAAGGAGATTATAGAACTGAATAGAGTAAAAGGAAAATGAAAACAAGAGAATTAGGATGTCTTGAGAACCTGTGACCAGCATGCTGAAAGAAAAGTCCATCAGGACTTTTGGGTGCACGCTCGGACTTCTTACCAACCTGATGCACACACATAGATATATATATATGACTATGATGAACCTGAAAGTAAAAAACACTTTTTAATGTGAATCTGAAAAATTATACTTACCCTATCATAATCCCAAAGGTTCAAGAGACCATCTTCTGCGGAACTCCCAAACACAGATGATTTATCAGGAGACCACTGTATTGATTACAAAGCAGTGTCACTGGAGTCTGGAGATAGGTATTCTCACATGCAGGACTAAAAATATGAAGAAAGAAAAAACACAGAACTAGGGGCATGTTGTTGAAACCTGAACGCAAAGAACAGCAGCTTTGTGGCCTTCAAATGTGTAGACAGGTGAACCAACTCCATTAGAGGTCAGGTTTCGGCGGTCAAACACACGGACAGTGTTATCTGCTGACCTGGACAAATGGTGTAGAAAAGTTGAGTGAGAGAACAGTAACATCTTTGTAGTTTTGGACAAGCAATCAAGTGTGGAAAATCAATACCCTGTCAGGATCAAATTGTTGTCATGAGAATTCCAATCGACGCAATGAAGATCAGCATCATGTGCCTTCTCAACCTGCCAGCACACAGAAATAAACAGATGGAAACTGAAAACCGAAAGGTCAAACAAAGAACTCCAATATGGCTAAAAAGATAGAAAGGTACCTTCGTGGCAGGATTAGTGCCAGTTCTTGCGTCCCATAGCATTAGGCAAGAATCATCACCAACACTGCAGAATTCCTGTGCACTGCAGGACACAACAAAATATCAACGAATAAAACATCAGAAAAGTCTGTTCTCTCTCTCTCATCAGAAAATTCTGCATTTGAATATAAACTTAGAGCCTAAAACAAGGAGACTGCCCCAAGAAGTTACCTAGATGGACAGAATGCCACATCTTCAACTGTATCCTCGTGGCCATGATATACGCCTCGAGGGCCAACAGAAGGACAATCAGTTTTATTACCACCTTCACCAGTCTGTTTGAAGCTTGATCCAGGCGATTTGGAATCCGTACTAGCCATTGTGATATGATCTTGGATATTCCACAAAACAACGGACTTGTCCTTGCCTGCACGGAAGAATATGACACAAAGATAGAACCAATACAAACTTGCAGCAAACCTCCAAGATATGACACAAAGATAGAACCAGTACAAACCTCCAGAGAGAACAAAAGGTTCGGTTGAGCACATTGCAAGAGCATATTCAGCATTATCCTGATGCCCAGTTAGTAACTGAAAATAAAAGTTGTTCAGGTGATGCAAAAAAAGGTAGCACAAGCATATGGTTTCACACGGTGGGACAACACAACAAATATTATCACAAGGGCATACCAAATCCGGACAAGAATTTGGAGCTCCAGGAACAGCATACCGGTCTGCTTGAGTCTCAGTGTCCCAAATGAGAACCTGAAAACCGATATCTCATAATTGCATGACTGAAACTAGAACTACGTTCAAACAAAGATACTGAATCACGAAAGCAACTTTTTTTTATCAGGCTGATGACCCTAGAAAGCAGAGCTTACATTAGGACTGTCGGTGTGAGTAGCTACAATCTTGTTATTTTGCGGGAGTTCCCTGATTCTGTTGACCTGCGATTAATGAAGGGTACACATAAAAAAGTCTTTTTGCAGTAGTCAAAGTCCTTAAACGAAATGCATATTCGGTAAATCCATCTAACAAAGAAAAATGAGAATACAGGGATATCTCTTGAAAGGGGTGGAAATCACACCTCTCCAGGGTGGATGATGGTCTTGTACTTCTTCACCAACGGAGAGTGAGCCGCTTCATTAAGCTGAAAGCATATAAAGAAACGACATTTCAATAATTTCATCATCACAGAGAGTAACAAAAGGACAAAAGCACGAGCTTTGGTAGAAAAGAAAACTAATTACCTGTCTATTAACAGCTTCGCAATTGGCTATGACCAAAGTATTAGGCACACTGCCATTAGTCTAATGACAGAACCAAGAAACAAAGGTAATATAAGTAGCAATAGACAAACTTTGGATATAATTTTTCCTCCAGAAAAAAATGTTTAAACAACAAGAAAAAGCGCAAACCCACTTGTTCCGAGAGATAGAGACGTTGAGTCTTCGAAGCTGCTTGCTGAAGCTCTGGACCCCATCTGCTCAAATCAAATACGAGTTACAACAAAACGGAACCTCTTTACGCAAAAAATAAACACTTTCACTAAATCTTAGCACAGGTAAACATCTGAAACCAAAATGTAACAAAACAGAACACTAAAACCGAATTGGCCAACTGTTGTTACCAACGACCACTTGATCATTCTCCTATCAAAACAAGTTCCAGATGTTCAAAATGGAAACATCATACAGCTAATGAGTTACAACAGATCAAACTATAAGAGAAAGAAACATATAAAAACATGGAGGCCGAGCTAACTCACATCAACTGTATAAACCCTAACTAGAACATGTCCAAATCTCACAAATTCCAGAAAATTGCTAAGAAAAAATCCAAATCTATCAGCATTTCACTAGTAAAAGTGGGAATCTCACTAAATCGCCTTACCAAAAGCACAAAGCTTGAATTTTTATTTCCCGAAAAGGAAATAACTTTTCCAAAACAAAAAGATCGAAAACCCTAGAACAGAAGAAAAAGAAACCCAAAACAAGAAAAAGCAGAGACCTGCAAGAGAGAGAGGGCCAGACGAGGGCATGGTTGGCAAACGAATCATAGAGAATGGGAACAAGAGCCTTCCACTGAGAGAACTTGTCCTCAACAGTGGCCTTGTGACTCTGCTGTTGAGAAAACGGTGACTGAGAAGACTCTTCATTTTTCTTGGGTTTACGAACTCTCGTCTTCGGCACAATGGCCGTCACCGGAGTCCTGGATACTCTTCTTCTCGGCCTGGTGGCTTGAACAGTCGCAGCAGCTTCTTCGCTCTCCATGTCCCTTTTTCTCTCTTCTCCTTTGTTTTTTTTTTTAATATTATATTTTATGCCACCTGGAGTAAACTTCGTCCCGGGAAATACTAAATATGCAAATCCTTAAACCCAGCGAATAAAAGAATTTCCTCAAAATAAGTTGTTCAGTTTGACAATTCACTTACCATCATCACATAAAAGTTGTGTTAACATTTTGATTATGGGTTAAAATCAGTATCTTCCTCATGACAAAGCTAGTTCTGATTGATAGGAATATGGAGTAATTAATTAACTTAACGACGCATACGCTGTTCTAATAGCGGCCAAATCTAAAGTCGATAATTAGCACTCAAAAGCACAAGATAATTAATTGCAAGTTTGCAACTTGGTGTTTAAAGACTACTTCTCAAAGTCTAACAACATTCATAACTCTGATTTCACTTGAACAAAGATAGATAAATCTGTAACTTGTTTTTGTCTTTGAACTAGATGGCAATAATACTGAGGAAGAAGGATTAGACATAAACACCACTAGCAAGAAGCAAAAACAACGATCCAAAACCCTGCAAATGAACAGATTTCAAACCCAACATTAGGTTTATTTATGTAAGACAGATATTAAAGACAAGAGAATGATTGAGAAGAAGAGAAGCCATACCAAGAAAACAGATGCAACTGCTGAAGTAGCTAGCTCCTTTCCGAGGCTTCGGTTTTTCCTGGATGAGGTAGTTTCGTAGCTGCAACACAAATGTTATGACGGAGTAAGTTAAAACAACACTTTGATCAATCCTTGTGGGACTGCAGCAAATAACAGAAGTTTCTGATATGATTGGACTGCGGGTAACCTAATACGAATGGTTTCCAGTCTATCTTAAACTTTTTAACTCAAGGCAGGTAAATCCACTTGCTCGTAGCCCAGACGACTCGTTACTTATAACAAAATCGCGTCATATCTACTCGAACTTGCCATCCTTTAAAAAGTTGAGGCTCCTTGCTTAATGAGAATTATACAAATCTAACTTTCTTGTGTCTTAACTAAATCTATGATCAGTCATTTTGTTACATTCGATGAATCTATAAAGTACTGATTCCATAGGCTATCCTATCACCTTTACTCATTGATATATTGGGAGTCTTTATACCATGATAGCATGTAGACCTCACACATTTTCCAAAAGCTAGTTAAAGCGAGACCCCTGGCATGTTTTGTTACCACAAACTCTAGTATTTAAGAGAGATAAACCAAATCTAACAAAGAGAACATGAGAATGATGAACTTATAGCTTCCCAAAAACTAGCAATCGAGTATGCATTGTGAGCAGAAACCATATATAAGCAGTAACAGTGTTGGTCAGGCTTCAAATACAATGAAGAAACTAGAGTAGAGCCTTAGATGATTCATAATTCATAACCTAGTCATGACTACCACACAAAAAAGAGAACCCAATGACTAATCAAACTCTGGTACAATCAAGATGATCAAAGGGCATATCGAATCAATCAGGAACTGTTTCACTAATCTACCAATCAAGCAAATCAAATTGGGAATTAGGAAAGGCAATTTCGAAAAGATCTAGAGATCAGATCGAGTGTAAGCTTACATGAAGAAGATAGCAGTAATGACGAGTCCAATCGTCAAAGTGAAAACGGACAAAGTCGGATACAGCGCCACCGGAATCGGACTCGCAATCGGTTTCGCCGCCTTCTCACCGGAAAAAAAAAAGGATAAACAAACCAAACAAAATCAGTAATCATACAGCAGTAAACAAAGAGATCAAATTATCTGCGATTGAAAACACAGGAACGGATCTAGATTTACCATTTTTGCTAAGCTGCTCTTCTTCTTCTTCTTCTTCTTCTTCTTCGCTTCGATCTGAGGAACAATGAAAAAATAAGCCTTTTCTTCTTTTGACTGATCTCGCTTCACTAACACATGAGTCGCTCCCGGTTTGGACTTAACCGGTTTACACAAATAAGGAAATTTAATGGGCCAGTTAGTGTTTCAATTTAACAGGCCCAATTTAACTTGGTAAAGGTTCATATCTTTATTTTTTAATGTTAATCTATTTTTTTTGGAAGATTCTCAAAAATAACATAATAATAAGTTTTTTTTCCAAAACTTAGCACAACATCACTAAAATTCTAAAAATGATATTAATTAATTTTTCAAAATTAAATTTTAAATTCAAAATACTAAACCATACCCATCAAAACTATACCCTAAATGTGAAATTGAGAATCCAAACCTAAAAAGAAAAATTCTAAAAATTAATTTTAAATACTTTAATATGTTAAATAGTGCTATTTTAGAAATTTATGGAATGTATGTTATAGTTGTCCATAAAACTTGTTTTAATGCTATTTTAGAGCATTTCTCTATACTTTTAACACGGACTTTAGGCTATTTTAGGATATTTATTAATTATTACACAATAATACAACATTATAAAACGACTTTAGATTTTTGTATTACTTCCACTTCCAGTTCCAGATCCTTTTTGTATTGGTCAACAATGACTAATGAATTTTGTTTTTGTTTTTGTGGAAAAGACTTATAAAAGTGGTAAGGGTTTAACTTGTTGACCATTTACAAACAAAAACTTTTCTCAAAGAGGTGTTTGCGACTTGCGAATTGCGATACTAGATGACGAAAAACCGGCTGCCGAGTATATTTTCATAGGTGGGTGGGACATAATTTCGTAGTTAATTTGCTACCACATATGTTAATGTCTTTGGACGCAAGCGTTTTAATCGTCTAGCTAGAGACTCTATCAAATGGCTTATATAATTTAGCATTTTACTCGTTTGCTAGCTATTTGCAGATATTTTACGAATTTTTAGCACATGGATCGAACAAAATAATTCTGTCTGTTGTGTGTGAAAAAGATTTTGTGGGAGAAAAAAAAAACAATGGTAGATTCACTTTGAAAATCTAATCAACGTTCTAGTATGCGACTATATCCAAAACGACTATTTGTGGTTTGAAAACTACTGACTATAACATATATGCTTTTCATCTTTATATATATGGTGCACTAGCTAGCTAGAACGTTATCGCTTAACACATAACTCACCACTTCGATAGTTGTTTTTACACACGACTATTGTGTGGTATCAAAACTATACATATAATATATATATCGACTAAAAATGTATTTATATTTTAACATTGATTTAAATAAATCAATAATCTTACGGGTGACAGAGTTACAAAACAGTTTTCTTTGTAGGGCGTCATGTAATCACGGGACGGTGTGAGTCGGTGATATCATTCGTGTGCTTCACTCTCTAACATAGATAGCTGCAAAGTGAGTTGAAAAATTAAAAAAACAAGTCGATTTAATTATAATAATACATTGAGTTTCAATTTACCAATGACAACTCAATAGTGGATAGAGTTTGTGATTAAATAATCCATAACAAATATATAATCATAAGTGTTCGTACGTCTTACTTGGCATGTGATACTTTGTGAAGACGAAATGAAGAAACTAGAAAAAGTGAAGTTCGAGATGAAATGAGCCTTTTGCTTTCTCACGCTACTGAACTTGCGTATGTGTTTACAATTCTGCGCCGGTCCAATTGATTATAAAACATGCAATTTAATAGGAAAAAGGCAATACAAAACGACGCAACCAAAGGAAAATGGAAAACAAATATATATAAAACGATGAAATTAAGGGTATATGAATGTATGATCCATAATTAAGACCATAACCAATATTTTAATATGTAGTTTCAAAAGCTCAGCCTCAGCCGGTTAACTTAAACGAATCTAATACGTAAACACAAGTGTTTTCTTTGATTTATTCGAATGTAGTACATATTAATCAAATTTATTTTACCGACACATGTTCCATAAATAGAAAACACAGCTCGATATGAAGTTAGGGACACACTAAGTTATTACTATTACATGGTATTAACGAACACTTTGGGTGTCTTATATAATACAAGGTCGCATTTTTTTTTTTTTCAACCCAAATGGAAAAACATTTGAGATTAAACTTTAACCTGGAAAATGAAAAAAAAAAAGAAACTGAGATGAAACAAGACAGGTAACTTAAGTGAAGCAATAAATTGGGATCAAAGACTTAGGAAGGATGAACTATCTCTGAAAAGAAGGAAACTATGATGCAAGGAAGGTTCCTGAAGTACTCTCAGTGGTTGAATAAGAACTGGTTCTGTTGTAGTGTTCGCATATTCTTTTTACTATTATTCTATTAGTAGTGTTATTGTTATGGGAAAGTTTCAAGTTACGTTAATTGGACGAACTTTTTAAAGGAATATTTAACTGCCAACGGAACACTACTAGGGTGAAAAAATGTGTTATTTTATAAACCGGCCCACAGACTCGGAGTTTGGTCGGTTTCCACAAATCTCAAATTTACGTTATGTGATCTTTACTAAATAATCACATCTTTATAAAGTCAAAACGGAACTACCTCAACTACACTCAAATCTACATATATTTTTGTATTTGTATATCTCAACGTATATAATATTTTAAACTATTATAAAAGACTTGAAATTGAAATTTCGCACATTGTACTACAGTATTTTCTTAGCAGCAAAGACTTAATTTAACAGAAGATGATAAAAATCTAAATATCAACTTCATTATGCACACGTTAATCAATAACGGAAAACCGATCGAATATTAGTTCCTTTGGGAGTGTTGTTGAATATCTAGACTTAGTTGGTGTTCATAAAAAAAAACAAGACTTAGTTTTCTCAGTCCAACTTATATATTTCGATCTCCTAAATTGGACTGAGAAAACTATAATAGGATTGGCGAAATACTATACTATAAATATTTTGAAGTCAATGCAGTCAAATATTTATATTTTTAAAAATAAACACATTTTTATATATATATATATATATATATATAATATGGTATTGATTTAGATTTTGGACGAACAACTTGTATATCTCAATTTTTTGGCGTCAACAAGACTTGTATAAATATCAACATCAATAAAAACACGCAAAGATTTTCACGTGTACATTATCGTATATATATGGTCTCTCTGTGTGGTTCTATATACATCTCATCATACATCCTAATTGATCTCTTATACTAATCCCATAATCAACAAGACGCTAATAGTAATAGTATCTCATCCTCCGTCTCGTTTTCCCATTCACCTACTCCATTAATTAGAGAATGACTACGAATCTCGGTTTAAGCATCATCACCCTAATAACGCTTTTTATAAGTTTAACCCCAACCTTAACCAAGTCAGAGGAGGGCATTGATGTCTTCCTACCCATAACACTCAACCTCACCGTCCTAACCGATCCCTTCTCTATCTCCGCCGCTTCTCATGACTTTGGTAACATAACCGACGAAAGTCCCGGCGCCGTTCTCTGCCCTTCCTCACCCACCGAGGTGGCCCGTCTCCTCGGTTTCGCCAACGGAGGATTCTCTTACAACGGGGTCTCATCCATCCCCGAGCCTACTTTCAAAGTGGCTGCTCGGGGACAAGGCCACTCCCTTCGTGGCCAAGCCTCCGCGCCTGGCGGCATCGTCGTCAACATGACGTGTCTCGCCATGGCGGCTAAACCAGCGGCTGTTGTTATCTCAGCAGACGGGACTTACGCTGACGTGGCTGCCGGGACGATGTGGGTGGATGTTCTGAAGGCGGCGGTAGAGAGAGGCGTCTCGCCGGTTACTTGGACGGATTATTTGTATCTCAGCGTTGGCGGGACGTTGTCCAACGCTGGTATCGGCGGTCAGACGTTTAGACACGGTCCTCAGATTAGTAACGTTCATGAGCTGGACGTCATTACCGGTACGTATATAAACCAAAAACTTCACTAATTAATCTCTTTACAATTTTAATTTTTATAAGAATAGCTTAAGGAACGAAACAGTATCTATGGCCTTCTAGATGCTAAACTTTTTTGTCTGCAAGCGACTACTGTAGTAAGATCAGCGAGTTAATATTATATGCATGTGTAGTGGTGACTAACTGACTATAACATAATTTTTAAAAAATAACAAAAACAAATTTGATTCTTGAGGATAACTCACACGCCATAATCAGTATAAACGCAATATTTTTTAAAACATGTTTTTGTCAGGAAGAGAGATCCTTCATGCTAATTTGTGATTAAATTATTATTCGCAGTTTGTCGTTTTATTCATAATCTATACTTTAATTTCAGGAAAAGGTGATCTGATGACTTGCTCTCCAAAGTTAAACCCCGAATTGTTCTATGGTGTTTTAGGAGGTTTGGGTCAATTTGGTATTATTACGAGGGCCAGAATTGCTTTGGGTCATGCACCCACAAGGGTACGTATCATTCTATAACGTGATCAATTTAAAATAATGGTAGTAGTCGTAATTCTCAAATTGATTTGATTTGGTTTGGAACGTATCTTGAAGTCAACATATATGCTGATCAGTCCGATTTATTTGAATAAAATTCTATACAAATGTTGAATTAATCTCTGATATTGCTTACGTTTAGTTAGATTCTCCGTAGTCAATCCTAGGAGTTGCTCGAGTGTAATATTGGCTTATGCTTGCAAATCTTGTTGATGTCAATATTTAATTTTATATATTACCCACGTATGTCTTATATATATATATAGTTAAAAACTTTTACATAAGACTTAAAGTAAAAGTTATGTTCTACATATGATGATTCTGTTATTTACTTATAAAAAATTAGACCATACAATCTAACGAAGATACTAATGGATTAATTTATTGATATACAATATAATGCAGGTGAAATGGTCTCGCATACTCTACAGTGACTTCTCGGCTTTTAAAAGAGACCAAGAGCGTTTGATATCAATGACCAATGATCTTGGAGTTGACTTTTTGGAAGGTCAACTGATGATGTCCAACGGCATCGTAGACACCTCTTTTTTTCCACTCTCCGATCAAACAAGAGTTGCATCTCTTGTCAATGACCATCGTATCATCTATGTTCTCGAAGTAGCCAAGTATTATGATAGCACGACCCTTCCCATCATTAACCTGGTAATATATATAGATCACACTCATACACATAGAAATCTCTTCATGATGATTATCCTCACATGATGATCAGTATATAATCATCAGAACATTATCATCACCATCATCACTAATTTATCCTATGAAGCACAATAAATATAATACTAGATATAAATCATGAATTATATATATACGCTTTAACCGCCGACTCATACAAATCTACGAATCACGGTAACCATATCATCATATTAATTATCTAGCTCATATATTTGTTTGTAGGTGATGGACATGTTATCTAAAACTCTAGGTTTTGCTCCCGGTTTCATGTTCATACAAGATGTTCCTTATTTCGATTTCTTGAACCGTGTCCGAAACGAGGAAGAGAAACTCAGATCTCTAGGGCTATGGGAAGTTCCTCATCCATGGCTAAATATTTTTGTCCCGAAATCTCGAATTCTAGATTTTCATGATGGTGTTATCAGTGGCCTTCTTCTCAACCAAACCGCAACTGCTGGTGTTACTCTCTTTTATCCCACAAACCGAAACAAGTAATTCATTTTAATTCTGTATATTTTTGTTTTGAACGTACGTTCGATGCCATATAAGATATAACAAAAAGTTAAAGTTATGTGTCCCGGTCCCGTTAACGTATAATTAACATGATTTTGTGTTGGTAATATATAGATGGAACAACCTCATGTCAACGATGTCACCGGACGAAGACGTTTTTTATGTGATCGGATTACTGCAGTCAGCTGGTGGATCTCAAAATTGGCAAGAACTCGAAAATCTCAACGACAAGATAATTCAGTTTTGTGAAAACTCGGGAATTAAGATTAAAGAATATTTGATGCATTATACAAGAAAAGAAGATTGGATTAAGCATTTTGGACCAAAGTGGTATGATTTCTTGAGGAGGAAAATTATGTTTGATCCCAAAAGACTATTGTCTCCGGGACAAGACATCTTTAATTAACTTGTTTACATGTAATCTTCTTATTATGTAACTTTAGAACGTGTCTTTAACATCATAACATGCACAGCCAAGGGACAAGTACGTTCATCGTCTAACTAATAAATACTAAATAGCTTAGTCATTTTGGTGTACGCAAGTACTCTACTTGTATTTTTTTCTCTCTCTCTTAATTTTAATTTAATGTGTCTTTTAATACTTTTCGTTGTCGTATCTTGTATGAAATACAGTATGTTGCTAGTCAAAAACAAAGAAAACAAATCATATTGTAGCCTCTCTGAAGTAAACGAACGGAACATTTTCTTTTATTAATAACTTAATACGTGGTTAAAACATTTTCTTTTACTAAATCAGTAACAAGGGACAGTAGTTAAAACATGTAAACAAAAATTATAAATTTTGAAAGTAAATTAGAACATACTTTATTAAGAAAAGAAAAAAAACAATTAACTTAATCATCTAAAAAAGTCACTACTATCAATTGTTTTATTTTATTTTATTCTGTCATAAAATGAAACGGCATGCATGTTGTACTGCTAAATAAAAAACGGAGTGCTCAATGTACTCTGTTTAAACGTTGTCGTTTTAAGAATCGTACAAAACTCTCTTCCTTAGCCAAAAAACTTCATCCATGGCGCTGTGTCAATTCCCACTGAATCTTCACACTATTTCCTCATCCACATCTTCGTCTCCTCAATTCCGTCGTCTTCAACCTCTAGATACCTCTGTAAATTCTAATTTTTTAACTCGTAGACTCAGATTTCGTAGCTTCAATCACACAGTTCGGTATAACACCCGAGAATCGAGTGGTGTCATCATCAGAGCCACCATTGATGTAGACACTCACCAGACGAAGAAGACGAAGAGAAAACCTAAACCGGGTTTCTTCGAAGAAATTAGCGATAAATGGTCTTCTCGAATCAGCCCTAAAACCGAGAAATTGCCATGGCAGAAGCGAGAAGAGCAATCTCAACATCATGAAGAGGAAGGAGAAGAAGAAGAAGATGATGAGGAAGAAGACGAATCAAGTTCGAATCTTTCTTCTGGGTATGGTTTATCTGGTAAGAGAACCGATTCCAATCGACTCTATTCAGCGAGTTTCCCAAGGCCAAGCGGATACATGTCTGCTCCATGGGTTAACAACAACGGTGGGTCTAAAGGAGTTAGCTTTACGACTAGCTCCGAGCAAGGAAGTCAAAGTTCGAGTTTTGATGATGTTTTTACTGTAGATAGATATAGAAGGGGTAACGATTCTAGCAATAGAACAGTAGAATCAGGTTTAGATGATGGTGAAAGAGGGATGATAGATTCAAGGAAAGGTAAGGGAATATGGAGAGCAAGGAAGAGTAATACGGTAGAAGCTGAGAGGATTGTACCAGAACATGAGTTGAGTAGGCTGAGGATTGTAGCTTTGAGAATGGTTGAGAGAGTAAAAGTAGGTTCTGCAGGAATTACACAGGCGTTGGTTGAGGCTATTCATGAGAAATGGGAGGTTGATGAAGTTGTCAAGTTGAAATTTAGTGAGCCTTATTCTCTTAATATGAAGAGAACTCATGAAGTTTTGGAGGTTAGATTCGAATCTTTCGTAAAAAGGAATGATCTGTTGTTCTTCCAGTTGAATTCTGAATAATGCGTTTGGTATTTTTGTTGTTTGTGGTGTTTAACAGAAGAAAACTGGGGGATTAGTGATATGGAGGTCAGGAAGCTCAGTTGTGCTATACCGAGGAATAAGTTACAAGCTCAAGTGTGTTCAATCATTTATCAAACAGAACAATATCGATACAGGCCCTGAGATCCGTCAAAGCGTAGAGGCAAGGAGTTACATACCAGAGGATGCAAATTACCCGAAGAATGTACCTAAAGAACAATTATCTGAGCTGTGTGAATTGAATGATTTGTTGGATGAGCTTGGTCCAAGGTTTCATGATTGGACAGGGTGTGATCCGTTACCTGTTGATGCAGACTTGCTTCCTCCATACGTTGAAGGATATAGGTGTCCGTTTAGGATTCTTCCCCAAGGTGTGAAACCTTGCTTGTCTAACACGGAAATGACAGAAATGCGTCGACTCGCTAGGACAAGCCCTCCACATTTTGCTCTTGGTATGCATAATATCATATAATCTTACTTTCTTTTAGTAGCAGTATATGTTTTCCTAAGTGATTGTTTCTTTATTTATCCTGTTTAGGGAGGAGCAGGGAGTTACAAGGTCTGGCTAAGGCAATGGTAAAGCTATGGGCAAGAAGCACCATCGCAAAAATAGCAATCAAACGCGGTGTGGAAAACACACGGAATGAGAGAATGGCGGAAGAACTTAAGGTTTGATGAATACCTCTATTCTTATATGCATACACACCAATATCTTCCGCGTGCTTACTGGTTTTTTCCTCATTCATTCGTGAAGAGACTTACCCGCGGTGTACTTGTTTCAAGAAACAAAGAGTATATTGTCTTCTACAGAGGCAATGACTTCATGCCCCCTGCAGTTGCAGAGGCATTGACCGAGAGGCAAAAGGAGATAACGGAAGTTCTTCAAACCAAGGAGGATCAAGCCCGGGAAATGGCTTCAACTAGAGTCACACTTATATCACAAGGCAAGTTGTCTAAAACCAAATTACTCGCTGGAACGCTTGCTGAGACTATAGCTGCAAGTTCTAGGTGGGCACCAGATGCAAGCAGCGTTGATATTGAGGAGTTAAAGAGAGAATCAGTTTCCATCAAAAGATCTGCATTGATTAGAGATCTCGAGCTAAGGCTTCTTTATGTGAGTATCACTCTTTTTCTTCTTCTTTTGGTATCTGATTTGCTCTGCCTTGATTTGATGATCTCTCTTTTGTTCCAGGGGAAGCAAAAGTTGAGAAGAGCTGAGAGAGCTTTAGCTAAAGTGCAGATGGATCTTGACCCATCGGATCTCCCAACTGATTCAGAAATAATCACAGAAGAAGAGAGACTTCTTTACCGCAAAATTGGTTTGAGTATGGATCCGTTTCTTCTCTTAGGTAAGCACAAAGACTGTTCTCACTCATGTGTCACGTTGAAAGCCAAAACGATCTGTAAAAAGAATTCGATTTTTCATGTTCTAAAAACATTTTACAGGAAGAAGAGAAGTGTATGCTGGTACCATAGAGAACATGCATCTACACTGGAAACATAGGGAGCTTGTAAAAGTGATAGTAAGAGGCAAATCTCTTCCGCAAGTCAAACATATCGCTATCTCTTTGGAGGCTGAGAGTGGAGGAGTATTGGTATCCCTTGATAAAACCATGAAAGGCTATGCGATCATACTCTATCGAGGAAAGAATTATCAGATGCCATTTCGGCTTAGGCCTTCAAACTTATTGACGAGGAAAAAGGCTTTTGCACGATCCATTGAGCTTCAAAGAAGAGAAGTAATGATGATAATATTTTTTACATGTAACTTATGTTGAAATCTTTCTGTTCTGATCAATATTGGTCTCTTTGTTTTTGTCAGGCACTGAAGTATCATGTTGCAGACCTAGAGGAACGGATTGAGCTGTTGAAGACAGGACAGGTTTGATTAAATTTTTCATTGCTTTTTACAATGGATCATCAATCTCTACTTCAGTCCCTTCTGAGTAAACAAACTATCATGGAAACTGATCCAGGACGAGGATATGGAAACCTGCAAGAAAAGTGATGGAGAGGAGGAAGAGAACTTGTATTTGAGAGTGGACGAATCTGATTTTTCTTCTAACGAGGTAAAATGATACCCTCTTTAAAAAAATTTGATTAGGATATGAAAAAATTACTTGAACTGTCATATCTGAAAATGGAACATTCTGAATCAGGATGAATCTCTAGAATGGGATTCAGAAAAGAATGAAACTTTCTTATCCTCGGTGGAAGCAGAAGAAGAAACCTGAACCGGTAACTTTACTCTTTCATTCCAATTTTGGGACGTGACAATAGAGCCCCTGTTATCTGATTTGAAAATAATAAGATGGCATGGATGTAAATAAACTCGTAATCGAATTCAGAGTTTAATATAAAGAAAAACTGAAAGATGAAAAAAGGAGGATCTTTTGTCTTTATGTTAGTTATTGTGGATGCTGTCTGCATTGTAAGTGTACACAATTCTTATCACATATAGCTTAGGTGTTGGGCTCATGAAGCGGTTCCGTTTCATAAGCCATGCAAGATTAAAATGTGTCTACTCCTCCATGCGTGCATACTACTTTCTGATGGAGGCTACCCACAAAAAACAAAAACAAAACTCTTTTTTTTTCTTTTCTTTAAAACATGCATATCAAGTTATCAACGTGTAATATTAACACAGTGTTAATAACACTTCACTATATAAACAAGATAAAGAGGTGGAGACGACAGCCTTAAATCATATTCACAATTTTTTTGTAAGATGACAGACCAAACCAACCCGAGCCTTCCTCTATTACTCAAGAAGCAATCATTTGAGCTTGTTAAACCCTCAAAACACACTCCTTGTGGAACTCTCTCGCTTTCTAGTTTAGACAACAACCCTCTTAACGAAGTTAGGCACGCAGTAATTTACGTTTTTGAGGCAAATCAAAAGAACCAAAACGATCCGGTCTCTTTGCTTAGGAAGGCTTTGTCCGAACTTCTTGTGTACTATTATCCATTTTCAGGCAGGCTAGTGAGACGAAAAAGTGATCGAAAGTTTCAGCTGGTTTGTAATAGGGAGGGAGTACCTTTTGCGGTCGCTACCGCAGCTCCTGATCTCCCCTCTCTAAACTTTATAGAAAACTTTGTTGATGAAGTTGCGTTGCCGCTTGTGCCAGAGATCGAGTTTAACTACGAAAATGAGATCGGTTATCACCCTCTCGCTATGCAGGTATCCTTTCGTTTATAAAATATGTATACAGGCTTTGAATGGTGATAAATGGGTAAAGCGAACTAATCTATATGTTACAAGGGACTAGACTGTTCCAATGTTTGGGCAGATGGTACATACTAGTTTTTCAGTTTTCTAGTTATATCTATTTATGATTTTTATTCATGTCAGCTATCAAATTATAAATTAATTCCTAATTTCATATCATATATCGGTCTTTTAAATTTTGAAGGTGACCAAGTTTCCTTGCGGTGGATTCACCATTGGTTTATCATTGTTACACGCGTTGTGCGATGGTTTAGGTGTGGCTAGGTTCGTTCATTCTCTAGCGGAGCTGGCCGGCGGAAAGAGTGAGCCATCGGTACTGCCGGTATGGCAGAGAGAGCGGCTAGTTAGGGAAATAGATAATGAACCGGCTAAACTTCCATGCGGTGTCGGTTCTAGAGCGAGTCTTTTGGCAACTTCCCCATATATGTCAAGTAACGATTGGGTATGTTTACATATTTGATCGATAAAATTTGATGTTCTTTAAACGACTTCACTTCACTTTATTTTTTGTTATCTAATTTTTTAGAAAAAAAAATAACTAAAATGGAGAGAACTTTCTAAACTAAAATAGTTCCTGTTTTGTTTTAAGAAAATATCAAAATAGCACTGATATATATATTTTTTTGGGTTTTTACTAATTACTATTCAATAGACATGATCACTTAAGTAAAATTATCAATTGTGTACACATACGGTCCACAGGTTACAGAGATAATAAGCATTAAGGATGGCAATATAAAAATGCTTAAAGACACTTTGGTCAGGGAATGCGAAATGCCCAAGGAGACTTTCACTACTTATGAAATTCTTAGTTCGTGCATATGGAAATCAAGATCTCGAGCCCTAAACCTAGATCTTGACAAGATCAGTGTCCTTTGCATAGTTGTGGGAATTGGACATGTTCTTGATCCGCCACTGTCGGAGGGTTACTATGGCAACTCAGTCGTAGACGTGTATATCGAATTAACCGCCAGAGAGCTCCATGAATTATCTATCTCTGACATTGTGAAAATCGTGAAGGGAGCCAAGAAAAAAGCTTATGACAAGAGGTACATCGAGGAGGAGATAATAAACATAGAGAGGATGATTAAGGAGGATGCAAAATCGGACCCGGTAGTCGATGGCTTATTGGTTATGACCGATGTAAGAAATATCAAGTTGTTTGGCTCGATGGATTTTGGTTGGAATGATCCTGTGAATATGAGGTTTCTGACGTTTCAAGAAAGCGCCAGAAACATGGTGATGATCTTGGGACCATCCAAGTTCGATCCAGGAATGGAAGGTGGAGTTAGAGTGGTAATAACATTACCGAGAGATGCAATGGTTAAGTTCAAGCAAGAGATGGATGCTATGTTGCAACTTCGTTCTCGCTTTTGATCTGTCTTTTCCTTTTTATTTTGTCGAGTCATTTTGCGTAACCTTAGCTGCTTCCAACTAAAATATGTAAAGAACTCATCTTTTCTTGCATCTTATTTTCAAATTTTGACAAAACAAAGAAACAAACAAAAATAGCTTTTATGTTATGAATCAAACTGCAGCTGGCTTCCCATCTTTTCGAGGATCACTAACTGCGGTAAGTAAGCCCTTTAAAGGTTTCGATTTTTTCCCAAATTCTTCTTTCTTAAAACTTTGAACAATAAGTTGGACAATAGCTCCAACTGATAGTGATAGCGCCTTGAGATCATGTCCCCTCTCTGCTAAAAACATCTTGGTATCTTCTGGAACCCCTATGTGATCACCATTGATCACCGTGAAGTCCTCATATTCAACGACATTCGGTATCAACTGTAACAACAATAACAACCAAAAAGCATTGAGTATTTTTATTTTGAATGTTCGTAACATTTATTAAATAGTTTTTGAAATATGCATTACCCTATGGTAAACTCTTGCACTCTCTACCGCTTGTAAAGGTTTCATATTCAACACAAAGAAATTAAGGAACACTTGAAGCACCGCCGGAATTATACGCATTCCGCCAGATCCTCCAAGCACTGCCACCAACTCACCATCCTAGTATAAGAAAAAAAGTCGTACGTGGATTGTCATGGAGCGTAGTAAGATCTCATAGTATGCGTATATGAGTTATATGACACGAAAAATGGATAAATATTGATGGTAAACCTTGGTAACTACGAGAGGTGTCATGGAAGATAATGGTCTTTTGTTTGGTTCAATGAAATTTGTAGGCGCTGGAGGAAGCTCGTCGGGAGTGATCTCCGAAGGTACCGAGAAATCATCCATCTCGTTGTTTAGCACAATACCAGTGGCAGGTGATAAAACCCCGGCACCAAAAGGGTAGTTCACGGTTGTGGTCATCGACACAGTGTTTCTATCTGCATCCACAATGCAGAAATGACTCGTCCCATGATCCCTAAGTTGGCTCCACCGGTTCAAATAGTATTCGGATGGGAATGTCGTGTTGTCAAAAATCTTATTACGGATTTCATCCGCGTGATAGTGTTCGAGAGCATTTGGTTCATAGTGTTTGTTACGTTAACGAACTTAGGATCTCCGAGATCCATACGAGCTGCAAACATATGTTTCATTGCTTCTATAAAACGGTGTAGCCCGAGATCTTTTCCCGAAGCAGTGTAAAGGTTCGAGTAACTATCCAGGATATTCATAACCATCGCAAAACCGACTGTACCGCCTGAAGGAGGCGGCATTCCGTAAACCGTATAACCCATTACATCCACAGACATTGCATCCGTAACTCGGACTTTGTAACTTCTTAGATCATCCATCGTTATGATCCCTCCAGCGTTTTTCACATCGTTAACAAGCTTCTCCCCTACTGTACCATTATAGAACGCTCCCGGTCCTTGCTCGGAAATAGTCTCAAGACTCCAAGCTAGTTCCGGATTATAGCAAGTCTCACCAGGTTTCAAAACCTGTCCGTTTCTTGAGAAGACACTCCGAAAACCAGGGTCTTTAAGCATCATCGAAGCGTGGCTCGCTAAAGCCTGTCCGAGATATGGACGTACCACAAAACCTCGGGCCAACTCAATCGCCGGCTCGAAAAGCGATTTCCACGGGAGACGGCCATACCGTTTCCAAGCCTCCTAAAGTCCAGCTATTTCTCCCGGAACTCCCATAGACAAAGCGCCAACGGATTTCGCACTCGTATCGTTCTTATACATATCCTGAATCCATTCACAAGCTACACACATTATCTACTGATATAACTAAATCAAGAAGGATTTGTGAAATGTTTTAATTTACCTTAGAAGCAGCTAAAGGAGCAGTACCACTAGCCATTGGATTAACAACACCCACACATAAAGTAGTAGCTACGGCTGCGTCAACCGCGTGGCCACCTCTTCTAAGAACAGAGGTTTTGTGATGAATGTTCTAAACACAAAACAGTAAGAGTTGTGACGAGAAAAGTCAAATCACTATGCTACTTAAAAGAAAAAGTAGCTTGTCATCATTGCTCCTCGATTACTAGAACTGGAAGTAGTTTTAAGGAGAGAAACAAACCTGAACTTCCGACAAGAAACAGAACAGGAATCAGAACTAGTAAAAGAGCAATCTTTAGAATTATACTCAGTTTCTTCTTCTTCTCTACGACTGTTTCATGTTCGACACTCAGAAGAGGATCGGCAATGGTTTCTTGACCCATCTTGGATATCTATCTCTTTACTTCTTTCGATCTTGAGTACTTGTGATTCCAAGTTTTGGGATTTATAGAAACATAATTTACATTTTTTTAGGCTGCAGGCTCTAATTAACTACCGTCGTGATATGGTATCTCGTGTAGTAAATGTGTGTTAATTCTACACCAACTCTCACGATCGACGTACGTGTGTGAATCCCCAACCATGCACGAACAACTTGATTCCCCAACCTCACGAAGAAGTAAATGTACTACGACTACGAATACGTGTCGTGAAAAAACACAAGATAAAAAACAATACTATTTAATTATCCTAAGAATTATTTGTCACAACCTGCCCAACAAACGTCACAATTAGCGAACTCACTTACTAAACCAATTATTAAATAACAAGTTTAACCTACCCAGACTTGTATAGTAAACCAATACAGTTTGCGCATCATTTTTATATAACCCAAGTGTTTACATAATACATTATTAAATTATTAAATTTCACTAATTTATTAAAAAGAGCTAATTCAAAATTTAGGATGTTGAAATGATTTTGGTGTCGCATTAAGAATATCAAAATTTATATAGTACCTCGCAAGTCACCATGTGCGTAAATAATTACAGGATTGTAGATTATAATCTGAGAACACAATCGTAACAGCTACATTTTGATTATGTGTTGTACGTAACTCTAACCCGCAAGTTAGCATGGCCATAAGAAAAAGAGTTGATTCTTCTTTGATCAGATCAAGTTTCTTTTATTTTCTCAAATAACATTTCTGAACAAAAATAATATTATAACGAAAAAACTTGTAAAAATCATCTTAACATCCATCAAAAGTCTTTATCAAGACTCAAACACGTACAAATTTGTTTAGCTACATTTATAATCAATTTGTTTTAGGCAATATTCACAAAAACTCTAACCCACAGGTACGCATGAGCATATATATGTACAATTTGAGGTCCACATCAAATGCAGTTGGAAGATCTTATGGAAAACGTGTATTAAATCATCACCATAAAATCAGTTTTTTTAAAAAAATGTAACGGTCGGTTGAAAAACTACGAAATTTAAATTTGTTGAAAAGCTTATTAATGATTTAGCTTGTAGACTTGAACCTTCTGTGTCCGTCTTAAATTTTTTTTGGTTGCCCATGTCGTCGTCACCCTTAATGGATGGTGCTACCAAAGCTTAATGTTTTAGCTTGTAGACTTGAACCGTCTGTGTCCGTCTTAATTGTTTTTTTAGTTGCCCATGTCGTCGTCAACCTTTATGGATGGTACTACCGTCCTTCTCAAAACCGCTGTATTCCTTTATTAAGTGTCCATCTTAATATGGCAATTCGTAAGTCTGTCGTGTCGGCAAACAACCCCTAAGTGGCTAATTCTGAAACTCAAACAAATGAAACCAAAGGTAATAAAGTATTAACCAAAAAAGATTAATTAGGTGCTTAAAACTTTCCTTTTTTCTTCAATAAGTAGGCCATCGGACTGGCAGACATACTTACATTCCCTTCTATGAGAGGAGATCTTTGTTTGGTTGGGACGTAAAGGTTTCTTTATTTAATAGAAGCTTTTCAAGATGTTTTATAAACATTCTTCAAGCAAAGAGAATATAGATTTAACTCCTTAATTGTGAGAATAACAATAATGTAATAACTCTTGGTTTGATTTTACGCTTCACCTAAATTGTAGTTTACGATCTGTAATCAATCTACCTATACTGTTATGATCAAAGTGGTAATGAAACCATGTCTTGTCGTGTCATCTCAATTACAATTACTAATTTGGTTCTGTTTATATCCCACCAAATCTTGTTTTGAAGGTTCATACATCTTTTATCAACTTTACATGATAGAAAATGAGAACTTGATTACTGGTTTTTAATTTAAAGGCGTTGATATCGTTTTAAGACTTTTTTAACATTGGCCATCGTAAACGACGTCGTTTTGACACTATTTAACGACGTCGTGTAGAGGATTACAACATAAAGTCTGGAAACGACATCGTTTTTAGGGGGACTAAGCTGATTTAGGGATCCGCGAGGGCTTCGAGAGTTGTGTGCGAACACTCTCTGATTTTGTTCTTCTACAACGAGCGGCGATTTGCGAACTGATCTCCTCCTGATTCTCGTCTTCTCTTTGTCTCCGGTAGCTTTCTCTCTCTATTGTTTCTTCATCAGTTAGCAATTTTTATAGCTTCTTTTGGGTTTTGTTACGGATTCTGCTTTCGTGATTTGGCCTTTTCTTTGCTGCGATTAGTGAACAGTTACGATTTAGGGTTTTAACTTTTGTTTTCTTTCTTCTTTCTTAGATGAAATGATGCTGAATCTTCCTTCTTTAGGTTAAAGAGTTATGCTTTGTTAAAGGAACCTATCAACGTTAAGTTTGGTTTAGTCTAAAGATTCTCTCTCGTTCGTCGATTTTGTATGTCAAAACGTGAAATCCAAACCATGTTTAAGCTTGTAGCTAAGTTAGGTCTTGGTTTGGTTTTGCTTTTACATATTTATTATCGTCTGCTAGATTTGTGAATATCTTCTTCTTCTGCTTGTTTCTACTTTGAAAAAACAGGGATAAGTTTGTAATCAAAGATGGATGAGTTTTTGCAAACGCTTTCAAGCTCGCCTGGCGTCTGTCATCCAGATTGTGTACAAGCAAGCAATGCGCAAGATGATTACGGTAAATATTATCAAATCTTGAATCTTTGAGAATATTAACTATGATTTTGGTGGTTTTAAGTGATTGTTAACTCTCGTTTTTAGTATTTTTCAACAGGTTCAGTCTAAAGATTCATATGAACTGACTACAACATTTTCATCTTTTTTTTTGTTGTCCTGTAGATGCATCTCAATCTGCAGCTTTGATAGCCGTGAGTCTGATTAGCTCTGCAAGGGTTATCTCCAAACTCGACGCTGAGCTTACTGAGTACTCAGCTCAGTATTTGGTGGATTATGTTGGGAAGGAAGAAGTAGAGGGAGAAATGGATCAACCACACTGTCAGTACACTGTGGAAAACCTACTTCAGTATGTGGTTGAAAATGTTTGGACCAAGAAGGAAGATAGGCAGGAAGAAGAGGTTCAACAACGCCCTGATGTCACTGTCAAAGAGTGCCTCCAATTTGCTTTTAAAAAAGGGCTACCGAGAAGAGAACATTGGGCTCATTTGGGATGTGTGTCCAAGGTTCCCCCATTTGCTTGTCAGATACCTCGCGTTCCCATGAATGGAGAAGTGATGGAGGCTACAAATTGGGATGAAGCACTTGAGCTGGCTATGCAACAACCGGTGGGAGCAAGACTGCATGTCTTCAGTCCAGAGTTCGACCGTCGTCTTGGAGAGAAGGTAAAGTGTCATCGTTAGTTAAATTTCACAATTTTCAGAGATTAATGACAAAGTTTAGATCTAATCTTGTTTGATTTTTTCTTGTGTGTTAGGGAATTTACGATGGGCCGTCAGGTAAGGGAACTCGATATGTTGGGCTTAGAGATGTGATAGTTGTTGAAGCGGCGAGGATCAATGGAAAGGATGTTGCGACTGTTCAAATATGCTACAAGAAGAAGACCTATTTTGTCAAAGTTGCTGTAAAAAGTAGGCCACTCCGCTTTAATAGTGGCGACAAGGTCACCAAGCGAACATCACTGCTTGTTGACTACTGTATGCCTCGCTTTTCTATCAACTAAACAAGAGCCTAAGATCGTGGTAAGTTTCCGGAGGTTTTTATGCTAGTTGTGGAACTTGTTGGTTGGGTCCTGTATTAAGAATGTTTTATGAGACTTAATATGTTCTGTTTAAGAAGTTTAAGTATCTTGAAAACCCTATGTTTGTTGTTTTGGAACCCTGTTTGTGGTCTGAATTTAAAGATTGTTTTATGAGACTTTTCTGTGTTTTAAGAAGTTGATCGCTACTTTCTAAAGGTGATGCTACTTTAGAATCGATATGTTGAATGTATCATCCTTAGTGACCTTTTTAAATACGTGCGAGTTTTTGGCTTCAAAGTCGGTCTTATTGTGCAGGGAGTAACGTATTATGTCATACACTAGTTATGTCGTTACTAGTTAGTAGTTACTAGGGTCTATTTCTAAGTGAGTTGTAAAATTTTGCATATTAGTTAATGAGATGATTACATAACTATGTTTCTCTGTTCTGGTCAGTTTAAGTTGTTACGATATTTAAAAAAGTGTCTCTTCATGAAGCTGTTGAAACACTGATTAATGTGGAAGCTTGGTTTAGTTACTGTGCATGACATAGAGTTGTCTAGTAAATAAATCTGTTGTTACTATTAGGAGGAAGAGAAACGTTAATGTGGTAGAATTTCTATAAGGAATATAACAAAGCCCATTCTTATCCAAAAGAGTCCAAACAAGTTCGTAACTAAAATTTAAAATTGCAAAAATACGATGTTGTTTTACGACTTCAAAAGTCTTTTAACATTGGCAATATACCGCAATAATATCAAACGGCGCAGTGTTGAGGTAAAAAATAATTTTAAACGGCGTCGTGACAAGGGTTTCAATGTCCCACTCTAAACCTAGTTTGGGCTTTTGTAGTTTTGATTGTTGGGCTCCTCCGTTTAATGGATTAAAGAGTTAACTCTCAACGACAGCGTTTTTGGACTAACAAGAAACTGGGGGGGGGGGGAAATAGGGATTGGGGAACTTTCTTTGATCTTCTTCAGGCGACTGTGACCACCACACCACAGTTTCGGATTCCGCCGTTGTTGTCTCTCTCTCTGAGTCTCCTCCGGTAATTTTTTTTCTTATTTTGTTTCTCATTTTAGCTTCTGTTTGGGTTTGTTTACGGATTCTTTTGTTTTGTTTGTGATTTGCTGCGATTAGTGAACTTATTTGTAGTTACGTTTAGGGTTTAAACTTTTTTCTTGGATGAAAAATTTGGTTTGTTCTAGTCGAAATCTTTCTCATTTGACGATCTTTCTCTTCAATTAGAAATGGTTATGTTGATGTTCCAATGTTTGCTAGTCGTTAGGTCTTGTATTGTTTTTGCTGGTCTCACTCTGATCTTGTTTTTATGAATGTCTTCTTCTGATCTTGTAAGCAAATTTTATTATGTGCGTAGGGTTAAGTAATTGGAAGATGGCCCTTGCTAGCTCTTGTCATCCGGATTGCGAACGAGCATTGAATGCGAAAGAAGATTATGGTAACTTTATCAAAATCTTGAATCTATAGAGTCTTTGCATCATGAAAAGGAAACTGTGAATTTGGGTTTATTTTAATTTGTTTTTTTGGCTTGCAGATGTGTCTCAGTCTGCGGCTTTGGTAGCAGCGGATCTGATAAGCACTGGGCGGTTTATACTTAAGCTTGACACTGAGTATACTCGCTACTCAGCTCAGTTTTTGGTTGATAACGCTTGTCCAAAGAAGGAAGTGATATGATAATGGGAAGCAATGAGGATGATCAAGTGGAAGCTGAGCTTGTTCCTGAGGATGCTATGCTTGTACCAGTTGGACCAATGACAAGGGCAAGGACCAAACAGCTTGCTGGAGCTGTTCATTTGATATTTGAAGATATTTGGAGCAAAGAGAACATGGGAATTTCTACTGGAGATGATATCTATCAAATCCAGCCCACTTTAAGCCTAATACAAGCTCAAGAAAGCCCAAAATAATCACTTTATTTTGTGGTCAAAGGAGAGTGACGAAAATAAGAGATACATGCACCAAAAGTCACTTTGGAAGAAGGAAACATGCACCAAGAGTTGGGTCTTCATTCAACTATCTATCTTTATTGTTTTTTAGTTCCAAGAATAATTAATACTTGGCTTTGTTACCAAGTTTTTCTATCCCTATATAAACACATGTAATCTCATTTGAGAAAATCATCCAATAAAGAAATCTTTTATCTTATATTTGAGAGTGGTAAACTCTTTGTTCCTTTGGAACTTGTTCTTTCTCCTTGGTGGGTTACATCAAAGAGTTTTCGGTATATCAAGTGATTCCACAGCACTTGACGTTGCCATTCACTAGCTGAGGATTGAAGAGTCGTTATAAGAGAGTCTAGGGCACAAGGATTTTCGGGATTCGTCTCACGCCTTGTCATCTGTCTCCGCGAAGCTTCTATCTAAAGTTCCACCGCCTTGCTTTGTTTGGTTTGTTTAAGAGAGTTTTGGGGGCATAAGGATTTTCGAGTTCATCTCACGCCTTATCATCCAGCTTCGCGAGCCATCGGAGTTCTAGGATTATCAGTCTACCAACCTTAGAGCGTCGAATCCTTGGGAGGATCACATCAAGTGGTATCAGAGCCAAGTTCAAGGACTCTTGGTATTCTTCTAATCAAAACCTTTCATCTTCTCATCTATCCATCTTTTCATCTTCTCATCTTCTATCTTTTCATCTTCTTTCTTTCATCTCCTATCTATTCATCTCTATCTTTCAAAAAAAAAAAAAATCCGTTCTGATCAAAAAAAAAAAAAAAAAACGAACACAAAAAAAAAAAAAAAAAAAAAAAAAAAAAAAAAAACCATTCTTATATAATTCTTTTCATCGATCTATTCCATTCTAATTTTTCTATTTGGGTAACAAGTTACTGGAACACTTTTGTATCTCATTGAGTTGAGTGGGATTAGTTCTATTGGAACCTTGGAAAACCACTACTGTGAGGACATTTTGAGAGATTGAGTGAAACATTTGTGGGAAACACTTGAGAGAGAAACACTTGTGAGATCTTTTTCTTTAACTAACTTGTTTTGCAGGAAAATGGCTTTTAATGAAGGAGAAAACTCTGAAACCAACAACCCAAGAAGAGAAGAGGGAGCAGGTCTTTCGCCAATACAAATGGAGGCATTGATGGGGCATTTACGCGATTGTTTCAGACTGAGGATAGAGGCTTTGCACCAGCGGTTGGATAGAGCACCACAGCCTCACATCAGTACGAAGAGGAACCAGGCCGGAGGGGCAGAGATTGGCCTAGACATACAGAAATGAAGAAGACGACTACTACAACCAAAGAGGCAATTCATCTAGTGAGGGTCAAAGGCGACCAAGACGAAACAGAGAGGCTAGAGGGAGAAATGATGATGATTTGAGAGGGATCAAGCTGAAAATACCGCCATTCCATGGAAAGAAATGATCCAGATGCTTACTTGGAGTGGGAAAAGAAAATGGAGTTAGTCTTTAGGTGTCAAGACTATTCAGACCGCAAGAAGGTTCAAGTAGCTGCTACAGAGTTTTATGATTATGCGATCAATTGGTGGGATCAACTGGTAACTAGTAGGATGCGCCGACGAGTCCAGCCTGTTGACACATGGGATGAGTTGAAGGCAGTTATGAGGAAGAGATTTGTGCCCAGCCACTACAACAGAGAGTTGCATCAGAAACTGAGACGTCTAAGTCAAGGAAGCAAGAGTGTAGAGGATTACTTCCAGGAGATGGAGTCTCTTATGATTAAAGCTGACATAGAAGAAGAAGGAGATGCAACTATGGCAAGATTTCTAGGAGGATTGGCCAGAAATATTCAAGATCAAATGGAGTTGCAGACCTATGAAGACTTGGAAGAGATGTTGCACAAGGCGATTCTGATTGAGGAGCAACTTAAGAAGAAGAGCAGTACTCGACAAGTCATTGGTTCTAGTCAAAAGCCGAGTTACTACAAGGAGGACAAGTCAAGTTTTCGGCCTAGAACAGAATTCAAACCAAATGTGGGAGCTAAGCCAAATAATGTTGGACAAGAGTTAAAAGGAAAAGCTGAGGCTACTCACACAAGGAAACCGAGATATCCAATGTTTCAGATGTCATGGGATAGGACACTATGCTAGCCGATGTCCAAACCAGCGAACCATGATATTGATGGAGAATGGAGAGATTGAAACAGAGGAAGAGAAAGAATGTGATTCTACTTCATCTTTAGAAGAACATGAGGTTTGTGCTACAGAGGGAAAATTGTTGGTTACGCGAAGAGCTTTGGTGATGCAAGACAAGATCCAGGAAGTACAACAACGAGAAAACTTGTTCCACACAAGGTGTTTGGTGAAGGATAAAGTGTGCAGTCTTATCATTGATGGAGGAAGTTGTACTAATGTTGCAAGCACTATTTTGGTGGAGAAGCTAAAGTTGGATACAAAGAAGCATCCCAGACCATATAATCTTCAGTGGTTGAACAACAAAGGAATATGAAGGTTAGCCATCAAGTGTTGATTCCATTATCCATTGGGAAGTATGAAGATGAAGTGTTGTGTGGATATATTGCCCATGGAAGCAAGTCACATTCTGTTGGGAAGGCCATGGCAATTTGATCGCAAGGTTAATCATGACGGCTACACCAACAAACATTCTTTTGAACACAGAGGGAAGAAGATCACACTAGTTCCATTAACACCACAAGAGGTCTACGAAGATCAGCTGCCAACTTGGAAAGAACAATGTGAGTGAACCCCTAAACACTAAAAACCACAAAGAAGAGAGTGAGAGTTTGAGAAAAACCCAGCTAAAGGCCTTTGAGAGTAACCCTGTGAGACAATCTAATTTCTTTGTGAGAGAAAGTGAGATTAAGAGAGCTTTATTTTTGGATCAACCAATCATTATGCTTATGTACAAAGAAACTCTCATGAGTTTGACTACCCTGAGCCGGAACTTCCGAGCAATATTGTTTCTCTTTTGCAGGATTATGGTGATGTTTTTCCAGAAAAAAATCCAGATGGTTTGCCACCAATTCGGGGAATTGAACATCAAATAGACTTTGTCCCAGGAGCTTCACTTCCTAATAGGCCAGCCTATAGAACCAATCTTGTGGAGACAAAGGAGCTGCAGAAACAAGTCAGTGAGCTCATGGAAAAGGGATACATTAGGGAGAGCATGAGCCCATGTGCTGTGCCGGTGTTACTTGTACCTAAAAAGGATGGTAGTTGGAGAATGTGCGTAGATTGCAGAGCCATCAACAATATCACTGTAAAGTACCGCCACCCTATTCCTCGCTTAGATGACATGCTAGATGAGTTACATGGGTCTTGTGTGTTTTCTAAAATTGATCTTAAGAGTGGATATCACCAAATTCGTATGAAGGAGGGTGATGAGTGGAAAACTGCATTTAAGACTAAGCATGGATTATATGAATGGCTTGTGATGCCTTTTGGGTTAACAAATGCACCTAGTACTTTTATGAGGTTAATGAATCATGTCTTGAGAGCATTCATAGGAGTTTTTGTGGTTGTGTATTTTGATGATATCTTGATCTACAGTCGAAGCCTAGATGACCATGTAGAGCATTTGAAAACTGTTTTAGATGTTCTTAGGAGGGAGCAACTGTTTGCCAATTTCAAGAAATGCACTTTTTGCACAGATAACCTTGTTTTTCTAGGATTTGTTGTGAGTGCACAGGGCATTAAGGTGGACGAAGAAAAGGTAAAGGCAATTCGAGAGTGGCCTAGTCCAAAGACGGTTGGTGAAGTCAGGAGTTTCCATGGTCTTGCCGGCTTCTATCGGAGATTTGTGAAGGATTTCAGCACCATTGCTGCTCCTCTCACTGAGGTTATCAAGAAGGAAGTTGGATTTAAATGGGAGACAGCACAGGAAGAAGCATTTCAACTCTTGAAACAAAAACTCACTTCTGCACCCCTTCTTTCTTTACCAGATTTTAAGAAAAACTTTTGAAATTGAATGTGATGCTTCTGGTGTAGGAATTGGGAGCTGTGCTGATGCAAGAGAAGAAACCCATTGCATATTTCAGTGAGAAACTTGGAGGAGCAACCTTGAATTATCCAACTTATGACAAGGAGCTGTATGCTTTGGTTAGAGCGCTACAAACTTGGCAACATTATCTTTGGCCGAAGGAGTTTGTGATTCACACAGATCATGAGTCTCTAAAGCACTTGAGAGGTCAACAAAAGCTAAACAAGCGCCATGCTCGCTGGGGTTGAGTTCATAGAAACATTTCCATATGTCATTCAGTACAAACAAGGTAAAGACAATGTTGTTGCTGATGCTTTGTCAAGAAGAGAAGCTCATGGAGGAGGATTAATGGGACATTTTGGAGTTGCCAAAACACTTAGTGTTATGCAGGATCATTTCTACTGGCCGCATATGAAGAGAGATGTGGAAAGGATTTGCGGAAGGTGTGTCACTTGCAAGCAAGCCAAGTCTAAAGTTCAACCCCATGGTTTGTATACTCCTTTACCCATTCCTACTGAACCTTGGACTGATCTTTCAATGGATTTTGTGCTAGGACTGCCTAGAACCAAGAGAGGTAGAGATTCTATCTTTGTGGTTGTTGATAGATTTTCTAAGATGGCACACTTCATTCCATGTCACAAAACTGATGATGCTTCAAATGTTGCTGATTTGTTCTTTAGAGAGGTTGTTCGATTGCATGGCATGCCTAGAACTATTGTTTCTGATAGGGATACTAAGTTCTTAAGCTATTTCTGGAAAACTTTGTGGTCTAAGTTAGGGACTAAGTTGTTGTTTTCAACTACTTATCATCCTCAAACTGATGGACAAACTGAAGTAGTGAATAGAACTTTGTCTACACTTTTGCGTGCTATCATTAAGAAGAACATCAAATCTTGGGAAGATTGTTTGCCTCATGTTGAGTTTGCATATAATCATTCAGTTCATTCTGCTACTAAGTATTCTCCTTTCCAAATTGTTTATGGTTTTAACCCTTTAACACCTTTGGATCTAATTCCTTTACCTTTGAGTGAAAGAGTTAGTATGGATGGGAAAAAGAAAGCTGAACTTGTTAAGCAGATTCATGAGAAGGCACGACTCAACATTGAAGCAAGGACAAAGCAGTATGAGAAGCAAGCAAACAAAGGAAGACGCCAGCTGGTTTTTGAAGTGGGAGATCTAGTTTGGATACATTTGAGAAAGGAACGTTTCCCAGCTGAAAGAGAGTCTAAACTAATGCCAAGGGTCGATGGTCCATTCAAAGTCTTGACGAAAATCAGTGACAATGCCTACAAGCTTGATTTGCAAGGTAAGTACAAAGTGAGTTCCATTTTTAATGTTTCTGACTTGGCTCCATTTGTGGCAGATGGTCCGGATTTGAGGACAAATCCTTTTGAAGAGGAGGGGCATGATATGATAATGGGAAGCAATGAGGATGATCAAGTGGAAGCTGAGCTTGTTCCTGAGGATACTATGCTTGTACCAGTTGGACCAATGACAAGGGCAAGGACCAAACAGCTTGCTGGAGCTGTTCATTTGATATTTGAAGATATTTGGAGCAAAGAGAACATGGGAATTTCTACTGGAGATGATATCTATCAAATCCAGCCCACTTTAAGCCTAATACAAGCTCAAGAAAGCCCAAAATAATCACTTTATTTTGTGGTCAAAGGAGAGTGACGAAAATAAGAGATACATGCACCAAAAGTCACTTTGGAAGAAGGAAACATGCACCAAGAGTTGGGTCTTCATTCAACTATCTATCTTTATTGTTTTTTAGTTCCAAGAATAATTAATACTTGGCTTTGTTACCAAGTTTTTCTATCCCTATATAAACACATGTAATCTCATTTGAGAAAATCATCCAATAAAGAAATCTTTTATCTTATATTTGAGAGTGGTAAACTCCTTTGTTCCTTTGGAACTTGTTCTTTCTCCTTGGTGGGTTACATCAAAGAGTTTTCGGTATATCAAGTGATTCCACAGCACTTGACGTTGCCATTCACTAGCTGAGGATTGAAGAGTCGTTATAAGAGAGTCTAGGGCACAAGGATTTTCGGGATTCGTCTCACGCCTTGTCATCTGTCTCCGCGAAGCTTCTATCTAAAGTTCCACCGCCTTGCTTTGTTTGGTTTGTTTTAAGAGAGTTTGGGGCATAAGGATTTTCGAGTTCATCTCACGCCTTATCATCCAGCTTCGCGAGCCATCGGAGTTCTAGGATTATCAGTCTACCAACCTTAGAGCGTCGAATCCTTGGGAGGATCACATCAGGAAGAAGACGGGCAAAGCTGCGAGCTCACTGTGAAAGATGCCCTTGCTTTTGCTTTGAAAGAAGGGTTACCGAAAGAAGTTGTTTGGGCACATTTGGGATGTATTTTCAAGCCTCCTCCATCTGCTTGTCGCATACCTCGTGTTTCCATGAAAGGAGAAGTCGTTGAAGCCAAGGATTTGGATGGAGCATTCGATCTGTTGGAGCATCACCCCGTGGCAGCAAAACTGCATGTGTTCACTCCACAGATTGATTGTGTTGGAGAAGAGGTAAAAGTGTTGTTAAGCTAAATTTTCAGAATTCTAAGAGATGAATGAAAAAGTTTTGATCTAATATTGTTTAATCTTTTTTTTTTTTTGGTGTGGTAGGGAATTTACCATGGCCTCGCGTCAGGTGAAAGTGGAACACGTTATGTTGGACTTAGGGATGTGATTATAGTTGCAGTAAAGAAGTTATAGGGAGATACTGTTGCGGTCGTGAAGATGTGTTACAAGAAGAAGACTTCATATATCAAAGTATCGTTGAATTGCATGTTTTGCTCACTACCACATAATGGTGACGACTCTCCGGCCATAGGGCCAACAGGTCTGCTTGTTGACTTCTGTGCCGTGCGCTTATCTATCAACTAAACAAGAGCGCTTAGATCTTGGTAAGTATCTGGAGCACTATATGCTTGTTTGTGGTCCTATATTAAGCATTTTTTTATCAGACTTATGTTCTGTTTACAAAGTTAAGTATCTTGAAAACCCTATGTTTGTTGTGTAACCCTGTTTGTGGTTTAAAAGTAAGATTGCTTTATGAGACTTTTTATCTGTGTTTTAAGAAGTTGATCGCTACTTTCTAAGGTTGATCTTGGCAAGTATCTGGAGCTCTATATGCTAGTTCTGGAATTTGTTTGATGTCCTAAAATATGAATTGTCTTATGAGACTTTTTCTGTTAGTTAAACAAGTCAAGTATCTTAAAATATAAGTGGAAGAAAGTCTTTGAACTTGTTTATTATCTTTTTAAGGAAATTACTGTTTCCGGGATCTTTTCAATTTTCTGAATTCATAATTGAATTTCACTCCTAGGTTAGTTAGTTTTCCAATATAACTATACTATATATTATTATACAATGATTGCATTATCAGTTTATTCCAACATAATTTTAGTAAAACAAAATGCAATGTAAAGTTTTGCTGAGAATTAATCATGTCAACCAAGTTGATTATACATTTGACAGTTTGACTATACACAAGAGAAGTCAAAGAAATTGTAGAGTTTTATTCAACTTTCCAACACAATCAAGCAGTTTTCACTTTTCAGTTTCCAACACAATCAAGAGAGATGTATTTACACCGCCAGTTCCATAAACAGGGAGGCAACAGTATTACAATTACCCAAACTAGAAAATCTGTGTCCTTCCCACACAACTAGACTACTCTGTTCTTAACATTGATCAGTAGAAATATCAAATATCTATAAACTGGCCCAACAAAAGACGATTAAATTACATAAACCATGTTGTTGTTGGACAGTTTAAGACTTCAACATACCCATTTGGCAATTTCAGAAAAAGGCGCCATAAATTAACAAAACGGTGTCGTAATTAATGAGCTCAAAAGTTTGGAAGTCTGTAAAACGACATCGTTTGTTGAACTCAGCTGAGGGGGGGAAAAAAAAAAAAGGGTTTCGTGAAGGCTTTGGGAGGCGCGATCATTCTCCGAGCTTCTTCTTCTTTACAGCGACTGTCTCCTTCTGACTCTCTCGTCTCTGTGTGTGTCTCCGGTAACTTTCTCTCCATCCTTTCTTCCTCATTTTGGAATTTTGGCCTTTCTCAGTTCGATTAGTGAACTTTTTAAGTAAACATTTTAGGGTTTTTTGTCGAATGAATGATTTTGATGAATTCGTATTAGGTTAGAGTTTATTCTTTTGTTAAAGAAGGCTATCAACGTTAGTTTGGTTTAGTCTAAAGAAGCTTCTCTCTCGTTCGACGATTTTGTATGTCAAAACGTGAAACCATGTTTAAGCGTCTTCTTTTGGTTTTGCTTTACATATTTATATTCTCTTCTTCTTGATTTCTGCTGGATTTGTGAATATCTTCTTCTTCTGTTTGCTTCTACTTAAAAAAAAAAAAAAAAAAAAACAGGGATAAGTTTGTAATCACAGATGGATGGGTTTTTGCAAACGCTTTCAAGCTCGACTGGCGTCTGTCATCCAGATTGTGTACGAGCAAGCAATGCGCAAGCTGATTACGGTAAATATTATCAAATCTTGAATCTTTGAGAATATTAACTATGATGTGATAGTAAATATCAACAATTTCAAAAATTTTTGTTGTCCTGTAG